>NW_022106189.1:27615342-27646688 GCF_000313985.2 Echinops telfairi
GTGAGGTAGACATCCTGTTTCATTTTCCTACATGTGGATTTCCATTGTTTCCAGCACTACTTGTTATACAGGGCGTCGCCCTCCCACTTGATGCTTTTGGGGCTCTTGTCGAAGATCAGTTGCCTATATGCTATAGGTTTCTTTCTTGGTTTTCTATACTTTTCCATTGGTCTGTGCATCTGTCATTATGCCAGTACCATGCTGTTTTGACCATTGTGGCTTTGTAGTCGGTGTGAAAGTCAGGTAAAGCGAGCTTTCCAACTATGTCCTTCTTCTTGAGGTGTCCTCTGCTAATTCTGGGCTTCTTCCCTCTCCGTGTGAAATTGGTGGCCAGTGACAAAAGTGCTCTGGACACACTCACTAACATTGAGTCAATGCCAACTCATAGCGATCCTACCTATAGGTAGGATCCTACAGGATAGAACTGTGATGAGAATCCCTGTGAGTGTCTGACACTAACTCTTTACAGGAATACAGAGCCTGTCCTCCTGTGGAGCAGCTGGTGGTTTTAAAGTTCCCATCTTTCAGTTAGCAGTCCAATGCATAACCATTGTGCCACCAAGGCTCCTGCACCCCTGACCTCATATACTTGTGAAAGCCGAACATTGAATAAGAAAGATTAAAGAAGAATCTATGAATTCAAGCTATGGTGCTGCTGAACAATATTGAAAGTACCATAGACATCCAAAGGAACAAAAGAGTTGTCTTAGAAGAAGTACAGCCAGAATGCTCCTTCGTCAGAAGGACGGCAAAACTTGGCCTCGTGTACTTTGGCTATGTTGTGAGGAGAGACCAGTCCCTGGAGAAGAATGTCATGCTTGGTAAAATAGATGGGAGGAGAAAGAGAACAAAGCCCTCAAAAATGGATGGGCACAGTGGCTGCAAAATGGACTCAGAAATAACAGCTATTGGGAGAACAGTACAGTACCTGATAGTGATTCATTCTATTATACGTCGGGTATAACAGAGGAGGAACTGTCTCAAAGGCACCTAACAGCAATCACAGTAACATCCTGCAGACACTGGTAGATGATACATCACTGTTCTTGAAAGTTCCCCACTGTGGGGTGTTTTTTTGTGGCACCCCCAGGAAACTAAGAGGTAATTCCTTTAGAATACATCACTGTGGCTACATGCCCTTTTGCTAGATTTTCATTACTCTTGGCCCCTATAGACAGAATGTAGGGTCTCTGATACAGACTTCTGATGCTGCCCAAAAGACAAATGGGAAATGCACAGTAATCTGCCAGTTGGATTAGCAGTAGGTCTGACTTAATTGAGCTTCTTGTGTTTTATTTTAATGTGAAAGGGGAGGACAAGAACAGCAGAGGACCTTTGTGAAGTGGCATATGATTTCTGTTGGTTTCTACATAATAAAGCAGATCTGGTATCATATGAGGAGGGGCACTGCTGCTGTGAAATACCATGGACTCTGAACTCATGAATCACTCGTGTGGTTTCTATAAAATGTTCTTTTGTGACTCATGCTAGACATGGGGGTTAAGAAGCAGGGGTGGAGGGGAACTAAATGTTTTCTTTCCCTTCTTGCAAAGAGTTGATAACATCAACAGTTCCTCTTTCCTATTTTCAGAACGGAAGGAAATCTGGATTCTCTTTGCAAGACATAGCTGTCGCAAATGCTAGACTAAACATTCAGAACTGAAGGTGCTCTCTAGGGAGAGCACTGGACTTCCAAAGGGCAATTTGTACACCCTGTCTTGAGCACTGTTTTCTGCCAGACAACAAAAGCAGCCCTTCTCAAGAAAAAAGAGCGTAATTATTTGAGTTGTCTGCTGTAGGCTTGTTTGATGTTTCTTTGACTCTTGATCTTTGTTGGAGGGAAAGATAAAGAAGAGTGGGAGAGACAAAATAAAAATCCTTGTTAACTTTGTAAAGTTCTTATTCTAATTTTGGACTAGAGAACTTTTCAACCCAGATAGAAGCACAGAGCTAGCTCATTTGCCTTTTCCTGCCTACCCAGATCTTTGCCGAGGTCTCCCCCAGGTCTCCCCCTGCTCTCTCAGAGCCACTGAGTTTTTGAGTAAAGGCTGTCAGAGGAAGGAAGATTTTGAAGAGTTTGAATATATTCCCACACCTATTATGAATCTATAAAGGTTAAGAATTAATTTGATATTTTGTATGAATATCTGGGTTCTAGAGACTCAACTGCCATCATCTAAAAACACCTGAGGTGTTCCGATTTGCCATTTGGATGTCAATGTGGTCTCAAATTCCTAAACTCTCTTCTGTATCCCATGGTCTTAGCCTAGTTATTACTTGGGTGGCGCACATGGTTAAGCACATGACTCCTTAACGTTCAGAGGTTCAAGTCACTCATAGGTGCCTCATAAGAAAACAACATGGCCATATGCGCAGCTAGTGAGCACTGATCAACTTTGTAAAACCTGGACTCACCACGATTTGGAATCAGCTCAGAGATGAGTGAATGAGAGTGAGTGAGTGAATGAGAGAGAGTGAGTGAGTGAGAGAGCGAGTGAATGAGTCAGTGAGTGAGAGTGAGTGAGTGAGAGAGTGAGTCAGTGAATGAGAGTGAGAGAATTAGAGGGTGAGAGAGTGAATGAGTCAGTGAGTGAGTGAGTGAGTGAGTGAGTGAGTGAGTGAGAGAGTGAGTCCATCATACCATTCCATAGTTCAATTATATTGTGCAGTGTTGTACAATCGCTCCCAAATCAGTTTCCAAACATTTTTTTCCCTTCTCCAGCTCCTCCTCAACTCCCCACCTCCTCTGCTGGACCCCCCAGGAAATCTTATTCTAGTCATTGTCTTTGTAGATTCATCCGTCCTGGGTTCATATAATGAAAATCATAGAAGAATGCATAAAAGAGAGTCATGAAGCCGACCAACAATGACAAAATACAACAGAGGCAAACCCCAATATGAGAAAGAAAGGAAACAAATACAGAGAAAATATAAAAGAAACAGATCAGGCACAAAGTGTGTCAAAATGGAGATCACATGACAACTTTTTAACCATTCAAGTCAGATTTATCATTTTAATCTATCATAGTGGTGTCCACAATGCTCTGATTACAAGGTTATTGCTATCCCTCCATTATGGTTAGAGGTAAACCTCTGGACATTTGTACCCTGTGTGTAGATCCTGCAACTGTGCTTTGGACTTCTACTCTCATCCATAGCCTTATGTACACCAGAATCTCATAAAATAAACTCTGATACCGTTCCCACCTCCAGATTTGAAATATAGAATTTACAATCCTTGGATCATTGATGTTAAGGTTCTTCCTTCTCATCATTATCAAGCATGATGTCCTTACACAAGGACTGATCCTTCCCAATAACATGGGGACATACCTGAAATGCTTTGATAATCGCACTTGAATTGAGTATGGCAACACAGATTTTTTTGTTCTTCTTGCAGTGCGTGGTATTTTTAATACTCTTCATCAATGTCATAATTGAAAAGTTTCAGTTCTTCCTGGGACTTCCTTATCTATTGTCCAGTTTTTGCACACATATGAGATAATTGAAAATAGATTGACTCGTGTCAGGCAAACCTTAGTCTTCAAAGTAGTATCTTTGTCAAGTAAGATTTTAAAGAGATCTTTCCCCAGAGATTTATTCAGCTGAATTTGTCATTTGATTTCCTGACTGCTGTTTCCAAAGGCTGTTATAGTGGATCCAAATAAAAGAAATCCCTTGACAATTTCAATCTTTTCTCTGTTTAATATGATGTTGCTTATAAAGGAAATGGTATGGAGATTATGTCTGACCTCCTCCAACTTCTGCAGGTAGAGGAAAAATTTAACTCAACACAATCCCAAGACTATTGCAATAAGGTCATGATCCAATATGCTTTTACCCTCTCTCCTTGTTGATCCTAGTCTGACACCAACCATTCCTCCTAGGACACTCGACATATTTGCAGGCATCTCATGGCCTTTGTGCTAATCCTCTGCTCGGTTTGATGGCCTCGGGAACCTCTGCCACTTCTGGCAGGGAATTTGATCCACTTAATCCACTGGTCGTTTTTGTCTTTCTTGAGGGTTTTGATATTCTAGTGTCCTCATGTCTGAGAGGGTTCATCTTAAGTGCAGTGGAATGGCAAAACTGTCCAATCCCCAAGTTCTCTACACATTATTCGCATGCTCCCACCAGACATTTTTGTGGACATTACCAAGACTGTGGATAGAAAAACCACACCAAGTGTGTTAGGCAGGGTTCTCTAGAAAAACAAAACCAGGACACTTGAGATTAGATATGTAAAAGGATAGGTTTATAGAGTGAGAAGAAATACAACAGCTAATTAGTCTACACATAGCACAAAGGATTCACTTCAACTCACCTTATGGGAGAGTTACTATACTGAAGGTCCTTCAACTCACGCTGATCCAAGGACAGTGAAGCAGAGAGCAGAATCTACACTCGGGCCAAGACAGCAGAGTCAGCCTGCAGGCAGCAGACATGGCAGGTGGGGCAACAGCAGTAGGAAGATGAGAAGTTAGGTGAAGCAGAGGCCAGTAACTCAGCAGCTCGTGATGCAGGTCCCCATGAAGCCTCAAGCTCTAGTAATACACAGCACAGCAACAGAATACACAGGTTGGCTTGGCCCACAGGTAGTGCACCACAAGGCTGAGGCAAAGGACTAGCTCAGGCAGCAACTCACTGGTCCAATCACCAGAGAGAAAGAGAAAGGGAGCCCAGCTTCTCTCTGCCACCCTCAATCAAGCTGCAGCTTGATTAGCAGGTTAAACTGCCCACATGTTCTTATGAGAGTCATGTTGGCACAGAAAACATAACTATCACACCAACTAACTTTACTTCACCACACTTATTGACCATTTCTGAGGGTTTATGTTTGGTCTGTGTTAACGTGTAAATAATGAAGGCTGTAGTCTTTGATCTTTACTAATACATGTGTCAAATTGTCTTTGCTTTCAGTAAGCAAGTTTGCCATCTATATTTCTAAGGTTGTTAATAAGCCTTCATCCAATTTTGATGCCATATTCTTCTTCATAGAGTACATCTTCTCAGATTATTTACAAAGCATACAGATTGAATAATCATGGTGAAGCAATACAACCCTGTTGCACACCTTTTCTGATTCTGAACCTTGTGGTATCCGCCGGTTCTATGCAGACAACTACTGCTGAGTCTGTGCATTGATTCTTTGTGTCAGAGTTAAGTGTTCTGCTCCGGTCTTCTTCATTTCATCCACATTTTCAGATTATTTGCTTTAAATACAGATTGAAGAGCTATGGTGAGAGGCTGCCCACCTTGTACATCTTAAATAATGCAGTACTTCCTTGTTCTATTTGCACAGCTGCCTTTTAATCCATGCAGAGCTTCTGCAGTTATATTGTTCTATAATGTGTGCACTCAGTTGGGTCACTTTTCTTTACAATGGGTACAAATGTGGATCTCTTCCAGTCAGTTGGACAGGTAGCTGTCTTCTAAATATCTTGGCGTAGACGAGTGAGTTCTTCCAGTTCTTTATCAGCTTGTTGAAACATTTCAATTGGTATTGCTTTTCTCTAGCAGTTGCTTTTTCTCCCAACTGCTACTGTGTTACTTTGAGGCTGGCATATGTTGAATTCTTAGTAGCTTATAAGGAACAGTAGTTTTAGTGTTCCAATGTTAGCAGAAACATTGGCAGTTTTAACCCCAAATCCACTCCATTAACAGTAGCATTACATAAGAAGATATGCATTTCCATAGCTGGATACAAAGATATTTTTCAATAAAGCAACAGCCAAAAAACTGAACAAAGCAAAACTGACTGCTACAAATCTAGCAACCCTGTAGGACAGAGTAACACTGCTTCACATAGATTTCCAAAGCTGTAAATATTTACAAGAGATTAAGGAAGATATTAAAGTTATCATACATGTCATTTTACTCGGATCCATAATCAATGCTCATGGAAGCAACTGTCAGGAATTCAAGTGACGCATTACATTGCTCAAACTGCTACACAAGGCCTCTTTAAATGGTACAGGGTATAAATATCACTTTGAAGATTGAGATGAGCCTGACCCAAATCATGATATTTTTAATTGTCTCGTAGACATGTTTCATTGCCGCATATCAAATAGTGTTGAAGGAAGACATTCAAGCTGACATTCAAGAAGACACTGAAAGCATTATCCAAAAACAAGGCTGCAGGAATTGATGGATTGAAATATTTCAGAAAGCTGAAGACGCACTGGGAACACATACTTGCCTATACCAGGAATTTGGAAGGCAGCTACTTGACTAACTCATTGGAAAAGTTCCATATTTGTGCCCAAAGAAAGGTAAAGTCAACAGAATGCTCAACTTATGGAACAATATCATTGATATCATACGCAGGTAAAATTTTACTTCAGATGATTCTGCAACAGTTACAGCCGTACATTGACAGGGACCTGCCAGAAGTTCAGGCTAAATTCAGAAGAGGATGTGGAACAAGCGCTATCATTGCTGTTGTCAGATGGCACTTGGCTCAAAGCAGAGAATGCCAGAAAGATGGTTGCTTGTGCTTCATTGACTCTGCAAAGGCATTTGACTGTGTGGACCATAATGAGCTGTGGATAACCTTCAGCAGAGCAGGAATTCCAGAACAATTCATTGTGCTCTTGAAAAACTTTTGCATGGATCAAGAGGCAACTGTGGAAGAGAACAAAGGAATATTACGTGGTTTAAAACCAGGAAAAGATCAGGGTTGTATCCTTTCACCATATTTGTTCAATCTATGTGCTGAACAAATCATTAGAGAAGCTGGATTGTGTAAAGAAGAGGGTGGCATCAGGATTGAAGGAGGACTTACTCATAACCATTGGTATGCAGATGACACAACGTGCTTGCAGAAAGTGAAGAGCACAGGAAATGCTTGCTGATAAAGATCAAGGGTGATAGCCTTCAATATAGATGACAACTCAATGCAAGGCAAACCAAAATCCTTCCAAATGGACCAATAGGCTCATTCGTGATCAATGGAGAAAAGTTTAAAGTTATCAAGGATTTTGTCTTGCTTGGATGCACAATCAATGTTCATGAACGCAGTGGGCAAGAGATCAAAAGTCGTATTGGATTAGGTAACTCTACTGCACAAAACTTCTTTCGAGTATAGAAGTGCAAGGATGTTTTTGGAGGACTAAGGTTCACCTGACACAAACCATGGTATTCCCCATCGCATGATATGCATGTCAAAATTGGGTATTCAATAAGGAAGACAGCGGAAGAATTGTGTGCATTTGAATTGCAGTGCTGGAGAAGAATATTGAAAATACCGCGAACAGCTAAAGGACAAAAAGATTTGTATTGTAAGAAGTAAGGCCAGAATGTTCCTTATAGGCAAAGATGGCAATGCTTCATCTTACGGACTTAGGACGCGTTGTCAGGAGAGACCAGTCCCTGGAGAAAGACATTATATTTGGTAACGTGGAGGGGCAAGGATAAAGAGGAAGGCACTCGACAAGATGGATTTATACAGTGGCTGCACCAATGGGCTCAGACCTAGGAACAATTCTGAGGATGGTGCAGGACTATGCAGTATTTCTTTCTATTGTGTGTAGGGTTGCTATGAATCATAGCCGATTTGATGGTACATAACAGCATGCATATTAAAGCTGAGCAATGACTTGTTTTATGATAAAGAAGAATTGCATTTGAATCATGGTATTGGGGAGGAATATTGAAAGTTGTGTAGCCTGCCAGAAGAAAAACCAAATCTGTCTGGCAGGAATTACAGCCAGAATATACCTTACAAACAAAGATGGCGAGTCTCAGTCTCCCATACTGTGGTCATGTTATCGGGAGAGATCATTTCCTGGAACGGGATATGATGTTTGATAATGTAGAGGGTCAGAAAAAAAGAAGATC
Organism: Echinops telfairi; assembly: GCF_000313985.2. Lineage (NCBI taxonomy): Eukaryota > Metazoa > Chordata > Mammalia > Afrosoricida > Tenrecidae > Echinops > Echinops telfairi. The sequence goes on from NW_022106189.1 coordinate 27,623,185, forward strand.
CTCAATTCAATGGCTTGACCTAGTGGCTGCCACAATGTACTTGAAATTACTTTGAGGATGGTCCAGTATTTTATTCTGTTCTACCTAGAATCACTTTGAGTTGGAACCAATTTGAAGGCACCTAAGGCTGTTGAAACCTCTTGAACATAGAGGTAAATGGTAGGCACTGTCTAAACTACTACAGTTAAGCACACATGTAGCTGGTGACTTGTTCATCTCACTTCTGGGTACACTTTCACCATCAATGCATATATATGTGCACCAGAAGACACTTAAAAGAGATTATAGCAACATTGTTTGCATTATCTCCAATCAAAAAACAAACCAAATGCTCATAAAAGTGGATTTTCAGTAACATAGATGGATCTATCAGGGGGACAATAATTACCAGTGAGGTATACCCAATTTAGAATACTCGACCATTTAAGATAGAAAGACAACATTTACCCAAGGATAAAGTTCAGATGCATTAGGAACAAGGAAGAATGGAAACAGGACGAAGTGGGATAAGTGACACTACTTTGTGAGGATTGCAATCAATAACACGAAAGAAAATGATTTCTAAAGTAGAGGAGCAGCAAAAGCAGAAACAGAAACAAAAAGAGGCGGGGGAAGATCTTTGATGACATGGATGGACACAGTGGCTACAAAGATGGGCTCAAAATCACCACCATTGGGAAGAAGGCCCAGGAAGAGGCAGTGTTCGTTCTGTTGTACATCTGGGTGCTGTGAGTTGGACTTGACTCAGTGGCAACTAACAACAACAACAACATCAATGTTTTCATCTAATGGAACTGTCTGTAGTCATGAGAATCAATACCTTGTTACTTTACACACTACTCTTAAACCTCATAGAATTGAACAAAACAACCTTGACATAAACATGTGCATGCTGTATGTTCCTATTCATATAAGTTTTTAAAACCAGGCCTACGATGCTAGAATTCAGGATATTCATTGTCTTTTAGAAGGTGCACGGAGATCGTCCGGGTGAGGGCGCTTTCTGATCCAAGTGAGGTTCCATGTAGTTGATACCCTGGTGCAACTCCTTAGTAATAATTCATTAAGTTGCATAGTTATTAATTATGTGCTGTTCCTCTGATAATCAATCCAGCTTAAAAAATAATAATGAAATGCACAACCAATAGAAACATAAGATGGTGTTAAACCATGGTAGGGGTCCAAGTGAGGCCTGGTGACAGCCCATACACGAAGACCTATGAGTGAGTAGTAGACTGACTGAGATGCTGTAACACTGAGGAGGTTTCCGAACTGATCGGTAAAGCAGGAGAACGAGTCAGATGGTTGTCAGCATTTTATCTTAAACTCATTCTTCCCCTCTCTTATTTTCAAGTTCCTTCAAGATGTGTCTGTACAGTTTTATTCCAATGATCATTGTGGTGCCAAGAACTACACTTGGCCCGGATTAAAGTACCATACATCTTTGTTGATTTGCTAAATAACCACCACATTCTCTCAGAGAGTGGAGACTCCGGGGATCAGAGGGCAAGGGGAAGGGGAAGCAGGGTATGAACTGCTGCCCTGATAGTGTTATTTTAACAAAATTGAAAAATGAAGTACCAACTGTTTGGAACGGTCATGGCAATGACTGCTTTCGGTCCCCTGGGCACAGCAGCAAGTCCTGACACAGGATGGGGGATCATCTATTGGTAGTCTGTCGGCACCTGGCCTAAGCCTTTCAAAGATTTCTGCTGAAAGCCAAGAGAAAGTAAAAATAGCATGGCATTATTCTACGTCTGAGTGATGGGAACAGTTGCATAAAGTGTTCTTGTTAAGCATCTCACATACCCTTTGTGTGATTTGGGTTTAGTTTGCTAGTCTGATTAAATTGCATGCACCAGCAGAGGAAGCGGCGGGTGTTTCTATGTTGGAAGCTGCTTTGAGGCTGGCTGTCCTACACAGCATGTATATTTCTGGAGAGTGAGGGTCAGGAGGGCCAACGTGGGTCATAGACCGCCACCAACACAAGGCCGAGACCCATTGCAATGTGGAAGACCATCAGGCTCTATCGCACTGCCTGCACATGACAGGGCTTCGAAGATTCCATAAGAAAAACATGATCTGGTCATTACATTTCTCCAGGACCTTTTTGAAGCCCCTTTGAGTGAGCCCCTCCATATTAGCCTCCCTCCCCGACTGCCTCACATTTCCAAATAAACGAAGCTTCTAACACAAAACTTTTTTCCCCCTTTTCCTTTTCTGTTAAGTAGGTTTTTTTCCCTTGGCTGTATATTTTATGCCTAGCAAACGTTTTAAAATGTAAATACTTAAAGAAATCATCTGTTTTGTTAAAAAGAAATCTGCAGTGTGTGATTACAATTTTATAAACTAGGATTTTGAGTGAGGCAGGCATTTTTTAAAAATATATCTGTACTACCCCTTGGCACTGTGATACCAGCAAGATATGTATGGATAAGGATCTTATTTCCTTTAAGTGTAAATGGTGAAAATCATACAGCCCTACTAGCTTTATAAGGACCCCATTATTAAGATAATGCACAGTTAACCTTTAACAAGTTGCTTCCCACATATAGGCAGTAAATGCACACTCATTCTCTTTGTCCCTTTCCTAATAAAGTATTAGATTCATATTTGTGGACAGTTTTGTTTACGCCTACACCAAAAGACTTATTTATTTTCCTATGGAGACATCTTATTGACTCTTCCAGAGTCCCTGCGTAGAACAAATGGTTAACACCCTATGCAGGGAACTGAAAAGTTGGAGACTGCTCAAGGTTGAAGGTTCAAGTCCATCCAGAGATGCCTCATAAAAAAGGCCTGGCAACTGACTTCTATGCAACCAGCCACTGAAGACCCTGGGGAGCACTGCTTTAGCCTACAACCCCTGTCAGTTTCCCAAACAAAAGAGTAGAAAGCCCAATCTTTCACTGGAGGAGCGGCTGGTGGTTTGAACTGCTGAGTTTGCAGCTAGCAGCCCAATGCACAACCACTTTGCCTTCAAGGTTCCTAGTTGTTCTTTCATGATGTGCTATGAAATCATGCATCCACATCTGTAAAAATCACTAAAGTTAAGGAGGATCATGATACTCACTTTGTTAAAAACATGAAAGTCTGGTATTGGTTTCCTCATGCTGCCTTAGTAAAACCATCACAATAGTGAGTTTAAAGAATGCAAATATATGGAGGAGTTTGGAAACTAGAAATCCAAATCAAGACATTCCTTGGCATCCCTTGACTTTTCTTGGCTTGTGGATGGATCCTCACCTGGTCACTTTCCCCGAGGGTGTCTTAGTGTGTATTCTGCTCCTTTATAAGACAGGACTCAGAAGAGATTAGGTATAGAACCCACCTTACCCTGCCATGACCTCTGAACAAAATAAAACCACTATTTTAAAACAGAGTCCCAGTCATACATACAAGGTTAGGATGTTGATACACAGAGGCTTTTAAAAAGCTCTGGGGAAAGTAGAATTAAGAGAGAGTAGAATTTTTCATGAGCTTTTTGAAGGCCCTTCATCTTATTGTATTTATGTGTATAAGTTGACTGACTCATAGGGATTCTATGCATCACAAACAAAACCACGGCCCGATCTTGTGCCATCCTCCTACTTTTGGTTATCCTTGAGCCCGTTATTGTAGGCACTGTGCCAATCCATCTCCTTGACGACCTTCCCATTGGTTTTATGACTTTCTACTTTACCAGTTATAATGCTCTCTCTCTGTGTGCGTGTGCATGTGTGTGTGCGCCTTTGTCGGGGAGTAGAGAAAAATTCAAACTATAACAGACGGAATCCAGTGTTATCAATCAGGGAAAATGAGTTCAGAACAGAGGAATAGAGGCTAAATGAGGACTTTGATTGTGACATTAGGTATTAAGATGTTTGAAAAGATAAAAGTTAAGCAAGATGGGGAAGTAACCCTGAAAGTAGCTTAAGTCTGTCACTACCATTCCTTGGGGTGAAGAGACAAATCTTATATTCTGGAGAAACTGAAAGGGAATGGTGCTTGTCCTCTTGTCAAAATGCAAAACACAAAAAAAACCAAAACAAAAAAATGCAAAAGACAAACTCACTTCCATTGAGTCTATCCTTACTCATAGCATCCCTATAGGACAGAGTACAACTGAGTCTGTGGGTTTATGAGACTGTAACCATTTAAATCTTCATAGTTCCTTACAACAACTGGGTTCCTGTGGTAAAATATGGAAAACTGGATAATGCACTCCTAACACCAATGGTTCTTCCAAGAGTCAAAAGGAGAGAAATAGCTGACTTTACCCATCCCATCCTCTAGCATTGTATCAGGACTTTCCAGTGCCAAAACTGAACTACAAAAGGATTTGGAGATTGTAATTTACAGGTGTATGTGAAGTAGTGGGCTCTTCTCTGGGCTGCTAACTACAAGGTCAGCAATTCGAGTCCATTAGCTGCCCTACAAGAGGAAGATGGTGCTTTCTGCTCCCACAAAGATCTATAATTTCCCGAATCCCAAATAAGCAGAGAAGCTGGATTATATAAGAAAGAATGTGGCACCAGGATTGGAGGAAGACTTATTAACCACCTGTGACATGCAGATGACACAACCTTGCTTTTTAAAAATGAGGAAGTCTTGAAGCTCTTGGTGATGAAGATAAAAGATTGCAGCCTTCAGTATGGATTACAACTCAATATAAAGAAGACCAAAATCCTCATAACTGAACCAACAGGTAACGCACGATAAATGGAGACAGTTGGAAGCTGTCAAGGCCTTTGCCTCTTGTGGATTCACAATCAGTACCTATGGGAACAGTAGTCAAGACATCAAAAGATGCAATGCACCCGCCAAACCTGCTAACGTCTCTTTAGAAAACCAGAGAGTGTGGTAAGTATATAATCTGGTGTCAGTTTGAGGATTAGGAGTGTAAGGGTGGAGTCTAGACTGTCAATCAGGATATAGCCAATGAGGCCTCTGTGTGGGCATGGCTTTCTCCTGAGGATTCTGGGAATTCCTGTATTTCCTCCTTGGAGGCTGGAGACTCTGTCTCTTGCTCTCGCTCTTGCTCTCACTCTCTCCTCACTCCCTGTGAGACGGTCTACCGTGAAGGCATATGGCGTTACGCTGATAGAGCCTGTGCCCTGGGAGCTGGAGAAGCCATGGAGAGACCCCTGCCAGTGCTGAGATGCTTAATAATGCCACTGCATTTGGTGTCGTTGTGTGTGTTTTCGTGAGTCAGAAGATGACTTTATAGATTGGTATTAGACATATGGGTTTATATCAGACTTATGGACTTGATCTGGACTGGTCTGGCATGTTTTCTCAATGTTCAGTTGCTCTTGTATATAAACCTCTTTCTTATACACATATGAGTGTCCATGGATTTGTTTTTCTAGTCTACCCAGACAAACACATTATGGTACTGGGAGTTTTTGACCAGCTCTGTTTCTGACTTGGGCAGATTCACCCCTCCTTAGCCAACCTGGTAGTCCACCACTCCCTGGAGGTCACCATGTTGATGCTGAACTTAGTGCGGACACCTGATTGGCATAGCGCACTACAGTCCATAACTCCTGGATTCAAGTGATTCTCCAGCCTGGGCTAACACAGAGAGGTTACTTTGAGGACGAACGTGCAACTGGCCCAAGCCGTGGTATTTTCAATTGCTCATCTGCATGTGGAAGTTGGACATTGAGTAAGGAAGACTATGGAAGGATCAGTTCATTTGAATTGTGCTGCTCATGAAGAATGTTAAACATACCGTGACGTGTCAAAAGATGAACAATTTTGTCTTGAAAAAGGTACAGCTAGAATGCTCTTTGGAGACAATGGTAGGGAGACATTGTCTTATCTACTGTGGGCGTTTCCAGGAGAAGGACATCATGCTTGATAATGTAGAGGGGCAGCTTAAAGAAGAAGGCCCTACATGCCATGCGTTGACACAGTGGATGCAACACTGGGCTCAAGTATAGGAGCGATTGTGAGGATGGCAAAAGACCCAGCAGTGTTTCATCCTATTGTGCATAGGGCGATACAGGTCAGAACTGACTCGATGGTACCTAGCAACAAGAACAAATCCAAAAGGAAAACTGTACCCTCTTCTATAGGATATGGCTTGGAATGAACTAGATGGCAGTGAGTTTGTTGTCTTGGTTTGGTGCAAAGCAAGGGAAGAGAAAGGAGCAGACATCAGTGAAAGATAAATTGTCAAACCAATCTCATTGGCACTGAGTCAATCATGTCTCACATGACCCTGTAAGACAGACTAGACCTGCCCCATAGGGTTTCCAGGCCTGTAAATCTTTACAGAAGCAGCGTGTCACCTGCTAGCCCTAGGGCGTGGCTGGTAGGTTTAAACCACCAAACGATAATTGGTTGCAATCGACAGATAACCTTTAGTCAGATTCCTGGGGAATTAAGTTGATCTCACTATATCAGAAAGGTGATGGCAGGCTGGACCCAGGGCTCGCCTCAAAGATGCCTCCCACGTGGGGAAATGCATTTGCTGAGTATTTCCATCCACTGCATAAACACTTCTTGATATGTATGGGGTGGTCAGAGCTCAACCCCTGCATGTAAGAGCTTTATTCTGCTCTTCGTTCCTTCTGTGCAGGGAGTACTGCTAAGAACACCTGCTTGCTGCTTGCAAATGCACGGCGGGTTAACAGTATCGTCTGACCTAACCCCTCCTCCTCCACAGGAATATGGAAAAAGCCACAGATCTGGCACAGCACCCAGGATAAGAAATTAGTTCGTTTATGACACGTTTAAATGTGTTGAATAAACAATTTTGTATCTTCTAAGGAGCCTATTACACTTGAGCTTAAGAAGTACTTATTAATTTTTTTTTCTTTTTGGTTAATGATTACTCAAAGCACTCTAAATTAGCATTTCAAAATCAGTCTGAGTCCAGAGGGCAGATGGCTGGGAAGCTGACTTTCAGCATTCCTTTATAAAGCTGTGGTTTCTGGAACGTTAGTTTTGGCGACTCGACTGGAAACATGGGTTTAGCTCTCTAGTGTGAAGCCAGTTCTGACTTTGCCCCACATTTGAATATGAGACGTTAGATTAGTATGATGTTGTTGGAAAGAAATCTACTTGGGCTAGGAGTCAGATGACATGGATGGGCTGCCAATCTTGTCTTTATAAGTATATGACTTTAACCAAGCCACTTACCATTGCTGAGATTGGCAGGGCAATGGGGAGGTATTCTTGTGTTTGGGTGGGGAGGAAATTGTGTTTAGTCAGAGCGAAGAGCAAAAGTCTTCTAGGAGAGTGGGAAAGAGTGATATAAAATACAGTTGAGCATCTGTAAAATGGGGGGAAAGATGGATCTTACTTTAGTAGCACAGGCACTAAGTGAGGGGGAAATGCATTAGAACTCATAGTACAACACCGAGCACATAGTCAGCTTCCACCAATTCTAGATGCTGTTAGAATTGTGAATTGTTAATGCAGTTGTTTCTATCTACTCTGTAGTCTTGTCGGCTTACTACCTCTGCTGGGATTCTGTCACTTGGACTGAGTTAGACCACTTAATGGTTTCTACATTGCATGGTTTCTAGAGCTCAACCAATTCCCCGCTGTAAGCAGCTTCCAGTAGAACTTCAAACTAGGAAGAAAGACTGGAGATCTAGTACTGAAGACTATCCAATGAAGACCTGATGACTCCCAATGAATGCTTTGATCCACAGCCGATCAGTGGGAAGGGCACAGGACTGGGGAGCATTAGTTCCACTGTGCATGGAATCACCAGGAGTCATGGGCGGAGTCACAGGTGTGCCATGACAGGTACTAGAAACTATCAGATCTGCCTTGGAAAAAGTACAGTCAGAATGCTCCTTAGAGGCCAAGATAGTTTGACTTCAATGCACCTACTTTGAGCCTGTTATCAGAAGAGCCCAGCCCCTGGAGAAGGCCAACAAGCTTGATAAAGTAGAGAGGTAGCCAAAAAAGGGGAAGGTCTCCATGAGATGGACTGACCCAGTGGCTGTAGCAAAGGGCTCAAACATAACAATTGTGAGGAGGGCCCAGGACCAGGTAGAGTTTCATTCTGTGGTGCAGAGACTCACTATGGGTCAGAATCAACTCGATGGCACCTGACAACGACAGCTATCCATGTCTGCCATCCAGGTACCATGAATATTAATGCCACAAGAAATATGTGCATGCACATGATACCTGTATTATCATCCATCACCTCATGGGGCTGAGTAAGGATTATCATTCTTAAGGTGAAGCTGAGTTTCATTTAACTTATATGTGTGTGTACACACACATGTGTATATGTATGCAATTATTTAAGTTTATGTTGGACAAATGGAATTAAAACACAATGGAATTTTTCCACAAAGTTTTGGAAGTATATGCCTAGCATATGCATATATTTTTGTGTGTATATATATACAGGCATACACATAAACACCTTTACATTACTGCTGATACTTAATTCCATGATATTGGCTGTTTCCAGGAAGGCAGGCATTCAAGCAGGAGTTATGAAAATGTATCTGTGCTATCATACTTGGGGGGGAAATGAGCACCCCTCCCCAAAAAAAAGCAAGTGGGGACTTTGATAAATATATTTTTATTTTAACTATTTAAATCTCTGCTGAGTCAGACAGCCTGAGGCACCAGAAGTTCGCAGTGTTGTGTTGCACAGAACACTCCTGAAGGCATGAAAAGAGAAAGTCTGTCTCCACTCTGGGGAGAAGGGACACACTTCTCCGTAGGATGGCACCCGGTGCCTATTAGAACCTCTTCTCAAAAATATCACACTTACTGTTGATTTGCAATTACACATGTAAACAGCTGGAGAGCGACTACCTGGATCGCTGCCAGATGTTCCTCCCTCTTTAGTTCCTGCTGCTCAGTTGAGCCTCTCACAACAAGTATGGCTTAAAAATGGCTGGGGCTGTAATGGACCTCCAAGTGCTCCATTGATCAGCGCTAGAATGAGACAAGAATTGCGAAAACACCAAATCCCTACAGTCAGCTGGTCCTGACATGCAAACGAAGCCAATCACAATCATGAGGATCCAATCAAGCTTCTCTAGCTTTCAGCTCACTACTTTCCTTCACGGGAAAAGCCCACGAGTGCAATCTTTCTCCTGGATTCCTGGAACCCCAGACCACCTTTGCTTGGCTTTTCATGTGAGTTAAGACTTAATTGGTTGCCTGGTTACAGCTGAGCTTATAAAAAAAAAATGTCACTGTGCAACTCTCATGATGGTCATTTTATTACCAGGATTTAGAAATGGATTATCTGTGAAAATGCCTTTGGTTTTAATCATGCCCCCTGCAAGGAAAGGCCTTTTCTTATGGGTTGGTTTCACCAACAGGTCCAGCTTCCCAAGCTGTGAATGATATCTGTCCCCAGAAATAATTAGTTAACTCCTCCTCCCATTAACCTCAGGATGCGTAGTCCACCCACCCCCTCAATCTTATTTCGGATTCCTCTTGAGGGCCTCAAAGTCCGTTTAGATTCCCATCCTGTTTTCTTCTTATTCTGTTTCCAAAAGGAAGTAGTTCGCAGCAACAAATTCCCGCATGTGGGGATCAGCCTTTGATGTTTTACAACAAATGGCTTTGAAGGGGCGTACGGGGGAAGAGGCATAATTTCCTCCATTTCGTGGTTCAACAAGAGGAAGGTGAGGTCCCAAGGGTGTGCCTGGATTCATGCATAATAATGTTGTTATTTATAAGATGTCATCTAGTTGGCCCTAGGCTCATGGAATTCCTTCCCAAGCCATGGTGACCACAGGCACGATGGAATGAAACCATTATTGCCAATTGATGTAGACTTGATAGGGATTTCATTAGCTGCTTTTCCGAAATAAATTGCCAGGTCTTGATTTTAGTTTGTCAGAGTCTTTACATTCTATGCTTAAGACATGCTTGGACTTATGAAATATAAATCATGTCCCACTCATAGAAAGCAACTCTTTCACCAAGCAGCCACCACCATGCGCCTTTCATCAGTTTACTCAGTCCTTATCAGAGTACTGAGTAGTACAAATGGTTAACAAGCGCAGATGCTAAAAAGAAAAAATTAAAGTTTGAGACCACCTTGCACCTTGGAAAAAGCCATAGTTAGTGGTCTACTTCTGAAAGTTATCTATTGAAAATGATACAGAGCACAGCTCTCCTCGGACACATCATCAGCCAGTGTCTACTCATGGGTACCTGGCTCTATCTGCATCAGTCTACTTCTCAAAACAACTCTTCACAGAAGAGATTATCAGAGTTGTCTCTTTGAGCACTGTGTAAGTGCTCATGAAATTACTATCTTTGTACTCTTTTCCTCCTAATTGCCTAATGGCAATTATATTTGGTGCTATTGTTCTGTGTTGTTTAGTAAATTCTAATTCCTAATGAGTTCTGACCCTGTAGAGAGAGCAGAATTGTTCCAGTGGGTTTTCTAGACTAGAAACATCATGGAAACAGATTGCCAGGCCTTTTCTCCTACACCATTGCTGCTACGTTCTAACTAATAGCTTTTCAGGTAACAGCCTAGTTCTAAACCACTGCTTCCACAATGCTCCATTATGACAATTAGAGATATAAAATATTTTCCCCAAATAACAGAGCAAAAGCAAGAGTGAGCAAACATTGGAGTCATAAGACAATGGGCCTGAGCATTGTGTAATCTTATTCCAGTTTTCTTGCTCTTGGAAAATTGAGTTTTGAGGATTCAAGAAATGAGAGTCAGAGTGAATAGCAACAGATCAAGGGTGAGGACCTAGACTTTCTGGTCCTTGGGCAAGATCTATTTCCAGAAGGAACTGAGTAACAGTTCCAACAACATATGAAAAAGATTTTTCAGCACCTCCTCTTCATTTTAGAAGTTCAAATGTGTGAATCAGGTCATCTAGCATGCAATATGCTCACTGTCCTAATGTGCTGCGGAGCTAAATGGAAACTCTACTTTTAATTAACTAACAGTGATTAGCATATCAGTTACTCTAACTCATTACAAACAAATTGGACCCAAAATCTGACCATATGAGCATGAAATAAGCACTATTAAATTTCTATTTAGATAGAGACTCTACTGCTAATTCTACTATCAAAAAGCAAAATTATTCTTTACCAAGATTTAGCTTAAAATCAGTATTAAAAACTGATTGTATCTTTTACTTAGGATATTCTTCTCCTTTCTATGGACACTTTAATAGTGATTAAATGTAACAAAAAATTGAATACATTTTATAATTTGAACATGTGCAGAGTTTACAATTTTCGTTAGAAAGCAGACAGTAGCCATGTATACCCCTTTTTTAGGAAGCACAGCTATACACAAATTGACCTAAGTGTAGCCATTTACAGAAGATTAAGAGTGCTTTGACCAAACAATAATTCTCACTAACACCACAGAATTATTTTGTGGTTTATTAATTGTGCCTGATGCTGGAAAACAATGGAAGACATAGAAAATACAAATCTTCCCAGTTCATTCTCCTAACTGATAAGCACCCCAAAAATAAAGAGAATGGAAATTGTAACTGTTATATCACCATTGAAAATATGGGACATATTTGGCTTATTAAAATACATAGCTAGATTCTGAAATATAAATAGAATACATTGGTTCTAAAGTCAAGACATCTGAGTTTGAAATCTGTTTCAAGCAGCACTGTTCATCCTGTAGTCAGGCTTTTAATCTCTGGGAGGCTTCCCATAGCTTGATTTGGAATTTATCTAGGGATCACAGTTCTTCTTTCATTGTTTTTTCTTGTGAGTTTAAAAACTTAGTAATGTGAAGTTTCCAAATCAGTTCACATAGTTGAAACTCAGCAAAGGGTTGGACCTCAGGCTGGGTTCTCTAGAGAAGCAATCCCAGTGACTCTTATATATGTATGTCTAGAGATAAAATTGCATCAGGAAATGGGCTCACACGATTGTGGAAGAGGGCAAGATGTAGTCCAGGTATCTTCCAAGTCCATGGGTGAGATGTTATGCTGGAGGCTCCCCCTAACTCACATAGCTGTGGAAGCAGGTAATTGACAGGAAGACCATAGTTTCGTTTCTGCAGAGGATAGTGAAGCCAAGGTCAACAGGCCAGATGACAAATCACAGACAAATCTGAGGACCAGCAAGTGATAAGGCATGTCATTGGTTCAAGGTCACAAACCAGAGGTTGATATGCCAGATGCAGCATCCTTACCCAGCAAAAGGCTAATAACTTCTTCCTTTTTGATGCCCCTCCACTTTATCAAGCATGATGTCCTTCTCCAGGGACTGATCTCTCCTGATAATATGTCCAAATTGTGTAAGACAAAGTCTTGTGATCCTTGCCTCTAAAGAGGATTCTGGTCAAACTTCTTCCAATAATGACCTATTTGTCCTTTTCACAATCCATGAAGCTTCCAATATTCTTCTCCAGCAACACAATTATATCGCATCAATTGATTTGCTCTTCCTTATTCGGTGTCCAAGTTTCACATGTCTATGAGGCAATGGGAAATACCATGACTCGGTTCAGGTGCACCTTAGTTCTCGAAGCAGTGTCCTTGCTTTTCAATACTCTAAAGAGGCCTTGGACAGCACATTTACTTGATTTAAGGCATTTAAAAAAAGATCTCTTGATTGCTGCTTCATTAGATTGTTTATGAATCCAACCAAGACAAAATCTTTGACAACTTCAACCTCTTCTCCATTTACCATGACGTTACTGATTGCTCCAGTTGTGAGTGTATTAGCATTCTTTACAATGAACCATAATTTATACTTCAAGGTCCAAGCCTTGATCTGCACCAGCAAGTGCTTCAAGTCCTCCTCACTTTCAGCAAGCAGAGTTGTGTCATCTGCATATCACAGGTTGTGTGTCAATTAGCCTTCCTCCAATTTTTCTTCATAGACTCCTGCTGCTCCAATTGTTCAGCATGCAGATTGAACAAGTGTGATGAGAGGATGCAACCCTGACACACCTCCTTCCTGATTTCAGACTCTGCAGTATCTGACAATATCCGCTGTTCCTAGATGTTTACTTCACCTCGTCCCAGTTCCAATCATTAGCAGAAATTCTTGCAGCTCCTTCTTACCCTGAGCTCGGCCCCATCGGCCAATGAAAATCCCAAAGACCCCACTTGCACAGGCCTGAAGTGATTCATTTCACTGTGACCTACCCCACTATAAGAAATCCTCTCCTCAGTCGCATTACCAATGCCCTCTGACTTGTGGGACCCATCCTTCGAAAGTATTTCTGACAAAGGTCTGCTTCCAGTTATTAGGCCTTCAGATTCTGACGAAGCTTCAAAGCTAGGCATAAGGATTTGAGAGGCTCCTTCCATCAAACTAGGCAGCAAATTCCTTCTCTGCTGTCTGTTCTTAGTCTGGAAGGTCCTGGGAACCCTGCTGACTGACTTTGGGGACCCTGCTGGCTTTTGAAATACCAGAGACCTCCCAGCATCACAGTAATGCACAAGCCACCACAGTGTGACAAACTGACAGACAAGTGGTGAAAGGTTTGGTTTTGTGGTTGAATGTGTTATTTGTATCGATGTTATTTTTATTTTGAACATTTGACATCGGCTCGAGCTGGTAACCAAATAATGTCAGTGACTGGGCAAACTTGTATTGTTTAATTACGAGCTTGAGTGTATGTCAAATGGCACAAATAAAAATCATGTCAGTATTAATAATATGTAAAATACAAAACCATACACATTACCATTGAGTTTGTTCTGACTCACTGTAACACTATAGAGAGTTGCTGTAAATCGTTATGGCAGCAGATGGCCTTGTTTTGCTGCTGAGAAGCAGCTGGTGGGTTTGAATTACTGACCTTGCAGTTAGCAATCCATCACCTCTCTGACGGTGCTACCAGGGCGCCTTATATAGTTTAAATCAGTACACATGCATTTATTCAATCATCATAAAGGACACTGTCAGCTTAGACTTTAAATAGTCATCTAATTCTTGGGATGTTGAAAGAAAATTTAAAATATGGATGCATCTAGAAAGATCCCTGGAGGCCTAGTAGTTATGTGCTGGGCTATGATCTGCAAGGCCAACAGGCGGAAAGCACCACCCTGTTCTGCAAAAGAAAGAGGAGGCTCACTCTCACACAGAGTGACAGCCTCAGAGACCCACGGGGGCAGTTCCAGCCTGTCCTACAGGGTCCTATGAGCAGTCATGCTTCACACACCGGAAGAAGCTGACGCTCAAGTGGCCATCTAGCCCATAAGTGGTAAGCAGAGTAGAGCTGTAAGCCTGCGTCTTAGCCATGGCACACTTCGAGTATCCATGCTGCTTTCTCTCGAAGTCGGGGTCCATAATTCCTTTCCTCTTTAACATGTCACTTACACAGAATATCTAGTTCAGTTTTGTCCTCCGGGACCTCCGTATAGACCAGTTCATAGTGACAAAACAGGACTGGTTCAATGGAATCACCATGAAAGCTTGGCTTTGTTTTTATTGGTAAAGTTAATGAGAAAGCAGAGCCAAAAATCAATGTATTGGTTGCTTTCTGAGGGAGAAGCTCGTGTGAAGACTTGGCAGGCAGACAGCGGAGATTCTGCCATGGCTCCGCCGCAGGAGGGCCCACTTTCCAGGCTGTTCCCTCACTTCTTTCATCCTGAGCCCCGAACCCGCCTTGGCTCATCATTCATCCTCATGACTCAGGGTCACTGGAGTTAAGGGTCCCTGGGGTTGCCCTTCTGGTCTAGAGAATCCAGGGAACCTGAGCTACCTTGGAGTGGCCTCTTGGAAACTGTCCCTCATAACCTTATTTTCTTCAAGCTCCTGTCATCAGACAACTGCATTTTCTGTTATAGAGCAGAGTTAGTGTTTATTGTTAACGTGATCAACACATTAGCTGTCCCTACTTGTGATTTGGTGTGAAAGATAAGACATTGTGTTCTAAAGTACTCTGGGTGCCACATGAGCTGGAACTTTACACACATGCACCTCCACATAGAGAAGGTTTCTGCAGGTTGTCTTTAGCGATGCTATTTGACTTTTGCTAGATCCTTTCAGGTTTGTTATAGCTGGTTGCCGTTGAATCAATTCTATCTCATAGCCATTCGAGGTGTGCAGTGTGAAACTGACGCCTAGGGGTTTCTAGGCCGTGACATGTTAGAAGCAGGTCACCGGGACTATTTTCTGAGGAGACACTGGCTAGGTTACAACCGCTGACCTTTTGACTGGTTCAAGAGTAGTTAACTGTTTGCCCGACCTGCCCTGGTGAAAATCTATTAAGTGGCAGCACGTGTCTCACATTCATTAGCGTTGTCATATGAATGCAGGGGAAAAGTATCTTTGTACATTGGGTTTTCCTCTATTTTTGGAATAGAGGAAATAAGCTTGAATTCTCTCAAAGTCAGGATAATTATACAGAAGGGATATATGAATGTAAGGGGCTATGATTATCAACAAACTTTGAAGATTTCCAAACAACACGTGCACGGATTTTTCTGTGGCTGCACAGAGAAGGGAAATTATCTCTAACAATGGGATGTGAAGAAAGGGACAAGCTAGTCATCAAAAGAAACAAAGAATAAGTGAAAGAGCTCATCTCCTGCTTAGAGCTCAGGCACTTGTGTGGTATGAGATCTTGAGAGTTCGGTCATGTCTAAATCATCTAATGGGGTCCAACATCAGGGTTAAGCCCCATGAGCCTCCCCAAAACACCATCCTGATGTCCTAAGCCAAATCGTCTATATCTTTCCTTTTTCTGCACTGGTTAATAGAGTAGCCGTAGAGAAGAAAGTATATTTTCATGGCTAGGAGCTCTGGAAAGCTCAGATTCAGATGTAGGACCAAAACGAATTACATCCTGTAACTACTTGTCAGTGAAAACCTTCCCTTTCAATCATGTTTTCTTATCTGCCCCCAATGGTTCAGGAACCACCTTGGGACAAAAACAAAACACATGAGTTAGATCCCATACCTGTTTTACTTCTAAATTTTAGTTTAGTTGTACAGTGACTCTGACCGAAAATGTGTATGGCATAGAATTACTGAGAAGTTACATACGGACATGCATGTGAAATATTTAAATTGAGCTGCTCATGCTGGGAAGACTCTGTGAAGATGTGTTAACAGAAATGGAGGCGAGAAAGGAGTAGTGACATTGACATTAATATCAATTTATTTGTTTCAAAGATTGTTCTTTCCATTTGTTGATAGCCCTGGTTTTGCTACTTATTTATGGCAGAAGAGATTACAGTATACGAGGTGTTGCTCCCCCACAAAAACCAGATTTTTTTTCCAAAGCTATGTAAATAAATAATAATTTATTTATTGACTTTACAAACCAATCTTATCACCTTAAAAGTACTCTCCATTACACTTAATCCATTTATCAAATCTGCAATTCTATTCTTGGAAACATTTTTCAAACTTATCTGTTTGGATGGGCTGAAAATACCTCCTTCATTTTGTTCTTCACCTCTTCTATGCTGTCAAATTGCTGTTTGTTATGTCCCTTTTCATTGTCAGAAACAAAAAGAAGTCACACAGAGCAAGGTCAGGTGAGTGGGGTGCATAGGGCAAGAGAGGCGTGTGGTGTTTTGCCCAAAACTGGTGCACTGAGTTGGCTGCATGAACAGGTGCATTGTCATGATGGCAAAACCAGTCCCCCATCTGCCAAAAATCATACACTTGTCATACACTGTGTGTCACACATCAGTTGTAATACACTGATACACAGGCTTTTCATAACCTCTTAAGAGAAAGCTTCATTGGCAGTTTGACCTGTTGGAAAGAACTCCAGATGCACTACAAGTTGACGTTTTCATCCATTTGGAAGTTGACAGACATCAGAACAAAGTTTGTCATCAATTGACATTTCACCATTTTTGAAATGAGAAAACCAACCATCCACTTGAGTTTTTCCCATAGTGCTGTCCTTGTAAGCTCTGTTCCACATCATAACAATTTCTGCGGCATTTTTCCTGAATAGAAAATAAAATTTCACAGTGCCACGCTGTTTTCTTAAATTGGCCATCACAAAAAAAATGAGGTTCAAGTGAAACTGCCAGTCCAAAATATTCACTGTGACCAGAGAGAACCTGCCCAGGCAATGCAACTGGGTGCGCTACTCAGTGAGTTGCTCAATGCTTGCCTAGCAGGAAAAATGCATCGTATGAAAGCTCCACTCTACCCAGCATAATTCCATTTTGCGGGGAGGGGTACCCCTTTATAGTAGTCTCAAGGCCTTATCAGAAACCTACATACTTTTTCACAACCAGTGATCATTGACAACAAATGTGTCTGTTGGCTGAGAAAACTCGTCACCTACAGTTACACACCCACATCAACATCAGCTTCTATAGAATTGGACACATGTTTTTGACAGATCAATTTCTCCAGTCCTCAACCATCATTTTAAAATATTTTAAAAGACAAAGTTGGATTCTTCTTGTAAGAAACTAGGCAATTGACACACTATTTCCCCTAAACACAGTACATTCAATATTTAGACAAAAAGGAGGGTGATCAAATTTAAGCTTTAATGGGTACTATCAACAAATTAGATTGTATTTTGAGTAAAGCAAATAAAATCATGAAGAATTAAAGTAATATGGATTATTGGTTTATTTTGAGTTGCTATTCATATATGATATGATCTAGGGTCAACATCTGGTTTGTGGAAATCCAATTTTCTCAGCACTATTTATTAAGACAACTATTCTTTCTCCATTAGATGTACTTAGCATCTGTTGAAAATTAGTTGACCAGAGATGTTCAGGTTTGTTTCTGCACTTCCAATTCTATTCCATTGGTCTGCATGTCTGCCATTGTACCAGTGCCAGACTGTTTTGATTCCTGGTGATTTATGTTTGAAATTGGAAGTATGAATCTGTGGTTCAATAAAATATTTAATGCATATTTCCTACCCATATTCTTTGTAACCTTCATGAAATGACTGGGTAGGCTAGGCAAATAGTATGTATGGCTGTCTAAGGAGAAGATTGATCAGTTTGCCACCTTGTTAGATTTAAAATGAGCCATCTCAGGTGTGGGAATGGATAGAGCTCACAGCCCCCGTAAGAGAAGCAAGACTAGAGTTCTTCTTTGGAACCTCATGGTCCCTGTATGTGGAAGCACTTCCACCCAGGAGACAGACTTATCACAACAGGGGAGCACCAAAGGGGTCGCAGCAGCTGAAGCGATGGAAGTAAGAGTCAGGTCATAAATTAAAGTGATGGGTTTCTTGGCCCACGGGGCAAGTGAGTAAAACTGAATGCCTTCAGGCAGAAGGCTCTCTTGCAGAGTTAGGTGCTTCCAGGAACTTAATTGGGAGCAACATTTGCTGAACCACAGAGATAGAGCTGTGTATCTTCAGACAGTGGCTTATAGTGTAGTAAGACACCCGTCAGACATTTACTAGCAGTGTTAGAGTTACAAGAAATAGAATACCTAGAAACTGTAGAAAAAGGAGCGTGGTGAAATGCAAGCTTTTAGAGGAACCATCAACAATCAAATGGTATTCAGGATAAAACAACTGAAATGGAGAAGTGTTAAAATAACATGCACTGTTGTTTCAGTGCCAAAGGAACTTTATAACATTTCCTGAGCTGGACTGAGACCCAATTACCAAGTAACTAAAAGACCCAGGACCAGAGAGAGGCATGTCTGTGGACATGGCTGAAAAGAAGCATTCCTAACTATAGAACTATACTATGAGAGTTTCTGATTCTAAGTTGCAACCTGTTGACATTCCTAATAAAGTCTGTAAGCATGAATAGGTATTGTGAGGTCTCTGTGTTCATTGTCATGGATTCTTGAACCCAGCAGAGAAGGAGAGAGTGCTATGGGAAAGGTGGCTCCTGTCAGAATTGGCAAAGGCTTTCTGGATAATAGGAATTGGATTTGAGCTCTGTGTCAACCTGGGTTCTCTAGAGAAGCAAAAACAATGACACACATATATACATAAAGTGATAAATTTACATCAAGTAAGTGGATGTCACAATTATAGAAGTATAAGTTCAGTCCTAGTCAAGACCATGGGTCAGATATTAAGCTGGAGGCTTCTCTTGACTCCTATAACTTTGGAGACTGATAAGCCAGGTAGCAGGAAGAACAGCCAGGAAGCAGGAAGATGAACAACAACAACAACAACAAATCCCACAAAGACTGGTGGATGCAGAGACAGATGAATTTAAGGTTAGTCAGTCAGGCTTGTGCTTGCAGAATCTTTTGAATGCACGGCAGGTAGGTCAAATGGTGAGTCTGCTGATGACTCCCATGGTCAGCTTGCAATATGACATGCCATTGGCTCAAGATCAAAGAGCAAGATGTAGTACTCAGACCCAGCCAGAGCAAACACGCTCTCCACAGAGTCTATTTTATTTATAAAGGAAGTAGGCCACACCCTGAGAAAACTTCACCCGGGCTGTGATCTGAATAATGGGGTTGCATTTCACTTTAATCTTCTTACTGCTCCTTGGCAGCCCACAGCAGATCTCCATATGGAGTTGTTTACATATGTTAGGTCACAGCATGGGGGTTGTTTTTGTTCTTCAGTGCCTTCAGTTGGTTCTGACACACAGGGTCCCTATGGACAACAGAATGAAACCAGGCCCAGTCCTGTGCCATCCTCACAATTGTTTTCTGTTTGAGTTCATCGTTGCAGCCACCCTGACAGTTCATCTTGTCTGAGGTCTTCCTATTTTGCTGCCTCTCTACTTTCCCAAGTATGCTACCCTTTTCCAGGGACTATGAGTCAGCATTGGCACGCTGGCCGTGAGTGTGTGTTTGTTTGGTTGGTTGGTTTTGACCTCTCCTGGTAACATCTGCAAAGTCCAGGAGAGGAAGTCTTCCCATCCCTGATTCTAAGGAGTGTTCTGGTTGTACTTCTTCTAAGACTGATTTGTTTGTTCTTTTGGCAGTCCGTGGTGCTTGCCATGTTGTTTACCAGCACCATCCTTCAAATACATTGCTTCTGGTTGCTGTTGCTAGGGGTCAACCAGTTGGCTCGGACCCATATGACCCATGCACAACAGAACAAAACACTGCCTGGTCCTGAGCCGTCCTCGCAATAGTTCACAGGCATGAGCCCATTGTTGCATCCACGGTGTCAATCCTTCTTGTTAAGGGGATTCCTCTTTTCCACTGCCCCTCCCCATTACCAAGCATGATGTCCTTCTCCAGGACTGATCTCTCTTGACAACAGGTCCAAAGTATGTAAGATAAAGTCTCACCGTCCTTGCCTCTCAGGAGCACGCTGGCCTTATTTCTTCCAAGGCGAATCAGTTTGTCCTTTTAACACCACAATCCAACTTCATCAACCCTTCTTCAGTCTTCCTTATTCAATATCCAACTTTCACTTGCGTAGGAGGTGATTGAAAATACTACGATCTGGGTCAGGCTCACTTTAGTCCTCCCAGGAACATCCATGCAAGTCTTGTGAAACAAATGTATCCCATGCAATATGGTGTTTGACCTCTTGACTGCTCCTTCCATGCCTATTGATTGTAGATCCAAGCAAGATGAAATCCTTGAAAACTTCAATCTACCCTTCACTTAGGATGGTACCTATTGGTCCAGTTATGATTTAGATTTTCTTTCCGTTGAGTTATAATCCATACTGAAAGTTGCAATCCTCGATCTTCATCAGCAAATGCTCAAGTTCTCCTCACTTTGAGAAAGCAAAGTGATGTCATCTGAATATCTCAGGTTGTCTGTCTGTCATATGTTGGTGGCTTTTGTGTTGCCGTCATGCTAGAAACTGTGCTCACTGGTATGTCAAATAGCAGCAGTCACCTAGTATGAACAGCTCCAGCAGAGCCTGCAGACTGAGCACAGATTACAGAGGATGAATCAGGAGTCTACTTCAGAGGGATTAGCCACTGAAAACCTTCATGGATAACAGTGGAACACTAGGCCTAAAATTCCAAACCACTGAGAATTCCGCTTCAGCCAAGTTGACACCCAACTGATGTTGAGTTTGATTCTCCTTTCCCCTGGTGAAATCCAAGGGGGTCATACTCTCACCATGCCATTTTGTAGACTCCTTACACATTGTTCTTTTTCAAGATTGTTTTGGCTATTTGGGACCCCCTGAAATTCATTGTTAAAAATGTTAGCATGACAAATGCTTTCAAATATGCGCATAATTGTGATAAATAGAAATGTGTTTCTATTTATCACAATTAAAAGGAAAAAAAAACAACCTCCTACCATTGGAATAATATGTAAAGGGCTGTGACTTGTTCATTCAGCCATGGGAAATCAGGAGGGACAACAGAATCAGCAGTAAAACTATAGACTTAGTCAATTCACTCATAGTTTATATTAATTTGGCAGACAGATTAAAGAGAAATATAAATTAATACTCTACTACCAAAAGCTGTGTCAATCCATACTTTCACACTGTGTCTTGTGTTAGACTCCATTAATTTCTATTTCTCCTTAACCTACCTTACACGTGGAAACAATGCACTCAGGCATGCCAAGGGTTGCTGGGATGGTGCAGCACTGGTCGCTCTTTCATTACACTTTACATATGAGTCAGAACCAACTCAATCCCAGGGATGAAACCCAGAAGGCAGGAAGGGATGGGGAATGGCAAAGAGAAATAACAAACACCAAAAGGTAGAGTGAAGAGGACTGTTACATTGTGGGCATGACAATCGATGTCACAAATCAAAATGTATATGGATGGTTGAAATGTATATGGAAACCTCTCTGCCTTGTAAACATTCAACCAAATAACAATAAACAGTTTTGAAAAGGGACGGAATAAAACCCCAACTCGATGCCATAATAACACCCCAATGACAAGAGAAGCATGAGTGCTCTCAGAGATGCACCCAAAGATGCCCTGTGGTCACTCAGAAGGCAAGAGGCCCCCTTCTGTGCCGTCGGTAGGAGATTCAAAATATCCTTGTTCCTGAAGCAGTCTATTAAAAAAAAAAGTCTATATAGCAGAGTGCAGAGTCAGGGGAGAAGCAAACTTTCAATGCCAAGATGACCTTGAAGGCAGGCCTGATGATGGGTTTTGATCTGATGAGAGCTTGCCAACTTTATCTGGCAATCATAGTAAGTCCTTGTGCTATAATTTTCCAATGAGATCAACTGGAACTGCATTTCAAGCCCTAATTATAATCTTGGACTTGTAGAATTTGGAAGCTGGAAGAGACCTTAAAAATAATCTAGTCCAGGTGCCAGAGAAAGTTGAAAAGGAGCTTGGAGCTGAGTCCTGGCTCTGCAAGAGAGGGAGGGGAGGGTGAGGTGGGCAGGGGGGTGGGTAGAGGGAGCAGAAAGAGACTGATCTACTAATAAGGTGTGCTAAAAACTAGGGATAGGATGAGCAGGGGGAAAAGAAGTGTACATGAGTACCCTTGCCTTTGCCACATCTAATTTAATCCAAACTCCCTTACTTCTTGTGTTACATTCTATTAGCAAGGCTCAGAAAGTGCCAGAAAAGTCCTCTATGGCAAGCAACCTGTCTGCCTCCCCTCTGCTAGCCCTTTCTTCAGTGTGTGTACCCCA
Organism: Echinops telfairi; assembly: GCF_000313985.2. Lineage (NCBI taxonomy): Eukaryota > Metazoa > Chordata > Mammalia > Afrosoricida > Tenrecidae > Echinops > Echinops telfairi. The sequence goes on from NW_022106189.1 coordinate 27,645,583, forward strand.
TATCTCAAATGCTAACTCAATAGCACTAATTGTGTCAAGTAGAGTACTAGATACGTGCTGATGGTTGACATGTGGAGGGCATTGTTCGAACAACATTTCTATATTGAATTCATTTGACTTTGCAAACTGATGTGTAAGGTACATTACTATTTTGAGCACTTCTATTTTCTAGATGAGGAAACTAGGTGGGAAGAGGTTAATGATCTCTTCTAACTGCCCTGGTAAGCAACAGGCCTGGGATTTGAAGCAGGCATCCTGGACCCAAATCCCAGCAATGACCTATTCTGTCATTGTGCGCTTATGGGAGAGTTGTTCAGCTTTCATAGAAATAATCAGCACCAAAGCTTCTTCACAATATTTTGAGGCTGCCCATGGATGCTCTAGGGGAATTTTCTGAATGTTGGAAGGTTTCAATTATCTTTCAAACCCTTGACTGCCCGAGAGCAATGTACAGACAGCCTTTGGAAGAGTTTGCTGATTATTGTCAAAGTAGCTTTAAGAAATGAAATGCAGCTTCTCCAAGATAAATAAGGACATTTTTGGTGAGGAAACAAGACAAATGGAGCCAAAACCAAACCTAAATTTCTTTTAGAATTAATCAAAGGAGACGTTGGCAGAACAGTCTGACCCCACCCACGTCCCAGCATCCATCATTTCCTTGAAACGAACTTCCCTTTCAGCCTATGGTGCTGAAAAAAAGTATCCCTTTAAACTTTTGCAAAAGGGGCACGGAGAGGGGGTTGGTAGTAGTCATGAGCGAAATCGGCACAATCCATTCGCAGTAAAATATTTTCTTCTGAAAACGACGCACGTCTTAATCACATGATTTTTTCAAATTGTGCAACATGCTAATTACAAAGAAACCCAGGTTTTGTTAAGTACAGGCTTTTAATGAAGGAAACATAGTCATAAAACTAGCTGCAGCTGTTGAGGGGGTAAAAAGCAGTTGAAATCATAGGGTGGACTAAAAATGAAGGAGAGAAACAAATCTGATCTCAGTAAGATGTGTGGAGCCAGGCCAGCAAAGTCAAAGGGAAGGAGGCTCCCTGCTAGAGGAGTGTGTGTGTGTGTGTGTGTGTGTGTGTGTGTGTGTGTGTGTGTGTGTG
>NW_022106189.1:27646788-27648731 GCF_000313985.2 Echinops telfairi
GTGTGTGTGTGTGTGTGTGTGTGTGTGTGTGTGTGTGTGTGTGTGTGTGTGTGTGTGTGTACAAGGGCTCCAACAAGGAAACAAAATCCCCACCTCGACCTGCACCTGTCAGTAAGTTGTCAAACTCCTACGCATCTTACCCCTGGAGTAAAGAAGCATTCTCGCACAAAGAGCAATGACTTTAGGCTTTGAGACAGAAATTCAATAACAAGCACTAGGAAAAGCTTTCGTTTGAGGATTGCTACTACCTACAAAGGACCCCTAGAGGACACACACGGCACAGTTGGGGCACACATACCAGGATAAGGAAGAGGCGCATGGTAATAGTTGTGGAAAATCCAGAAAGCACTAAGAATCATTCTCCAAGGTAGAGGTCACCTGCAGGAACCACATGGGCTTGGACACATTACTGCAGAGAATCACTAATGGTTGCAAAGGCCTGAGATTTCACTGCCTACTCCAGACTGTCCCATTTAATCATTCTCTCCTCATTTTGCTTCTTCATTATCAGAAACTTTTGAAAGAACACTCTCCTCTGTATAGTTGTTAATTATGTCGCTCTACCACTAGAAACTAAACGTGGTGAGGGCTAGAACTGTGTCTATCTTCTATTATTATTTTTAATGACATGTTTCCAGCACCAGGAATAATGGTTTGGAGAATATAGATTGGATGAATTTTGGAATGCATGAATATACCTCCTATGAAATCTCATTGGGAATTTCTTCAGCTATGAATCCCAATGACATAGGGTAGATTTCAACTCATAGCAACCTGATGTGGGATTTCTGAGATTAATCTTTAGAGGAACAGGAAGCCTCATCTTACATCATTAGGGTGCCTGGTAGGTTTGAACACCAACCTTGGGGGCTACGTAGGTATCCTGATTCTAGAAAGAGTAGAGCTGTGCTACACGAGCTTGGTAGTCTAAGATCAATAACTTCAAGTGGTGGGGTGGAGTCTCAGGACAGGCAGGATCACAGCACCAGGCAGCGGGAAGAAGATCCAGATGAAACTCACTGCTGGGCGGATGTGCGGTTTCACTCCTTCTTCTGGGAGTTAATAAACCTTCACCGGGCAATTGGCATGTGACTCATATCAATCACTTGTGGGGATAATGATAATGAAGACCTAGTCACTCCTCAGGGAGCTCACTTAGTGAGAAAGACAAATGGGTGAGAGGGGAATTAAGACCATGCTGATGAAGGATGGATGCTGTGGGACACGGCTGAACTACGTGATAAAGGTTTCTGAAAATCCCATAAAGCAGGAAAGGACCCAGGCTATTGTTCTCAGATAATCTCATTAGTGGAGGAATCAGTTATCTCAATTGTGGGAAATTGGGAAATGGAGTTGTGAAAAGGAAAGGGGCGGTGGTGGTGGTGGTGTGTGTGTTTGTGTGTCTCCATTTTGCTTAAGTGGGTATTGCAAAATTTCCTAAAATCTAGAGTGGTGCTGGCAATATGGTAGTCATAGCTCAAATGTGGCTTTTGAACTTTTGAACATAGATGGCAATGAATTGAGTTTAATTAAGTTAAAGCAAAGCATACAGTTCCTCATTTCAAGTGCTTAATGATCATCTATGACCAGTGTTTACCCTATTGGATAGCACACATACACACCATGCCCATCATTAATGAATTTTCTGTAGAACATAGAATATGAAATAATTCTACCTCTCTTACCTTGCCTACATCAAGGTCAATATAAATAGTTTTTCCCATGGCTTGAGGTGGTCAAAAATGTTAACACATTTCACTAATTCATTTAGTCCTCCAATTGCTGTTGTTTTTTAATTGTTTTATTAGGAGCTCATACAACTCTTATCAAAATTTTATACATCAATTGTATAAAGCACATTTGTACATTCATTGCCCTCATCATTCTCAAAACATTTGCTCTCCACCTAAGTCCTTGGCATCAGTTCCTCATATTTTCCCCTC
>NW_022106189.1:27650341-27658215 GCF_000313985.2 Echinops telfairi
AGGACTCCCTGATACTATCACTGAGCCCAAACTATCCCCTGAGGTCACCTTTTAGTGAAATAACAGATTGGTACACACCCAAAAGTTATTATCTTTGAGTTGATGCTCCTTGGGAAAAAAATCTATAGGGGACCAAAAGGTCAACAATTACTCTAAAGCAAAGGTAATGAGACAAGGGGGACAAAGGGGAGCCGAAAACTAGACTAGTGGAAGAACCACACACAGTGAGAGTGTTGACTCACCATGAAGCGTGCAACTAACACCACTGACCAACTTGTGTCAGAATTGTCAAGTGGGAACCGCTTCACGGTGTCAACTTTCATCAGGAACACAATGAAGTGTGACAATAAAAAATAAATTAAGATAAATATTGAAGATACACTGTTGGTCCAGGATCAAGGTAAGTCCTCGGAGCAGACATCAGATGCAGTTGAACTAAAACCTGCATCCTACTGCCTGCTTCAAACACAAATCTCATTTCTTGCAACATTTTCCTTTAATAACCTCAATTACCATGTTTTCCAGTCCAAGTAACAGGGTACATGATCTCAAAAAGAGTTTTTCTATTTGTTCTCTGAGTGTGTGAATATGTGGACATGAAATATAACAAAGGAATACAAACTAACAGATATTTATTTAACCCATAGGTGTCCAAACTTCTTTAGCGGGATGGCCCATTTTTAGAAAGATACTCAGTTCACCCTGGTGATTGAACACTTGTGTCCTATAGTCCATAATCTAGAGCAATGGCCTTTGCGATTATAGCCCTCTGGGGTAGTTGTAATGCCCCACAGGGGGCACTATCACCCACTTTGGGAACTCTGATGTCACTCTTTCCCAATGAACACTATTGAAAAATGAAAGATATGGGATAAAGACATCTATGCGATCTTGGAAAAATTATTTCTATTTTTATCTAGGTTTTATATTTGAAGGGCATTTTATGCCTCTTTGGGAATGACCCTGAATTAAGGGTCTAGCACCTATTCATTTTAGCAACAGGGATATTTAATCCTCGGATGTACTTTGTGAGCTGGTGGTTGTTGGTGTTGCTGTCAGGTTTCATTGAGAAGACTGTTCCAAACAAACCCGTGCACAGAAGAACAAAACACTGCCTGGTCCTGCAGCACCCTCGCCTCTGCTCCCATGCTTGAACCCATTGACGCGGCACTGTGGTAGTCCAGCTCATTGAGGGCCTTCTTATTTCGCACTACCCCTCCACTTTGCCAAACATAACATTCTTCTCCAGGGACTGGTCTCTCCTGACAACATGCCTAAAACACATAAGACCAGGTATTGACATTCTTGCCTCTAAGCGGCATTCCAGCTGTACTTCTTCCAAGAGACATTAGGTTGTCCTTTTAGCATGGGTCAGGGGATAGTGCAAACAGTTAGGTGCTGCACTGTTCACTAACTGATTGGATGCTTAAATGCACCCACAGGAACATAGGGCTACCACCCTATTTAACTGCCTCTGAAAGAACCGACCCTTGGGAACCCTAAGCAGCCCAATTCTACTCTGACACACATAGAGGCACCATAGGGTAGGATCAACTCTGCAACCACTGGTTTGGTTCTTGTTGTTATTGTTGCCATTGTTGAGTCTCTGCAGTGGTGTGAACAATTCATATACTTGGCTGCTCATCAAAATGTTAGAGGTTGGCGGCCAGCCAGATGCATCTCAGAAGGAATACTTGGCAACCTACTTCCTAAAGGTCACACCAGAATAAGAAAACAAAAATCAAAAATCTACCACTGACTCATCAAAAATAAAAGCCTTGTCATTGAGTTGATTCCCTCATCCAACAGTTCAGAGTAGAACTTCCCCTTGAAATTCCCAATACTTAAAAATAGATATTTTTTCAATCTCTCACAGAAACAGTATCTCTTCATTCTCCTGCAGAGGGACTGGGGACTTCAATGTGCTGACCTTGAAGTTCGCAGCTCAATAACTCTCCCAACGATGCCACCAGGGTTCCAACCCACAGGAATCCTCTAAAAGAAGTTGAAGTGTCCCAGTGGCTTTCCAAGACCACCATATTTTCAAAAGCAGGTGGCTGCATCTTTATCCTATGTAGAAGCTGGAGGTTTAAACAGTCAAGCTTTTGATGATCAGTCAAACACGTTAGCACCTGTAGGTACCATTAGGGCACCATCCTAAGGGTCCTGGTCACTACAAACTCTGTGGATTTCAGTTCTGCCCAGAAACCCTTAGGATTTCTGTGAGTCAGAATTGACGACAGCAGCATGTTTAAAGAGTGCCCTCGGGAGTTCATGTAAGGAAAGAATGATATATAAAACAAAGCACAGTTGTCATGGCCTCAACTCTAGCTCACAGTGACCCTGGATGCTTCAGAAGCGTTTTCTTCACTGAATTCTTGATGGCAATGGATCACCAGGCCTTTCTTCCATAGAGCCACTGAGTGTGGTGGTCAAGCGAACAACCTATGGTTAACTATAAAGGTAAACTGCTTACTCCACCTTGGGACCCCCTGGCTGGTGGATCGAGTTGATCGATGCCAGCTCCTTAATGAGAGAGGGGAAAAAAAACCTTTATTGCACCGTCTATTTTTCTAACTTAGAGTGTAAGGTGGGTACAGAGCAGGAATCAGATTGCTTACTATTGTCATGTGCGGTGATATTAAAAACTACATGATACAAAGTCAATTTCAACGGATGCCTAAATGGTGTGATACACACGCGTGCACACACATACACATACATAAGAGGACTTCTAAAAGCTCATAGAGAAATGGAATTAAAAGAAAATGCGCACACATCATCATTGTAGTGCTACTCATAACAAACAGTTGGAAACAACCGAATGCCCATCAGTGGAAGAATGGATTAAGAAGAGACAAAGCCTGTGGTGTAGGCACACAGTGGAACACTATGCATTGTAAAGAACAATAGAGAATCTGGTCTTAATCCTCAGTCCTTCTCACATCACCACAGGCATGTACCTGAGACTCTTGCAGAGCCACGAGCAGTTCATTATGCAGATCACGTACAACCAGGTGGCCAAGGACCCAATCGTCAACCTCTGAATGACAAGAGGTTGGGCACCTACAGGGGCCACACTGGAGCTGTGTGGTGTGTGAATGCCCGCTGGGCCACCAAGCATGTTCTCTCAGCCTCAGCTGACAATAGCTTTTGCATCTGGGACTGTGAAACATGGAAGCAGCTGGCCCTTCTTGGGGTAGGTGGGGGCACATAAAATACCCTCCAAATATGAAACCTAGAAAAAAGATAGACATGATTTTTCCAAGATCACTTAGTCATCTTGACCCCATATTTTCAATTTTCAAGAGGGTTTATTGGGAAAGGAAGGGTTAAATCAGTGTTCCCAAAGTGGGGGATACTGCCCCCTGTGGGGCGCTACAACTATCCAAGTGGGCTGCCATTCTGGATTATGGGCTTTAGTTCACAAGTGTTTAATCACCAGGGGGAACTGAGTATCCTTGCAAGACTCTGGGGGCAACATCATCATGTTCTCTGAGGACAAGCAGATGGGGTACCAGAGCTTTGTGAGCTTCTTCAACCTGAGAGACTCTATGGGGACCAGCCTCCACAACCGAATGGGTCCTAAGGGGCGATTGTGTAGTTCAAAGGTAAATTAAAGAAACATCAGACAAGGCATGCAAGGGATCCCCTCTTCCTTCCACGGAGAGTGGAAACAGAGCATGTGGGTGAATTTATTCCCTCACAGGCTTATATAATTTTGGGGCATGCAAGCCATGTCATCCACATAGGTAACAGGAAGCGGATGTGCTAGGGACATATGCGCAATAGGAAGGGGAGGTACTAGAGGCATCTATGTGATAGGAAGGTACTGTACATACATAGCAAGACGGGCGGATTCTAGAGTTAAGATGGCAGTTATACCTTGGTTGTCCCTGAGCTGGCTTGCCCTTGGTTGTCCCTGAGCTCTTCTCCAGAAGAGTAGGGGTGGTCTGATTGTGCTGGATAGCAGACAACCTTCAGACTGATAACCTTCAAGCATAAAGTAGCAACCATGAGCTTGTAAGAAGAATCTTAAGATTGGCATTATTATGGGGGACAATATGGGAGATAACTTTTAGTCAGGAGAACGACGCTGGGATTCACGTCCAACTCACAACCATGAAGACCTTCTTCCACCAGTGTCTGCATCTTAGACTTTCCATTATGGGCGTAGAGAATTTGCCTGCATACATTCTCTTCCCAATTCTCAGTTTCCCACAGGATGCGAGCCAGATCGACAGCAATGAGTCTTACCTGCAGACCCCTTGCAGAGGCTCCAAGATCACCAGTGGAGTAAGGGGAGGTGCTCAGGGAGTGCCTCATCGCTGGCCAGGAGAGCAGAAAGTTCAACTAGTAGAGCACCACGTCTGGAGAGGTGCTAGTGAATGTTAATGAGCACTCCCAGCAGAGCAGGGACATCCCATTATCCAGAGACTAGACCATGTCTGTCACTGCATCCAAAGACAATACACCCAAGCTCTTTGACTCCACGATCCTTGGACACCTGAATACTTTCTGGACAAAAGTTCCCTCAATTTAGCTGCCATTTCTCCCAACAAGGACCATGGAGTTCTTTTTATTTTTTTAAAAATAAATCATTTTATTGGGGGCTTTTATAGCTCTAATAACAATCCATATACCAATTGTTTCAAGGACATTTGTACATCTGTTGTCATCATCATTTTCAAAACGTTTTTTTTTCTACTTGACCTCTTGGTATCAGCTCCTCTTTTTTCCGCTCTGCCCTCTCCCACCCTTGTGAAGCCCTAATAAGTTATAAATTATGATTATTTTCATAGCTTACACCATCCACTGTCTCCCTTCACCCATGATTCTGTTGTTCATCTCCATCAAGGGTGGGTGTGTGGTGGCTTGTATGTCAATCATTGTGATCAGTTCCCCATTTCTGCCCTGTCACTGCTCTCATTATTGTTCCTGTGGGGTTTATCTGTTCTGGACTCTGTGTGTTGAGAACTATTCTCTGTACCAGTGTACATGTTCTGGTCTAGCTGTATTTGTAAGGTAGAAATGAGGTCATGATAGTGGGGGAGAAGCCATAAAGAACTAGAGGAATGTTGTGTGTTTCATTGATGCTATACTGTACCCTGGCTGGCTCGTCACTTCCTTGTGACCCTTCCGTAAGGGGATGTCCAATTTTCTACAGATGGACTTTGCGTCTCCACTTGACCCCCCCACATTCACATCAATGTGATTGTTTGTTTGGGGTATTCTGATGTCTAATACCTGCTCCCGTCGACACCTCTTGATCACACGGGCTGGTATCCTTCTTCCATGTGGGGTTTGTTCCTTTTCTGATAGGTTGCCACTTGTTTAACTTCAAGCCTTTAAGACCCCAGATGCGATACCTTCTAATAGCTGGGGACCATCAGCTTTCTTCACCGTGTTTGCTTATGCACCCATTTTGCCTTCAGTGATCCTGTTGGGAAAGGTGAGCATCACAGAATTCCAGGTTATTAGAACAAAGTGTTCTTGCATTGAAGAATGACTTGAGTAGAGGCCCAATGTCCATCTGCTACCTTAATATAAATATATATAAATATAAATATGTATACATAGACCTGTATCCCTATTGTTATATATTAATATATTTACATATGTGCATGGCTATATTTACACCTCTATAAATGTCTTTTGCCTCCTAGTTCTTTCTTTTATTTCCTTTTACTTTCCTCCTGTCCCACTACCATGGTTGACCTTCATTCGGCTCTCAGTAATTCCTCTCAGCTACAATGCCCTTGATCAAACCCTACCAGGCATTAAATACCCTCCTTGCCATCGATTTTAGAGCTCTTGCTGTTCCCTTGTCCTTGGGTTTGTTACTCCCCCTCCCTTTTTCCCCTTTCCCCCTCCCCTGTCCCCCCCAGGACCTTCAATCCCATTGTTTTCTCCTTGGGATTGTTTATCTTCCCTATCTTAAATAGATAGACATAAAAAAATAAAAAGAAAGAAAGGGAAATAAAAGGTTACAGGTCTATCGGCTGACTTTTATGTATGCTTTTGGAGTGAGTCTGATGAGGTACAAAGCTCTGCCCTCCGAATCTGAAGTCTATTTTCAGTATTCCTTAGAGATGTTGTTGCTTTGCTTACCTTGTTGCTCTGTTGTACCACCTGCATGTTTTACCCTGGTATTGGGAGATCACATTGGGCACAATTCACACACAGGACCACAGGGATCTTGGTGGCGGTCAAGAAGCTAGGGATGTAACCACAACCTGCACCCAGATTGGCATGTTGGAAGCCAGGATCTTCAATTTGGCTTTTCTAGAAGAGTCTGGAATAGTCAAGGGTCACTTTGGCCCTCTCAACATCACTGCCTTCCACCCTGATGGTAAGAAGTATAGCAGTGGTGGAAAAGATGGCTATGTTCGCATTCACTACTTGACCCATAGTACTTTGAATTTGAGTTTGAGGCTTCAGAAGCTGGACCTCCATCTAGGCTGCTGACAGAAAGATTTGGACTCTGAGAAGTGAATTAGTTTGGATAAAACAAACTGAAAAACAGCTAATTTCAAGGATAAATATGGAGGACAATATAATAAGCGAAATTGGTCAACAACCACAAAAAGGACAAATATTATATGAGATCACTATCAGAAAAATCATAAAAGGTATCCAATAAAGAAACATCCCTTGATGGTTGCCAATGGTATGAGAGTAAATTATGAGCTACAAGGTAGAAATGTGTTAAATTGGGAGACAAACCTGAAATAATGATGATCTATGAACAGATGCATGGATAGACACAGGCTGGGAGAGACTATGGGAGTATATCTGTAAATATATGAAGGGGTGCCCCCCTCCCCAAAGCAGAATTGCACTGGGCAGAGCAGAGCTTTCATAGTATGCATTTTTCCCACTAGGTGAGCATCAAAAAAATCGCTCTGTTAGTGCATCCAGTGGCGTTCCTTGGGAAGATTCTCTCTGGTCACAATGAATTTTTTCATTGTGAAAAAAGCAGTTTTGCCCAACCTCCTTTTTTGTGATGGCCAATTTAAGAGAACAGCATGTGGCTTTGAAATTTTGTTTCCTGTTCTGGAATAATGCCCCAGATATTGTTGTGATGCTAACCATAGCTTACAAGGACAGCACTATGGGACAAATGCAAGGGTACAAGTGGTTTTCTTGTTTCAAAAAAGGTGAAATGTTGATTGATGACAAGCCTCATGCTGGACATCCATCAACTTCCCGAACAGATAGAAATGCCAACTTGTAGTGAGTTTGGAATTCATTCCAACAGGTCAGACTGTTAATCAAGCTTTCTATATAGAGGTTCTAGAAAATTGGGTAACAGTGTGTGACCAAAAAAAGGCCTGATTTGTGACAGAGAGGGGACTGGTTTTGCCCTATAACAATGCACCTGCTTACACAAGCCTTCTAAGTGCGCCCGTTTTTGGCAAAAAACGACTTGCCTCTCTTGCCCCCCACACCTGACTCACCTGAATTCACTCTGTGCAACTTCTTTTTGTTTCCACAAATGAAGAGTCACATGAAAGAACAGTGATTTGATGATGTAGAAGAGGTGAAGAAAAAAATGAGGGAGGTGCTGTCAACCATCCAAACAGATGAGTTTGAAAAATGTTGCCAAGAATGGAATTGCAGACTTCACAAATGTGCTAAGTATAATGGAGAGTACTTAGAAGGTGATAAGGTTTTTTTGTAAAAAAATTTAAATACATAGCCTTGAGGAAGAATGTCAGGTTTTGGGGAGGGGTACCCCATCATATAAGAGAGGGCTTTAACATGTATGGAAAATTTGAATGAGAAGATAATAGAATAGTTCCATTAAAATTTTTGAAACGACCTCACATAAGTCCCACAGAGGATATTTGTATATATGAATTTATTTGGGC
>NW_022106189.1:27658899-27660034 GCF_000313985.2 Echinops telfairi
GAAGAAGGAAGGAAGAGTGGAAAGAGGAAACAGAGGGAGGCAGTGGGGTACTTGATGTTACACCGTGAGGCTTGGAATCCAGGACCAGAAACAACATGGGTGTAAAATGTTGATTAAAAATTGGGTTTACTCTATAAGCCTTTACTCAATAAAAAGTATTTTTTGTAAAACGATGATGGAATTTCACCAAGAATTTCTTTAAGTTCCCACTTATGTGTTTATGTGTATGCATAATATATACATACACATGTATGGCAATTTGTATTTAAATTGCTTATTCTCTCATTTGCTCATTATTGTATTGGTCTACTCATGGATAAATAGTAGCATTAGTGGTGGTAGGACAAATAAGAGCTAAACAAGATAAATACAGGCATTTTTCTTACAAAAGTTACTAAGAGGCCCCACTATGTGCGAGCCTTCGCATAACTTCTCAGCCTTCTCAGACCCACACACCTTATATTGAGGAAGTTCATGACTTCTCCCAGGCACAGTTCCTGTAGAGTAAATTCACTCCCCGTCCATTCCTTTAAAGAGTTTAAAAGGAAACACTACCAGGTTTTATCAGGGGGGAAAAAAAAAGATTTAGGAGATGACAAGGAATGAGAACCATACAGATCTAGTGATACGGTTGACAGGATTAGCCAGGGTTCATCTCATTCAGGATGGTCTTGAAAGACTGGAAATGCTGGAAGGACCTGTCACTACGATGTTCTTGACTGCCTCATGTTAAGCATCCCGACCTCTACAAACACCACACTATTTTTTTATCATGATTGTAAGTAATAAACCTCAAAGAAAACAAACAGACCAACAAACTCGCTGCTATCCAGCCAATGTCAATTTTACCTATAAATTATTCTCTCTCATGCACATATAAGAAGAATTTTTTGCAGTCCTAGCAGTTGGGCTAACATCGCTTCATAGGGAGTTTTTGAGATCGTTCAGGAAGTGAAAATGATCACTTCCACAGCTGACTCAACAAGAGGCACGCCACGGTTGTTGTCTAGTGAGTGATGCGGTGTGCCCAGGGCTTCAAGCACTGCACTGTGTCTCGCTAACGTCAAATTCATTAGTGTATCAGAACCTTTAACACTTTCTTTTCCAACAAACCTTTCTTTGGAATGGTTTTGGG
>NW_022106189.1:27661107-27716170 GCF_000313985.2 Echinops telfairi
TTATCTTCAAGCCTCTAAGATAAACTTTTGATATAAACTAAGATAAACTCTATATCTTTTGATAGTCAGGCATCATTAACTTTCTTCACCACAATATAAGTCTATTCTGGGTTATATTTGTGACATACTTTAAAAAGGTACTGTTAACTTGATTTCAAATTTAACCAGTGTTACACCTGGCAACATTAGTCATGAAAGTTATTTGAAGGAACACATATCAAACAACTCATGCTGTTTTTTCTTCCTCTTTCTTTGGCTATTAATATGGCTGGCAGGTTACAGAAGTGGTTAAGGAAGCTGTCTCTAGGGCCAAAGAGTCTTGGTTCAAAGCTTCACTCTGCTCTCTTACTCGTCTGCTCTCATCATTTATCTCTGTGGATTTAGAAGACATATTAAACAGCATGGTCCTTCAATGACCTTATGTCTGAAATGAAAATGGTAAGAGTACCTGTTTCATAAAGAACATGTTGTTAGGCAAGTCCGGTCCCTGGAGACAGGCACCGTGCTCGGTAAAGTGGAGAGGCGGTGCAAAAGAGAAGGCCTTCCGCGAGATGGTCTGATGCAGCGGCGGCAATATGGGACTCATAAACATGCCAACACTTTGAGAACGGCGCGGGAAGGGGCCGTGTCGCACTCTCCTGTACACCCAGTCCCTGTGACTTGGAACCAGCTCGATGGCACCTAACAAAAACAAACTGAGGAACGAAAGAAGAAAGAAGGGGGAGACAATAGGGATAGGGGGAGGAGAAGCGGAAGAAGATCAGAGGAAGAAAGGAAGCAAGGAGGGAAAGCAAGAAGGAAAGAGGGAGGGATGGAGGGAGGGACGGAAGGAAGCAGAGAGGGAGATAGGGCGAAAGGGCCGGAGAGCGGGAGGGAGAAAGACGCGAAGAAAGGGAGAGAAAATGAGCGTGTAAGGCCTAGGAAGGGAGAAAAGGAAGAGAAAAACTTCAGCAAGACTCAGATAGGGAGTCGAAGAAAGCAGAAGCTCATTCATTGAAGGAGAGAAAAAACACACCTTCTACTCCGGGGAAATTAAGTTTCCGTCCTAAAAATGCTTGGCTGCATTTTATTTTTTAAAAGAACATTAGCATCAAGGTTTATAAGAAAACATGAAAAGAAAGAAAGAGTATGAAAAGGGGTGGGGGGTGGGGGGTAGCTGCCAGATCTTTCCCAAATAAATACATTTGGAAAAGAATCTCTTCACTTAGGTGAAAATAATGAAAAGATGTGCAGTGATGACACATCTCAGGAATACATTTGAAGAGAATTGTTTCGTACAATTTCACAAAGGGACCTCGGGGAAGGAGAGCCTATTCAGTAATTAAATCCCTTGTCGCCCTCGCACTCTGGCAGATCTATGGAGATGTCACTTGAGGGAGTTTGATGGCAGCTCTCCCATGGGAGTGCTTTACTTTGGGGATTCTGAAGCTTTACTTAAAGCGGTCATTTGCTCCATAGATTCGAAGAGCGATTATAACAGTGACAGGTTTTCTTGTTATTGTAAGACATGTGGCACACCTTTCATTTATTCACATCTCAAGCCAACTTGGATTTGTTCTGTGCATGTAGGTAGATTTTAAATGCTTCAGAATAAGGATTTCAGAAAAAGAACGGGATGGAAACAAGTGCTATTTTTATATTCTTTGAATACAGCCATCCGTCCCGAGTTTTATTAATATTGTCTTAGAGGACAAAGGAAGGATACTAGCTGGCCAGTAGCACCCAGGTGAGGGGTGACATGAGGGTCTGTCATCCTCAAGTGTGAAGAGAGGGATTCCTGTCAAAATTACCCAGTGTCTCATTGGACATCAGGTAAGGTATAGACGTGAACAGCAAGAAGAGAGTGGTGGTGCAGCGAACCCTGTAATATGGTCCTTCTGATCACAGTCTTTGTTAACTCCCACCAAATGACTGTTTCTTGATGGGTTTGCATAAGAGGAGGTTAGGGACAGGCTTGTACGATTCAGTTGTGTTGTTTGTTAACAAGGTGAATTGTGATCACAAAAGCATGGAAATCAAACATAGGTGTTGGTAAGTTTTTCCATCCTGCTAGGCATAAAATGAACCAGGTCAAAGCAAAAAGCAATGCCCTTACTACTACCACGAGAGGAGAGCCAGGAGTGGAGGACATCCATCCGTTGGATCTTCAGATTCTTGCACATTGAACCTCTTTGAGCCAGAGATAGATCACTGTTGACACCAAAGAAGTGACCGAGGGCAGCAGCACCAGAACCCAAAGCTAGGGCCCAGGATAGCATGGCAGACCTCCCAGCTCACAGAGTCAGTAAATCTGAGAGCCTTACATGTGGAATGGGGTACTTAATTAGGGCAGTTGTTTTCTGACCCACAGGCTGAAAGATTTTGAGCTGGTGGTGTGCTTTTGGCCATAGAGCGGCATTGAGCGCTTTGAAACATTGCGTGAGTTTGGCAGAGGCCAGTGGGCCATGTGCCTGAGAGGCCAAGACCCCAGAGAGGCCTGCCTGCAGGCATGGCTGACAAAAAGCTGTCCTGTCCAAATAATTGTATCCTGTGTGTTAATAACCTGAAAATTTCCTTAATAAACCCCACAATCTTGAATATCATCTATGAGTTAAGTGTAGCCATGTCAATGAATTATCACACCCAACTCCCTAGTCAGCATACTGTGGGAAGGACGGTTCATGTCAGACTTGGTAAGACCATTGGAAGATGGAGGCATATTTTACCTCAGTCTCATAGAAATTGACCTTGGGGTTTGATTCTTCTTCCCCTTTCTGAATTCAGAGGTCAGATGCCAACGCTGCCCATCATTCTTTTTTTATTATTATTAATAGGGATTAATGAACTGGTAAAGGAAAGGGGAAAGGCAAGCGAAGCAGTAGCCAGAATGGATGACTGGGAAAACATCACATTTCCTTTCCTGAGCTTGAAAGAGTGGTAGGAAGCCCTTCTGACTGGTTATTTCCAGGTAGCCAACTTTTCAGTGCATCTGGGCGGAGATTCTGCTTGCACTTCTCGTGTTCTAGTTAAACATCTGTCTCTTGATCTATATAAAAATTCTCCATAAGTGTAATCAAGAACTCTTGAATTTCTATTCTTCACCATGTTATTCATCATTGTTATGATCTACCCAGTCCAGTGCTTTTGTATGGCCAATAAAAAAATGGGTCCATGTCATGGAGGTATTGTCTACATTCAATGAGGATATGAGATCCTTCTGTTATAGCAGTGAGGGTCTTGTTTCATGTCCTCTTCAGAATCTGGCTAGAATGTCTGGCAGTTCTATGCTGCTGTACTACGCAACTATTTTTAAATGATCTTCAGCAAGCTTTTATTTGTGTGTCGTATTGACCGTCTGGTCCAATAATTTCCAGAAATACCATCAATTACCAATTGACACCTAATTTTGGATAAGGAACTGAAACATTAAATGTCTAAGAAACAGCCTTTTCAACAAATGGTGCTGGAAACTCTGGCTCCTCCCCTGCAAAAAAATTGAAAAAAAAAAACAAACTTCACACTATGTACAAAAATAAACTCAAGGTGGATTAAAAAAAACCTAAATATAAAAAAAACAACCATTAAGACCATCAATGAAAAAAATAGAGACAGATTTAAGGACCCTCATATAAGGCATAAACACACTACTGAATATATGAAAAATATTCACACTACAGAAAACAAAATCAAGAACTAGAACCTACTAAAAATATGACATTTATGCACAACAAAAGATTTCATCAAAAGAATCAACAGAAAACCCACATAGTTAGAAAAAATATTTAGTAATTATAGATCAGCTGAAGAGCTAATTTCCAAAATCTATAGAAAGCTGCAGTATTTTAACAAGAAAAGTACAAATAATCTAATAAAAAACCTGGCACAAGACACGAATAGACAATTTACCAATGATGACATATAGGCTGACAACAAACCATATTAAGAAAAGTTTGTGATCATTAACAATAAGAGAAATGCAAATTAAGACAATAATGAGTAATTATCTCACATCAACGCTATTGACAAAATTCAATGAAACAAACTAACATGCTGGAGAGGATGCTTTTACATTGCTGGTGGAACTATAGAATTGTACAACTATTGAGATAGTTAAAGTTTATTGTGCCAACCTGGCCGATAAACACATGTGGGGTTAATTGAAGGGCAGGGAGATAAATGGTTTGGTGAGCCTTGCCTTTCAAGTTCTTGGGTCTCTTGCTTTCTGATGGTCGGACCAGGGTGCAGCTGCCTTAGCCAGTTTCCTGCTTCAGTTGGCAAAACTCACTTCCTGCAAGACATCCTTGAGAAGAAGCCACATGGACCTACCCCGATTCAGCCCTGGGTGCTGAAGAGGACATGTGGAGATCCCTGCCAGCGCTGAAATGCTTACATGTTCACTGATTCGGCTTTCCTCCTGCAGTCGGCATGAATGTGTGTGCTTTGTGAGATGGAGGAGGAGTTTGCAGATTGGTGTCGGACATATGGGCTAATGTTGGATTTGTGGGCCTGGGCAGCACTGGGTTGGGAAGTTTTCTTGATGTGCACTTACCCTTTATATAAAACTCTCTCTTTTAAATATAAGTTTCTGTGGATTTGTTTCTCTAATGTACACAGACTAACACAACTCTTATGGAAATCATTATGGCATTTCCATACACAAATGCAAATACAAACACCAGATGATCCAGGCATCTCTTTACTGGGTATGTACCCTTAAGAAATTAAGACTATAACGCTAACAGACATATGTATGCCTTTGTTTATTGAAGCAATTTCCACAATAGCAAAAACATAACAACAACCCCAAACTCTAACTATAAAGGAATGAATAAATAAGCTCTGGTACATTCCTACTGTAGACTTTTATGCATCAATAAAAAACAATGATAACTCTCTTAAACACAGCAAGACAGGGACAAAACTAGAGAACTTTGTTTAGCAAACTGTCAATCTTACAAAGGTAAATATTTAATGTCACCATTTTTATAAGGAAAAACAAAAAAGAAAAAGAAACGTGGTTTATACACCCATCAATAAGAATGTGAAGGCTTGAGCAGGCCAGGGACAGGGGTAGGGACAGGGAAAGGGACGGGCTGGGGCCATAGGGAACACAAAAAATGGAGGGTTTAACACGATGCTGTTGTTGATTTTATTTCTTGGGCTGTGTGCTATAGAGAGAGAAGGTTGCTTTAAAAAAAGAATCACTCCAGATTTCTATCCCCCAAATCTAAATAGTGGCTTGGGTGGCGTAAAGATAAAAGTAAAAAAAAGAAGAGGAGAAAAAATAATTCCTACATTCTGTTGATTTATCTTTCATTGGAATTGGCACAAGTATGAATCTGTTCTAGTCTGTTAATCAGGTAGGTGCCTTCCAAATTTCGTGACACCAATCAGAGAACACCTCTAGTGCTATATGTGTTTGTTGAAACATCTCAGTTGGTATTCCGTCAATCCCTGGAGTGTTGTTTTTCACCAGTCCTGTCGGTGCAGATTGGATTTCTTCCTTTAATACCATCCCTCCTTGATGATGTACATCTTCCTGAAATGGTTGAATGTTGATCAATCATTTTTGGTACAGTAGACCTTTGTATTCCTTCCATCTTCCTCTTACACATTCTGTGTTGTTCACTATTTTGCCAATAGAAATCATCAATATTTCCACTTGAGGATCATATAAAACCATGAAAGAACCAATCCCATTGCCTTTAGTTGGTGCCGACTCATAGCAACCCTACAGTTAAAGGGAGAACTGCTCCACAGGGTTCTCAAATCTGTATGTTTTCATGGAAGCGGATTGAAAAATCCTTCTCCTTTGAAGTGGCTTTGAGTGTGAACCACTGACTTTCCAAGTAGAAGCTATGAGCTTAACCACTGTTCCATGAGGGCTTCTTGTAAAATCACAGTCACAATTCATTTCTCTTGTTTTCAAAGTTAATATTTGATTGTACATTTGGATTCCATACACACACCTATCCCCAAGTAAACTTACTAATAAGTCACTGCAGCTTAATTTTAACAAAGCAGGCTTCGGAATCAGAAAAGTGTTTTGACGCAACATCAATTAAGCACACCTTCAGTGTGTTGCTTAACTTTTGCCAATCATTTTTACTTGAATCGTGTTGACAAATCTAGCTATCTCATAGGGTTATTGAAAGAATAAAATGGCACAATACTTGTTAATTACTTAATACCTAAGGTGGCATTCATTGAAAACTCAATGAATAATAATTATTATTATTGCCAAAACCATTATTGTAGCTAACATTTAATTTTTCTTCTATTCACTCTTGACAATCTCATTTTAAAAAAATTTTAAATATAATTATGGCTTTTAAATCAAGTTCATGCAAATTGTTTTATGTATAGCCTTGAAAACCTTCTGTTTCAATAGTTCCTTTCTTCCACATTCTTAAGGAACCTCTTAATCTCCTACATTCACAAATCAAAATTGTGTAGTGTTCCTTCTTTGAGTACAGGAATAGAATTACAATATCCCTTAAGTCAAGCTCATTTTACTTCTGTTCTTAAATAGGAGGCCTTTATCATAACCTTATACTATTATGTGCCCCTGTTGGCAAATATTCAAAACTCTCCAAGGATTTTTATCATTATTTTAAAAATCTATTTATCTTTCTTATTAATATGATCATTGTAAGTAAATACATAATCTTTTGGCTTTGTCTTCTCATAATTTATTAAAAGAAAATTGATCCCTTCAAGCAAAAGGCATAACAATACATGCTAAGGTTGGGTATGAGCTCAACGGTGAAAGCTCTGAAACAATGGTACAGAGGGAGGGCTGACGGGGTAAATCATTTAAACTGAATTATACTATTTTACACTTGCAAAGTGCACAGCACCACGTAGGAAGGTTCAAGGTGAAATGTAAAGCATGAGGATGTGCCATAGTCTCTAATGAGATAAAGAGGCTGTATTGTTAGTCCACACAAAAGAGACAAGAAGGCAATGCACACATTTTCAATCTAATAAATCAAAATAATTGATTAAAGTAGTCACAGGGAAATAGCATCGAATTAAAAACATTTGGTCAGCTGATCCCCAGACATATCAATGATTTCATCAAATGGGAAATGGATTAAGTGCCCTAAATAAAATACAGAGATTGTCAAACTGGGGGGGCGGGAGGGGGACTGGGGGAGAAAAAGCATGTTTGCTGTCTCTTATTGATTCATTCTATATTTAAAGAGGCATAAATTTAAAAGTAAAAGTATGGGAGAAATTATCATGTAAATACACCAACAAACAGTAAGCTTAACTAGCAACAAAAAAACAATTGGCAAGACTATATTCATATCGAACAAAGTTCAGTTAATACAATTATTCAAATTCAGTATCAACCACTAATGTTAGTGATGAGCAAATAGAATTCCACTAACAGTAGTTAGAAAATATGGCCTTGGCGACAGAAATGAAGCTAAAGATCACATGATGTAATTTTGCAAATAACATTTTTTTTAAAAACATAAAAGGCATGTATACATGTGGACTTCCCAGATGGAATATACATGAATCAAATGCATTATATCTGTGGGAAGAGATGATCATTGTCAACCAGGGCTGACCAGGGCTGACTGTGGAACAGACCAGGGCTGACTGTGGAACAGACTATCAATTGAATATATACAAGTTCAGGTTGAAATTCAGGAAAGCAAAAAATATTCCATGACAAATGCTTCTTCCCTGGCTTTTTAAAGGTTGATGGTGGTCCTTTTGTCTTACTGTTTGCACTTGCTGGTTGAAAGGCGGAGGGATAAATGGGTGGTGAAGCCTCGCCTTTCTAGTTCTCGGGTCTCTTGTTTTGTGATGGTTGCACCGGGTGCAGTTGCCTTAGCAGTTCCCTGCTTCAGCTTGCAAGATTGACTTCCTACAAGACATCCCCAAGGAGAAGCCGCATGGATCTATCCCGATGCAGCCCTGGGTGCTGGAGCAGCCGTGTGGAGACCCCTGCTAGTGCTGAGATGCTTACACGTTCACTGACTCAGCTTTCCTCCTGCAGTCGGCATTATTGCCTCTGTTTTGTGAGGCGAAGGACTTTGTGGACTGGTGTTGGGTATGGGTTAATGTTGGACTTGTGGGCTTGGGCAGCATTGGGTTGGGATGTTTTCGTGATGCACATTTTCTTTGCATAAAACTCTCTCTTATACATGAGTTGCTGTGGATTTGTTTCTCCAAAGTACCCAGACTAATACAGATGATAGATAGATGATAGATAGATAGATAGATAGATAGATAGATAGATAGATAGATAGATAGATAGATGATAGATTGATAGATCGATAGATGAGAGATAGATAGGTAGATAGAGAGCTAGAGAGATAGATGGAAGAGGGTGAGAGAAGATTTTCAAAATCATTCAACTGCACTACAGCTGAGGAAAGACTAGACCAGAAACCCAGATCTGTCACACTCGCTTACCACACACAGGTGCTTTAGCCAACACCCACCGCAGGGCACTGCTGTTCTACACTTTGAGCTTGTGAATGCTCTTCCATCCACATTCCCACCCAGCCAATGCCCTAGTTTCAGAAAGTTTCCTCAGTGCTAGGTGACGTGCAGGACTTATTTGTAGAGTCTAACTAGAGTCTTGTAGAGGTTTATAGTTCAAGTGTATGGTCTAGAGTGTGTGAGATTCCATGCTAAAGCTGAGGCTGGTGGCTTCTCCTCTACCCCGACTCCTCATCAGTCCTAGAGTTCTCTTCATGGCTCACCATCTAGCCGGTCCATTTCCACTCCCGGATGTGGCTCAGATCCTACAATGCTCAGCTCTAGACACATTTGACATAGTCTATTTGAGAGTACTAGGAAATGACCTTAGGGTTGGCTATTGCTGGAAACTAAAGCACTCTGTAAGCAAGACACTCTTAAAAGTCTTCACTGAACTGTGAGAGAACCTGTGAGAGGTCCATATAAGAAAGTCAACTATCCTGAAGTCCTTGAATGGATCTAGGTTCTTCCTCTTCCCCAGGGACCTAAGTTTAAGAGTCACCAATGCATGTGCTTCCAGCAGTTAGGTTCTGAGGATAGAAATGGAAAGTAACTTCAAGGACAACATACTGCTGTAATCCCTGGGCGCATTGCTCATGTAGTTGACTGGTGCGGCGGGTGCTTCATAAGTACTTAACACTGTCTACCAGCTTGAGAGGGAAGGAGAAATAAAGGCCCATAAAAAATAAAATAAAAACAAAACCAAATTTGTTTGGTGGGCGGGGGGATACCTATGAATCTCAGACTCAGTGGTTCCCTATACACACTTCCTTGTTCTTCAACTCTCCCCCTCTGCATTGACCTTGGTGCAGTGATCATGGGTCACATTGCGGCTATTTGACTCCTGGTCTGGGTTGCAAGGCAAAAGAATAAACTGTCCTGTTAGCTCCTTCGCTCTCTCTCTCTGGAGGTCTTCCTTTGCAGTTAATGTATTTCTTTCAGTTGAAAATATAAACACAAAAATAAATGACCCTATTAGCTTGTAATTGTCATCTCCTGGGGTGGTTTTCAGTACCTAATGGGGATTTTTTTTCTCCTCTAAGAGTGGTCTAAATTGGTCCTATTGCCCAAAATGAACCACATGCTCTAGTAAATATCCGTGTCAATGATTAATAGAACAGCCCATCAGTTACTGTTCGGTGAAAGGCACATTCATATACAAGTACCCTGTCTCACCTCCAGGAACTTCCTCTTCTAGGGATTCTCTTAAATTAAGCCGTTAAAGAAAAACAAGGTCCCCAGTGGTAGCCAGACATCTGAAAACATTGTAAGAGAAAATTGTCTTCTGTGAGGCATACAATTTCTTTTGAAGTGGGCACTTTTTATTTATTCCTCTCATCTTCTCATCCTCTGTTTGGTCTGTCAGGCATTAACTCAAAGGTGTCCTTGTCTCTGAGCATTTGTGAACGCGTGTGCTCAGTGGTAGCACGTGGAACATTTACTGACTGTGAAATGTACCTGGCTTCTGAGCAATGTACGCCCATACAGCTAGTTTGCAAAGTGCCAAGTCCCGTGCTAACATGTAAGAAAACAAACCTGTTTTACCTGATGTAAGGGGAGTCTTCACAACTACATAGGAATTTGAATGAAATAGTGTCTTGCTTTGTGGGATAGACAGGCATTTTTAGCCTGGAAGACCTAGGTTTAAATGCAAGTTCCTGTTGCTTAGCATCTGATGACTTTAGGCTATATGATTAGTGCCTTTGCCTGTTCCTTAAGCTAAATATTGGCATACATATGGTAGAAGCATTTCTCTGGAGACTAAGTGAAATGACATTTGTAAAAAGTCTAGTAGTTCACTGGACATGCAGTAGGTGCCTAACAGGTGTTCGCTTGAAGCCTTAGGACTCCTGGTGGTGTAGTGGTTCCATGGTGGGCTACAAACTGAGAGCCCAGCTGTTGGAACGCCCCAGCTGCTCCACAGGAGGAAGAGGAGGTTTCCTGTTGTTGTTAACATTGACAGCCTCAGAAATCCATAGGAGCCATTCTAGCCTGTCCTATAGGGTCACTATGAGTTGGAATCCACATAATAGCGGTCAGTTTGTTTTGTGTGTATGTGTTGAGGGAGGCTTCCTATGAGAAGAGAAAGCATTTCAACTGGATTTCTGAAATGGGTGGAGGTTTTCAAAGTATAAGCAATGGTGTTGAAAAGTTTGCCGAGTAGGTATGTTTGCTACTCAAGTTTTTCACCACTCCCCTCCTTAATTAAACATATGTTGACGTGTGACGGTGGGGCAGGGCTGGACATGGCTTTGTTCTGTTGCACCAGAGGCCATTATGAGGTAGACCTGACTTGTCCACACTAAAAACAGCATGTGAATACACACACACACACACATGCACACACACACACCTGCAGTGTTTTCTATAGCTCAAATACATCATTAGTTAGGGAATCTGTGTTAGTCTGGTTTGACTAGAGAAACAAATTCATAGACACTCATATGTATATAAGAAAGAGCTATATATACAAGAGCAATTGAATATTGAGAAAACATCCCAGCGCCATCTACATCAAATCCATAAGTTCGATATTCACCCATACATCCAACAGCAGTCTATAAATTCCTCTTCAGACTCATGCATCACATGCAATGATTTTGAATGCAGGGAAAACCGCAGGCCAGTGGGTGGAAGGTCTTGTGGATCCAGTGGCAGTGGAAGCATCTCAGCACTGGCAGGGTTCTCCATATGGCTCCTCCAGCTCCAGGGCTCCATCTCCATCAGCGTAGCTCCATGTGTCTTGTCAGCAGGAATACAAAGCAAAGAGTAGAGAGTGTGTGTCTGGCCTCCAGTGAGCTATCTGTCTTCATAGGGCTTCCACATGAGGTCATCAAGCTGCGACCTGATTGACAGGCCAAACTCCACCTCTTCACTCTTAATAGTCTCAAGTTAACACCAGATTATGTAATTATCACAGATGCCTTGTACTTATGTTATCATTTAATTAATATAACTATCAATGATACCTCAGTTTGAATGAAAACTGCCTTGAAATCACTGGACAACACATTGGCATAAGGAACAGCATAAGTGAGTTCTGGTAGTGCATATGAACACCGCGGTATAATACCTTAAATCTGTTCCTCCCTTGTTCTTATCTCGTATAACTGAGGAGGGTAGGAGGAAGGAAAGACAGAGATGCATCCAATCAAACATAGTTCTCTCAGAAGCCTTTGTATAAATATTAAGAGGCACATCTTCTAATTGTTTGGTTTTATGAACTAGCATTATGAGCCATTACCTCTGTGAGAGCCTGAGACTCATTTATATCCCTTTATTGAGGACATAATCATTATTCCTTCTTTCCTCGTGGCCATCACCCGGAGCCTAACTTTGTCCATGACCCTGTAACCATCACTTTCTAAATGTTTGCTGAATGAGTACATTTGGATTTGCGTTTAATTTCTCTTCTCTCCCTAAGTTCATTTAGTGAAAACCCGTTATACTGTTGTCATGAAAAGCCTAAATGCTGTTAATTTCTGATATGCATGGTAAACAGGGTATTTGTATTCTGTGAGTGTTCGGTCTAACTTGCTATCTCCTCAAATGAGACTTGTGTGGCCAAAGTCCCTTCAGAACTGAGCAGCATTGATTTCTTTTTTGGCCTCCTGCAGAAGCAACAACAGATATATAAACTCTCCTTCCTTGGTACAATATGGATCTGCACAAGCTCCAGCGTGTGCCTATTTCTAAACATATATTCCCCAGCCCAATCGCTATATCTTGAAATGTTTAAATATTGGATCTTCTAATTGACCTTCTGGTGAAAGTAATTTCTGATCAGAAAAAGGAGCCACTGGCATTAACATGTCATTTTAATGTGTTTAAAGAAACTGCTTCAGAGCACGCCCTCTCACCTGTCGAATCCCAGTCCCAGCGGACAGCTCTCCACTTCAGTGTGGAAGCTAGCAAAATGCTGACACTACAGTCAGGCAAAGGAAGCCCACACAACGAAGTTGCCAAAGGGCCTGGAGGGTGGAAATTAATGCATCAATAGACAGGTGAGTCTAGAAGAGCCTCTCCTTCCCTGATATGGGTGCATCTGTGGACTTAATCCACTCTCAGCCAGTGGGGTTTGCCACATCCTCCCCTTCAAAAATTAAACTATGCTTCGGTATATCTAAATCCAATCCCAACTAGGCTTTTACCCATAATGAACTGAGGAGAAAGGGGCATGCTCCTCTCAGTTGATGGAATGCAATACCTGCTTTTTAGAAAGAGTCTCTCTTTTAAGGGTAAGGATAAAGATCTAAATTCCTTCTTAACAGTAAAATGCTAGTGGCATTATATTCAAGAAAAATAAGAACAGCATGTTTGTACCAATAGTCTGAATTTTGAACATTGTTCCGCAAGTTCTGAATACTCTATTAAGGAAAGGAAGAAGTGGACCACAGAGTCATGTAGGATACCACAGAATTCAAATTTCTGAAAGATGTATGTTCATATTTGGAAATTAGCTAATAAAGAGATAAAATCAATGCATTTGAATTTGGTATTCTCATCTCCACATGAGAGATGTGGGTGACATTTAATACCACTTGCCTATGGACTAGAATATAAGGGCACCATTGCTTACACCACTCTGGTTAGGCATATCCTAGATTATGATTGCCCTGAAGGGCATTTGGAGCTTTCTCCCTTAATTGAACTTGTGTGCCCAGACATAGCTGGAGCAGGATGGCAGATATTGATTTTCATCTATCGATCTAACTCTCTCCATAGACTGGCCACATGGGAGAGGAAGAACACATATATTTGACCTATAACTAGATAAGGAAGTTACAAGGTTAAATCCATGCTGAACTTATATCAATGTATTGTTCATAGAGAAATGTTGGGTAAGTTGAGGTGTGTTTTAGAAAATAGTTTAAAACTGTTACCTCCATACTACTAATATTGACATGGAAAATGGAGTTGGAGCAATACGGGTCTAACCAAATGCTCTCAATTTTTTATTATGTTGTTGTTTGTTTTGTTTTGTTGTTTTTTTTTTTACATAACTCTAGGTTCACCTGATGACTTTATAGGGTACATTGCCAATTTTGAAAATTTCTCTGTACTGACAATCTACCAGATCTTCATCCAAAGATGATGTTTCAGAGTGTGTGTTCTTGAGTCCACAATACTATGTGTCATGGATTAGAGTCACCAAAATTTGTTAGGAAGGCCTTAGGTCAGGAGATAGAGTCTGGCTTGACCTTCTTTCCGGATTAGTCCTGGGACTAACCCCTGGGGGTTGATAGTATGTCGCAAAAGGGGCTGACTTCTGAAGCTAAGTCTTAGATTTCTTGGAAAGTCTTACATTTCTTGGAGAAGTCAGTCACCGTGTTTGAAGCCTGGCTACTCTGAGGCTGTCGTGCTCTGCGGAGGCCCAGCAAGCTCCTGGGAGGGGCATACATGGAGGGAAACCTACCTGGAACAAAGAGTGACAGGCCTCCTAGCTGAAGCACCAGACATGCCAACCAAGACGCAAGGTTCAGGCTCAGCTAAAGGGCCTAAGGGAGGAATTGAATAACTCATCTGATCACTAGTACAAAGGCCTTACCCCTAGGCTCCAATACAGCTGTTGAACATGTATTCCTCAGTTCACAGCACCCCAGTGAAGGCCTCAATCACTGTGGGAAAAGGGATAAACTGTTCCTCTTTGTATTGTCTAAATTCCTAACCAAGGAGCTCTGGTCTCATAGTGGATTGAGTAAACATTGGACTGCTAACTGCAAAGCCAACAGTTCCAACCCAGCAGCCCTCCAGGAGAGAAAAGATGAGGCTTCTGTTTCCATAAAATGTTACAGCCTTAGAAACCACCAAAGGACAGTTCGACTCTGTCTTATAGTTGCTATGAGTCAAAATCAACTCAAGGGCAGTGAGTTTGGGTTTGTATTGATTTTAATTCCTGACCTACAAAACTCTGAATATCAAGTAGTTATTATTTCATGACACTAAATATTAGGGGATTTTGTTACATGACTGTACCAAAATGGCTAAATATTTTGAATATAAACCACAAATTCACTACCTAATAGTAACACAGGCTTCTAGAAAATAGTGTATGCTCTCTTTTTATTGTCTCATCAGATGAGAAAAAAAATACTCATGCCTTTCTTATCATATTGTTCTTTGGATTAATGACATAATGTCTGTAAAACCCTGAAGAGAATGCCAGAGATAGGCCAGACAATAAATTTAACTATCGCTACATTTCGGCAAACCATGCCTTCGGGGAATTGAAGAGTCAAGAGAAAAATTAGCACCGTAACGCCAGTAGAATTGCTGAATGAAACTCGTGCTGAAACCAGAAGTGGTTTTGCTATGAAATTTGAAGGCAATTATAGATTGAAGCACTCTGAGAAATATGCATCCTGGCCTCATGGCATGTTTCAATTATACACTTAGCACTTAGGGATAGTATTGTGCTCCCGTAGGAGGGTGTGTCTGCCAGGAAAGAAGACTATTGTCACTTTATGGGCAACCATGATTCTAGCTTCTCCTGATGGAGGAAAGAAAAGAAAGCAGAGCAAAAGAAGAAGATGAGAGAGAGTGATAAAAAGGGATTCTATTATCAAGCGAATCATAGTCAGTTAGAAAATTAATTTGGTATGTGACAGGAGAACTTCAAAAAGTCAGATGATTTAAATTTTTTTTTGTAATTAAAAAATTTTTACAAACAGCTTGCATAAAAGTTAGAAATGAAAAACAATGATCTTTTCTTTCTTTGAACTTTGAAATATTTTAGTTCAGATTTCTATAAATAAGTACATTCTCCAGTGGGATAGTTATATACTCGTTTGTCAGTTTAAGAGGATTAAGGGTGGAGTCTAGCCTGTCAATCAGGTCATAGCCAATGAGGCCTCTGTGTGGGCATGGCCTTCTCCGGAGGATTCTGGAACTCCTTTATTCCTCCTTGGAGGAGGGACATGCTCTCTAGTTCAGCTCACTCCCTGGGAGACATTGCAGCTGACAAGACACATGGAATGACACTAGTGCCCTGAGCTAGAGGCACCACGTGGAAAGCCCTGCCAGTGCTGAGATGCCTCTACCTCTACTGGATCCACAAGACTTTTCCCCCGTTGGCCTATGATCTTCCTGCATTTGGCATCATTGCATGTGTTGCATGAGTCTGAAAAGGAATTTATAGACTGGTACTGGACATATGGGCTAATATTGGACTTACCAACTTGGACTGGACTCGGTTGGGATGCTTTCTTTTTTTTTTTGCTCCCCATTACCCCCCAACCTCCCCTACCATCGGAATGCTTTCTTAATGTACAATTGCTCTTGTATATAAATCTCTTTCTTAGACCCATATGAGTCTCCCTGGATTTGTTTCTCTAGTCTATCAGGACTAATACATCCAACATAACACCATCATAATCATCAACAGCTGATGGGTAACATGGTTAGCACTTTATCTAATCCGCAGATGTAATTCACATTTTACCTGCTGTTCTAAAAATGTCTTTGTAAATGAAACATATTCAAAGTCACACATTCCCATGTGTTTGTGTGTGTTTTTGTTAAAATCATTCATTGATTTTTCTTCAGTTTTCATGACCTTCACAAGTTCAAAGATTTCCCTTATTTATTTCATTTTATTTAACTAATTATAACAATAGTTAATGTTTTGGTGAGTGTTGTTCGTTGTAGTCAAGTCATCTCTGAACTCCTAACTTCCTTATGCACCATCTTTGCAGCAGCCACCTTCTCAATCCATCTCATTGAGAACCATCCTCTTTTTCATTGACCCTCTACTTTACCAAGGGACTGATCTGTGTAATTACATGATCTGGTGTCAACTTGAGACTATTAAGAGTAAAGGGGTGGAGTTTAGCCTTTCAATCAGGTCGCAGCTTGATAACCTCATTTGGAGGCACTACAAATATAAATAGCTCGCTGGAGGTGGGACGCACACACTTACTCCCTGTGAGACATTCCTGTTGACAAGACACATGGAGCTATGCTAGAGCCCTGGAGCTGGAGGAACCACATGGAGATCTCTGCCAGCACTGAGATGCTTCCACTGCCACTGGTTCCACAAGACTTTCCACTCACTGGTCTGTGATCTTCCAGCATCCAATGTCATTGCATGTGTTGCATGAGTCTGAAGAGGAATTTATAGACTGGTATAGGATGTATGGGATAATATCAGACTTATGGACTTGATCTGGACTGGGCTGGGATATTTTCTCAATATACAATTGTTCTTTTATATGAAGCTCTTTCTTATAGACATAGGAGTGTCTATGATTTTTTTTTTTTCTGGTCAACCAAGACTAACTCAGATCCCTCCTGCCAACATGTCCAAGTATGTGACATGAAGACTTGCCATCCTCACTTCTAAGGAGCAATTTGCTATACTATCTCCAAGACAAATGTGTTTATTCTTCTGGCAGTTCACATGACATTTACTATTCTTCATCAACAGCATCATTCTGTAATGTGAGTTTTGGTCCAAATGCTTTCCCCTGCGTTATTCAGGACCTTCTAACGGGATTCCTTTCAGAGCATTTGGTAATTGTTGGTTTGAAACGACTTCTTGCCTTTGGGTCTTGGAGACTGGTGTTCATGTAGTGCATCGGCCTATTGGATGAAGTGTTTCCATGTGTTTTTTATCGTCATCCCTCTTCTTTCCTTGGGACACAGAGAGATAAATAGCTGCAGCTTAGATGACTGCCCTTGAGCTTTAAAGACCCCAGTCACTACTCACCACTGTCAGATGTAAAACATTGTCTTTGTGGACTATTATGCCAATCGACTTGGATGGTCCTCAACCCTCAGGCCCGGACACTCATTTTCTCAAGGTGTGTGGTCATATCTAAGATGGGATATACTCATTTCACCCCCTGCATGCTCCACCACATTACTTTTGAAACAAGGTAAATGCATGTGTTCAAATATTTTCTGTCAGGCCCACCTAAGGGCATTTCAAAACGTTTGTGAAACACGTCATTATCTGTTCATTCAATCCTCCCATCATCTCTCTGAAGTCCCTCATCTACAATTGTGTGCATGTTCCTCCTCTCCATCTCACATCAATTCAACCTGTGTGTCTATCTAGTTCGCTACTCACCAAAGTAAGATATAGGTGTTGTAGACAGTGCCATGCCCGTTAACCTTGGTAGCCAGAAGACTGTTTTTTCTGAGTTCCCATATCCAGCAACTCCCCTCCCCCCGCCCCACGCCCCACCAAGGTACCTGGTTCTGGACAATATTTTTAATCATATTTCCCTGTGTATGTTTGTGGTAGTTACACAATGTCATGTCAACAAGATAAAAGAATAAAGAGGTGGAGTCTAGCCTCTCAATCAAGTCACAGACTGATGATCCCTCCTTGTGGTTGTGGCATTCTCATGAAGATTCTGGGAACTTCCTCTCTTCCTCCCTGGAGGCCAGGATGCACTTTCTCTCTCTTTCACCTTCCTGTTGACAAGTCACATGGTGCCGTGCTGATGGCATCCAGAGCATGAGCTGGAGAAGCCACGTGGAAACCTGTGCCATTGCTGAGATGCTTCCACCACCACTGGATCCACAAGACTTTCCATCCCACCAGCCTGTGATCCTCTTGCATTCGGCATCATTGCATGTGCTGCATGAGTCCAAAGAGGAATTTATGGACTAGTATCACACATATGGGCTACTATTGGACTTATGGACTTGATATGCACTGGGTTGTGATGTTCTCTCAATATAAAATTGCTCTTTGAGAGAAAGCTTTCTCTTATACACATATGAGTGTCTCTGGATTTGTTTCTCTAGTCAATCTGGACTAACACAGCATTCTACCACATGCATGGATATAGAGGCCGCAAAGGTAAATATCCACATACATATATCCTATGAGAAATGTGCGTGTGTGTGTGTAATCGTATTCATCCCCTCACACCTACTGAGCCTATGCATTTATCCATATATGTTCTTATAGGTCATCAGTATTGCAGGATTCTATGTATAATAGTATTTACTTCTGCTGCCTTAACTCTTTCCCTCTTCCAAACACCTTCTCCTCCTCCATCACTCTTTGAGAAGACTGTAGACTTTGATCTTCATCAGTAAGTGCTTCAAGCCCTCCTTGCTTTCAGTAAGCAAGATTATGTCACCTGCATATTGCAGGCTGTTAACATGCCTCCCTCTAAACTTGATAGTGGTTTGTTCTTCTTGTAGTCCAGCTTCTCAGATTATTTGTTCAGTGTACAGACTGACTAAGTAAAGTCAATAAACAAAGGTAGGACTTCCATGACATGAATGAACCATTTTAAAGTTTACAATTCAGTAGCATTTAGCACCTTCACAATTCTCATTGTACAAGGATCCTCTAAAATGTAGAATCTACATAGTTCCAAATATTTTCATTACGCTGAAAGGAAATCCGTTACCCATTCAGCAGTCAATTGCCTGTTCTGGATATATTCATACAAATAAAATCATATAATTTGTAAGGGAAAATAAAAGGCAGATCATTGGACTCAGTAAATCTTTCTGTGTGTTGATCCAAACTAATTGCTGGAGAAGCTCTGAATAAAGGAACGTTAATTTAAGTATTATATTAACAAAATATTGGAAATCACTTAAATTATTCAACATTAAAATAGCTAATATCATGGGTCACATAGTAGAACTACTCCACAGATTTCCAGTTTTTTGTTTTTAATTTAATGGTGCCACTGGGTGGATAAATCTGACTGTCTTTAGGTTAATAGTCAAATATGAACTATTTATTCCACCCATCCTTGTTGCCATGTTTATGATATTGTTGCAACCCCTCAACCAGCACCCTTTCTACTTCTCTCTGGGTGCTCCCATCCATTCATCCTACTTCATCCAGCCTTCTGAACTTGTTTTGGGGGCAAACGCTGCCTTTGTGGGTCTCTGATGGATACTTGTTCTGAGGAGTACAATTGTTATTTTACAGACATTTCTATTGTTTAGTGGAAAGATGATGCTCAGAGTGGTTCAGTTTTGTGTGGCATAGTGAATTCAGCATTGGCCTAATAACCTCAAGACTGGCAATTCGTACACACCAGTCACTTGGCAAGAGAAAAATGAGGCTCCTTGCTCCCATGAAAATGTATAATGTTAGATACCCTCTATAAGTTGCTATGGGTCACTATTGACTCAATGGCAATGGGTAAGGGCTAGTCTTGGAGTTTCCCTAGTCTTTATCAGACTAGTGACTCTCGTGCTTGTGATCTATACTTATGGGTGTACTCCCATTCACTAGCCCACACCCTATAGCCTTCACATCCAAATATGTAAGCAATTGCAGTTTGTTATACCTGTTATTGCCGGGCTGTGTGTGTAATGGTATTTATCATTGTTACTTTTGCTCCTGTACACTTGCCAGTGTTTTCCTTTGCCTTGATCATGTTACTCTGACAGCATCCTTGTTGTATATTGCTTTTTCCTTCACTCAATTTTAATATATGTGAACTCACTAGATAGTGCATTGCCTCCCTATTCTGCCCATCCCTGGTCAACATCAAGGAGTGTGATCTTCGGTCTGTAAACTTTTTTTGTGATGTTTTATAATAGTGTTCTAATACAATATTTTGAATTTTTTGATTGATTGATTTCACCACTCATGGTGTCCTCCAGGTACATCCATGTTATGAAGTATACCTCGGGTCTATAATTGCTCTTTAATGTTGAATATTGTTCCATTTGTTTATCCATTCATTCTTTGATGCACACTTAAGTTGTTTCCACCTTTTTACTTTTGTGATTAGCATTACAATGAACACGGGTGTACATACTTGTGTCACGGCTTTTATTTCTCTAGGACATATACCTCCGATGACATCTCTATTTCCAGTTCTGTAAGTAAGTGCCAGGTAGGGTTCCATCATTGTTGTACCACTGTACCATTTCACATCTCCACCAACAGTGTCTGTACGTTTCACTTTACCTTCACCTGCAACAACAAACAACATTTGGCACTATCTGGCTTTTGTTCGTTTGTTTTGTTTCAGTTTTGCCATTATATCATTAGGGAAAATAGTACCTCATTTTTGTTTGCTTGTCATCTTTTTAGGAGCCTTGCTGATTATGCAGGTTAGGGAATGGCCTACTAACCACAAGGTTGGCTGTTCAAACCTAGCAGCTACTCCTTAGGAAATAAAGCTGCCTGGTCCCATAAAGATTTACTCAGAAAACCTATAGGGTTGCTATCTATCATAATGAGGGCCCTGGGGTGTGGGTAGTGGGCTACAGATTGGGCTGCTGCCGGCACAGTCAGCAGTACAACACCACTGGCTCCGTGGTTCTCAACCTTCCTCATGCTGCGACCCTTTATACAGTTCCTCATGTGGTGGTCACCACCACCTCCAACCATAAAATTATTTTCATTGCTACTTCATCACTGTAATTTTGCTATGGTTACAAATCAGGCAACCCTGTGAAAGAGCCATTTGACAACAACCCCCCTCCCAAAGGAGTCATGACCCATGGGTTGAGAACCACTGGTTTAAGTGGTCAGAATAACTCAGTGGTGGTGGGTTTACTTTGTGTTTGGAAGTGACCAGTGATCATAAACATTGGTTGTGTGTTGGTTGGCTGCCCTGGATATCTTTTTTGGTGCTGCTTCTGTCCATATCCTTCGTCCATTTTGTAACTGGACTGTCTGTCCTTTGTTGTTGAAGCGCTCAAGTGTTCTACACCTTTTCGAGATTCTGCAGGTTCTTTATTTACTCTGTTAAAAAGGTCACTTGGTAAGCATGTGTTTACTTCTTAGGAGGGCTCAATCATCTTGTATATGCCCTGCTGTTTGTGCATTTTCAGGTATGTTTGATAAACTATGCCATAAACCAGGGTCCTTAAGTAGGACCAATGTTTCTCTTCCATGATTCTAAGAATTTGAGATTTAACATTTAGCTTGACTTCGTGTTTTTACTATGGTGTTCAGTATGCCTCATGCTTCATTTTTTTCTGCAGAGATAGGAAGTTTCACCAGCATCATTTGTGAAGTAGACTACCTCTTCCACATTCAATGAATTCCAAGCCTTTGCTGAGGAACTGAAAGCCACTAGCTGTTCAGTGGGAGAAAGGTGAGGCTTTCTACTCCCATAATGAGTTGCGGCCTTGAAAACCCACAGGGCCAATTCCACGCTGTCCTTTAAGGCTGCTATGAATCCGAATGGACTCTGTGGCACCGAGTCCAGTGGTATTTCTTTTGTTTTTTAGTATTTAATGGAGGGCCATTGTCCACGGGTAGATTTGTTTTTCAAGTTCTCATTTCTGTCTCATGACCTATGTGTCTCTCCTTGTATCTAGTGTGGCTCTATAGTAGATTTCAAGATCAAGAAGGATGAAGATCCCTATTTCACTCTTAATTTTTAGCAGTGCTTGGTTCATCTGGGGCCTCTCTCCTATCCATATTAAAGGTGGGACGCTGACCATGGGGGGAACCCTTGTGTAGCAAACAATCTGCAGGAACCACCAGGTAGCAGAACAGTGGGAGGCCACAAAGGGGTAGGCAGGCCAGGTGGAGGGTGGTCAGGAGAGGGACAATATGGGGGCATCACCAACCACTAGGTGGGCAATTGTGCAGATCACACCTCTGGTCAACAACAGGGCGTGATGGGTGGGTGGAGAGAGTGCATTCCTCCAGTTGCTGGTCTGCAGCATGGGTGCCAGAACACTTCTGGGGGAGGGCCCTTCCCGCCGTTAGAGCTAGCGCAAGTTCTGTTCACCTCATTTCATTCTGGATTTGCCTACACTGGGGATTTCAGATAGTCAGTTTTCTGTCCTCTGCACCCGGGAATTCTGCTGGAGAAGTCAGGAAATAACCACACCCCCTGGCTGGCAGGCAGGGCCCTTCTGATTCTTGCCTCTCCTGCTTCACTCTTTTCTTTCAGTTCCATCTTCTAATTGGTGCTTTGTCTTTTCTTTGGATGTCCAGGGTGCCGGGCTCATCATCTGTATCTGTTTCATTTGCCTTCTCAGGCCTTTGCCATAGAGGAATGTGTGGCATCTAACTGGGTCAGCGTCTCAGCTCCCCCACAATAAATGAGCTCTTTTGGAGGTTCAGTTGCTGCCCTGCCCTTCCCAGGGCTGAACATGCCTTCCTCCGGCCTCTGCTTCAAGGAGTCTGAGCAATTAGGCTAGCGCTCGCCGCCTGCATAAAATCACTTGTTTTTGCACAACTAGGTACTCAGTCAGCAGCCGTGCCAGGGTCTGATTTGGAGAGTGCCTCATAAAAATCTAATCAGGGATTGGCATGCGAGTCTCACAGATGAGCAACTTTCAGACATTAATCTGCCTTCATGCTCCAAATGCAGTTGATAACTTCACTATGGCAAGTCAGTTGTGAAAGAAAAGGTATCAAAGCCCGAATGCCAAGAGCTCGTTATCAATACAGTTTTCATACTAGTAGCTGGCCGCTGTGGGAAAAGAATTCCCTATCACCGTTCTGTCCTGTCTTAATCTCTCAGGAGGGATGGGAGACATGACTTGAGGCTGCTCAGATGCATCTTCTTTCTGTACTTTCTTCTATCACGTGACCCCTTCTGAAATGTTCTTTCCAAATACCTCCTGGCTTCTTGAAGGTGATGCTTCACTATTTGTGAGTTAGTTCATTGTGCCAGCCTGGCCGATAATCACGTGTGGGGCTAATTGAAAGGCGGAGGGATAAATGGGTGGTGAGTCTCGCCTTTCTCGTTCTCGGGTCTCTTGTTTTGTGATGGTGGCACCGGGTGCAGCTGCCTTAGCAGTTCCCTGCTTCAGCTTGCAAGACTGACTTCCTACAAGACATCCCCAAGGAGAAGCTACATGGACCTATCCCGATGCAGCCCTGGGTGCTGGAGCAGCCGTGTGGAGACCCCTGCTAGTGCTGAGATGCTTGTTCGTTCACTGACTCAGCTTTCCTCCTGCAGTCGGCATCATTGCCTCTGTTTTGTGAGGTGGAGGACTTTGTGGACTGGTGTTGAGTTAATGGGTTAATGTTGGACTTGTGGGCTTGGGCAGCACTGGGTTGGGATGTTTTCGTGATGCACCTTTTCTTTACATAAAACTCTCTCTTATACATGAGTTGCTGTGAATTTGTTTCTCCAAAGTACCCAGACTAATATAATTTGCTTATGTGAAAGCCCAGAATATTGACTCCAAACGTGCTGCTGTTGATTGATCCAATGGCCCTGGAGCCACAAAGCCGGGCCTCTTGTCCATGCTCCTAAGTGGTAATGTTTGACATTTGCTGAGAAGTCCCTTAGCCCTTCTGGGCCTCAGTTTCATCGTGTGCAAAGTAGGGCTAATAGGTACCTGCACTCAGTATGGTTGTGGGTGAGATCGGAAGCCATGCTAAGCTCTCTGATACACGCTACTGACAGAGAGCTGGAACCGATTTTAAAACTAGTAACCATAGCGGAAGTCCGTTCAGAAAGGCACCAGGCAGGGAGGATATCACTTAGGGATCTGGTTTTAATAGGGTGAAATCCAGTGTTTGCAAACCAAAGTGAGCACTGTGTGCTGTTACACTGATTTTCTTTTTCAGTCCCATGCCTGAACCATCATCACGAGTTTATGTGCGCTAATTACTGTGGGTGGAGAGCAGAGTGGCTCCCTTCTGCCATTGATTAGAACGCAATTCAATTATCAGCCAAAGGCTTATTAACGTGTGTGTTTCTTGCTAGCTAGCTAGCTTCTCATCACCCAGCAATCTGCCCTCCAAGAGAAAGCACATCCCTGGCAGCCGGTGAGACCATGTTCACTTTTTTATGTGAGTGGGCCCTGAACCTGCTTGCTAGCTGGGATAGAAAAGTCTGGCAGGAAAACATTCTTTTATGAAAGGAAATGAGCTTGAAGGTGGAAGAATAGGGTTGGTTTGCAACAGGGGTCCAATTTCTTGCTTTGAATGTGGGAGCAGGGCACCAATTTGTTCAGAGTGGCAGGTGACCCCACCTCTGGTGGAGAATAAGAAAGCAATCGCCCTGCTCCGCCATGGAATGGACCCTTCATTTTGAAACCAGCCGGGTGTGCTCATTAGTTCTGCTACGTGACTCTGAAGAGACCCGTTGGTTGAGGGCTACGTGTGAGTTTAAGAGAAAGAAAGTGTCAGCCGCAGGGAGGAGAGTTGAATGAGGTCACTTGTGAAAGAGCAGCGGGGATCCATCGGTGCCTCTGCCTGGTTTTATTCACCTCCATCTTCCACTGACCCCTGAGCCAGAAGAATGATGCAGCAACCCAATGGACGCTTCATTTTCTCATTCCCTGAATGCCCAGGCCAGCGCTGCATGGCGGGCTGAAACAGATCTTCCTTTCTCTCTTGGCGAGGACTTTGCACTTGAATGCTATCAGCAGGGCTTTGAACCACTTCATCCTGGTCTGAGTCCTGCTGAGACTTTTCATTTCTGCCTCCAGAGACACTGAGTCAGCATCTACATTTAAACAAGATCCCCTGGAGATGCTGATGCTGGGGCAGGAGCATCCTCTGGACATCTATCAGAATCATGGCAAAATATAGATCCTGATACCTAGGGTGGAAATGGAACTTCTCAGCTCAGGATCAACTCGCGTGAACTGATTCGAAGCCTGGGTTATGAGGCCTTGGGTGTGTGGGTGTGTGTCTGTCTTCAGAGAGCTTCCCCTGGGATAAGCTGGTTATCGAATGGGCACCCTGGGTGCTCCAACAGCGCTGATTCAACATTACTTGTGCCCTTGGTGGAACAACTGCCCCTCTTCTAGAAGTTTGCTGAGAGGCAAAACAGGCAAGTCTGGCTCCTCACATGACAACCCCGGCAAACCAGTGAGCAGGCCGTTTGCCTATAGCTTATCCTACATCGATTTGGACCCTGGAAATGCCCCAGACACCATAGATTGAATCTGATTTCACTTTGAAATGGCAATGCAGTAAATATGTTGTTGTTTTTCACAAAGCTTGTGATGCCATCTCTTATGGGGGAAGAGTCATGAGTCATGCACATGGTTGATGTGCCTGGCTGCTACCAGAAAGCTCAGAGGCTCGAATCTCTACCCAGCAATGCCTCAGATCTAGAGATCTTCTGAAAACAAACCAAAAACACCCATGGCTGATCACAAGGATTTACATGTGACCTCCTCCCTGGGGGACAGACAACAGAAAAGTGGGAGAAGGGAGATGTCGGACAGGGCAAGATATGACAAAATAACAATTTATAAATTATCAAGGGTTCATGAGCGAGGGGGATGTGGGGAGGGAGAGGGACAAACGAGGAGCTGAGGTCAGGGGCTTAAGTGGAGAGGAACTGTTTTGGGAATGATGAGGGCAATGAATGTACAAATGCGCTGTACACAATTGATGTACGTATTGATTGTGATAGGAGTTGTATGAGCCCCTAAGAAAATGATTAAAAAACAAGAAAACAAAAGAAAATCCAAGGGAGCAGCTCTGCTCTGAGACATGTGAATTGGAATCGATGACAGCTGTTTTGTTGTCAGTCGGTCTTGTTGGTTGGTTTCTTTTGGGTGTGTGTGGGTTCCGACATTTTTATTCTACCTCTGATTGGACATACTCATCGAATAAGCATATTCTTTCATCCTAGTGCGGAGGGGAGAGGACCCCTTCCGATACAGGCCTGGCACCCGGAGAGCATAAAAAACACAAAGGGACTTTAGATTGGGGCAAAAAGAGAGTGGATGGAAACTGAAAGTGGAGCACTGGAGGAATGGTTCTCTCAAAGCCCTCAGTTCATTTAGCCACTACAGGCTAACTTTGAAAAATCATTTAAATAGATTTTTAAATGTCCTCTCACCTCCATCCCTCATTGCCATTACCTGGAACGGGTGTCATGGTTGTCATACTATTGTCTGTGCTCGAAGTGGCTCTAATTCCAAACCAACCAACCCCTGATCCCTCTCTGCCCCCCAATCATTCTACCATGCAGAGTGGTACGCGTCACTCCCTGCCAAATTGGCTACAGCAGATTTGTTATAAAATGTGTGCTAGTTAGGATGTGGCCCTGTGCAGGTAGAGAGGGACAGAGAGATGTTCAGACAGTCCCCCTGCTGTGGGCTGGAGGAACCAGGCTGGTCACACTGACCTTTGGTTCTTCTTACTGCCCCACATCAGTGGATGGTGGCATCGCGGCTGAGAAGTGCCGCTCCGGCCCATAAGATCCATTCTAAAAATGGACGTCATGGACTGAGGATGACTGACGCCGGGCCCATGCTATAACGCTTGTTAAGCTCTTGATGCGCCCTCATTCTACCTTTAGGACTATGCTGTCAGATACATGATGGAGTTACCAGTATTTTACAGATAGACACACAGAGAATCAGAATATTTGGGGGGTGGGGGAGGGGGGACCAAAACCTTTCCGGAGTCATCTGTTCCATAAATGGCACAGTATGACTTTAAATGTAGATTTAGACTTTCTCCAGAACACACACTCTTAAACAGTGTTCTGGGCGTCCACGTCCTAATTGCATCCTTCTTTTCTCAGGGAACGAAAGGCATGGACGAAATCTCCACTGGGGTGAGAAGCTGAATTCTGTGACTTCAAATCTTAGTGAAAATCAGATCTAAGGAAACAAATTTGTAAGCCTATTATCCGTTCTTCTAAGTCCTTGGTAATTCTGCATGACACTGAAAGTGCATGGAAAAATGGCTACAGCAGCAGGATCTGAAATTCACCCGTGATCTAAGCAGAGGTCAGACACATGAAGGCTCTCGAATGGTTTGCATCTCTCTGTCCAAATCTTGAGTTCATCTTCCTGCTTCATGGTCTCACCAGACCTGTCTTACCAGCTCTGGGAGATTTTGCTAAAAGCTCAACAGACTGACTTCCAGCTGTATTATCATATGGGCTCGGTAACATGAACTGCATGAAAATGGACACATTACATCACCTTGGTTCCTCCAACAGTGATTGGAAATAGATCGAAAGAGCTGAGGCACTAACTCAACCAGCCATTCCATCATCAGCTTGTCTCAGGGTAGTAATAAACTTCTTGGTCTGCTAAATTTATGGGAAAGAAGTGCGAGCACAGCCTCCCAGTGGTACCCATGGCTTTGATCCGATCAATAACAGTGGTCTGGAGGTCTGCATGCTGACCACTATAAACATCATGTGGACTCTCACCAATGTGCTGTTATTAGCGATTGCTTCCACACTAGCTCTTTAGCTGGGAAGATAAATCAGACTCCCTACCGAAGGGCTCTTGCATGAGACTGAACTTCAGAGTGTTTCCTATGTAGAAGTATAAGATTAAGGGTTTAACCCAAAAAACCCTCTATATTTATATACTTCACTTGCTTAGCCAGCAACTCAGAACCATCAAAGAGCTTGTCTGGTACAGCCATGAGTCACAATACACCTGCTCATCTGACTCAAAGGATGACCCCTACCTTTGCAATGGCGGCAGGGCCCCTATGCTGCCATAGACCAGGCCCTCAGGTGAAGTGATCTATGAACGTAAGAAGCATAAGATGCCCACACTGAACTCTGTTCCTGGTGGATGTTGGACTAGACATTCAAGTGGAGAGGCAACTCGAACAGGTCCTCCCGGGTTGCATTGCTTGGGAGTGATTTCATTAGCCAGTATCACTGCTTCCTCTTCATGGCCTCTTATTCTTCCTTCAGATAACTTCCTCAGAGATACCTGCCCACCTCTCACTCCCTAGGGATGCTCACGTCAATGCAGCTGTTGTTGTTTGGGGGTGCCATAGAGAGTTGTTGGTTCCAACGCATAGTGACCCCATATAAGACAGAACAAAGCATACCCAGCCTTTCCCATCCCCATCATTTTTGCTGTTTCAGCCCATTGTTGTAGCCACTGTGCCAGCCTATCCTGTGGGTGGCCTTCCTCTTTTTCCCTGGCAGTCTACTTTACCAAGTAGACTGTGCTCCAAGGATTGATCTCACCTAATAAAGTGTCCAGTGTGAGTCAGATGCAGTGTTGACATCACGTTGCTAGGGCATCTTGGATTCGTGCTTCACTCTCCCACAAAGCTACATGAGGGCCAAGACCCGTACGTTTTCCTTCCCACTCTTGTAGCCCCAGTACCTAGTGCACTCTATATGAGATACGAAGTGTACAATGAATATCACAACGGGGATGTAATGTGAAAAATGCATCTTTTAAAAACAAAAAGAAATGCATACTATATTTAAATATGGAGAATTGTTGATCACAGATTCTAAAATCATCATTTATTCATCCATTTTTTCAACCATTATTCTTAAGCTTTATTAAACATGGGTAACAAGATTCAACATTCAATACACCTCAGATGCACAATTATGTGGCATTAATGGCATTAATTATGCCTGTCATATTTTTACATTATCATCATTGATACCATCCCTTTCCAGGCATTCTGATATAACCTGGGTCTGCCTAGTAAACAAAATAGACCTGAATATATCTCCAAGATTAAATCTTTATTTTAAAAGACCATCTGTGTATCTTTAACTCTATGTCTACCATTTTTTTCTGACTAAAATGAAAAAGTACTGTAAATTTATTCAGTTAAAAATAGTATAGGGAAAATTCTTAACTTAAATGCATACATCAGTATTTGCTAACAATCCTTGTGTTTGCTCTCTCTAAGAATATAGGAAATTAATTTATAGAAAGGGGTTCTTGGAATGGCTCAAAAACCCAGGAACAATTTTCCATGGTAAGAACTCCTGACTTTGCAATTGATCATTAGGATATGTGACTTCAACAGAGCATAGTAACACATACACACACACAGAATAAGAACTCTTTTGTAGACTCAGAGTGATGTGTTTCCCATGACATTATTATTTACAGAGCTTGATCAGGCTTTCCTCCCTGGGGACCAGTGTCATTGGGAAGCACTGCTAGGTAGTTATATAATAAAGAAAATAAGTGTGTGTTAATGAAAAATTAGGTGTTGGGGTACTCGGTGTGTGTCTGCATTTCATGTGTATGATGTGTTAGTGTGTAAGGCAGTCCTGTGTGAGGAGGCAGTTGGGTGTCGGAGGGAAAAGAAAACCTGGAATTCTCAGAGCAGCAGCATGTTAAGTGAAACCCCGATGTAATAAAGTTCACCTGGCTGCCTTTCTAGGGAGATCTAAGAAACTAATTGTTTCTGCAAACAAGCCCAATCTCTATTGACTTTTTCTTATAAGCAAGTTAAGATTGATATTAGGTTACTTTTCTTCACATGCTTTTTATGGGCCACTTGCTTGTTTGGGGGAAATGGGAGAAGCAGCACACCTTTAATATGAGGTGCACACCTTTATGTAAGTGTGAGATGCAACACTGACAGTACAGGCAGGTGATTGTATATTCCTAAACTAGATCATGCTATCAATAACAAAGATAGATCTGCTTCGCAGTCTAGATCTGAAACAATCCTATGTAATCCAGTCACAGACAGGATCCGCCCCACGTTGTCCTGGGGTGCATCCACCTGCAGCCATTTTCTATCTGAGCAACAAGTTGAGCATAATGCTGGGCTCTGAGCTTCGAACACCCTAGATCTGAGGACCTCAAACTGTGCTGATCCAACCAACAGCATCTCAAAGCCACTAGATCACAGATTTTGGGGCTAGGGCCTTGACATTGAGTTTTAGCAGATCCTCTGGGTGATGCTGAGGAAAGCACACATTTGAGTGAGAAGGACTCTCAAATTCAGGTCATCTAAGTTTGGACCAGAATTAATAATAGTGCGACCATTGTTTCTCTACTTTTTCATTTCTAAATTAGATAGTGATTAAACCATCTCTAGGAGGCCTGATGGCATAGTGGTTACAAGTTGGGCTATTAACTGCAAGGTCAGTAGTTCAAAGCTACCAGCCACTCTTGTCTCAGAAACCCACAGGGCCAGCTCTATTTTATCCTATAAGGTATATATGAATCAGGATTGATTCAATGGTAATGAGTTTGGTTACTTATTTCCCCCTCCAAAAGGCTTACTAGGGAGTCCTGGTGGCAGAACAGGTTAGGAGTTGGGCTGCTTGCCCAAAGGTCAGCAGTTCACAACCAAGCTGCTCTGTGCTAGGAAGATGAGACCTTCTGCACCTGTAAAGACTTACAGCCACAGCAACCCTGTGATAGGAAGATGCTCTGTGATCGGAAGATGAGGCTTTCGGCACCTGTAAAGACTTACAGCCTCAGCAGCTCACAACAGCAGGTCTCCGGGGCTCTAAAGGATCACTACGAATTACAATGGACGCGATGGCAGTGAGTTTGTTTTGTTTTCTTTTTGAAGGTTTACTTGGGAAGCATGTAGAAAAAAGAACACA
Organism: Echinops telfairi; assembly: GCF_000313985.2. Lineage (NCBI taxonomy): Eukaryota > Metazoa > Chordata > Mammalia > Afrosoricida > Tenrecidae > Echinops > Echinops telfairi. Next base: position 27,691,779 of record NW_022106189.1, read on the forward strand.
GAGCCACAAAGCTGGGTTCATCATCTACAGCCCCCCCTTATACTCAGATGGCTTTAGGTCAATAATAGTGAAAGATCATTTCTCGTGGGAATTGGCTTTCTGCTCAGCTCTAGGTTCGGATATCTGATGGCATCAGGGGTGACACTTCAAGCTGCTAACTGCAAGGTTAGCAGTTTGAACCCACCAGCGAGCAGATTTACAGGAGAAGATGGGACTTTCTTCTCCAATAAAGATGTATACTTTCTGAAGCCCTAGGGAGTCCTTCCTCACTGTCCTAGAGAGTTGTTAGGATTTAAAATGGATTCAATGGCCATGAGTTTAAGCTCTGGGCAAAGAGTACAGTTTGACCTCACGAAGCTACAGCGGGACTATATTTGGATGATTTATAGATAAATCAACGAAGTTGTTGTTGTTAGGTGCCATTGAGTTGGTTCGGACTCACAGCGATCCTACGTGCAAGAGAACCTTGTTCTTATCTGAATCATTATCTAAGTGAAAAATCTCCATCATTCTGAAAAAAGTGGGGGATAACTATTTCCACTTGAACAGAAAACTAGTGAGTTAGTGAGTCAGATGAACAGCTCTGAACCTCTGACACACAATAGCTGCTCAAATCCTAAATTAGTTTCTTCGTTCCCCTCTCCTATGAGCTATCCATGTTATGTGCTTAAGGTCATAAGGTGGTTTGATAAATAGGTACATGCCATCCTGTAGTATGAAAATAAGAAGGTTGCATTCTCTTTCTGTGGCAGGGAAAACTCACAGAAGAATAGAAGGCAGTTGATAGGCGATGGAGTCACAGAACCCAGGTGGGGATTATGAACGGAAATCAAATTGGCTGTCGGCATTCGCTGTCCTTTCTCACCTGGGCTCTCTCACCTGTCCTTCAGAGCTCCTTCTGAATCTGGCATAGTCTCTCCTCAGAGAAACCTTCCTAACAAACCCCATTCCACTGGGAACCTTTCTGTTCCCCCAAGTAACCCAAGGCCACTTCTTTAGCTGGTGGCATCTTTGCTGCCCTTGTTTTACCCAAGAGATGTTGAGCAGCGCGTCTTTCCTTCAATCTGTCCCTCCACCTCTTCTCTCGCTCCTTCCCAACTCTATTGATTCCATGTATCGTGCTGCCCGATATAGGATTACTATATACACATTAAGAAAGGCAAAACAAAAGATTAAGATGTACTAACTCTGCCAACAGGCGAGCATCAAGGTAAGGTTGTTCTCAGTCATGCTTAGTTCTACATTATTGAATCTGCTATGAAGGCTCATAGCCTTTGTCATTTGCTTCTTCTTCTCCTTTGTTCCCTTATTTATCCTGTTCTCTCTAACGTTTATTCACTGTCATCTCTCATTCAGTTCAGTGGCATCTCCACCCCCACTAGGTTTACTGCATCTTCCCAGCTACCTTCTCACTGTGAGTGGTCGTCAGTACTCCAAAGGGGGGTCCTCCTGGCCTTTCCTTTGACGAGGTGACCATCTGTGACGCATTGTTTTTTCCAGTGGGATAGGATATTATGATAAGTAAAGCATTATCTTTTAGGGGTAATCGGACTCTTGCCACAGTAGAATCACATAGCATGGCAGAAAGAGAATTCCACAAAGGGGAAATTCCAGGGCAAATTTTAAAGCAGAGGATCACTAGGAAGTACTATCTTGAACTGACTCATCAGCAAAATCTCAACCAGCCCCAAGAGCAAATTTACCTCCACTTTACCATCTTCTGTGTGTTCATGCCCTTATAGCTGGTTTTCAGCTCCAGTGTACCAAAGTTCACTAATAAGATTTTGGGTGGCTTTAATGAGTGTTCTCCATTTTCTCTCTCTGGGTTCTACTACCCATTGCAGTGGTTCCACAGAACTCACCGGCAAGGTTCATGATTAAAGGGTTTGTTAAGGAAGTTAGCATGCCTGTGAGGCTGCTCAGGGTACTTGTTTACCAGAACACCTCTCAAGGTTTCAGGTGTGCTAATAAATGCCTAAAGGGGAATAGCATTGTATTGCAAGCCTCAACCCTAGGGCAGGCAGCTCAAGCTCCCCTGTCAACAAAACCAGCTCCCTGAATTAAGGGTCCAGAGGAACCCCACTCCAGTGAGTGTCAGCTCAAAGGCACTCAGCTCTACTTCCACGGAGCAGCAAGTCCAACTTCCCCAGTTAGTGCTCAGAGGCTCCCACTCTGCCCCCAGCTTTCCTTGCGCCGTGGTTGGGCAGTCCATACTCCGGTCCGCGCTCCGGCTCCTGCTTCTGCTCTTGCTCTTCAGGCGGTATCACTGTCACCTGGATCTGGGGGGTTCACGTCACAGGTCTCTCAGGTCCAGAGGAGGAGCTTCAATTCACTCCTGGCTCTTGCTGGTAATGAGATCCCTCCTCCCGCTTCTCAGAGGAGTCATTTAATACACAGCAGGGTGTGATGCCAGGGAATCTTATTTGTAAATACTCACAGGTGAGTCCCGTCAGTATCTTCCCCATCTTCTTACCAGACCCACGCAGGGAAAGGGCATTCGACGGGAGTTAGAGACTTTGGCTAGAAGAAACACATTACATACGTCACTGTCCCTCCCGTCTCCTGTGCACGTTTGTTCCGCAGCAAGCCAATTTATTTTCCACCCCTTTCAAAGACTCTTTGGGCATTTGATTGGAGTCCTTCCAATGGGGACCACACACCCTTTGATACTCTAGAGACTGCCTTGGGATTTCTAAACACAGTCTTGCCTCTACATTCTGCCTTCTCTCTTGGGACTTCTATTTCTTATTTTTGAAAGCCAATCTGAATCAGGGTTTGGTAAAATTTTCCTGGAAACTTCTGAAGCAGCAGACCTTTTTCAGTGCTTTCTTCTTTGGTCTGATTGCACTTCTACCTTCCTTATAAAAAACTAGAATTTTTCAAGAGGATAGACCAAGTGCCTTTTCTCTCCATATGTCTTGACATTAAGTCCTTTGAGTCCACCCAGCATGGCTTCAGGTGAAATGCCTAGAGACCTAGCTCAGAAGCCATTGGAAACCCGCGGAGCGCAGTTCTACTCTGACCCGCATGGGGGTTGCTGGGAGTCCAAATCCATTCACAGTGGATCTTCTCTTTGGCTTTTGTTTCATGGCACATAACATGCAGAGAAATGCCCATCGGGTTAATGAATTCAATATATCATTTAATCCTCACCAAGCTCTTGTGTGGTATATAAGATATATTGTGGCACCTATTTAATTCTGATTTGAGAGGACTGCATGGACACTACAGGACTTTTGGAAAAATGCTGAATAGGATAAAGCATAAAAGAAAAAAAACGTATAAACGTATCATGTCGAGAAAAGTATGATGAATATTTTGGCATCTTCCATTTTAGTTGTCTCATTTTGGGTTGCGCTGTTGTTGTTAGAACATTCCCCGGGATTCTTTGCTGTCACTCTCCCTTTTGCAGCACAGAGCCCTGCATCTAGGTTATTTTACTCTCCTGCTTTGAGCATGTCATCCCTTTTCTTACAAAGCACTCACCCTTCCTCCTTTGGCACACACTCTTCTGTGCTCTCTCAGTCAATACTAGATTGCCATCTGTGTTAGTCTGGGTAGACTAGAGAAACAAATCCATAGACACTCATATGTGTATAGGAAAGAGCTTTATATACAAGAGCAATTGAATATTGAGAAAACATCCCAGTCCAGATCCAGTCCATAAGTCCAAGATTAGTCCATATGTCTGATACCAATCTATAACGTCCTTTTCAGACTCATGTAACACATGCAATGATGCCAAAGGCAGGAAGATCACAGACCAGTGTGCGGGCAGTCTTGTGGATCTAGTGGTGTTTTAAGCATCTCAGCTCCGGCAGGGGTGTCCATGTGACTTTTCCAGCTCTCAGGGCTCTGGTTCCATCAGAGTAGGTCCATCCTCAGGGATGTCTCCCAGGGAGTGAGCCTTGTTAGTAGAGACTCTCCAAGGGAGTGAGCCTGTGTCCCGCCTCCAATGACCTATTTTATCTCCTTAGCGCCTCCAAATGAGGTCATCAAGTTCCAATCCGATTGACAAGCTAAACTCCACTCCTTCACACTCAAGCCTCAAATTGACAACAGGTTGTGTAACTACCACACCATGCTTTCTGTAACTCCATCTCTGAGAGCCTTCAGTTGTGTTACTTACTAGGAAGCTCCACGTTGGGCTAGCACATGGCATATGTGTCTCTTGTAACACTCACAAAATGGTTAAGCACATGCTCACTGGGTGCTTTGTACCTCACACACTAGCCTGTACCTCTTCTCCTATTTGTTGTTTAACCTACCTTTCTGCTCCTCCCCTCCCTTATTCTCTACTCACAATATATACACAACCATATGCTCAGCTAAATAAAGGAGATGTACCATGCCTCTACCTAATATAGATAAGAATGTGGAGACACTTGCAAGATGCATCAGTTGTCTAAGGACATGTTGGAATGCTTCCTTCATTTCCTTGCAGGGCCTTAAAAAAAAAGAAAAACAGTTTACAGTATCTTTAAAGGAAATTAAAAAGGAAAGTGATAAGAGTTGCACAACGTGAAGAATATATCCAGGGTCACTGAATTATACATGTGGAAACCGCTGAATGCTTTGTAGATGTTTTGTTGTATATATTATCACCACAGTAAAAATAAGACTCCCACCTCTCTACCCCGAATTAATTAATTGTACACATATGATCTAGTTTGCAACTAGCGGAGACCCTATGCAATGTGGATGCTCCCAAAGAAAATGGAGTGTCAGCTGTCACCAGAATGCCTTAACCCCTGTGGGTTGATGTTTCCAGCAGTCATGAGCTGCATTCTGCGCACAGTCTGACCGGTCCCTGAAAAGGGTTTTGTTCCAGGTCCAAACGCACCTGTTCCCTGAACCGGAAGATCTACCCTCATAGGTCAGGGTGGTTTGCATCAGTGGTCAGGTGTGTTGACTCAATGAAGTCTGACGGAGACAGAGGGAAAGAGAACCCTTGTCAAACAAGTTGGTTCCCGATATGATACTCTTCCCTGCCTGACACCCTTCTTGCCTGACTCACATTGCTGAACCACATTTGTCCCTTCTTCTCTTTGCTGAAGACAGGACAGTCAAAGCTCTCACTGGGGCAGTTAAGGGGATGTTCTCCCTGAAGTCACTGTTGCAAAGCACAACAGAGCTTGCCCCAAATGCTCATGAGAGCCACAGACTGTCGACAAAGAGCTTCTTCCAGATGCTACCTTCTGCACTTGTGGGTTGCTTTCTTGTTTGTTTGTGCTAGAAGTGACACCATAATACAGAAAAGCAAGATTACAAGGGTTTTGCTTTCCCAGTAATAATTGTAATTGAATTGCCCTGAATGCATCCAGAGAGATGAGATTATGCAGTTATGGAAGGAAAGACGACAGAGTCACATAGAATCCATTCTCAAAACCAGGGCTCAAATGCAACCCTTGTTAAGTCTGACAGAGTATTACTTAAATATGCACAAACCCATTGGCTTAAGTTCAACTCCTGGAAAGGATTAACACTCTCAATCCATGTCTTCTTTTGAATCAGCCAATGAGACGACTTCCGTGCTTATTTCTAAGTGTGAGTTGATACCTATCCTATGACCATGGTCAATTTTTGTGTCTGTTGTCCTCATTTTTGCCATGGAGATGGCCTCTAATCATGGCGATCCCATGTCCACAACTCAGTCCTGAGCCATGCCCTTGCTTAATTGTGGCTGGACAGTGCTTCATTGTCATTTGCAATAGTAGATCACCAGGTCTTCTTCCTAGTCTATGCTAGTCTGCTTGGTTCTGCTGAAACCTGGTAAGCATCATAACAATAGGCAAGGCACCCTGAAGCTCTGTGATGACACATGAAGTGCATTGGATAGAAACAAAGCCCGTGTTCTCTCTGTCCCACTACTGCCATCAGGTTGCTATGACAGAGAGACCCCTATCCCGTCTAATCCTGAAGCCACTAATCTTCCATCGACCCTGGCATTGCTACACTAAAAACACAGTTTGAGAAACACTGCTTGATCCTGTGAAGGACCTCTAGTAATATAGTGGGCTCCACACTGAGCTGTTAACCATAAGGTCAACAGTTCGAGTCCACCAGCCACAGGGTGAGGATGTCTGCTTCCAAAGATTTAAAACCTCTGAAACTCAAAAGGGCCAGTTGCATTCTCTCCTATAGGACCACTACTATGAGCCCCCGTTGACTGGATGACTTATTTTGTGGCTTTATAATCATTTCCCACATTTTCTACAACAAACATTATATTGGCTGTAGGCTTCCCTTTCTATCGCTTTTCTTCATTAATTGAAGCATCCTGGAGGCAAATAAAAGTGAGGGCAGTATTTTCCTAGTTACCTCACCATTCCTCAACATAATTTCTCAGGACCCAGTAAAAATGATGCAGCTTAATTTAGCCAGAAAGGCAGAAGGAGTGAGCAGTGTTGCATTTATTTGCTCATGCAGCCATTTGTTTAATTATTCGAGATGTCCTCCTTCACTTCCCATACTGCAGGCAGTGTGCTAGAGGCTGGGAAGATAACCACGAGAGAGGCCGAAACAGTTCCTGTAGGAGATCCGGATCGAGTGGCCCAGGCAAGCAAATATTAGAGCACCAGACTTGATCGCACCACGCACCAGCGAGCACAAAGGAGGAACACTGACATAACTCATGAACATTGCTATTAATTTGGTTGGAGAGAAGCATCAGGAAATAATTGCGGAGTGTTAGTGTTATTGTTGTTACCCACCCAGCTGGTTTAGTTTATAGTAACCTAGCGGCCAACAGAAGGGTACATTGCCCAGTCTGGCACCATCCATCCTCATCGTCTTTCTTAATGTTTGAACCCGTCGTTGTAGGGACTGTCCATATGCAAGGTCTTCCTCTTTTCTGCTGCTTCTCTACTTTACTGAACATGATGGGACTGCTCCCTCCTAATAACATACCCAACGTGCAAGGCAAAGTGTGCTAATGCAGTAATTATTGTGCCTCTACTGCCTCTGAAAAATAGACTTACGGAGCAAATGATAGTTTCATGGTTCCTAGTTCTCTCCTTGTATACACTGTGTGCTTGTTCCCATTGAGCCAGCCCCTGGTGACTCTCTGTGGAGGAAAACAAGGCTCGAGTCCATAGGAGTGAACATGCTGAAGCAGAGAAAGTGAATTAAACCCTGCAATGATGGGAATTCTGGAAGGATAAGAGGTGAATTTTCACAACAGCCTCGCTTACAACATCTCTGTCTTCGATGTGTAACATTAAGCTTCAATTCAGCCTCCTGAGCATTCATTGAGCTTCAAGTTGGTTCTGACTCCTGGCAACCCTACTTCTGCTCTGCAGTTTGAGAGACCGTGACTTTGGGCAGCTAAGCATTCTACCTGTCATCCAAGACAGCTGGATTTGAATGACCAAGTTTTTAACGAATCCTCTTTCTCCTTGACCATGTGTGCCACTCTGGCTCACTACCCCTGGGGCACCCACTTTATGAAGCCAGGAAGTATTTTGTCTCAAACACTGTGAGTCCTTAATACCACCTCTGACACAGGAGGTACTCATCCGTGAGTGTGGACTGAAGAGATAATCCAGGTGTTTGTTTTACTTCCCGTACTTTATATTTTTACAGGCACTGCCAACATTGCAAAGTCCCTGACCCATACATCTGAGATAAAGATAAAACTTTTAGTATCTAAACAGTTAACCTACGTTTTTGGTTCTTGTTCACAATGCACAACTTTAGGCCTTGAATGTGCTTTCAACAATTCCTGTATGAAAAGCATCCTTTTGAAAAAATACTTTCATTGGGGGCTCTTCATCTCAAAAAAGATGAAGAAGCAGAAGAAAAGCATCGTCAAGCCTTTTATTGAAACCACTGCAGGAGGGATAAGTTCCAGGACCGGCCAGAGTATCCCTAATGCTTTCTCCTTTTTCAAAGTTTGGTTGCTTTTTCAAGAGCATGAAAAAGTCATTTCCTAAGTCTTTAATTAATACTGTACAAATTAATATTTACCTTCTTGGGTATTATTCTCTTCCTTGTGATTGTCCATGTGGATCTTGCACCATTCACAAGATCATTTCTGTGGGTTAGAAATGAGTTCACCACGTGGGAGGAAGTGCACAACTTTGACCATCCGATATCTGGATTATCCTGTTTCTGGAGCCACAAGCTGCCTGCTAGTCTCCAGCTCTTTCTATGCCATGCTTCATTTGTATTTTCAGTCTTTGGGCTTTTTCAGATGAGCGCCATCTATAAGAGATTATCTGTGTCACTGTAATTAAACGATACATTCATGTCTCTCATTTCAGGTGAATGTAGACAATTTCCTCTGCATTGGCAGAGAGTCAGAATGTCTAGGTGACACTCAAGGACCCATTCTGTTTTAACAGGCATGCAGAAGCATTGTGAGGCTTCTGTTCATTTTGGTTAAAAAGTCGTCTGGGTCTCTGTAATGTGCAAAGTCTCTTGGCGGTGTCAACAGCACACATGTCTGCTAACTGTTGGCAGTTCTAGTCCACTCACTTATGCCTAGGAAGAGGGCATGAAGAGCTACTTCAGAAATAGTTCTATTCTGACACTCAAGAGGCTGCCATGAGTCAGGATCATTTCAACAGTCACTGATTCTGGAATTGGAATGACAGGATGTGGGCCCAAAGGAATCAGGGGATTGCATCCCTCTTTTTCCAGTGTGAGACTTCCCAAACAGTATGTTATTGAGCAGAACACTCTCTCTCAGCCTCAGCATTATTTGAGGGCAGATTAGGATCAATAATAAAACTGTATTTCCCAACATTTCACCAGGAAAAAAAGAGATATTTAGTTCCTACCTACCTAATATTAAGCCCAGGGCTCTCGGGGCATGTGTAAACATTGCACATGCCTTGGGCTCCATCATTATAACATTTATATTGATAGAGAGAGTGAAGCGATGAGCTAAATCATGAAAGTGAAGTTCCTAGAATGGCAGTAAAAAGATTTCAATTAGGCTTTGATAATTATATTAATTTTGTAAATGGGAAACGTAAATGCTTGCATCATGAGATGGCCAATCGCAATTCTGTAATGGTATATTTTGGATGCTGCAAAGAGTATGATGTAAGCCCCTTTCGTGGCTGAGCATAACAGTCACTGATTTCAATGAGAACAGTGTGCCCCAAAGTGTGGACATCCAGGTTGTGACCATGGTGGAAATTTGCACCGGCCCAAGAAGAAAAACAAATCCATTGTCCCAAAGTCAATAATGTGCTCATCAGAGATCTCTGTTTTACTGGATGCCATGAACAGTGGTTACCAAGGAGTAATTAAGTCAATAAAGAAATCCGTAATTTAGAAACAAGTAACATGGAGCAGAGAGCAGCAGATCAACACCTCTAGTCTCCATCACTTCAGACGGTCGTCATTCCTGTAGGGGAGGCACACTGCACTTCATACAGAAAGCAGAGATGACAATTTGTTTCAAATTGCTAGAGAAGGCAGCACAAAACGACCTTCTTATAAAATGAAAGCCCACAAAGTGTCCCCTCGAGTTGCCCTTTATACCTGCAGAACCCATTGCCATTGAGTGGATTGCAAGTTACAGCAAAGCTATAGCACATAGTACAACTTCTCCATAGAGATTCTGAGGCATCAACTCTTCTCAGAAGAAGACTACCTTATCTACATCCCGCTACGTGGCTGGTGGCTCTTGAAGGCCTACCACTGGTTCTCACCACCAGGGCTCCTTACCCTTCATACTGTAGCTCAATCTTTCTGGTTCATTCTCCAGATATTTGAGTTCCACCATGCATTTTTAACAAATACCTCAAAGGCTTTGGATTCATGGACCCAAGAGACCGCATTATAAGCAATGCTCCCAGCTCTGCCAGAAATGTCTTTAAAATGCAATCCTGTTGGCCATCTCCCTACTTACAGTATTCCTGTTCTTTTCTACCCAAACCCTTCAGGATACAAAGTAGTAAGCACAATTTATCTCAGAGGCACTACATTGGAGAGCTTTACATTTTAGACTATCCCAAGTTTTCCATCAGTGTTGAAATATGGGAGATGCCACATAAACAACTCTAAACCTGCTCTGGAAATAGCATCCCAAAATAATGTGTACAGATTAGAGATTTCTATACTTCAAGTCAATTAAGTCCCGCTGATTCAAAAATTCCCTGAACTTCTCCTACTGATACTTATCTAACTCTAATTTTTGTCTGTTAAAGAACATCAGTTATTTGAGCTTTGGGACTCATAAATCTTATAAGATTTATAATCTTATAAATCTATATCCCATCCAGTACAAGACTCCCTTCAACAATAGCACATACATGTGGCCTCTACTCTTTTAAAAACATATATGTTGCATAAACTCTTTCTGTTGGATTTTTAGCTCTGTTATTTTGTTTTTCTTTAAAGGTCTGTGTAGTGAGGGTAGTGTATTGAAGCTTACATTCTGAGCATTTGGTTTGCAATGGGCTAGAGTTAACAGTGGAAGCCCTAAATCCATTTGAGTCTGCATTTCAGTTTGGCTCCCAAAGAGTTCTTTATCACCATTGACACAAAACAAATGAACAAACAAATTCACTGTCATGGAGTTGATGCTAACTCATAGTGACCCCATAGGACAGGGTAGAACTGCTCTGTGAGTTTCCAAGACTAAGTGTAGGAGTAGAAAGTCCCATCTTTCTTCTGAGTTGCTGCTAGTAGTTCTCAACCTAGGACCTTGTGGATCAGAGTCAAATGTGTAACCACTGTACCACCAAGGTCTTCCACCATTGACTAGCCACATTGAAAGTTTGCTCTCAGGCAGAGTGTATTTGCTGCAACTCCCCTGACAAGCCCAGGGTAGGGCAGCATCACCCTCAGGGAATTGCCTAGGTCTAATGTCAGTGGCAATTGGAGTACTGAGTCCCATGGAGATGAGTTATGTACCATCCAAGATGGTGGAAGCAGTACAGAAAAAATCCTGTAAACGTTTCTAATTTGTGATAATATATGTATCCCAATCACAGTTTCTTTCTAGTTTTGGTAGTCTACATGCACCTGGGATTAATTGATCTCTTGCCAGTCAGGATTTTGTTAAAATTGCACTTGACTTCCAAATTCTTTAAAAGTAGCCACATGGCATATGAAACATTCACATCTCATTATAGCTTCATCCTGCAGGTCTGCCTCATCCAGATAATTCCTTTTTCATAGGCCTATGTAAAACTTAATAATGGGGTCTTTATAAAATATATTTGAATTTGGCATCTTTTACCCTTAGAAGATTAATGTAAAGTGCTACTTCTTTTGAATATCAAAGAACACAGCCTTCTCTATGGATTACAATTCAATATAAAGAAAAGAAAAACCCTCACAATTTGACCAAGACATAACATGATAAACGAAACAAAACAAAACAAAATTTCTGAATTTGTAAAATACTTCATTGTCCTTGGATCTAAATCAACATTCAATAAAGCAGCCATTAAGAAGTCCAGTGACATATTGTAGTGGGCAACTTGGCTGCACAGACTGACTTCAAGTGGTAAAACAAATATTTAAGGACTTTCAGTGTACCTAACCCCAGCCAAGATATTTTCCTTCACCGCATATACATGTGAAAGTTGAACCCTGAACAAAGTAGATTGGAGAATAATTGACTCCTCTGAGTTATGATCTTGACAAAGAATATTAAAAATCTGGTGGACTTTCTGAAGAACAAATGAATCTACCTTGAGAAAAACAGACCAAATCATTCTTAGATGGGAGAATGCCAACACTTGGTCTAAAGTACTTCGGACTTGTTATCAATAGAGACCAAATAAAAATTAAACCAAGCTCACTGTCATTGACTCAGTTCTGACGCATGGCGACCCTGTTTCACCAGGTAGAACTGTCCCTGTGGATTTCTGAGACTCACTTTTTATGGAAGTAGAAATACTGACCTTTCTCCCTTGAAGTGACTGGTGGTTGTGAACTGCTCACCTGGTGATTAGCAGCCCAACACCACCCAGGCTCCTCAATAAAGACCAATCCTTGAATAAAGATATAATTTTTTGTTAAGTAGAGGGTCAGCAAAAAAAAGGGGGGGGGGGACCATCAAGGAAATGGATTGAAATAATGGCTGAAGCAATGGACTTGAACTTGCAAACAACTGTGAGGAGAGCACAGACAGTGCAGTGCTTATTTGTTTGTGGAATTGTTGTATGTTGGTTGTTATGGGTCAGTTCTGACTCAATGGTCCCCAACAGCAAGAATATGACCTTTGTGTACTATCATCACTTAATACTAGTTAAGTCATTTTCACAAAGTGGTTTTTTTGTTTTTTTAACTTGCTGTAAAATGGCAACTACTGAATTTAACAGCTGGGCCCACATTATCATCCTTAAATCCTCAAGGTTGACCCTCAAGCCAAGAACATCGTAGTTGCACTTAAATGATGAATACAGATGAATGGATAAATGGGTGAATGGATATGCTGCTGGAATTAGGTTCTTGTCTTTTACAAAGAGAAAGATGTACTCTGGTTAGACAGAGAAACAGAACTGGAGATTTTTATTAGGGGCTCATAAAGGAAGAAAGGAGCCCTGGTGGCACAGTGAGTTACAGGTTGGACTACTTATCCCAAAGTCAGCAATTTGAAACCACCAAGTACTCCCCAGGAGAAAAATAAGGTTTTCTACTCCTGTAAAATGTTTGAGGCTCAGAATCTCAGAGGGACAGTTAGGTCTGTTCTGTCCCATGAGGTCACTCTGAGTTGGAATTGATTCACTGGTAGTGAATGAGAGTGAGGAGGGAAAAAGCCACAAAACCAGCACAGCGTCCCCACCTGCATATGCACACCAAAGCTTTGGAAGAGTTCCTGCTGTGAGTGAGAGTCTGGAAGCTACAGACTACACATACTCTGTTCTCATTAGATGGTGAAGTGCAGGGGGTTCTGGCCAATGCATGGTTTCCTGAGTGCAATATGGTTCACAAGATGATGCCAGTTCTCAATTTCTGAGGCAAGATTTGTGATTCTAGGGTCTTCTCTGAGGAATACTCCCCAAAGGGAACCACTCGCATCTGCTCCTGTTCTAAGTCTGTAACTCTGCTCCTTTACCTGGTGATGGATGGATGGATGGATGGATGGATGGATGGATGGATGGATGGATGGATGGTTGGTTGGATTTACGTTGTAAACATACTTCTTGGTATTTGTATCTTCCGTGACCTAGCCTTTTTTCATTTTAACTTTTTAGCATCTTTTGTAATGAATATCAAATTCAAAGTTCTGGTCAGTTGTAGAAAAACAAATATTAAAAGAATGAGATAATCTTATCAAGTATTTGTAAGCCATTGTTTCACAATGTTGTATTTCAGTACTACTGAAATGCCCTGTACTCATATTTAAATGAGTAAATCAATTAAGTTTATTTTAAGTTGAAGAAGTAAGTCTGACATTTCACCAGAACAGTTCATAAATTTGTCTAAGACCATCTGAGTATACCCAGGGGGAATTATAAATAAAGGTACAGTAGCGTGTGTTTGGACTGCTAATTACTAGAAGCAAATTTCGTTATTTGAGGTAGGTAGGTGGGTAGGTATATAGATGGATAGAGAGGTAGATAGATAGAAATAAATGGCTCTAAAAAGTGATCACAGCAGTTACATATCCTTGATTATATCCCAGTAAATATGAATAATAATATGTTTTGATTCTTACAACAACCCTTTAACATATAAGAGGAAAGCACTATATATATATAATATTTTACTTTAGATATATTGCTGTAACAATATAGAATATATTACTTTAGAAATGAAAAAATATATGCCTCTTAAAGTTTATACATGGTCCCCCAGGAATATAAGGTTATAGGAAGGTTCTCAGAAATTTAGACATCAAATCTGCATAATATCTGCCCCTCTGTGTTAGAGGCAAGGACAGTGAATCTTTGTATCACACACTTCTGGTATGAGATTAGGGGAGACTAGTCCCTGGAGAAAGACATAATTCTTAGTAAAGTAGAGGGGCAGTAAAAAGGAGGAAGGTTCTCAACCAGATGGCTTGACACAGTGGCTACAACAATGGGTGCAAGCATAAGAACAATTGTAAGGATGGGATAGGCCTTGGAAGTGTTTAGTGCAATTGCACAAAAAGTCACTGTGAGTCTAAGCTGACTCAACAATCCCTAACAACAACAACAACAACAACAGCATGTTACCTTTTGTGTGAGGAAGGACACAAGGACAAATTCTGAGCAGAATCTCAGGTTTTGGGTAGAACCAAGTCAATCAAAATAAGCAGGAAATCTCATGAATATAGATCAAGAAGTACCATACATATTTGAGTATAAGCTGACCTGAATATCAGCCAAGGCACCTAATTTTACCACAAAAGCTGCATAAAAATGTGCTGAAAAACTCGGCTTTTACACGAGTATATATGGTAAATAGAAGGAAGAAAAAGATGGGTGCATTTGAGGAAACTGAAGAGGGATGACCAATGGTTCCTATTTCAGGAGTCAGGACAAGTTACATTAATTCTTAATATCATTTGCCAAATGTTTCATATTTACTGAAAACCTGCATGCACAGTTCTCTGAGGAGCAAAAGGCAAAACCCAAACACTCCATAAATAGCACCTGTACAGCTAAATGGGTGAGCCTCACCCCACACACACACATGGCATCTGACAAAAGCATTACCATGCAGGAGTGAAAATCAATGCAGGGCTCAGAAAGCAAGGGCACCACATGCCTTCACAGTGGCTTTCTTCTCTCAGTGGCTGGTGATGTAATGCACTGTGACAGGGAAAGGTTCCCAGAGACTCCTGTGGAACTCTTCTTGCTGAGCAGATCAGAATCAATCAGGCCTTGAAACTAGCTCTTCCCGGTCCAGTCGTGCCCAACCCAGCAAACTCAGAACGGACTTGAATTCCCCAAATGCAAGCATACCAGAACAGTGACTAGAAGGGAAAACCTATGGGCTGGGCCCCTGTTAGAAACTCAGTCTCCCTCCTAGAAAACAAGGGCAAGTTGCAAGTCACATAGCAACCACATTTCTTGACTGGCAGAGTTGGAAGCAGTGGTGCCTGGCTCAAAAATGGTGGCTGACCATCTAGCTCTGAGTAGGTGTCAGTCTCCACAGTGTGGGCAATAATCTGATATACCTACATATTAGAAATAATTAGAAATAATATGATACACCTACATATTGCTGGCTTGGCCATGACTGAATCAGTTAGAACCCGATGAGGCGAGGCTGAAATGTGTTTCTAGGACAAATAAGGTTCTTCCTTTCCTTATTACTCTCTTGCTTTCTGTAGGGTCGCTGAGGAAAACACCAGCACCGCATGGGAGGACATATAGAAGACAAACCTATGATGTCATGCATTCCGGTATGTTTAGATGTTTATCCACAGAGGAAAATATCGTGAAACCTTGACTTCTGAGTAAATGGATCAGACACTCCAAAGGCTTATTTCAAGACGATGAAGTAGACACAGATCTGATGCTATGGGCTACTGCTTAATGCCTAGTGAAGGGGACTGCATGACTTCATAAAAAGTGTACAAGCAGGAGTCATGTAGCCTATGCTTAATTCCTGGTTGGGCGTGTACTGTGCCTCAGCTTTCTTCTCTGGAAAAAAAGGGCAGTAAAGCTTTGCTTTACACACTGCTGATGTAAGAAGGCCATGATCGATGCGGCATAAACACTAGCAGTATGTCCACCCGCCAGGTATTTGGTGAATGTTAAACCTTCCCTGGCTGTTGTCTAATATTTTCCTTCTCCTCCATCTCATCTCCCTCTTCTTCTCTTTTTAGTCTATCTTTAAGGCTGAACTGATGGAAAGGGAGACAGGCATAAAGGACAACGTCCAGTGTGGTCCCAAGTCAAAAAGTAGAGGGGGAGAGAGATTGATCTAAGTTGTGTTCCCTATAGCAAACACCTTTCCTCTTTCCTTCCATAAATAGATATTGAGCCACTTTTATGTCCAGGAGCTGTGCTGAAGCCTTATGTTACAGTGATGAATCTGTCATGGTCTGCCCTCAAGGTCTAGTTGGAAAAAGAGCTGAGAAGATAGGCTAAGGATGTTCAGTACATTAGGAAGACTGTATGAATTGACTTGCAATGTAATGTGTATGGTGAGGACATGTAAGGAAGGCACATGAGCTCTTGGGGAAGGAAGTGGTAACCATTCCACATGTGATCAGCACTCTAGTGTCTTTTTATCAATGAATAAATGTAGTGAGTAGGGTGGGTGATAGGGTGGAGTTTAGATGGTTTTGCAAAGTTCAACCAAGAAGAGAACGTGTGTTGCTTTTCGAGGAGGGGAGCAGCTTGGCATCACTTGAGAGTGTTGTGGGCTGACAGAGGGGCGCACGGCCATGCAGGGAAGTATTGGCCACCCCAGGAGGGCCTTAGAACAAAGTGTTAAAAGCTTGGGCTTCCTCTTGATACCTATGTTCGCATAGTTATGTGCACACAGAAGGTTTCAATTAAAGAACTGACGGGATCCAGTCAGTTCTTAGGTAACTCAGCTAAATCATTCCTGAGAACACTGTGGGAAAAGGAGATGAGAAGGAGCATTATTCAGGAAACATTTGGAAATAATTCAACTTAAAATTTCGGATTGCGGGGGCGGGGGTTGTTGAGATGAAGTGTAATGTAGGAACTCAAGAGCCATGTGGAAGGTGATGTCAAGAGTTTTCAAAAATGTGTTGGGGCCACTTGGCGTAATGGATGTCTGAATGTATGTAAGACCCCCCCCCAATAAAATGATTTATTAAAATTAATAAATGAACAGAAACATTGTTGAAGCTAGGAGTTAAAAAATTGAAAGGATGACAGATTTTTTAAAAAAGGGAGATATACACCCATGTTTCTAAGACAAGCTTGGGGGAGGGGAACAAAAGGTGGATTCCTTTTCCTTTGGGCCCCAAGAGTAAGCACAATTGTTACAATGATGCTACTGAGGCCATTGTTCGGCTATGCTATCTACTTATGAGAGAGATGTCTAGAAAAGAGGATTGTCTGGGAATATTTAGAATAAAATGAATCAAAACATTGAGACTCGGACATAAGTCTTAAGAGCATTTCCTTTCCCCATATCATATTGTGTGCTTTTCCAGTAATGCTGGGCTCTGTCAATGTTCTATTTGTTTTTATCAAGACTGGTGATGATTTCAGTGTTTCATCTGATCCATGTAAATATCTAGAATGCCTCCAGATTACATCAAGCTTCAGTTGATTCATCTTTCATACCCCTCACTTTCAGTCAAGTGAGCTGGAAATAAATACAAATTTCTGAAGCAAGTTTTTGCAATGCCAGACGCTGAGACCTTACCATGAAAGCACAAGGGTGGTTTTTTTCCCCCTCTTATTTATTTGCAAACACTATCAAAAGTTTTTCTCAAAAGTGGGCATTTTGGTACCCGAAAATGCTTTGTTCAAACCTTTTACCACATTTATTTAAATGTGGCTGGATAATACTTACTTTGATTTGGGACACAAATAACTCTGATCTTGCACTCTCCCTGGTCCATAAAACGTCTGAACACAGAATAAAGGAAGCAGCCATTCATCAAGCTACGAGAGGAAGGGGAAGAGGTTGCCAAATTACTTCTCCAAACTCTGTGAACGCTGACTGTCCAACCCATGAACTTTTAACTAGGTTGCTATTCTTGCATTCAGAGGTCAGTTTTACAGAACGACCTCTAACTGTTTGAAAAATACACCTTCGCCCATGGATTTTGTAGAGGAAAGAGGCAAGAAAAATTAATGCAAATAGCATTTGCTAAAATAAGTACATGTTTTCTCTGATAACAAATGTGCCACTCTTTGCCGCTAAGTAAGGCTCTTGAGTTCTGCCCTACATTTTCCCAAATCGCATTCCTCAAATGATCCTGAAGACCTTACTCTGGGTAGCAAAGTAGAGGACTATAAGGCTGTGTGATAGAGTCTTTGAGGACTTTTTCTTTATAAATCGTTAATGCTAAAGATAATGTAAGCACATGCTGCGATAGTGCTTCTTGAAATGTAATAACTGGCATAGTGCAGGTGCAAATGGCTGTCGCAATACTTAGAACCCAATATTAATGACAATAATAATCATGATAATTATTACAGTAGCAACATAGCTGGGTATTTAATATATCACAAGCATTTTGTCAAACATTACCTAAACTCATATTGCTTTAGTTCTTAAAATTAGCAGTGAGGTATGTAGTATTCCCAGCTCTAGACATGAGAAACCTAAAATTAAAATTTTAAGTAATTTTACTTAAAATTACCCTCATAGATTGCTGATGGCTGAAATTGTTCACTCATAGTCTGTCACAGCAATACTGTTGGCTATTAAATGTTATGCTGGATTTCTCTACGTATCAAATGGAGTATGTACACGGATGTTTAATTTTTACCTGCAAAGCAGAAAAACTTCTCGTGAGTAGGCCTCACATTAAGGGCAGGGGAGTGCGAATAAGCAGAGGACATGCAGGAATCCATTGTGTTTGCTAAGGTATCAGGTATTTACTGAATGAAATAACTGAAAGTTTAAAAAATGTAGGCACTAATTCAATGGTCTTTATATTAAAATTGGCCTGGTACATCCATTTTACCTCCAGGTATATACTCAATCTGTGTTTTCAGTATTTTTCTCTTTATTTCAAATTCTAAGACTTACCTGAGTATCAATTGCTCATATGCTATTTATAGAAAAGGAAGAGATTAACCACACACACATACATGTAGAGGAATCCACCAAGCACATTGTTGTTGATTATTCTGACTCATGGTGGTCTCATGTACTCCAGAACTGACCTCTGTATGATCAGTGGAGAGCTTGACCACGGACAGCCAGCGCTTCTGACAGTAAATTGAGGACACCTTATTGAAAAGCATAGGATTCTCAACAGCTGATATTCCAGAAGTAGATCACCACGTCCTTCTTCTGAGGTTATCCCTTGGTAGATACAAACTGTCAGCCTGGTGATTTATAGTTGAGAGTGGAACCATGTATGCCATCCAGGTCTTTCTCCCTAATTCACGAGGCCTGGGGAAAGCTCGCAGCTGATCTTTTTAACCTATGCATGCCTTGACTGTCAGATCCTCAAAAACAACTAGCCGGTGGGATGAAGAAAACTTATGTCCTGTCATCTCAGCATTTCCCAGTGATATTGTCAGATCGGGCCCTGAAAATGATGCCAATTTTCCTTGCAAATGAAAATATGCATGTATGTATGTTTGGCTAGAGAGTTAGTCAGCTAGATAGATAGACATCAACCTATTTCTCCCTAGAGGAGTGCTCATTGAAGGTCTCGGTGTATCTCAGCTAATCACAGGCCCAGACAAAGCTGCCAGGCTTTCATTCAGTTTATTAATTAGGCTTCTTCTCTGGTGCAGGCACCTTTCTAGGCACTGGGGCACAGCTAGCGGTCTGTTGGTACATGTTTAACCACTAGCTCCCTAGGATGGTGAGACTTTGTCTTACATCCTTTGGGCATGTTGTCAGGAGAGACAAGTCCCTAGAGAAGGACATCATGCTTGCTAAAGTAGAACAACAACAACAAAAACTTGCTATTATAGAGTTCATTGTGACTCATAGTGACCTTAAAGGACCGAGTAGATCTGCTCCTGTGGATTCCCCAAGACAGTAACTCTTTACTGGAGTAGAAAGCCTCATCTTTCCCTCACAAAGCTGCTGCTGTTGAGCACAAGCAACTACACCACTAGATCTCTTTGATAAAGTATGGGGTGGGGCAACAAAAAAGAGGAATGCTTTATGAACTTGAACTTGTATAAGCCAGCTCAGGGACACCACTGACAATAGCTATGAACCAAAGAGACAGGGCCATTAACACACAAGGTGTAAATTCTGACAGAGGAGAAAGAAAATAGGTCAATATCTGAGGAAATAAGCAAGAAAATACCAACCTGGTCAATTCTGTAAATATGAGGGCATGGAGGAGAGGGTGGAATGGTGAATGAGAAACTCGTTGTAATTTTACCAGAAAGGGACAGTCAGAAAGGAAAGCATTTAAAATGAATCTGGTCTTAAAGAAGGCTTTCTTTCATAAAATTGCCTATTACTGTCCGTTTTCAGAAAGTGGCATAGATATGTGAGTGGTACTACGGCACACTGGCTTTTGCAGAAAAACAGTAAATATAGTTTGGCTGGGTGGATATTTGACTATTTTGCTCCAGAAGACCCAGTTTCACACTTGCTTCTGTCTTTATATGCACGTTTTTCTCCTTTCCTTCAGAAACACAGCAGTTCCTTAAAGGAATTATGTAGGTTCTGTCTAGGTGGTGGCCAAGTATTCCTGGATCATGTCTCCTGCTACATTGGCTGTTCAAGGAGATGTGAAGATTTTCAGTGGTAGATTGAACAGGCCTTGTTAAAGGAATTGAACCAGTGAGATTTGTTTTTTGTTTATTTAATGGTTGCTTTATTTTTGGATAAAGACATTGCTTCAAATTTTGCCTTTTAGAGTAATAAAGGAGGCTGGGAAAACTAATATTTTAAGGCCCTTGGTATGAAAAAGTTCAAAACATACTAATAGGCAATCTTTTCCTCTATGATGATAATAAAATTTACTGTTTTTTTAAAAAAATTCTCCATTAATTGGCCAAGGAGAAATTGGCTAGTGGAAATTGGCTAGTAGATCTTCAGCTACTTAACTAATTATGACATACATTGTAATAAGAAAACAGCAACACAAAACCAAATCTATTGCTGTGGAGTGGATTCCAACTCGCAGTGACCCTATAGACGGAATAGAACTGCCCCCACAGAGTTCCTAAGACTGGATTCTCTACAGAAGCAGGTTCCCACAGCTTTGTCCTGCCAGAGTGGCTGGTAAGTTTGACTTCTCGGTTAGTGGTTTCCAGTTTGACCTTGGCACTACCAGGGCTCCTGATATGAACTCGGAACCTTATTTGAAAGTTATGGGTCAACCTAACCAGGAAGCACATTTGCACCTCAGTGAAGCTGACCGATTTTTAATTCGCAGAGCTGCCAGACAAAAAGAACTACACTGTTTAGCGGTATCATCATACCAAGGGGCATATTTCTGCATGAGCTCCCTCCACGGCTGGTGTCTGAGGCTCTCGTTCCGTTTTGTATGCTATTGGCAGGGTGAAGGCTTGTTTTTACAGTTAGACACTTGTGCTTTCTCCCATGGATGGCCAAGACATGATTTTCAATCGTTGTCTTTGTAAGTTCTAATCGTGTAATCAGAAGCAGCTGTGCACACAAGAAATATAATTCAAAGCAATTTAATTAATATATCTTCACTGACAAAGGCAGCATTGATATGTGTGTGTGTGTGGTTTTATAGTAGAAGAAGGAAATTTCTGACCTCTGGTCTTTTCTATGTTATCTAGTCAACTTTTCTTCACCTTAAAAAACAAAATACAAACAAACAAGCAAAAAAATAATAATAACCCCGAAAGAACAACCCAATAAATAAATAAATAAGCCTGAGAGATACTGATGACTTCATCAGATGCTCCCAAATCTCTTTCTGACTTCTTGCTGAAATCCTCTTCTTTCCTCAAAGCGGCGGGCAGTATAATCCCGCTTCAATATTAGTTAAAATGGGCATTGTCTGTGGTAGGGTCAAGCCCTCCTCTTCAGGACTGGGAGCATGGTCTTCAGTGCTGGCTGCTGGGCTTGTTGGGAGGAGCCCTCCAGATGGTTTCTTGGCTAACATGCCCCCTAGAGTTTATTTTGGCTGTGATCTTTCTACACATCTTTCTTCTGTATAGCCAAATGTTTAACCATTATACTACCAGCTTTGCCTAAAGAAAATTGCAAGACCAAGGGTGGGCAAACTGTGGTTCTCAAGTTATATGCAGCTCTTTCAGTACATATATGTGGCTCTGATGTAAACATTTGAAAATGAAAGTAATATTCTCATAGTTTCATTTACAAAAATTTTAAGGGATATTTATCACATAATGGTGATTTCATGTGGTTGTAAAATATATATTTATGGCTCGCAAGGAATTTTTAAATTGTGGTGAGGGATAGGATTGACTCTTCCATCTCACAAGTTTGCCAAGCCCTGGCCTGGACCAAGACCATGGCTAAGGGTAGTGGTTATACATGCTCTTCCTGCTTGCCTTACGGTAGGTTTACTCCTAGGGCCATTTTATCTCTGGGATTGTCTGTGTCAGCAAACGTCTCCTGCTCCTCGGTTCTATTCCCTTCCCTGCTCAGTCTCAGGAGGCTTCCTAACCAACGTTATACTGGAAATCTCAATCATCGTGTTGATTTCCTGAGGAAACCAACTTAAGACATATTCTAATCTAAGAGCTACTCTGGCCTGCATGGGTGAAGGGCCCAAGACCACCACCGGACCCCCTGGGGTCTGGGGTAGGGGGCTCTTTGTCTTAAGTGTGGTGCTGAGGCCTGTTCTGAATAAACTCGTTGAACTTTGAAGAAGATAAAAAAAAGCGACTCTGAGTGGTTTAGGTTTCCTTTTTACTTTAAGACATCTCTCTTGCTCTGAACTCTTAATATCTTTCCATTTCTATGGATGATGCTGACCCAGTCCCATTTAATGTTTGTTGCCTACTGTACTTTAAAATCTGCTTTGTGAGTCTCATGCATTTTCAGTGATTCGGCCTAAGGAAGCTTGTTATTTGTGGTACGGAAGTTAGGACAACACCAACCCATTAGTTTATGTCGAACTTCAGCAGCCTTGGTACAGACTAAAGAAGCAAGTTTCCTCTAATCACGAGGACCACCTGCACATGATTTTCTACCATAAAGGAGCAGGGGAGGGGGAGAATTTTTTAAAAAAGAGAACTTTATTCTTGTTGCTGTTAAGTGCCAGAAAGCTGCTCTGATTCGTAGCTACACTGTGTACATCAGAAAGGCCCCGAGACACCCTCAACGGCTTTGCTATGGCTAATCCCACTTTTGATGCCACTGCGGCAACCCATTTTTGTTGAAGGTCTTTCTCTTTTTCTCTGACCTTCTATTACGCGTGTTTCCCTTTTCCAGGGACTGGCCCCTCCTGACACGATGCCCTGTAGCACCATCCTCACGATCGTTCTTATGTTTGAGCCCATTGTTACGGCCACTGTGCCAATCCATCTAGTCATGGGCCTCCCTCTTTTTCACTGCCCTTGTATTTTACCAGGCATGATGTCTTTCTCCAGGGACTGGTCTCTCCTGACATCATGGACAAAGTAGTCTCCACATCCTTACCATTAAGGAACATTCTGGCTGTACTTCTTCCAAGTCAGAGTTGCTAGTTCTTCTGGCAGTCCATTGGTATTATTCAATATTCTTTGCCAACACCGTATTTCAGTGCCATCAAATCTTCTTTGATCTTCCTTATTCACTGTCCAGTTTTTACACGTATACAAGGTGATCGAAACATCGTAACTTGGGTCATGTACACCTGAGCCTTCAAAGTGATATCTTTGCTTTCTACAACTTCAAAGAGGATTTTTGCTGCAGGATCTTAACTTTGAAATATAATATTTCAGATGTTGAAAAATGAAATAATGGCAAAAGAGCAGTTGGCATTTATAAACATCAGTGATTTTAAAGATGTTTCCACTCTAGACTTTCCAATCTACACTTTTATGAAACACTTCTAAATTCTAGGCTTTGTGATGACTCACATGTATTAACTACTTCTCGTATCTCTTTAAGGACACGTGTATCATTATTGTCCTCATTTACATATGACAGATACCAAGGAGGGGTATCTTCAGTTGCCATGTTTCAAAGAAGTAAAAGACCACTCAAGGCATTCTGACTTTTTGGTAATGAGGTAATTTAGACATGGCAGTAACAGATTTCCTATCTAAGACATTTGTTTCAAAATGTTGTTGTACTATTTTAAATTCTATAAAGAAACATGATTAGCATAGACTTCTCGGCAAAAAGTTCACAATCTTGAAAACATATGCTTGTGAATGAACACTTGTCAAGTGAGACTTTGTTTTTGATCTTTTATAATGCAAACATTTTTAATGGCTGACAATATATACGCATCATAAACTTTGTCATTAGCTAATACTACAGTTCAAATTCAATTATGGTTGCCAACCAAATATCTGAGATTGGAATGTATATATGAACACTTGAGAGATTGCTATACAGAAAAAAAATTTTGACTCCAGTTTTTCATTATACTAGTCCCCTGTAATAGAAACTTTATTTTAAAACAATAAGATCTAAACTTTTTAAACTAGAATGTCTCAGTCTGGGAATCCTGGTGGTGTAGTGGTTACACTGGACTGCTAACCACAGGCCATCAGTTGAAAACCACCAACCGCTCAGAGGGAGAAAAACAAGGCTTTGCACTACTGTAAAAAATTATAGTCACGCACTATAGAGATGATCCCTGAAAGTATGGTGACCGGCTATCAAAAGATATAGTGTCTGGGGTCTTAAAAGCTTGAAGGTAAATAAGCGGTCATCTAGCTCAGAAGCAACAAAGCCCACATGGAAGAACA
>NW_022106189.1:27717305-27730279 GCF_000313985.2 Echinops telfairi
TGAATTGGCATCAATTCAATCGCAGTGAGTGAGACATATCCGTGCCAATTCTTTATTAATCTTTATATTCCTTGTGCTTTTGCCCAGAGTAGGCTTTGCCCATAGTAGGCTTTAGGTTGGATTGCTAAATAACTTGAAACCATTTAGAGAAAACATATATATTATCCCAATGTAAGCATCAGAGAAAAGAGGCAGAAAGTTGAATTCAGATGAGAATGTCTTGTGTTAATTTTCTACCCTTCAAGAAACTCTCCATTCAAGAGCAGAGATGGCATTTTTTTTCAGTCCTGCCTGAGTGCCTCTGATTTGGGTATTGTGATCGACATCTCATCTGGTTACTGACAAGAATGGCAGAAAGTCACATCTCAAGTGCCTTCTGATGATGACAAAGGAGCTAATACCACTGCGTTCTGTTTGACTGCCATGATTTTAAGGATGTGTCCAATCTATGCTTTGATGATGCACAGCCAATGTAATCATCTCGTGTGAATCTCCTGGTATAGCTCTGATTTCAAATGCCCTTTCTCTTGATTCCCAAATTAGGGAGACCCAGTGTTTCAGGTTTTGATTGACTTAATTCCAGGACTGTGCACATGCCATACTTAACCTGAATCCTAAAATAGAATCTAAACAGACATCAAGAAGCAGGGGCGGGGAGAAGAACTTCTTTTAGAAATGAAAATGCAAAAATTGCCTGGGAATCAAATGTACAAGTGAATTCATACTGGGCTCCACCTGCAACAATTGTGGTCATAGGTAGAGAATTTTTTTAAAAACAAAAAAACACACACACGCAATAAAACCACTAGTCCAAAGAACGCAACAGAGGAAGGAAATAATTTACAAGGAAAAGGGCACACTCCATAGTGCGAGAGGTTTGTACACTAATAGCATATGTCGAAGCTTGATCTCCATGCACTAAAAATGTGAGCACATTTTGACCCAAAAGCTTTGAGGAGGAACTGCAAGATCAAGTTAATTATCTTGCTCCTCAGCAGTCATGTGCAGTCTATGCAGTATGTTGAATGCAGCTGATATTCCTAATTGGTAAACAGGTAAGATTATCCTATTATAAATAGTGTCTGGATTAAGTGTGAGCCTATGCCTTCAGATAGATGTGAGGAAAGTAACGGATTATCTCCGGATGGTTTTCCTGCCTGTGTAATATGTATTAGCATTGAGAACATCAAGCAACCATTGGTACTAGATGTGGGAATGTCAGATCCGTAAGTAGCCACCCACATTTTTTCCATATGCTACTTATTATGAAGGAATATTTTGTGTTACAGAAACTGTATAGAATGTAAAGCTTGATGCACTATATGGTTTTATTACTGCATTCAAACTTTTATTTACCCCTATATTTAAGCATTTATATTTTTTGGATTTATGTCCTATATAGTCTTTAAAGTAATTTGAGACACATAATAATAAATCTAAAAGCAAAAGTAAGCAATGGACATTTAAACTAAGAATTAAAATATAAGTTACATGTTTTTCTTGGGCGCGTTGCTTATGTCAGATATCCTTCTTGTTGGCATGCATGTAACAATAACGTAATCAGACGAAGCCTCTAATACTAAAGTCGGGAAATCCCATTGTTTCAAGCTGATTCTCCTAGTACCTGTAGGACGCAGGAGAACTGCCTCTTAGACTTTCTAAGTTCTCATCTTCCTGGCAGCAGGCTGTCACATATTTCTCCTGTGGAGTGGCTGGTGGGTTTGAAATTCTGACTTTTAGGTTAACATCCAAGTGCTTAACCACTATACTACCAGGGTTCCAGGAAGTTAGATTAATTAATAAGAGACTAAGTTAAGGATGCGAGGCACTTGCTGATGATAATCCAAGCCTGCAGTCTTCAATATGGACTTCAATTCATTGGAATGAATCCATCATCTTCACAACTGGATCAATATACATCATGATAAAAGGAGAAAAGACTGAGGTGGTCAAGAATTTTATTTTGCTTGGATTCATAATCAATGCTCATGGAACTAGCAGTCAAGTAATCAAATGGCATATTGCAATGAGCAAATTTGCTGTATAAGACTGCTTTCAAGATTTATAGGATGTCACTCTGAAGACTAAGGTTTGCCTAAACCAAGACATGGCATTCTCATATGCATATGAATGAAGCAATGCATATGCCTCATATGCATGTGAAAGCTGGACGATGAATAAGGAAGACACAAAAGAATTGATATACTTGACTTATGGTTCTAGCAAAGAATGTTGAAGGTGTCAAGGACTGCTAGCAGAACAAGCAAATCTATCTTGACAAAGTACAGTCAGATTATTGCTTCCGAAGAAGGAGAGTGAGACTTCTTCCCCCATCCTTTGAATATATTATAAGGAAAGACCAGTCCTTGGAAAAGGAACTTGTGCTTGGTAAAGTAGAGGGAGGTGAAAATGAAGATCCTCACAGACTAGGTTGATGGCAGTGACTCTAAGAATGGGCTCACATACAACAATTGCTAGGATGGCACCTGGTCAGGTGGTGTTTCATTTTGTTGTTCAGAGGGTCACCTTGGAACCACCTTGATGGCACAACAAGGTCAACAAGACAAGCTTAAGGAGCCCTGTTGGCACGGTGAGCTAGGCATTGGACTGTGAACTGTAAAAATCAGTGATTCAAAATCAGCAGTCTATCACTCCTTGGGAGAAAGATGAGTCTTTTTGCTCCCATAAAGATTTACAGCATCAGAAACCCTATATAGGGTTGCTATGAGCCTGAATTGACTTAATGACAGTGGGTTGAGCTTGTGTTTGGGTATGATACATTTAGTGATAATAAGTGCAACTAGGAAGAGAGGATGTCAGTATATGGTAATTATGGAAGATCTGTCTCATAGAGTGACACGGAGTTCACATAAGAGGGCTAGAGCAGTGGTTCTCACCTTCCCAATGCTGAGACCCTTTACAACAGTTCCTCATGTTGTGATGACCCCCCCAACCATAAAATTATTTTTGTTTCATAACTGTAATTTTGCTACTGTTATGAAAATATTTGATGCGCAGGATGTATTTTCATTGTTACAAATTGAACATACTGGTAATTTATGCATAGTGATTAATCACAAAAACAATATCTAATTATGTATTGTTAAATACTTATTCCTAATTACTAATAAATGAAATTTTGTCTTGGAGCATACATATGTGGGCATATCTGCATGTGGGTGGAGCCTCCTGGAGATGGATAAATGAGTGGTGTCTCGGTTCCGAAGACCATCGGAAATATGTGGTTTCCAATGATCTTAGGCGACCCCTGTGAAAGGGTCTCAAACCTCAAAGGGGTCGCGACCCACAGGTTGAGAACCGCTGATCTAGAAGAAGAAGGCTCCATCACAACTGATAAGTGCAAGGGCGCTGCCAGGGGACCATTTAGGAATATTCGAGGTAACAGCTTGGATCGGCTGCTTATACCTGGGGTTGATTCACGGGAATGCTCCACAGACCGCCATGGGAACAGAGTCATGGGTGGGGGCCATATGGAAGAAGAGAAGGAATCTGAACTGGATGGAAAACCAGATAGGGTGAATAGGAGACTCCTGGATAAGAGAAGAAGTAATTATTTGGATTATTAAAACTCCAAATATTAATGTTCAATAACCAACATTGTCAAGGTCTCGCATTTGAGAATTTCACAATGGAAAACGCTAATTTCATCCAGTAGTCTTTCCCCCCTAAAATTCTCTTTAAGATATATATCTTTAAAAATGTTTATCCAGCTTTAATTTTTTCCCTTAGAGAACGATGATCAGAAAAACCAAGATCGTCTCTCAATTTAATATACAATTTCATTATACTTAACATGATTTTTAATGGGATGATTTGTTCTCTCAATTAGCTGTGTCTAAAATATTCTTCTGTCACCAAAATGATCCCCAGAATATTTCATTTTATTTTAATATACTTTTTAATAGGATTCAAATCACAGAATGTTAAATGGGTAAACTTCTTAGAAAATGAATTCACTTCATTAAAATAGAATATGTATATACTTTAATTGGGTTATCTAGTTTCTTTTAAATATCTTTTTGAAAGGCTGATGTTTAACTTAAAATTGCACTGTAATCCTTGACTTCTCCCCACCTTTGTCCAATCCATCCTCACACATAACATGATCTGTCTCAGAATTATTTTAAGAATATAACTAAGCTATTTTTTCCCTCCTAGAGTGTTCTTTACATTACTTGGCAATTCTAATGCTGAATGTTTATCTATGTTCCTCACATACTTTCTGCAGTTGTTTATACAAACTGTCATTATTTCTTTGCCTTTGAATAAGTCAATTCCCCAGAGTATCATGTCTCCATATACATACACTTGTAAATAATTACATCTGCTGGCTCGGTATCTGTGATACTTAGAGGTGCTATGGATTTGTAGGAAGAGGTCCACACGAGCTCACACACAAAGAATAGATTAAGTTAAACTTTTTCTTAATGAAGATTTTAGAAAATGAGCCGTGGTGCTGGGATCTTCTCGCAGAGGGACACACGTGACAACCATGCCCTGAGCTACGGTGCTCCCAGTGACACTAGTGAAAGGATGATACTGGATCTGTTGTTCAATTTCTTAGCATAGCACACTCCAAAGTTGGGACTCCCTGTCACTCAGGAAGTCATTATATTGGAATCATTTTATGGGATGAGGTTAGGGCCTCTCTTGAGCATTAAAAGACATTTAGCATCAACCAGGCTATGTCTTGTGAAATGTAGTGCAAGCCCAGTGCCCCTCGTATAGCTGCCCTATGTTGTTGAGTTAATTCTGACCCCTGGCAGCCCCATGTGACAAAGTGGAGCTACCCATTGGGTTTGTTAGGCTGTAATCTTTATAGGAGCAAATATCTAAGTCTTTCTTCTATGGTAGGAAGCCAAGGGGTGGCTTCAACTCCCATCCTTTTGGCTACCAGTAGGGTACTTAATCATTGCACCCCCAAGACTTCTTTAGATTTCTCTATACCTCTTCTACATTTATGGTGAATCAGAACATCAATTTCATGAAAGAAAACATTCAACCATGAAGCATATCTTTGAACTTTCTCTAATGTGTAAACAACCTAACTTTATAGGTCTTGGAAATTAGTCCAATGGTTGGGGTAAATGATGCTATGATTAGTGAACAGGTGGAATAAGTACAAAAACATCAGCATGAAGTGAAATTGTTGTTGAGGCCAGTGCCTAAAAAGTTAAAATTATTTTTGGAAACTGTTGTTGAACTTTTCAATGAGTTGTAACAAATGTTCAGCATGACCACTACTACCAGCAGAAACCTAAAACCTTCAGGTCTAGTAAAGTAGCTCTAATTGAGAGATTTGCTGCTCACAGCACACAATCTATACTGAGTGGAAAATCTGATAAAAGGGACAAAGCTTGTTTAAGCAGTCAGCTAGTCACAGTTGAGTGCCTTCTTAGATTTTATGTTCACTGTGATCAGGTAATATTTGGATAAATAAATGACTGATGTTCAGACAGATATAAATGATCTAATTAGTACAATGTACAGAGATATCTAATTAGTACAGTTAATTAGACTAAAGATCTTTGACAGATTATCAAAGTCACTGCTATAAATAAGGAGATAATTTAATTGTGTATGTTCCTGGTTTCTTTTTAAAAGGGACTTATGAAACTTTAAAAATAAGAAACAAAAAGAGAAAATCATTTTTTTAAATTTTGAGAAAATTTTTTTATCAAAAAGTGGGATGCGTTCAGCTGTTGCACTCCTTATCTAAAGAGGCTTTGGTATAAATGGGTTTTTTAAATGGGTGTTTTTATTATTTTTCTTATAAAATGTAATATTGCTCTGAAATTATTATTTTCCTTGTTATGGGATGTGAAGTATACATGATTTTGAGATATAAACTAAAAATATATAAACTGGCATGAATAGACTTAGTACTTGTTTTTTTTATTTTCCTTTTTAATAACAATTATCAATGTCCTAAAACAGTGCTTTTTAAATGCAAAAGTAGTTGATATAGAAAAACAATAAGTTGAAGTGAAAGTATCACAACTAATGCCCCTAAGCACTGTACACAAAGTGGTGCAACGCCCAAAAATCTTCATTGGTCTCTTTATTGGTCTATCTCTTCCTATCACCATGTGTTTGACTTGGTCTCCCTCACTGTGTCTTATCTCCCTGCTTGCCTACCCTACTGCAGGTCTCTGCTTCTCTCCTCTCTCACTTTCTCCATCTCTTATATCCTCATCCCTGTTTCTGCCTTTTTATCCCAAACGTGTGCATTTTCAGCTACATATATGAATAAACTATAGTAAACAAGTTTCTAGCATCTTATGTTTTCCACTTAACAATCTTTTTGGATATATTTTAAATTATTATTTCCAGGGAAATCATTATTAGAAATGTAACAGATTTTAAGAAATGTAACCTTTTAAGAAAACTATATCATCAACATTATATGCCTAAAATTGTGGAGGATATAATGATCACCGGCACAACACAAAACTTTGTCAAGTAAACATATCTGTGTTAGTCAGGGTTCTCTAGAGAAATGAAACCAGGACACTTATAATTTTAGATAGATAGGTTTATACTGCAAGAAGGAATATAACAGATAACCAGTTCACACAGCAGTACAGAAGGTTCAGTTCAACTCACTTCTGTGGAAGTTAATATACTGGAAGTCTTTCGACTCACGTGGGGTGCCGGGTTCAAGGTCAAGGAAGAAGACAGCAGAGTCCTCCCTGGAGCAAGACAAGCTGAGTCTGCCCATAGGCAGCAACCAGCAGGGTGGATCACCCACAGTCAGTAACTGGGGATCTTAGGGATGGAGGCCCAGATGGAAAATCAAACACAAGGAAAGCAAGGTGACAGGGTTCAACAACCTCAAGGTCAAGGGATGTACACATCGGCAGCGTGGTGAAGCAGTTCCTGAAGGAGCCTTGGCTAGTGACATGATCCATGGGTTGACATGGCCCATAGGTTGTATAGCTCTCAAGTTTAGGCAGAGAACTAACTAAAGCAACAGCATGCTTCAGCACACTCTGATCACCAGGGAGCAAGAGAGAGGGGTGGGCTTTACAGAGCCATTTATCTCTTTGCCCTCCAATGAAACTGCGACCCGATTAATCCCACGTGTTCTATTGGCCAGGTTGGCACGATACACCTATCACAACATCCTTCTGTGTGTTTCAGATATTTTATATCATCAAATAGGAACATTAATTGATAATCTCTGAACACTGTAGCCAAGTGGATATAACATTGCTTTTCATTGGAGTTTAAATAAGCATTGTCCTGATAGTTCATAGAGGTGAACATCTTTTTATATACTCTGTTATTAATTTCTCTTATCCCCTGCTTATTGAGTGGAACTTATATTATTATAAGTCCTATATATATTAAATTCAACCTCAATTAAAATGAATTTAAGATCTGAGGCCAAACACTCCAACCTTGAAAGAATGAGGAATTTAGGGCTGTTGACACAAACACATGAAAATTCAAAACATAAGACTAGCCTTTAACAATGTGTTAAACATGAGGAAGTAAACTGGAGATTATTTACAAGTCAAATGAACACAGTCCTTGAAAAGATACAATCATTAGCCAGGTTGTGTTAGAAAGTCCTTCCTTTCCAGATTTACACATACGCATTGTGGATCTTATAAAACGCATTGTGGATCTTATAAAACGCACTGTGGATCTTGGCTGTTCTTTTTTTCCTCCCAAGAGATTTTATTTTGACATCCAGTGTTCCGAAAACAAAGCAAAGCAAACAGAACTATCTGTGATGGGTAATTGCAGACAGCCATTTGTGTGTTTTATTAGTATGGTTCATATATTTAGCAAACGATTTTGTTGTTGTTATCAGATGCTCTTGAATTGCCTCCTACAAAGGCCAACCCATACACAACAAAACGAAACACTGCCCAGTCCTGCCCCATCATTACAATTGCTGTGCTTGAGCCCAATGCTGTAGCCACTGCAACAACCAATCTCACGTAGGGTCTTCCTCTTTTTTGAAGACCCGCTATTTTATCAAGCATGATGTCCTCCCCACCAGCTGGCCTCTCTGGATAACTAGTCTCACATATTTTAGATGCAGTCTCATCATCCACACTTCCCAGGAACATTGTGGCTATATTTCTTCCAAAACAGATGCTTTGTACTTCTGGAAGTCCATGGAATTTCCCAAAACCTTGATCAGCATTATAATTCAAACGCATCAATTTTTCTGCTATCTTACTAATGTATCACCCAGCTTTCACATGCATGTGCTGCAAATGAAAATGCCATCATTTGGGTCAGGCATACTTAGTCCTCAAAGTGACATCTTTACTCTTTAACAATTTACATAGGTCTCATGTAGCTGATTTGCCCAGTGCAATATGCTGTCTGATGTCGTGGCTGCTGCTTCCATGAGCCATGATTGTGGATCCAAGTAGAATGAAATCCTTGACAACTTTTTAAAAAATCTGTTGTTAAACTCTCAAAGATAATAAAGCAAGAAAACTAAAAACAAAAACAAGCCCCCAAACACTAAAGTATAAATCTCTGTGAGCATTGACAAAGTAGAAAATAAACCTTATACTGTATAATGAAAAAAAAATCTGTCTCTGGTGATGTTAGCTATTAGTTCAGCTGTGAGGAATTTGGCTTAATTCTTATTCAGTAGAATTGGGCTTTCTACTCCTGTAAACAGTTACAGTCTCAGAAACCCACAGGGGGTCGCTATGCGTCAGCACTGACTCCATGCAAGTGAGAGTGAGAACTGAAGGCTGTAGTTTTGTATATTTATCAGCGAGTGCTTAAAATCCTCTTGGAGTTCAGCAAGCAAAATTGTGTTATCTGTATATAGCAAGTTGTTAATTAGCCTTGCTCCTTTCCTGATTCATTTAGTCCTGGTTCTTTATATCGTCCACCTTTTCAGATTCTTTGGACAGTATAAAATTCAATTAAGTACAGTGTAAGGAAACAACCTGGATGCCCAGTTTTTCTCATTTTAATCCATGCATTAGCCCTTGTTTTATTTGAACCAGTGCCTCTTGTTCTGTGTACAAGTTCCCCATAAGAACAAGGAAGTGGTCTGGAATTCCCATTCTTCTCTGTGTGGGCCATGGTTTTTTTGTTTGTTTGTTTGTTTGTTTTAAATGATCCATATAAATGAAAGCATTTGTATAGTCAATAAAACACAAACATATGTCTGGAACTCTCAATATCAAGAAAGATCCATTTGACATCAGCAATGATATCCCTGATAGCACATCTTTTTCTGAACTTGGCTTGACTTTCTGACAATTCTCTGTCAATGTACCCCTGTTACCATTTTTAAATTATCTTCAAAATTTTACTTGCATATGGGGGACCAGCCTCTACAACCGAGTGGGTCCTAAGAGGCATTTGTGTAATTGAAGGATAAATTAAAATGACATCAGACAAGGCATGCAAGGGCTCACCTCTTCCAATGGCAGTATGGAGAGAGAGCTAATGTATTCACATCATGCATGTAGATAACAGGAAAGTGATGTGTTAGAGGCATGCACACAACAGGAAGGGGACATGCTAGGGAAATACACATAATACGAAGGTACATACTTAACAAGATGATTGGGTTCTAGAGTTAAGATAGCAGCTTAACCTTGGTCATCTCTGAGCTGCCTTGACCTTAAATATTCCTGAGCAATTCTCCAGAGAAACAATCTATGATTTTATCAGAATGGAGTGGACTGTACTTAGGGTGGGGTAGTAGCAGTTAACCTTCAGGCAGATAGCCTCCAAGCATGGAATAGCAACCATGTGCTAGCAAGCAGCACTTTAAATTTTGGCATTATTTATGGGAGGACATCGTGGAAAACAACATTTAGTTAGAAGAATGTGACTGATTCATCTCCAACCCATGAATTGTGAAACGCATCCTTCCACCAGGGTCTAAGCCTTCTAGACTCCTTTGAGCATAGATAATTTGTACACATAGGCTCCCTTCCCCATTTTCCGTTTTCCATACTTGCATATAATACTAATAATATTTTTGGATAATTTCTGTATTCCTTGGGTGGCTGTTCTTTGAAATGGGCATAAATATGGATCTCTCCCAGTCAATCATATTTACAATTTTTCTAGATTCTTATTTCTTACATTACATTTCTTGTCATTTTGAGTCACGCCTCATCCACATGGAAAGTTTTGTTCCATCAACTCATTAAGGTTGTGAGGAGGCCACTCTTCCCCACTTCTATTTGGGTGCCTTTCAATGAGAGGCACTGTATCAGACAATGTTCCACTGGTATGCATAAGGTTTTTAGTGGTTAATCTCTTAAAAGTGGACAACTTTCTTCCTAGTCTATGTCTGAAAGGTCTACTGAACCATGTTCACTGTATGCATCCTTGTTCGTTTTTTAAATACTGGTGATAAAGCAGCCAGTAGCAAAATAACACACAAGTCACCATAGACAGATAAATGATAGAAATATATACGTATAACATATATATGAGTATATATGTATATTTTTTCTATTATAGCAGATATAGGGATATGTGTATCATATATGTATATATGTGTATATATGTATATATCATATATGTATATGTGTGTATATATGTCTAGCGAATTGTCTGTTACTGTTCTTTTAAGTATTGTAGGTACTTTCCATATTAAAGGAGCCGGGTGGCATAGTAGTTACGTGTTGGGGTGCCACCTTACAGGGTTAGCAGTTCAAAATCACAAGATGCGACAGGAGAAAGGTGAAGCTTTCTACTCCAGTGAAAAGCTAGTCTCAGAAACTCACAGTAGTTTTCCCTCACCTATAGGGTTGCTATAGGTGAGTCAGCATTGACTCGACCACAATGAGTTTTTCGGTATTAAAAGTAGTACATCTTCCTTTGTTGTCTAGTTTTTTGTTTTGTTTTTAGTGCTATTTCTATTTCATGGAATATGTTTTTCAAGGTATCTAGGTACTATATTTTTTATTTAAAATATATTTATTTAAATGCTACTGAACTTCACAATTTTTATCTTTATGCTTCTTTGATTTCATAGTACATGTAGAAAAATATATAATTTGGAAATAAAAGAAAGGTAAAACATATTCCATCTAAGCCTGTACCACTTTCTTAGGATGGGTTTTCTATAGAAAGAAAATCAGTGAATATATATATTATATATATATATTATTATAATATTATAATATAATATTATAATATAATAAATTATATTAAGGAAATGCCTCAAGCAGTTGTAGAGGTGAGCAATCTTTATATCAGTGAGTGAAATGTGAGGCTGGATGCTTGTTCTCGCTTGGGGAGCTTCAAGGACTGATGAATCCATGATTGGTAGGTAAAGCTTCTTGCTAAAATGATGAATAGAATTAAGGTTGGCAGGTAAGATAGCAAGCTACTCATGACTCTCAGGATTGGCAGGAAATATGGCAGGATTGGGGTCAAATCCAAAGAACTAGAGGTTGGTGAAACAGATGCAGGATCTAGACTGAGCAAAAAAGCAAACAAGCTTTGTCTATTTACATTGGATACAGGCTACACATGGAGGATTACTAGGTCTTAACTGCCAAACTAAAGAGAATCTTGGCTTAGCTACTTTGACACAAAACTTTAACTATCACAGTCCACCCCTTGTCAATTTGGCACTTGTACACACCTCTTTAAACCTTATATAATCTCTAAATGAAAGACAAATCTGAAGCCATAGTTTTACCCAACATGATGCAATTAACATGTACCACAGAAAAATATAAATATGGGTTGTGACTCTACTGGCATTTCAAATTAGACTTCTGTTCACTTGACCTAGAATTATTCTACCTTTACATATCAAGAAAATATTTAGTTAACTTTCCCATCTATTTTACTTCTCGGAATGCTCTGCCTAAGTAACCAAGACCATAAGACCATATATTTCAGATAATTTTGATTACTATTTTGAATCTGCCATCCATTATATTAACCATGTCTGCCTATCTTTGTAAATTAAATGCTGTCACATAGTTCCCACAGCCATGGGGGCCAAATTATTAACATTATAGTGAAGTGTGTTAATTCAATTAGGGCAGTTCCCACTTTCAAATCTAGTTACATCAATTAGCAATCATAGCATGACAGCTTTCTTTCAGGGACTAATCCCTCCTGACAACATGTCCATAGTGCATCCCACAAAGTCTCACTATCCTTCCATCTAAGGAGCATTCTGGCTGCACTTTTTCCAGGATATATTTGTTTGTTCTTTTGGAAGTCCATGGGACTTTTAATATTCTTCACCCACACCATAATTCAAATGCTATCTATTCTTCAGTTTTCCTTATTCGACAGCATTAAAAGTCACTATTTGCACATTAAAATATTGACTTCTATAATGTTTACTGCCAATTTTACTAAAAATATCAATGTATTCTATTATCAATTAAACTATTTTTCATTTACTATCATGGATGAACTGTGTCTTTCCCAATTATATGTAAACTTAACTCAGCTATGAGTCTCAATGGTTGACAATTATGTAACAAAGTAATCCTCCTCCAAGATGTTATCTGACGTCATCAATCAATTCACCATAAGGGTTTAAGATGAAATGAAAACCACTACTCATTTCTCAACTGGAGTGTGGTCTGTATCACCTTTTATAAGAGATAAAAGGAGAGAGAAGTGGCAAAGAAGGCCCTCAGTACCACTACAAACAGAGGAGTCGTCATTAGAGTGCTTCTGCTGGATCCAGTGTTCCTGTAATATGAACCTCCTAGACCCAGGGCAAGATGCACACATGGAGAGCTATAGGGAAAGCTGGACCCACAGGTATTGAAAAGAGACAAGCACCTTCCAAGAGAGCTGTCAGAGAGAGAGAAAGATTTCCTTTAAAGCCTAGGCCCTGAGCTTGGAATGTTTGACTCCTAAATTACAATCTGCTGCAGAAGACCTCTTTAGAGTGTAGAAAAGCAAGAATGTAATTTTGAGGATTAAGATACGCCCGACCCACACCATGGTATAATCAAGTGCCC
>NW_022106189.1:27730555-27734961 GCF_000313985.2 Echinops telfairi
TGCAGAAGACCTCTTTAGAGTGTAGAAAAGCAAGAATGTAATTTTGAGGATTAAGATACGCCCGACCCACACCATGGTATAATCAAGTGCCCCATATGCCTGTGAAAGTAGGACATTGAGTAAGGAAGACCAAAAGAGAATCGATGCATTTGAATTGTGGTGTGGTGGAGTATATTTGAAGTACTATGGACTGCTAAAAGACAAACTAATCTCTTGCAAGAAGTATAGTCATAGTGCATTTTAGCGTCAAGGATGGCAAGACTTTGTCTCACGTCATCTGTACATGTTGTCAGGAAAAAACAGTCCCCAGAGAAGGACACCATGCTTAATAAAGTAGAGGGGATAATGAAAGAAACGTTTCTTAAAGAAATGGATCGATACAATGGCTGCCACAATGGGCTCAAGCATAGAAAGGACTGTGCGGATGGGGCAGGACTGGTTTCGTTCTGTTGTGCATAGTGACGTTCTGGGTCAGAACCGACTCGATGGCACCTAGCAATAACAATAACAACTTGTGAGCAAATTAATTTCTGCATGCTAAAGTCATCACATATGATTTCTATTGTAGCACCACCATATAACTAAGACAGCTACCCATAGACATTACTATAGTCCATTCATATAATTTCAAAATAATTATAAATATGCCTATTATTTCCCAAAATATATTACTCTTATTTTATTCTCTTTACTCATTTTATTGTCCAATACCTTTAAAATAGAGCTAAGTAACGGCGGTTATCATAACCCACCACATTTTCATTTTGACTGTAATAGAAATATTTCAACATTTCAGAGTTAAACACGAGGTATATAGTTCACCTTTGGATATTATTAACTGACTCCTTAATGTCTATGAGCTTACTGCATTATAAACTTTGCTAACATTGCCTCATTCTTACAATTGGTCATGGTGCATTACTCTATTAATATGTTACTGGACTCAGTTTGATAGTTCAGATTATTTTCTGTTTGATGTGCAAAAATGAGCTGTGGACTGTGGCATTCGAGTTTTTGTCCTACTTTTAATAAGTGTTAGTGTTTATGGAAATATACCTTTTAAAATATTATCTCTGGTGCCCTATTTAGGCATTGACTTGGGTTTTGAAAATGGCTTTATTCAAAATGGAAAGATATGCAATTGAACCCCACTGATTTGATTTTACAGCTATTCATGCTGGGATTTCCAATACATTCAAAATAAGCTAGAAAAGAGCACTGGTGCATAGGAAAATTTTATTTACTCAATTATTCATTCAACAAATATTTATTAAGAACCTGTGCTAAGTACTGTTTTCAGAGTAGAACAAATTGGAAGGAAGTAGAAGAGAGAGGCAAAAAATCTGCCTTTCATCTAGCTTATAATTTTAGTTGTTGGAAAACATAGTTAAATAGATGAGCTGATACCACTCTTTTGAAATAGTGTTCATTCTGAACAAGCTGTTAAGATAGAAAATAAGCCAGGTAAAGCAAGTGAAAGGGAATGGACGGTGAGGAAAGGAGGGCACCATCCACTAAGCTATTCAAGAAAGGCCTCTGGAGATAATGTCTGAGCTAATATATACAAGACACAAAGCAAAAATTCCACAAATGGTACTTTATGCCTATAAAAAGGACAAAGGGAACATTTAAAATTATCTCTCTCCACAGTCTTTTGGGACACACATTGAATTTGAAACTCCTTAGTAATAAATATAGGGGGGAAGGAAGAAAAATATTTTCATGTATAGGGCATCAAGAAACGAATGTTTCTGGAATAGAGAACAGGATCCAGGCATACAAAGAGTGGAACCCTTTGGAGGCATTCCATTGGCAAAATTTACATGAATTTGAAGAATGTGGCTAGGACTCAGTGTATCTGGGGACTCCTTTCTGGATCTTGCACTCAGACAGTTTTCAGATGCAAATTTGTGCTGTCCCGACTTTTTATTCATGCTGAATCGGGACCACACATTAGCCTGACATCCAATCAAATTCACCAGCCTCAGCACTGAGTAATGTCCACAGACATAAGTGGTATTACACCCAAAAGAAAGTTTCCAGAACTACTCGGGCACTATGGTGTAAAATGAGATGCTCTTTACTGCCCCCACTCCCGTTACCAAAAGAATTTTCAGCAGCCCTTTGGAATAGCCCATTGAAGTACCTTTAATACTACTACTAGTGTAATAATAATCCTTGACTTCAGAATCTTCAAAGGAAGGAATTATGTTTACTCATTCATTTCTTGGAACCCCTACTATTTAGAAGACCCCTAAGCCTGTGCACTAGCCTGGGAACCTAACATGGGCTAGTGGAACCCACTTAGGGGTACTATTGAAGAAAAGCCAGAAAATGTGCTTCTGTAAAAACTAACTTATGACAAAACTATAATAAGTTATGAATTATGAAGGGTTCATGAGGGAGGGGGGAGGGGGGAGGGAGGGGGGAAATGAGCAACTGATATTAAGGGCTAAAGTGGAAGGTAAATATTTTGAGAATGATGAGGACAACACATGTACATAGGTGGTTGACACAATAGATGTATGTATGGATTGTGATAAGAATTGTATGAACCCCCAATAAATTTTTTTTTTAATTATCCCCCCAAGAAAATTCTAGGAACCAGTTCTACTCTGCAGCTCAGAGGATGGCCAAGGGCCACAATGGACTAGGTAACAAGAGGTTAAGTGCCTAGAGAAAATACTGGGTGTATTGTTTGGTTCTCTGTCTATATGTGATGTTCAATAGAGGAAGTAGATATAATTTAATGATTACTGACAGGATTTGATGAGAAAAAGTTACCTTACTCTTCAGTTATGGCCTCTGATTGGTTTATGGCTCTGTAAAGGAATGAATACGTATGTATTCAAATTTCAAATAAAGCAAGGTAGGACTACATAGAGATCTTGATAACTATCAGTAGTTTGCAACTAGAGCAATATTGTGGCATTTATTTGATACATGATTTATTGAAAAGGAGCCATCCAATATATTTTTTTAACTATGTATCAAGACCTGGAATTTGTAGATACAGAAATGAACAAAACAGACTCCTTGCCCTTAGGTAAAGTCCCCATACTCTAAGAAGCCCTGGTGATTAAATGGGTAGGCATTGGGTTGCTAAGCCAAGGTCAGCAGTTTGAAACCAGTAGCTGCTCCAATGAAAAAAGATGGGGCTTTCCAGTATTATGAAGAACTGCAGTCTTAGAAACTCTCAAGGTCAGTTCTGCCCTGTCCTGTGGGTTGTGATGAGTGGGAATGGACTCATTGGCAGTGAGTTTTTGTTTGTTTGTTTGTTTGTTTGTTTGAAGACAGTGCAATTGTCTAGCCTGGTGGTTGCCTTCAGTCTGATATTATACTGTTTTCCCTCTCTCTCTTCTCTTTAATACAAAAGCTTCAAAAACCCAAGGAGAAATGGCATTAAAGGATAATGGTATTTTTCCACCCACATTTTTAAAACAAATTTTAAGATTTTGAATTAGGTGGGGTTTATATTTCAGATCATCAATTTTGTATTTAACAATTTAAGCGACTTCTCAACTCTCCTCCGATAGCTTACCTATCAATTTACTTTCCACGTAAATTTGATGCTCACAAGAATCTTGATTGAAGCACAATTAATACACCCATAATTGCAGAGATCCCCCTTTGGTTTGCCAGCTTGACCCCAGAGGTTAGCCTTTCGCATAGAGAGTTTCTCATCGGGACATACAGCCTTCACAACTGTTTTTCTGCTGCTCCAGCCAGCCTCATTCTTCTCTGCTACTGAAGTTTCTGGGACACAGGCATGCTGACGAACTGATGATACTTTAGGCAAACTCTCAGGGGAAATAAAGCTTTGCAGAACCCACTGCCAAATAGTTCAGGTAGGCTGATTCTGCTTGAGTGAGGTTGGGAGAAAGGACCAATGGAGCTGAGCGTTATCTTCTGGGCAAAAAGTACCTGGAAGTCACCATTCCATTCTTCCATGAGCTTCCCTCATTTGGCTTCCTGGACCCACTCTTAGATCCCGTCCTCTTTGTAGGGACTACCCTTCAGGGTTAGCCTCTTGTGACAACTATTTCTTTCTTGTTGACATTTGTTTCTAGTGCTTCTTAGCTACTATTGGTGGGTTTCATAAATACTAAATGCTGGGTCAAATAATAAGCCTTTGTCAGTAGTTAGGATAATCAATGGTTCCTATGTCCTGATATTATTATTGTTGCTGTCAGGTGTGATCCTGTGAGGCTCCACTCATACAGACCTCATATACAACAGAGCAAAACACGGCCCTGGTCCCATGCCATCCTCAAAGCCATTACTCTGAATATATTTTTGCAGCCACTGTGTCAATCGATTTCATGGAGGGTCTTTCTATGTTTTGCGGACCTGCTCCTTTACCAACAGGATGTTCTTCTCCACAGACCCAACTCTTTCGATAACTT
>NW_022106189.1:27736379-27737567 GCF_000313985.2 Echinops telfairi
TTCCATCCAAGTTTGGTAACAAGTTTCAGAGTTTCTCTGACATCCCTTCTGATCACTTTAGATTCTTTTTCTTTCCTGTCTTTTCAGTGATCTTTTGGCTTCTTCACTAGCGATATTCTTGATGTCCTCCCACAGCATGCCTAGTCTTCAGTTATTAGTGCTCAATATGTTAAATCTGTTCTGGACATTGTCTCTAAATTCAGGGAGGATATACTCAAGGTGCTACTTGTTTATAAAGGATAGTATTTGCACATGAATACAATTTCCTTCAAATTATCATTTTCTCTATTTTTGACAGCCACAACTCAAAGCCCAACAAAGTATATTTGGGAAATCCATCTGGTGAGTGTCTTGAAACTCTGTTTCACATTGCTCAGCATGCCTGCCTTAATTTTTATTATTTAGATGTAAAGTGATATACTGAATGGAATTCTGGGATGAGTGGAAAGTGACAATTATTCGATAGCCAGTCTTCTAGCAACAAATGAGTCCCTAGATAGTGTAAGTGCTCGCTTGCTTCCCTACTAACCAAAAAGTTGCTGATTCAAACCCACCAAGTGCTGCCCTGGAAGGTTAAGGTCTGATGATCCGCTTCCCAAAAGTCTTATCCATGAATATCCTATGATGTAGTATGTGCTTCTCCTCTTATTCATACATGGGAGTGCTAAGAGCTGGATTCAACTTTTTGTCAACACACAAAAGCAATAATAAATATTTTTTTAAAACAACATGCCAGATAGATGACACAAATCTTCCTTTCAAAAACAAATAAACAACTAAAAGCACTTCCTGATGAAAGTCAAACTTTCAGTATTCATTATACCCGAAGAGGACTGAAGTAAAATTCACAGCTGGACTAATAAATAACATCATAAGGAGAGGAGAAAAATTAAAATTTCCAATGATTCCATTCTATGTGGATCAAAAATCAACATACATGAAAGCAGTCGAGAAACTAAATGACATTCGGCAATTCTGCTAGTAGAGGCTTTTTAGAAGATTCCACTTTAATGACTCAGGTATACCTGAATCACCTTCCGACGTTTTCAGCTGCTTCAAATACCTGTGAAAACTGAGCACTGAAGTGAGAAGACAGAAAGAGAATCCGTCCATACATATTAAAATATTGGGAAATATTATTGAATATACTGTGGACAGAGAATCCGTCCATACATATTAAAGTATTGG
>NW_022106189.1:27737667-27745180 GCF_000313985.2 Echinops telfairi
CCCATTAGAAGGAAGGATGGGGATACTTTGACTTCTTTACCTTGGACATACCACCAAGAAAACCAGTAGCTAGGACGGAGTATCATGATTATCCTACCCATCCTATATGGATAGACATGAGAAAAAGAAAGGAAAAAAGAGAAAGAAACAACAAACAACCCTCTGAATAGTTCCAGGTCTGTCTGCTGACCCTTCTGAAGGGTTTCCAATTTGGTCCGGTGAAGCCCACCCTCTGCTTACCAATTCCGAGGTCTATTTTCAGTGTTCCGTGGGTACTTCCTTGATTTGTTCCCCTTGGTGTTTTGTGTGCTCTGGGTCTTCATTGCTGTCCCCTGTAGCCCTGCGTGTCAGTGAGGGGGTGTCTCATGGTAGGGCCAGCCCCACAGTCCTCTCTGTGCATTGGCAGTTCCGAGCACGAATGTTGTCCTCCAGGCTTAGTGGGCCAGGTTGCGGCTCTCTTTGTCCCTCTTTCTCCCCCTGCTCCCACCTCTTAGTTTGCTCCCCTGTGGTTTGGGCAGACCCGCCACTCTCCCCAGGCTGTATCTTCAGTGATGTTCTTCTGCAGATGGGGTTGACATAGGTGGGACTAGGGCCGGCCCCACAGACCTTTCTCTTAGTTCCAGGCTTCATGCCCGTCTGT
The DNA here is from genome assembly GCF_000313985.2 of Echinops telfairi. Taxonomy (NCBI): domain Eukaryota; kingdom Metazoa; phylum Chordata; class Mammalia; order Afrosoricida; family Tenrecidae; genus Echinops; species Echinops telfairi. The sequence continues at coordinate 27,738,308 of NW_022106189.1, forward strand.
TGCCCTTGAGCTTGGCGACTTTTCCCCTATGCCCCTTTTGCATTTTTAAGCTTACCTCAGTGGACTCATGTTGTACTTGTCCTTTTGTGCTTGCCTTACTTTGCTTAGCAAGATTTACTCCAACTCTTCCCATGCATCGATGTGCTTCATGCTTTCATCGCTGCTCTTTAGGGATGCGTAGTATTCCATTGTATGTATATACCAGAGTGTTGTTTTTTTTTTAATATATATGTTGGTTGATAGAAATTTAGGCTGTTTTCAGTTCTTCGCAATTGTGAACTGCACTGCGATAACCATTGGAGCGCAGATGCATGGTTGTGCCCTATTTCTTACTTCTGGGTATATACCCAGGAGAGGGTCACATGGTAGCTCAATTTCCATTTGTTTTAGGTATCACCCTATCTATTTCCATAATGTCTGCACATACCTAAGGGGTACCAACAGTGCATGAGAGTTCCTATCTCACCACACCCACTCCAACATTTTTTGCTGTGTGTTTGAATTGGGCTGTCTTTGAGGGTGTTAGTTGGTATCTCAAATTGTTTTAATTTGCATGTCCCTCGTGGCTAATGACAGGGAACATTTTCTCATATGTTTGTTGGCCATTTTGATTTCTACCCTTTTGAAACTTTTGTTCAGGTCTTTTGCCCATCTCCTAAATTAGTTTTTTTTTTTTAATATTTTGTTTTGTTTTCTTATTGTAGGGTAGTAGAGTTTTGTAGATTTTAGTAGTAAGGTCTTTGACTGTTGTTTCATTGATAAAAGTGTTTTCCCAGTCTGTGGGCTTTCTTATTACTCTCTTGGAGAAGACTTTTGATGTATTCAGGAGTTTTATCTTCATTATACCCCATTTATCAATTTAAGCTTCCTCTGTGTTTGTGTCCTTCCCCATTTCCAGTAGCCTATGTATTCCTTGTGCCAAAGTTCTCAGGTTTGTCCCAATTCCTTCACTAGTGGTCTAATGGATTGGGGTTTTACCTTGAGGTCTTAGATCCACCTTGAATTTTTTTCTTGTGCATGGAATGAGGTAAGGGTCTTGCTTCAATTTTCCACAGGTAGATGTCCATTTTTTCCAGCACCACTTGTTGAAGAGGACAGCCACTTCCCATTTGGTATTTTTTGGGTCCTTATCAAAGATCAGTTGTCTGTATGCTGATGATGTCATTTCTGGGTTTTCAGCTCATTTCCGGATATTCAGATCTGAATATCTGTCATTATACCAGTACCGCAGTGTTTTGACCACTGTGGCTGTGTAGTAGATGTTAAAGTCAGGTAAAGCAAGCAAGCCCTCTGACTATGTCCTTCTTCTTGAGAACTTCTCTGCTAATTCTGGGCTTCTTCCCTCTCCATATGAAGTTGGTAGTCAGTTTTTCCAATTCTTTGAAGAAGGCTGTTGGTATTTGTATCAGGATAGCATTGAACTTGTATAGTGCCTCGGGCTGGACTGACATCCTTACTATATTAACTCTTCCAATCCACAAGCATGGGGAATTTCCTTCCATTTGTGGAGCTCACGTTTGTTTTTTTGTAATAGTGTTCTGTAGTTCTCCCCGTACAAATCTTTTAGGGTTGTTTTTTTTTTGTTAGATATATCCCTAGATATTTCAATTTGCGGTGGGCTATTGTGAAACATACTACATTTTTTTATCTCTTCTTCCATTTACTTGCCCTATGTATATAGTAGTCTGATAGACTTCTGTTTGTTGATCTTATATCCTGCCATTCTGCCATATTCCTCTTTCATTTCCAGCATTTGTCTTGTGGAACTTTTGGGGTTTTCATATATAAACTCAGATCATCTGCAAATAACGATAATTTCACCTCTTCCTTTCATGTCTTCCCTTTGCCTTATTTTGTTAGGTTGCACTTCCTTAACGATGCTACATAGAAGTGGGGACAAAGAGCATCCTTATCTGGTCCCCTTTTACACCGAGATTGTTTTCATTTTCCCCCCATTGACTAATACATTGCCTGTTGGTTTTTCATTTATAGCTTTATTATATTGAGGAATTTTCCTTCCATTCCTATCTTCTTCAGTGTCTTAAACATAAATGGGTATTGGATATGTTGTCGAATGCTTTTTCTTCATCTATTGATATTATTGTGTGGTTTTTATCCTCTTTCTTATCAATGTGCCAAATAGTGCTGGGGTAGTTACATAATCTGGGGTCAATTTGGGACATGAGAGGATAAAGAGTGAAGAGGCGGAGTCTAGTCTGTAAATCGGGCCATAGCCAATGAGGTCTCTGTGTGGGCATGGCCTTCTGAGAATTCTGGGTACTCCTGTATTTCCTTGTTGGAGGCAGGAGAGACTCTCTCTGCTCATTTCCTGTGAGACATCCCTGAGGACAAAACACATGGCACTACTGTGATAGATCCCGTGCCCTGGGAACTGGAGAAGCCACGTGGAAACCCCTGCAAGTGCTGAGATGCTTAAAATGCCACTCTATGCAAAGATTTTCTACCCACTGGCCGGTGATCATCCTGTACTTGGAGTCATTGCATGTGTTTCATGAATCAGAAGAGGACTATAGATTGGTATCAGACATATGGGTAATATTGGACTTACAGGCATGGACTGGACTGGGTTAGAATGCTTCCTTAATGTACAATTACCCTTTATATAAAATTCTCTCTTAGACACATATGAGCTTCTATGGATTTCTCTAGTCTACCCGGCATGACACAAATGCTGATAGACTTTCAGATGTTGAACTATCCCTGCAATCCTGGAATGAAACACACATGGTCATGTTGAATTATTCATTTTATGAACATTTGTATTCTGTTGGCCAGTATTTTGTTAAGGATTTTGCATCAATGTTCATTAGAGATAGTGGTCGGTAGTTCTACACTCTTGTGGGATCCTTGCCCACTTTAGGTATCAGTGTTATGCTAACTTCATAGAAAGACTGCTGTCTTTTTCTATGCTCTGTAAGAGTATGTGTAGGATTGGTGTCAGATCTTCCCTGAATGCTTGGTAGATTTCTCCTGTGAAGCCATTTGACCCAGGGGATGTTTTAGTTGATATTTCCTTGATAACTTATTTCTTTTCTTTTGCTATTCATAGGATTGACTCTGCTCTAATTTCTGGAGGTTTTGTGTTAGCGTATCACTAATACGTCTCTCCTTTTTCATGTGTGCATTTATCACTACCAAACTTCCTCTGATAACTGCCTTTACAAAAGTTCTAGTATGTCGTATTTTCATTCTCATCGGTTTCTAGGAAATTCCTTATTTCATCTCTGATCTGGGTCAATTAGCCACTCATTTTGCAGTAGAGAGTTATTCATCCTCTAATTGTTTGCCCTTGTTTTCTTAATCATCCTTTTGTTGTTTTCCAGACCTATTACATAGTAGTCTGAAAGGGAATGCTGAGTGACCTCTGTATGTGTAAATTGACATAGGCTTGAATTGTGGCCCAGCATGTAGTCTATATTTGAATTTGTGCCATGTGAGCATGAAAAGAATGTGAATATTTTTGCATTTGGTTTGAGAGGTCTGAAAATGTATAGCAGGTCAAGTTGCCTAAATGTAGAGATTCGTTCTGTAGCTTCCTTATTAAGCTTCTTTCTCTGCTCTCTTCCTCAGAGAGCGGTATGTAAAATTCACCTACTATGGATATTGAGCCTGTGATTTCTTTTTCATCTTTCGGAGCATTTGATAGACAGATTTTGCGGGTGTCTCATTGGGTGTGTAAATGTTTACTATGCTCACTGATCTACTGATCCCTTGAGTATTATATAGTGCCCCTCCTTATCTCTTTTTATGACTTACACGTGATATCAAGTTTGTTAGAGATTAGGGTTACTATCTCTCCTTTTATTGAATTGTCATTTGCTTGGAATATTTTTCTTCTGATCACACTGGGTCACCAAAGATTGTTTTGTAGAGCTGGGTTTCTTTTAATGTATTTTTTGAATTTTCTTTGTCCAGGAAGATACTTACTTCACCATCTATATTGATAGAAAATTTGGCTGGATTGAGGATTCTTGGTTTTGCTTTGTTTTCTTTCAACTTTCAGAAGATGTTACTCCACCCTCTGCTGTTCCTCATGGTGTTGGCTCATAAGTCTGAACTTATTCTTATTTGATTACCTTTATAGGTGACTGCCTCTTTTTCCCTAGCTGCTCTAATGATTTTCTCCTTTTCCTCAAAGTTGGATACTTTAACTCCTTTATTCCTTGGATTCAATCTAGCTGGTGGCCTCTCTACTTCCTGGATCGTTGCTGATTCTCATTCATTAGGCTGGGAACATTTTCCTCCAGGATTTCCCTTGCTATTTTTAGTGTTGACTTCTTTGTTGTGTCTTGCTCTGGTAGTCCAATTATTATCATTTTTTCCTCTTAATAGCATCCAATATTATTCTTAGGTTTTCCTTGGTTTATTTGATTATCTTATTTGACTGTCTTTCTCATTTGTTGGAGTCTGCATGGTTATCCTCAAGGTCACTGATCTAATTCTCAGCTTCTAATGTGTTGTTGAAGGCTGTTAACTTCTTATTTGCTTTAGTTACCTCATCCCTTAACTCTTGTATTTTCCTTAGGTGTGTGGTCTTCATCTCCTACACTTGATCTTAGCCAAAAGGCCGAGAAGCGATTGGCCTTTATCTCCTCTATCATTTCATCCGTTTTCTATAATGCTTCTCTCGTGTCCTTTATGGCTCCAAGCAGCATTCTGAAGATTTCTTTCTGTGGTAAGTCAACTTCTTGTTGTATGCATATCACTAGATCAAGGACTTCCTCTTACAATGTGTTATGTTTCTCCTGTTTTTTCATTGACATAGCTGTGGGTCGTTCATGTCTGCATGTCGTTTTGGCGAAGCTTGATGCCATTTTCCAGTGAGTCAATGAACCCTGGGCTCTCTCTTTTGGGGGCTGGTAGGAATGCTGAGGCCAACTGTGTTGGGGGGTTGGGCTACTTCTTTATCTCACTAGGGTTTAATCTCCTTTCACAGCTGGGATTCCCTATTTGGAGGGCAGGTCTGGTGGGCCTCTGAGGGCACACCAGTGGGGAGGTTGCAGGCAGCAAGTGTAGCTCTGTGAATTAGGGTTGGAGACAACAGTGGGGGGAAGCCCTGGTGCCACTTCACAGGGTTCTGAGTGCTGGCAGGGAAAGGCCCTACTGCCACAGGAGAGGGTGCCAGGTGACAGTAGGAAAAGCCCCATGTGCTGGATTACCACGGGGAAGCCTCATTGCTGTGGGCAGAGATGTTAGGCAAATGAGAGTAGTGCCCTATTGTGGCAGGAGGAGGTGTCGGGCAACAGGAGGAAAAGCCCCACTGCCACAGGGTGAGAGCTCAGACCACCAGTGGGGGAAGCTGCCAGAGCCATGGGCAGGGCCATCATGCCAATGTGAGAGAGGCTGCCTCCATGGCACACTCTCTCGCTGGCGGGCATGCTGTGCAGTGGTGGAAGGAGACATGGCCATTGGAGGGGTTGGGGTTGTCAGGGATTGGTGGGGAGAGCGCCCACAGCCACCGGTGCCTAAACTTACTGCAGGCAGACTGCAGGCAGGATCTTGCCATGGCCTCTGGGGTGGTGAATGGGTGGTGGGAGGGACCTAAGCTCAGCAGCAGGCTGAGGAGAGCCTTAGGAGAAGGGAGCAGCTCACAATGGAGAGTGTCACAAGTGGACAGTCGCCATGTGGGTTTCCAGCCACAGTGGTGGGGGGTCTCAGTAGGGCAGCTAGCTAACTCCTGGCTTGGCAATCAGGCTGGGGTGGGGTGGGGTGCTGATCAGTGGGTGGTGACTGCAGTGGCATCTGAAGTCGTGTGGCTGGCACAGGCTTGGGAATCCCTGAGACCAGGTCACAGATCCCCGGGGATCTAGAGCAAGGCTACATGTTGGAGAAGGTGCCCTGGGGACTGAGAAAGTACTCCATGCTGTTGTGGAGTCTTTTCACTTACCAAAATCCCCCCATTCATCCTCCTGGACACCGGGTTCACTGATTGCATGGAGCTCAAATGTGAGCTGCTTACCTGGGTGCCGTCTTGCAGGGTCTCACAAGGAAAGCCCTTAATGAGATGGATTAACACAGTGGTTGAAACAATGGGCTCCAACATGCCAAAATCACGAAGATGGAACAGCATCGGCAACGTTTCATTCTGTTATATGTGAAGTTGCTATGAACTCAAGGTGAGTCAACAGCAGCTCACAGTAACATTAAAGATCCATCAGATTATGAGTATCCTCATGAAAAGCTCATCAAAGAATATATATTAGCGAGAATAAGGAATACTGGAGAAGAATCCATGCATTTGGATTATGATACTGGCAAAGAATTTTGAAAGTACCATGGAAAGCCATAAAAATGAATCTGTCATAAAAAACCACAACCAGAATTCTTCCCAGAGTTAAGGATGGTGAGACTCTCTCGGGTATTTTGTACATGTTGTCAGGAGAGGCCAGTCTTGGGACAAGGGCGTCATACTTGGTAAAGTAGAGGAGCAGCAAAAAGAGGAAGCCACAAGCTAGACTGGCACAGTAGCTACAATGATGGGATCAAACATAAGGACAATTGTGAGGATGGTGTAGTACCTGGGGGTGTTTCATTCTGTTGCACATACTATGAGTTGGAACCTGCCTGATGGCATCTAACAACAACCTATGAGAAAGAGAGATAGAGCACTGTGGGATAAGCACTGGGCTACTGAATGCTAGGTTGGTAGTTTAAACCCACTAACCACTCTTTAGAAGTCAGATGAAGCTGTCTGTCCTAAATAGATACACAGTCTCAGAAACCTTATATAGGGTTGATAGGAATCTGAACTGATTCAATGTCAGAGGGTATATATGTATTTATATACATGTGTGTAATATATTATCTATAATGTACATGATATATAACATATATTGTATATATTATACGATT
>NW_022106189.1:27746156-27747249 GCF_000313985.2 Echinops telfairi
ATCAAGTCCATAAGTTCAATATTAGCCCATAAGTCTGATGTTAGCCTATATGTCTGATACTAGTCCATAAATTCTTCTACAAATGCACGCAGCACATGCAGTGACTCCGGAAGCAGGAAGATCATAGACCATTGGGTGCAAAGTCTTGTGACAGCATCTCAACACTGGCGTGGCTCTCTTGTGGCTCCTCTAACTCCATGTATCTGGCTGCCATCAGCATAGCTTCATGTAGCTTGTCAACAGAATGTGAAGCAGAGAGAGTGTCTGGTTCTCTTCCCAGTAGAAAAAGAAGAAGTTCCCAGAATCATCCTGGTGGGTGTTACCTTGTGATCTGATTGACAAGCTAAACGTCACCCCTTCACTCAAGTTGACAGATTAAGTGCCACATTAGTCATTTCAGATGTGGAGACATGGATTGCTTGACTGCTTTGATTGCCCTCTCTCCCTTATAACCTTTCGTGAGACTGTGGAACTTCAAGGATCCCTGGTAGTGTAGCAGTTAAAGTGCTCAGCTTGTAGCCCAAAGATCAGTGGTTCAAACCCACTAGTCCAGCTGCTCTGTGGGAAAAATCTCTATAAAGATCACCTTATAGTTCAATGATCAGGCAAACAATAGATAGGCCTAGAAGAGAAACAATTGGTGAGATATATCATCTGAGAAGAATCAACCATTTGAGATCCAAAGACCAGCATTTTCCCAAGGACTGAAGGGTCGGGAAAGAAGGAGAAGAAAAGTAAGGATGAAATGGGCTAAGTGTCACACTGGGGAAATTGAAATGCATGAGATGAAAGAATGGGTCTGACTTATTAGATGGAAAACTGTGATTTCCCCTGTAAGCCTTACTCAATTAACAAAACAGAAAGCAAGAAAGGAAAGGATCATGGTCCTTAGAAACCCTGTGGTGCAGTTCTACTCTGTCCATTAAGGTTGCTGTTAGTCAGAATCAGCTAAATGGCAGTGGGTTTGGTTAGGCGTAGAATTTCACATTATGAGCTCTCTTTAGGAACAGGTTCTCTGTTCACAAAAAATGACCTAAGGCAACAACTTATCTCATTGTCTCACAAAAACACAAAGTGGTCTGACTTCAGAAAC
>NW_022106189.1:27748413-27750006 GCF_000313985.2 Echinops telfairi
TTCCCATCAATCCCCCAAAGAGAAGAACTCAGCAAGTGTAGCAGCAGAGGCTGGGAGATTGGAAGTAACTTTAAAGAGTGGTACCCAAACCAAACCCTGTGCTATTGAGTTGATTCCAACTCATAGCATCCCTTTAGTGGGTTCGTGAGGGTAGAAATGTCTATGGCAGAAACTAGCCTTCTCTACTAAGAGAAGGAAAATACATGGTCTTGCTGAATTTGAAAGCCTGGTAGTTGGATTAAAAATGTACTTTAAGATGGTTGCGTTGGCGGAGAAAGGAGCAGGAGAGGATAATAAATAATAATTGGTTGTGGTTGGTTTGTCAGAGTGGGACTATTGTCCAGAGAGCGGCTGAGTTTGCAGAAGCCGGTGGTCGGGTCTTTCTTCCAAGGCATAGCTGGGTGGGCTTGAACTGCTCACTTTTCAATCCGTGGTCAATTGTGTTACCTGTTTGTAAGACCCAGGGACTCCAGAGAAGATGTGGGAGAGTGGCCACTTCAGAATGTGTTCAATCCCTAACCCTTTGCTCTCTAGACATTTGTGATTGAGCCACTTGTGCCACAGAACCCTGACTCACCAATACATTCTTCATCCAGGTATTGACATGATGAAGTCATCCAAACATCAATTTACTTTGCAATCATATAATGAATAGGTTCTGTGTGCCAGAAATCCACTGATCACTAATGAACTATGAGAAGGTGTGAAATGTTCATGGCCTCACAAAATGGCTAATGCAGATTGTACAATGAAGGGCTCGGGCTGAGGTCAGCACGTGAAGATGTCCCAAGCTATGGTGACATTTGGATTCTCCTTGCATATTTCATTTTGAGACAACAGCTATCTTTAACCTGCATCATTTATCAGATCCCTCTGTAGAAGAGTGGGAGTCAATAAGATTGTTGGTTTAAACTTCAAGGGTTTGATGCTTGGGAGAAAGGTGAGGCTTTCTACTCTCATAGTTACAGTCTCAGAAACTCACAGGGGCACCCTGTAGTACCCTGTGGAACCCTGTACTATAGGGTTGCTATGAGTTAGCATCAACTTGATAGCAATGAGCGAGCTTATTGGATGATTCGCATCAATGGGTTACTTTTTAAGATGCTAATGATCAGCTTGCATTTTCCTAGAATTCCAAAAAGGGAATTGGAGATGAAATTTCATAAAAGCCAGATTGTCTTATTCCTTGATTATTAATACTACATAAGTAGATAGTACTGCCTATGATTCTGTGGAAACCATTTAAGTCTTGGGATAGATCTAAATAAGTGTACACAGTTGTTTCTTATGTAATTGGATGCATAATTATCAAGCAATCCCCAAACTGCATTGGCCTCCACTTTGGATCACTGACATGTTCATGGTTGAAATACAAGTCTATCAATGCCGACCAGCACACCATTCATCTTCATTATTGTCAGTATCGTTCCATTATTTTGATCCATGAAGGTGCCATGGCCCCTGGCTAGTGTGGGAACCTCCATGCATGAATATCAGATCCCAGAGCTTCCGCCCTCATTGCATAATGGCATTCTTACCCTTGAGCTGATTTAACATCCGTTTTGTTTTTTTCCAGCCAGTAAGGGAAGGGTA
>NW_022106189.1:27751151-27751986 GCF_000313985.2 Echinops telfairi
TATCCAACAATATCTAACAATGGGGCAGCATGCCCATAAACTTGTTGCAAACCTTCAAAGATTTGAAATGTCTAGTTGAATTTTGTTTAAAAGTTTATAGTAACTGATCTAAAAATTATCCATTCCAGGGCAAAAGAGTACCCATCTTTTTGAAGGTATTATAATGAGACTGAAAGAAGTATATTACTAAGATAACTTGTCTGCAGTCACCTGATGATCTCAGAAATATATTTATTATATTTTAGTATTATGTTTTATTTTTTATAAAACCATACATACATGAATAAGTAGCCCACTAGCTTTCATAGATGTTGTATTCTATTCATTGTTGATTCATCAATGCCTACTACTTTTGGGGCCTCGAGTAAATAATCAATAAAGGTAGGCTGAATAAGCATTATTATATTCCATTGGCTCAATTTCATGTAGCAGAACCATAATGAAATGGTTAGTCTGTGAATTGTGTTAACATGGATTCCAATGAAAATAAATTATGTATAGGTCACATATTTAATTGCTTTCAGTGTTCTTTCCAGAAAATTCAAGGCATTTATGTACCAGGAGTCCCTAGCATACACTAAGATTTTAACATCAAGTTATTGTCCATGTTCTATGGGAATAATTTGCTTTACACAACTTTTCCATGATTATATGGCATTTTTTCAAATGTTTGCTATTTTTCTTTTTTAATACAATGAACAGTATCTATTACATGATAGAAGTCCTTCACTTCTCATACCATGCTTCTTATCTTTAATAAGTGTATGCTATTATAAAAAGGAGTCCCTTTGTGTGGTGCAAATGGTAAATGTGCTCTACTTTTTACCACAAAACC
>NW_022106189.1:27752668-27764961 GCF_000313985.2 Echinops telfairi
CCAACTGGCCAGAAGGTCAGCTTTAAACCCACGAGCAGCTCCACATGAGAAATATGTGGCCGTCTGCTTCCATGAAGATTTCAGACTTGGGGGCCACATTAGGCGGTTCTGAGGGTAACTTTATGCCACAACAATTGATACGTTCTCTGGAAAAGCAAATTATACAAAGTTGGTCATAGGTGCCCTCCTATAAATTAGAACTTTCATTAGTCTCTAGTAGGAATTACGTCCTAGGGTATATACCCAGGTCTCCTGTTTGCTCCCTCGGACTCAATGGTGTGTCTTAAGGCCACATCCCATGCTGCTGTTTCTCTGCATCTTTCAGCACCTTTATTACCTTATTAGTTGAGTGGAAGTTGAGAAAGATTGATGAGACATCACTAATCCTCCTTTGTCTTAATCTGCAATATCATGTTGTCTCTTCTTCAGAAATGTGTATTGTGATTTCTTGAAATTATCTCTTTATATTCTACTGAAAGTCCAATCCTTACATCCTAAAATGTTCTTTAGTTTCCTAGAACATCAGTTCTAAAGGCATGCTCATCTTCTTGAGTCTTGATTTTCATTGCCCTTATTTGCCTAGTTGTGTTTGTTGGGTTTTGTCCTTGACTTTGTTCCTTTTGAATGAGATCTATCTAGACTCAAGACTTCTATCAGTAAACATGGGGTAGAGACACTCCTTTATTTGATGCATGCCTTGATAGAACCTTCTCAATGCAGCCCACCTGCCAGAAAGAGTCTACATCTGTCCTTCCCAGAATGTCGCGTCTTCTTTTTCACGGAGTCTTTGTTCCTCCTCCTCGAACAAGCCCACTGACCTGGGTTGTAATTGGTACCAGTAAGTAGGTTCGGTTCTGGCACACCTGAGCCCTCAAAGTGACGTATTTTCTTTGTCAACCTCACTGAGTCTTTGTCCATCACCGTCACTGGGAGTTCGTCAATGACAGAAGCTTTCTGTTGTTTGACTTTGCATTTCAGCTCCTGGGCATACGTTGTTGTATGTCAGTTCTCAAATGAAAACTTCTCTGAGAATTACCATGAAAGCTTGCTAGAAATATAAATTGTTAGGGCCAACACTGGGGTTCTGATTCCTTAGCACGTGGAGGGGCCCAGAACACTGCCTTAAAATAAATCCTTCAGGAGCCATTAGGCTTGGTGTTCTAGTTGAGAAACATGAATAGGAAGCAGTCAATAAATAAATGAAGGAAGGACACGGTGAGCTAGTATGTTAAACTTTATTAACCTACTCAGATTTGAATATTCATTACATAGAGAAAAAGAAAAGAAGAACATAAAACAAAACAAAAGCTAGCAATATGTTAATCTAAAGGTAACCAAAATATCAAAAATAAACATTAGAGCTTCAAGGATCTATGCTAGTTATAGAGGAAGTCAGGAGAGAAATGTTTACAGGTTGCTTGGCTAGAGTCATGCTCAATTTCTTTGAACATTTTATTCTCTAAGTTTACATCTTTCTGACATTTAATTATAAACTGAACTCTTTCATCCCCATTGCTCATATCATCTTCATCATGACATTTAGAAGTAGAAGGAAAACGAATATTTTTGTGTGTGTGATGTTCAAGGGGGCTTTCAAAAGTTCATGAAAAACTGGAATTAAAGCTTACTGGACCTTTTCCTCGAACTTTCTGAAGCCTCCTCATAATATAAGGAAAATAATGCTCAGGTCATGACATGTGTCCAGTAAAATATATTTATGTCATCTGACTAATGCAATATGGTAGTTATGTGTGGCTTGAACACAAATTAATTAACCTTGACCACATGAATACTCAGGAGGAGCCCTGGTGGAATAGTGGGTTACATGTTAAGCTGTTAATCACAAGGTGATCTCACCAGTTCAAAACCACCATTGACCTGTGAGGGAAAAGATGAGGTTTTCACTTCCTCAAAAGATGTACAGTCTTGGGAAGCCACAGGGGTGGTGCTACTCTATCAAATAGGGTTGCTATGAGTTGGAATTGACTCTGTGGTTTTGAGTTTGGTTTGTTTTTTAAAGTATGAATACTCATGTAAACTCAAATAGACATATTATTTTAACACTACCGTTCTGCTTCATATTAGTTTTTTTATGTTAATACAAACCTAATCATTTATTATTTTTTCAGGGTGAATAATATTTCTTTGTGCTGAAAAGCCATGCTTTCTTCATCTGTCTACCTACTATTGAAGGATAATTAACTTTCACTTTATACATTTTAACCTAATCTTCCAAAAGACATACAACTCTTTGCACATGTATGCCTTTGAGACAAAATTTTTGGCTTCTACCTAATAAATAAATACAATTTCCCTTAACATGATTATAAATGGTCCATTCTAGAACAAGATGCAATTCTGTCCCTAATTTTAATGATATAACTTTAGTCACATAACTATAATATATACATTTTTTGTCTTCAATTGATTCTCACAAAGCAGGAAAACTTTATTTGAATGAGATAGTCAAATTTCCAGAATTTTATGTTGTATTTCTTTTTGAGAAAATACTCACTACTCTACCAGGAAATAAAGCTAAGCCCTAGCATTTTTCATACCCCCCCCTACCCCCTCTAAATTAGATTTTGGCCTGTTTATGGAATAATTAAGGGGGCTTATATACTTTATACAATATTTTTCCTAGGTCTTGTGGGGAGGATAAACACGAAAAGTTTCTCCGGTCATGCCAGTATCTATTTTATTTGTCAAAGTATTATGGAAAACTATCTGACAATTTCCATCAAAAGTACAGAAGGCCATCTACAGCAGCAAATTTGTCAGTAAAACTAAACATTTAAATATCTTATCTACATAAGATTATATGCTGAAAATGTTTTAGCCAGCATACTACTAGCCAGACAGCACCAGGCAAAAGAGCGGCAATGGAGGGAGTCTGTCATCAGTGAGGAGGAGACACATTTGTTCCATGCATCCCCCGCACAACGAAAGGTGAAGGGCAGGCAAGGCACAATTTCTTATCAACACAGAAGGCAGAGATAGTGAAATGGTGAGCGTAAGGAAAGACAGGTTTTTCACACTAGCGCCGCCCCGCCCCCCTCCCCAGTGACAGAATTGACTCTTGGTTTTGAGATAGAGGGTCCTGAAAAGGATGCAGCATGTGCTCTGGGGCATGCATGGACATGGGGTACTGGACGAGGGTCAGTACCCTTATAAAGCCAGCCAATACCATAAGACCCCACAGCCAACCAGCCAATGTTAGAAGGTCTGCTATTCACAGACTAAAAACCCAGTTCTTCATTCTATAGAGTCCTTAGTTTAGGTGGGACCCACCCACCTGAGACTCCAAACCAATGTGCCTTCTCCATTACACTCATGCTTTGTTCTGTTTTCCTAACCCAGGTCTGAATTCTGTTCCTCATCTTAATTCTTTCTTTGAGCGGGATAAAAACTGAGTGATGCCTCCCATTAACATCACCGCTTTACCTAAGAACATTTACAATATGAAAACAATACTTTAAAGAGATAGAGAGAGTTACCTATGTTCTCTTTGAAAGGTTTCAAAGTGAAAAAAACCCTGAATGGATCAAAACAGATATGCACACACAATTTACAAGCATGCGTTTTGGGGACTGTGCAAGCTAGATTTAAATTATGGAAATGGAAGAACAAAACACCAATTTCTAAAGGACATAAAGCAAGGCAAATTGCAAAGGAAAATATGAATAACGAAGCCAGGCAGAAACTGGGGGAAAGGCAACAGCGCCTAGTTAATAATTACTGTGGGTACAGTATTCCCAGATGATCAATTCATTTCTGCCCAAGGTCAGAGCTGCATAGTATGGGCATCGTTTGTCTTTAGACATCTACAAAATTAAGTAACATGTTCTATAATAAAAATTTCAAGTACTTAGGAATTTCAAGCTTTTACATTATTTATTTTTGTACTGACTCATTGTGCTATTGTTCACAAAAGGGACCCTAGATAAAATTCTGCATTAAAAAAAGGAAAAACGTGATCAGAGTAATTTCTTTTAAAAAGTGTCAAAGAGGACTCGTCACATAATAGTTTAGAAATGTGGAGTTGGAAAACTGTGTGCCAGAAATTGTAACTCACAATCCACACCAAACTCACTAACATCGAGTCAATACTGATTTATAGTGATCCGAGAGGGTAAGGTAGAAGTGGCCCTGTGAATTTCTGACACTGTTAACTCTTTATGGGAGTAGAAAGCCCCATCTTTCTTCCGCACAGCTGCAGGCGCTTTTGAACTGCCACCTTGCAAATAGAAAACCAAGGCATGACCACTAGCTACCAAGGCTTCTGTTTCTGACAATGTATGTTTTAACTGAAGCCTAGAGCTGTGAGCGCATATAAAGCCAAGGTAAAAGAAGGCGATTGGGAGGCGTGCCAGTTTTGAAACTACTGCTACTCATATTTATAACTGGCCTTTAGAAGGCTGAACCCCTATGGAAAGGCCAGTAATAGTGAAGTATACTTTGATACTCAGATGGAATTAGAAATACTTTCAGATTGCGTACCCAGTGGTAAACTCGTGGTTGAAATCTACTGTTGGGCCTCCAGTAGAAGTTCGATGTTATTTTTGACAGGGGTCGTCTGGAAAGGTTGGGTCAGCAAGTAGATTTCTATAAGACGTTTTTCCAAAAGAGAACAAAGCTGAGATACAAAGCTGAGTATTTGCTCCGATCTGTTTTGTTATGTTGCAACGTAACTTGCTTATCTGCAGAGAAACTAACATTGTTCAGTTACGTGTGGCGGGGGAGCTTGGCACAGAAAGCTACATTTGGAGGGATTAGGGCAGAGGATTCAGGGCTGTGGATAACTGAAAACTCCCTGGCCTGGGTTGTACAGCGCTCACATTTGGGATGACGGGGTCTTCCACGAAGGCAGACAGAGATGACTGGTGAAGATGCGCTGGGAAGAGATGATCTCAAGAAGTTCATTTAGTTTCCCTGTCAGGACTCCTTTCACCCCTTCTGACGTCTCAATGTCTATTCCGGAGGTGGGTGGTTAGTGCAATGTCAAGGACGGAACCAGCCATTCAGAAGGTGGAGCAATGTCACTAGCAAAAATGACCCTGAAGGTTTTGTGCTCGGAGTTGAGCGGGAGGATTTGCCAGTAGAAGACCCTGATACCGATGGTTGTGTGATGTGTCCTCTGAAGCAATGAGACAGATTTGAGCTCGAACTTGGTTGGGTGAGCCTGGCGGTTCTGTTGGGATAGGAGCAGGAACAACGTGGAAGAATAAAGGGGATAATCAAAATTAGCAAAATGAAACAGAGAGAAAAGAATCATTAATATAGAGGAAAAGAAAACCAGAAAGAGGGAATTTCTAGGGTTGACGAGGAAGGGCAGCTTGAAATGGGCTAAGCTTGCCAGAAGAATTGCCGATAAAGGCAGGCCGCGAGGACGTAAACACAAGCAGGAACAGAAAGCCTTTAGAAAAGGCAAGTTCATAGACAGGAGGTGCATAGCCATCCCCTCGCCAACCCGCCAGCGCGGCGATCTGAAATCTAGGGCCAAAGCCCTTGGCTCTCGGCTCAGGAAACAGAAGGAAGGATTCTGGACTGAGTTGAAAATAAAGCAGCAAAATCCTTGAGAGGAGAGAGCTGGAAACAAGCGAGTCCCCCACCTCGTCCAAAACAAAACTCGGTGTATGATTCTTTGAGGAACTGGTCACTTCCGAAGTTGTTCAAACTTTGGGCAAGACCAAGCCAGAAACTCAGGATCCCACAGCAGCTGGGAAGCGAATGAGATGGACAGAAATGTCAGCACTCATAAGCTGCTGAGAAATGAGGATTAAAGGTCAAGCCTTGCAAATGTGAAAGGGTTCTAGTAAATACCATCTGCCCTGGTAGTCAGGGGGAAACTGAAAAGGCATCAGTCTTAAGAAAGCCAACACCAACCTAAAGGCAAGTTGGAGATAACCATCTGGCGCTCTCACTGCCTGCTGCAAGAAACTTTAATCTGCTTTGCGGTAGATAGCATCATCCAGAGTTCTTACTATTTATAATTTGAAAAATCTGGCAGCCAATAAAGACCCCAAAACAGTTTAAAAAGAGGAGGAACCCTAATGATTCAACATATGTGATATGTATTGAGACGATTAATGATTTTAAAATAACTACCCTTTAGAACTTCAAAAAAATCAGGGGAAATGTGGCAAACGCCAGAGAATGCTGAAATGCAGGATGCCATGAGGTTTCAGATTGGAACCAATTGTAGTATGTAAGCTAAGGATTGAATTTTGATGCCTTAAAGAATCCCATGTAGACTTGTCACCCTACTTCCAAAAAATCAGGGGAAATGTGGCAAACGCCAGAGAATGCTGAAATGCAGGATGCCATGAGGTTTCAATTTGGAACCAATTGTAGTATGTAAGCTAAGGATTGAATTTTGATGCCTTAAAGAATCCCATGTAGACTTGTCACCCTACTTCCGGCTTGCCAAAGTTCAAATGCAATGCCAACTCATAGAGACTCTACAGAGGGTTTCTGAGACAGTGAAACTTCTTGGGAGCAGAGACTCATCTTTCTCCTTCAGAACAGCTCATGCATTCCAACCCCTGACCTATGGCGAGCAGCCCAACACCTACCGTAATTGACTTGTGGCTGAGGAAATCGGTCATCTTCCATAGCCACCCATTGAATACACACACACACACACACACACACACTTTTGGGTGTTATCAATTTGAGTCCTATTTAAAGGACTTTTGGGTGCTATCAATTTGAGTCCTATTTAAAGTTATCCTATGCACAACAAAACAAAATACTATCAGATCCTGCTCTACAATTGTAATGCTTGAGTCCTTCATGGCAGGCATGTTGTCCATCCTTCTCACTGAAGGTCTTCTTATCCATCTATTTATTTGGACCACTCTTTGCTTTGCCAAAAGAGCACAGGTGGCACAGTGAGTCACATGCTGGGCCGTGCACAGCATCGTCCACATCTCAAACCCACTAGAAAGAGGAGGCTATCCCCTCTGATTCAGCCCACAGACCCTGGGAGCAGCTCTGCTTTGTCCTCTAGGGGTCGCTGCGAGTCAGGATGAGACAGATAACCGCTGGTAGTGGTTTCAAGGAGCATTCCAACTCACCTTCTTCAAGGATAAATTAGCTCATATTTTTGACAGTCCATGGTATATTTATCATTCTTCACCAGCACCAATCAATACAGCTATTAGTCGAATGTGTGACTAGCCACTAAAGCTAGAAGTGAAGGAATTGAAGAATTTTACCAATGTCTTCAGGCTGAAATGGATTGAACATGCAATCAAGAGGCTTTGGCAATTATTGGTGAGTGGAATATCAAAGTTAGAAGCAATGAGGAAGGAAAATATGGCCTTGGTGATAACAATAAAGCTGGAGGTCACATGATAGAATTCTGCAAGACTAATAACATCACAAATACATTGTTTTCAACAATACAAAAGTTCAGTATACATGTGGTCTTCTCCCCAAGGAATACACAGAATCAAAAGGACTACATCTGTGGGAAGAAACAATGGAGAAGCTCAATATCAACAGCAAAAACCGGGCCAGAGACTGACTGTGGAACAGACCATTGAGGTGGAGTGACTTTTCTTAATACGGCTCTTCTTCCTAAGTCTCTGTAACTCCCATCAAATGATTGGGTGGGACTATATCCACAGGACATGTATAATACAAATAGAGGCACTTCATCAGTTTTTGTTACAACCTCCCTGGCTATAAGGATCTTTGAAACAGCCAAGAACCTTGAAAGAGCATGTTCAAGCACTATTGAATGGCGATGGCCACCAAGAAGAGATGCATCTGGCCTGAAGAGAATGGAACTGTGGGACAGAGCAACAAGTTTTGTCCTTCCCTGCCATGAAGGCAAAGGGCAAGAAAACATGTGACTAGGAGACATAGACTTGAGAGAGATCTGGCTACCACATGGCTGAGAATTTGAAAGCCAAAGAAAAACTTGGCTGCTGGCTAATGATACAATGACTGTATCATTACTGTCAAGCCCCTGAATTGTGAGTATTGTGTGTGAGTTCTGTGTGGCCATTGTAACAAAGTATTGAACTCAGCATACACATAGAATGCCTTGGAATGGTTTGTGTCAGAATAGATAAGAAGGATGGAGCATAGAGGCATGTGTGATTCCTGTTTCCTGGCAATAGGAGAGGCAAAGGAGGTCAGATGTGGCCCTCCATTCCATTTACTGAAACCATCAATTGCTCATATGTAAGTTCAGATTGAAGCTAAAGAAACTTAAGTTCACATGAGCAAAAATATAACCTTGAGATTATCCCACGTGAATTTCAAAAACATCTCAAGAACAAACTTAATTCATTGGACAGTAAGGACAGAATCCTGGTGAGCTATGGTATGATTTAAAGAAGAAAAAAAAACACGAAGAAAATAAAAGGTCATTAAAAAGAGAGCGAGAAAAGAAAAGGTCATAGTGGATGTCAGAAGAGATGCTGAAACTTGCTAGTGACCATAGACTTGTTGTCCATTTCAACTCATAGTGGCTCTGCACAACAGAATGAGACATTGCCCATCCTACACCATCTTCACATCACTTCTTATATTTGAGTCCCTAATGGCAACCATTGCATCATTCCAACTTGTCCAGGGTCTTCCTTGTTTTCTTTGTCCCTCCACTTTACCAAACATGATAGCTTTTCTCTCCTGTTAGCATTTAAAACATGAGATGAAGCATGAGATGAAGTCTTTCCATCCTTGCCTCTAAGGAGTGCCCTGGTTCTACTTCTTCCAAGACAGATTGGTTTGTTCTTTTGGCGGTCCATGGTACTTCCAATAGTCCTTGGCAGTACCATGATTCTAATGAATCCATTCTTCTTCAGTCTTACTTATTCAAAGTCCAAATTTCACATTCATATGAGGCAATTGAAAAATACCCTGACTTGGGTAAGGCATACCATACTCCTCAAAATAACACCCTTACTTTTCAACACTTTAAAGAAATCTTGTGCAGTAGATTTATCCAATGCAATGCATCTTCTGATATCCTAATTGCTTCTTCCATGAGCGTTGATTGTCTTCTCAAGATTAGTCATGGTTTCTTATGGCCCACACAATCAAATGTCTTTGTATACTCAATAAAACACAAGTAAACATTTTTCCAGTATTTATTTTCAGCTAAGATCCTACAGACACCATCAATAATATTCATTGATCCACATCCAATTTTGAATCCAGCTTGCACCTCTAACAACTCCTTGTCAATGTCCTGGTACAATCATTGTTGGATTATCTTCAGCAACATTTTAATTGGATGTGATATCAATGATATTCTTTTATAATCTGAGCATTCTGTTGGGTCATCTTCCTATGGAATGGGTACAAACGTGTATTTCTTCAACTCAGATGGCCTGGTAGCTGTCATTCAAGGTTCTATGCAGAGACCAAGGAAGGCTTCATCCCTTCTGGAAACATTTCAATGGGCGTGCCATCAATTCCTGGAGCCTTGCTGTTGGTTAATGCTTTCCGTGCAGCTTGAGCTTCCTTTATTGCCATTGATTCTTGCTTACATGCTACCTCCTAAAATAGTGGAATTTGGACTGGTTACTTTTTTTCACAGTTACTCTGTGTATTCTTGTCATCTTATTTTGATACTTCCTACATAATTCAGTATTTTGCCCATAGAATCTTTCAGTATTTCAGCTCAAGGCTTGAATTTTTTTTCTTGAATTCTTTCCGTTTCGGATCTGCTGAGTGTGTTCTTCCTTTTTGGTTTTCTACCTCTGGGTCTTTGCACCTTTCATTATAATATTTTACTCCTTTGACATTTTCTATTCAGCTCTTTGACTTCATCACTTCTGCCATTTGCTTTAGGCACTCTTTGATTAAGAGCAAGTTTTAGAATCTCTCCTGACATCCATTTTGATCTTTTCTTCCGTTCCTATCTTTTTAATGACCTTTTGCTTTATACATGAATGATGTTCTTGATGTCCTTCCATAGCTCATCAGGTCTTCTGCCATTGTGTATTTAAGTTGAGGAAATGATGCTTTTTCATTACACCTTTTGGTCTCTAGGCACCAAGAGGGTCAAGGCAACAGGCGTTATTAAAGTCCAAAGGGCTCTTTGCTGTATTGTGGCCCCTTTGTGACACAGAAGTTTGAACCCAGTGAAGTCCAGAGTTCTGAGGATGAAAAGCACACATTTCTTCCATGGTACATTGGGGGTAACAGTGGTGCCACCTCTCTTCTGAGCCTAAGTTGCCAGGTGAATGCCAACTTCCTCTTGGGAGCACAAAACACCATAAGACATACTGAAGTGGTGTCGGGGATCTAAATATTAATAGAGTTTCTCTTCTGGCCTCTTTACCACAATCTATCAAACTCCTATACCTCCTGGGCCATCATCAGATCCACAATGGAATGGATCAACTGGCTGTTCTCTAAGATGCCCAGATATCTGCAGACTGTAGTATGATTTGACTGGGGTATTTCACTAAGGCCTTGGGTAAGATTGTAAATGCCCATTTCTGATCCTCTCCACCAGAATTCAGATAGAAAGTAATGCATTTCATGTACCTGAAAATTTCTTAAACTATTTTAGCAAAGGTTACCACATCTGCCATTACAACTATGAACAGGAACAGAACAACTGATAAAGCTTTTGGTAGGAGTCATTCTGGCTAAGTAAATGGAGCAGTCGGGAAGTCAATTGTTTGACACTTTGCATCCTTTGGATTTTTGTGGGTGGCATTGATCTTCATCATTTCTGTTACCTGTCATCTTTTGGACTTTGCCCTGAATGGGTTTTTGTTTGTTCGTTTGCTTGTTTTTCACTCTTAGCAGTAGTGGAGATAGGGAGGTGGAAAGTGCCAGAGGCTTCCACTTGTTCTTGCTTCCACACTGTGATCCATGCCCCTTACCTCTGAATCCACCCACCTAATGTGGGGGCTATTCCAGTAGACATAACATCCTATTTTCCTCACAGTGCTTTTTCTCTGAAATCAACCATCCTCCACAGCTACCAACGGAACCGTTTATCAAAGCTCTCATCTCAGTGCAGTCAATGCTAGGATTGAATTAACTCACAATCATTGTACGAGCATGCACATGAATGTTGTTAAGTTCTACAATTTTAAGGGAATAGTTCATCAGGCTATGCGAATTCTTATGCCATGACATTCTAGAAGGAGTCCAAGAGATTTTTAAGTTGAATTATCGTATTGCTACCTTACATATTGCCATGCAGAGAGCCTACCCTCCACCTGGGTAGCATGCATTTAATGTACCTCAGGCTCAACTAAGTGAAAATACTCATCTCCAAAAATCTTGGGCAATAAAAATGGCAGAAAAAAAGAACATTACTGTGTAGGAGCCCTGTTCCGCTATCAGAGTAGATTAACTTACATGTATTCCATTGAAATGTTCTGTGTTCTATGCATAAATAATCCTTTGATTACTTTTATAAGTCCACGAAGAGCTTCCTTTAACAGGAGTGTTGGATATAAAGATATTATTACAGTACACCAGAGAAAGTATACGGAATCTTGCAACATAATCTCTTTCTTTCCAAAGATTCATTTATGACATTGGGAAAATTGTAAATTATTTGGAAATGAGCATCCCAGTCCCTAGTTGACATTTCCAGTGGGCTATTGTGAGAATCAAAGCAGATGTTCTATGTGCACCATATATACATTTAACTTAGAGAATAGAATTCAGTTACCTCATTTTATATATGATGAAATGAGGAGCCAGTGGACACTAAGGTCAATTAGTACACCATAGTCCAGAAAGCCACTGTTCTCCATCCTACATTGGTGAAGAGGGACTAAAGTTAAAGAGTTAGGTGATATCGGCTAGGACTCCCCCACTGCTCACATTAGAAGGATCTGGAAAAGGATCCCATTAGAAGGTTCTAGATAGAGTGGGAGAAAATAGAGAACAGAACTTAAAATCATGAAAAATAAAAACCCACCAGACAGTGTGTGATAGAGATGGCCAGGACTCCTAAGAGCAGGCCCTCAGTTATCCTTCAGGTCAGGAAACTAACTTTCCCCCAAGTGACAGACAGGCTTATAAGGGGAACAATAACACCAGTGAGTTCCACACTTTAGAAGAATCAATCACCTCAGATCCAAAGGGCAGAATTTACCCAAAGGCAAAGGTCAGAAGGGTTAGAAAAGGGGGAGGAATGGATTTGGGGAACAGAATTTTTTCGGATTGGGGGATTGATTACAGATCTGTTCTGTAAACTTTCATCAAATTCACAATGAAATGATGTTTAAAAGAAGAGAAAATAGAAACCCATTAAGGGAAATAATTAACCATTCATATACGGGTAGCTTAAGATCAAG
>NW_022106189.1:27765452-27768034 GCF_000313985.2 Echinops telfairi
CAGATGGCTGTTCTTTAAATAATTTTCCTGCACGTGGCTGCACTAAAGATTAAGAATGTTCATGGAGAGGTAAATGAATAAGATAAAAATTATTTCCAATTTTATTTATTTAAACAAAATACTTTAGTGTCCATCTTAAATCAGACACTTTTTTATGATCTTAGAATACATCACTGAGCAAAAAAGGCAAAGATCATTGAATTTGTTTTGCTAGCATTCTAATAAAGGGAAATGCATAAATAAAAATAAAACATCAAAATAGGATAATTATATAAGATGTTATTAATGGGATAAATTGGGGAGAGATTGAGAATGTTGGGTTTGCCACCGTAATATTTTTACATAAAATGGCCTCATAATGGAAGGGAAGTTTGAATTGTGGGCAATTTGTGGAAAACAGGAAGTAGTTAACTGTGAGAATATCTAATGGGAAAGTATTCCAGGCATAGGAAACAGTCCCTATGGGGCTCCTGAGAAACAGCAGAGAGAATAGTGTGGCTGGAGCAAAGTTAGAGGGAGATGAGGGTGGAAGATGAGGACAGAGAGGCATCATGGGCCCAGAATAGGCAGCTCTTCGTTTCCTGAACAGTTTGATCAGCATATAATTCTCATATTATACAGTTCATTCAGTCACATCCAGAAGTGTTGTGCAATCATCACCACAATCAATTCTAGGACATTTTATTCATTCTTGTACTCATCATTATCAGCAACCCATTTCCCCACAACCTCCCCTATGCATTCCCCAGGGATCATTAATATAATTAGTATCTCTAGAGGTTTACCTAGATTTCATATACAGAAAAACATTTTAAAATAAAACTAACATGGATAACAAAGTAAAACCGAAACAACCTCATTCAAAAAGAAATATGCAGGTTTTTAAAAGGAATTTGGCTTTTGCTGTACGTGATGCTGTAAGATTTTGAACAGAGGAGCACTATAACCTGATTGAACATGAAGATCACACATTTGGCTATGTTAAGAGACTCAGGTGTGACAGAACAAGAATGGATGCAGTACTGTGGTTAACTGCAGAAATACAAGCATCTAATTGTGGTGCTTCCACAAGCAAATGGTGTGGCTTTGGTTGCCAATAAAGCTGACCACCGAGGGGGCCTGACAGATAGGTCCACTTTGACATGTGTTGTTGCTATGAGGCTTGATGGCACCTACTACCAGCGAGAAACACGGTGCCTGCTACCAACATACTAGCAACGAAAGCAGGGGAGATGGTTACTTTCTGGCTTGTGTTTAAGCCAGAGACTGGCCTGTGGGAAGTCTATGGGGAATAAGAGAAAACATGAGCGCTCAGAAGGACTCCGGTCCGTTTGATGTTTGTATCTGAAACGTGCCAGCAACTGAGTTGGAAAACACTGCATGTTGAAACGAGTTCTGGAAGGGAAACCAGACTTTATCTTTTGGGCTCATATTAAGTGAAATGGATGGTAAAAATCAACCCATTTGTCATTTATATCAGCCTGAAAAAGATGGAAACCATTGATTGCTCTCATTTTGCTTTTTGCTAACCATTCCCCAGAGCAATGTAGGAAGTGAACTTCATAGAATCAGTGATATTTGTTACTTTTCAAGCATAAATCTCCACTGGTCCTATTTGAGGTAAGTAGTGTGGTCCCTTACGATTACTTTTTCTCTTCCAACGTGTTCAAATGTTTGGCAGGAAAATGGCCTTCTCAGCCCATCATGGAGCTAGTAATACAGTTTTGAAAAAGTCCATTTAAAGGATGCAGATGAAAGGCAATGCCTGCATCTTATGTCACTCCCAAACACATCCTTGTATGAGCCACAGGGGACACCCATGTGTTAGGAAGGCATGCTTCATTTGGCTATTGTAACACAATGGCTAAAGGGTGCTGTAGATGGAGTTGCTTAGAAAAGATTACATCTCTTGGCTTCTCACAAAGAAAAAATAATAGCACAAAAAAGGCTGTGCTAAGGGCTAAGGGCTTTATTGAAATTCCACAGAAGCCTTACAGAAACTGTGAGCTTCTGACTTGTTATCAGGTACCAGCATTTGGGCATCCTGACACTCTATAATTGAAATTCATTGCTCGACCTTTAGTCTATAAAAATGGTATGCTGTCATTAGCACTGACTGCTTGCTATATTCTCCTGTCACTCCTTAGGCCAGCTTAAACCATCTCAGATGAAATAGCCTATTTCGTGTCAGACCTCGGAGTTGGCCACTATTAAAGTGGAAAGCTAAAGCAATGTTTAGCAATGTGGTAAAGACTAATGCAGCCAGATTGCTGGAAAAGAGGAGGCTAGCTTTTCTCTTTGTAAAATTCCCTCACAAAAAATGAATGCGCTCCTACGTGCCATCTCTATTCCACCGGCCTGTCAGAATGAGAATCGTTACCCTTTTAATTGCATTGTAATGTAACCTGCTAGGGCCACACTGCCTACTTCCTCTTTAAGAAGCATTTGAATGTTAGTTCAGCAATAAGACAAGTTAATGTTAGAATTACAAGGTAATATTTCACACTTATGATATGAAGAATTGAGGCAATTAGGTGGATAATTCATCCAACAAAATCCGTGCTCCCATAGTGGGTCATATA
>NW_022106189.1:27768176-27770853 GCF_000313985.2 Echinops telfairi
ACATACATACATACATACATACATACGAGAGGAATCCATAGGTTTGGGAGCTTGAAATCTTGGTGTCTACAGAGAAGGGTTATATTTATTGCTACTGTCAAGTGTTATAGCCAATGGTCAGAAAAAGATTTGTCATCATGGTTACCCATGTTATAAGGGAGTCACCTCATTAACCAAAGAAACAGCGGGACTCACTGTTGACAACTGAAAATATTGAACTGTTCCAAATTATCTAAGCACACAGAGCTGATGAGGATTAATTTTCTATGTAAGAAACAAAATAAAAATGGTATGGAAAATAGCTCTGCTGCTCTCTATATGGTCTCAGGTTTTCCTTCAGGTCATGTGAAAGAGCCGGTTTTTCCTACTGCAAAATTCTTTCAGAAAATCAAAGCACGTTCCTTGAGGGTGATGGAAAGTGTTCCCTCAAGTTTAATACTGTATTCTGATCACAGTCCCTCATCAAATTAAAGCTTGCTGAACCTTCTCTTCTTAGTTTCTTTCCCCTTTGCCTTTAAGAGGTCAATGGAATTTTTCATCTCCAATTCTCTTAATGCAGTTAAACAGCACTGGCCTGATTGTTGGAATACCCAGATTCATGTCTTGACTCCATTACTAGTGCACATACCCCACTGCCAGCAAGTCAGTTCTGATTCCTAGTGGCCCTGCATAGGGTTTCAAGACTAACTCTTTATGGGAACAGACAGCCTCAGCTTTCTCTTATGGAACTGTTGGTGGCTTTGCAGTAAGCAGCTGATGCCGAATCTACCATACAAGCAGTGTTTTTATTTTGTTTTGTTTTCAACCAATGAGCATATTAGGTATTCTTTATATGAGTTGCTTTTGATCTATAGTCCCAGAATCTTCACTTTCTAAGTTGTTGGTTCATAGCTAATATCACAATTACTCTTTTTTGAAAAACAGGTCTTTTGGCATATAATTTATTTAACATACAGTTCTATAGCTCAATCACATCAAGAAGAGTTGTACAGAATTCCCAAAATAAATTTTAGGACATTTTCTTAGCTCTTGTACTCATCGTTGTTAGCTCCCTATCCGCCCCCCCCACCCCAAACTTCTCCCGCCATACCCCTGAAGAAATCATTAATACATTTACTGCCTCTATAGATTTACTTATCCTAGAATTCATACAGAGAAAACTAGACAACAACAATAAAAAAACTAATAACAATACAATGTACAAAAAGATAAAAAGCTCAATCAAAAAGAAAGTCAAATGTTTATTAAAAATTTGAACAAAAAATGGATGAGAAAGTACATCAAATGATAATTTTAACCTAACTACATTTGCAATGCACCCTGCATGATCACAAAGCTGTTTACATCCCTGGTCTGTGGTTAGCATGGATTCCCTAGAGCAGTGGTTCTACGGGCCACGACCCCTTTGGGGGTCAAATGACCCTTTCACAGGGGTTACTTGATTCATAACCATAGAAAAATACAGTGATGAAGTAGCAACGAAAATAATGTTATGGTTGGGGGGGTCACCACAACATGAGTACCTGTATGAAAGGGTCCCGGCATTAGGAAGGTTGAGAACCACTGCTTTAGGAGGCTTAATCCACGTGGTGTATTTCCCCTTCCCTTATTTCTTATTAAAACTGAAACAACTTTAATGTGGGTCAAAGGGGAGAACAAATGATAAAATACTGCATTTTAACCTAACTATGCTGCCATAATCAACGTTACAATGCTCTTTGTCTGATAATTCAGATCCCTCAACTATTAGAGGGGATCTGCTTGAGATTTCATCCATGAATATCATATGTACCGTTTGGGGCTCAGAATTTTTGGAGATTTTTTTCTTGAACTTGACCAGTGCCAGGCTCATTTGACTCATCAGACCTTCCATTGCTGCAGGTCTTTTGAGTGGAGAAACTAAAGCTAATAAGATACCGGAGTGAAGCCTTATGCTAATTCCCCTGACAAGATTCTCCTGAAAGTGGTATCCAAGAGTCAATAAGATTAGAAACACCATCAAGAAAAAGACTTTATAAGTACCATGTGAGCAGCCAACAGATTGTTACTGAGGAATACGTGGGAGGCTTTCTATGTTCCATGGATATGGTGCTCAGAGAGGACTTGCAGGAGACTCAGTACCTTAGGAAACATCACCAAATCTTTACTGAAATTCTACCTTGACCTAGTACCTATAGTTTTCTTCAGCTTCAAGAGGAATTTTTAAATTTAATTTAAAAAATGAACAGTTTTATTGGCATAGAATTCACAAATCATACAATTTCATTGTTGATAGTTACCATCCAGTCAGTTCTGGCCCTTCGTGACCTTGTGCACAACAGAAAGAAGCGCTCCTTGTCTTGCACCATCCTCTCAATTTTCCCTGTGCTGGAGCCCATTGTTGCAACCACTGTGTTCATCCACAGGCTTGAAGGCCCTTCCTTTCTGGAGTGGCCCCTCTACTTTGCCAAACATGTGCAGTATCCACTTTCCAATGCACTCCACATAATACCAGCTATTTTTTCTTTTTGATGTTGTCTTTTAAATCATTTTATTAGGGGCTCCTACAACTCATCACAATTGATACATACACCAATCGTGTCAAGCACATTTGTACACTCATTGCCCTCATCATTCTCAAAACATTTGTTCTCTAGGTAAGCCCCTGGCACCAGCTCCTTTTTCCCCCTTCCTCCCC
>NW_022106189.1:27771941-27780558 GCF_000313985.2 Echinops telfairi
AGGGAGTAGCAGAGAAAGAGAGGTGTCTTCTGCCTCTAAGGAGGACGTACCAGATTTCCCAGAATTCCCAGGAGAAGGCATGGCCACACAGAAGTCTCATTGGCTATCTCGAGATTGACAGCCTAGACTCCACCCTTACACTCTTAATCCTTAAATTGACACCACATTAGGTGACTACCACATGCCAAAAAGAGGAACACCTTCAATTCTATGGATTGACACTGTGGATGCAACCATGGGCTCAAACCACTATCGTTGTCAGAATGGCAGAGGATTGGGCAGGGATTTTTTTTGCATTGGGCATCATGTCATAAGAGCAAGACATCCTGGGATTCTACCACAGCTTCACTGTGTGATGAAACAATTTCTCCCTGAATTCAAATTTGTTTTTACAAAAGAGCCTTTCCCATTTGACTTTAGTAAGACGGAGGCAGAGATCATGTCACATCCATCTAGAAGGAGGAGAAAAATCAGCTGCCGTCAAGTTGACTGCAGTGCATGGTAACTCCATGTGTGTCAGACTGTTGCCCCTTGGTCTCAGCCTCCATGGGCCAAGAAGCCAGTCCACCGCTCTGCCACACGGTGTGATTGCCTCGCTGCTGCTCCTCTGTTCTGTCTCGTGGTATTCCTGTCTCAGCTTCTAATGCAGGTGGTCTTCTCAGTCTTGTCTTCATTTATTTCCAATGGTCCTGGGATTTCTCTCTGTTCATTTCCAGGTAGGTTAGCCTTATAGCTCAACAAACAACAACAAAACTCACTGCTAACCAGTCAATGCAGACTCAGAGCGACCTCCTTGTGAGTTTTCAAGATTGTAACTGTTTACCAGTGTAGAGAGCCTAGCCTTTCTCCCTCAGACCTTCTACTGGTTTCAAACTGCCCATCCTGGGGCTTGCAGCCCAACACATAACTACTACACCACCAGGGCACCTCCAACCTTCTAACTAGGGGAGTGGCAACTGAAATCAGCCATCCTCTCTATTAGTGTTACAAACATCCTATTTGCATAGTCCCACTCTACTATTTGGTGGCCATTACAACTATAGGGAGAGAAGAGTTATATTTAAAAACATATTTCCACCACAGCGAGTAAACCCTCATAAAGTATACCTATACCAGATGTTTTTGGTGGTGAAGATGTTGGTGAGGGTGATGATAATTATAAGAAATTATACCCCACACATTATGGGCTGCCTACAGTGGTAGTGAGCATGGCAGAATCATTGTTAGGGATTTTACCCTCATTGTGACAGATTACATTGCACCTTGTTCCAAAAGCTTGTGTTGATATTCTAATCCCTAGGCTTATGAAGGCAATCTTCTTTGACTATAGTTCCAAAAAAGATCTAAAACTCATTGCTGTTGAGTTGATGCCAACTCTGCCACCCTAGAGGACATGCTAGAATTCTCCCGAACTTTCTGAGACTGTAATTCTTACTAGGAGGAGAAAGTCTGTCTTTCTCCCATGGGGCAACTCCTGGTTTTGATGCTCACCTTGCAGTTAACAGCTCAATGGATAACCATTATGCCACCAGGGCTCCTCCCGGTACAGCAGGTGCTAAATGCAGTCACTTTTGAGTTACAGGGACAACAGATCAGGCACAGAGGCATGGATGCAGGGGGAGAAGGCAGCCAAATGTCTCTTAAGAGGAAGGATGGTGAGAATCATCGCACATACTTAGACATGTTATCAGGACAGATCAGTCCCTAGAGAAGTACATCACATTTGGTCAATTAGAGGGGCAGCGAGAAAGAGGAAACCCCTTGATGAGACGGATTGACACAGTGGCTGCAACAATGAACTTCAACAAATTGTGAGGGTGGTGCCCTTGTGAGGTGTTTCCTTCTGTTGTACAGAAGGGTCACTGTGAGTGAGAAGCATTCGGTGGCACCTAACAACAGTCACCCTGTGGCCTTAGTATGACAGCAATCTAGGTAACACAAACACACACAGTCCCCGACTCACCACTCTGAAATGGGTAGTAATGCTTGTGTTAGTCTGGGTAGACTAGAGAAGCAAATCCATGGACTCACATATATGTATAAGAAAGAGATTTGTATACAAGAGCAATTGAACATTGAGAACACATCCCAGATCAAGTCCATAAGTCCTATATTAGTCCATATGTCCAATACCAATCTATGAAGTCCTCTTCGGACTCACAAAACACATGCAATGATGCCGAATGTGGAAGATCACAGGCCAGTGGGTAGAAAGTCCTTGGATCCAGTGGCATTGGAAACATCTCAGCGCTGGCAGGGATCTCTGCATCAGGGTGGGTCCATGTGTCTTTTAGCTGCTATGTCTCCCAGGGTGTGAGAAAGAGAAGTGACTCCCACCTTCAAGGAGGAAGTACCAGATTTCTCAGAATTCTCAGGAGAAGGCCATGCCCACACAGAGGCCTCATTGGCTATGATCTGATGGACCAGCTAGACTCCACCCTTACACTCTTAATCCTCAAAATGACAAATGATTATGTATCTACCACAATGCTCCTATTGGGAATGGGGACTCAAACTTTACTCAGTCCCACACACTTAGTGATTTCTGGAGCTCAGGTGGAAAACCCAATCTGTGTGACTTAGAGACCATTTTTATCTAGTCTCCCACACTGTCTGCTAAGGGGGTGTTCCCCGCTGGGTGACTACTCTTCTTCTGCCCCCGCCCCCACCAAAAAAAATGCCATTTTAGCTCCCAATTCCCTCTGTGTCAAGTTATGAACAACGTGTCATTCCTACAGCCACACTTTCAGCTCCTGTCACTTTGATAAAGACCCACAGCATCAGATGGGTTTCCACTCTCTAAGCTACTTCTGGATTTCATACCTCCATGCAAACAACTTGTCTATTACATTTTCCATTCTTCTACAAGTTTCTCTCCAAGGAAATTCTTCATAGAAAACATTCATACAGCCCAGTAAGTTTGGAGTCTAAACTTCACCATTACCTTTTCTATCCCCAGACAAAATAGAGCCTGTCATCTTTTTAAATCAATTTTGATGACACATTTTCAAACAATATGTAGCTAAAGGAGCGCGAGTTTATTGCCTATGTCCGTGATGTCTGAAAGGAACATTTCTCCATCCTTTCCCCACGGTGTACCCCAAGAACAAATTAGTAAGCCAGGGGAGTTAGGACAGAACTGGTCACTGGCTTAAATGCCTTCTTTGAATTGAATCTCACATTCTTCTTCTCTTAACAACATGGAAATTTTATTTCTGCTCCATAAAAGGTTTCTTCTAGAAATCATTCTAAAAAAATACCAGGAGCGCTCATTTGGAATTAAAATTTTGTATCAGCAAATTAGAGATCTGGCCTCTCTGCTTTATCAATGGGCCACCTTTATACGAAAATGAGCATTTTATCTTTATCGTAATTGCTAACTCAGTTTAACAATCTATTTTCAAGGGATCATATTTTTAAGAGGAACTCTGTTGGCAGCCACATACCCAACTGTTTCCCAAAGGAGACAGGACAAATATCTGAGCAAGATATGGATATTACTGCTCCTAACTGGATCTCACAGACAAAACTCTGTTTGAAATTATTTTATGAATACAACTTTGGAGACCAAAATTTGAAACCTTACAAACATTTATAAGGAATATGTGTGGGACAGCACACACCTAGGATCATGATTGATGACATTTAGCCAACAGCTACATAATCAGCAAGTAGACTATACAGATCTTTTCAAAGACTTACCAGGAGTTGACATCATGTACCGATATAATAGCTATATAATAATCCCAGGACGATAGGCCAATGGGAGGTCTTTGACAAAACCACTTGTGTATAAACTTTATTTTGACATCGCCTGTGCATCATATCATTGAGAATGAGGAGGAGTGCAGAGTGGGGACCCAAAGCCCATCTGTAGGCAACTGGACATCCCCTGACAGAAAGGTCACGGGGAGGAGAGGAGCCAGTCAGATTGCAGGGTAGCAACAATGAAACATACAGCGTTCCTCTAGTTCTTTAATGCTTCCTCCCTGCACTATCATGATCCCAATTCTACCTTACAAATCTGGCTAGACCAGAGGATGTACACTGGTACAGACTGGAACTGGAAACACAGGGAATCCAGACAGATGACCCCTTCAGGACCAGTGGTGAGAGTGGCCATACCTGGAGGGTGGAGGGAAGGTGGGGTAGAAAGGGGGACCCGATTACAAGGATCTACATATAACCTCCTCTCTGGGGGATGGACAACAGAAAAATGGGTGAAGGGAGACGTTGGACAGTGTAAGATATGACAAAATAATAATAATTTATAAATTATCATGAGTTCATGAAGGAGGGGGTAGTGGGGAGGGAGGGAGAAAAATGAGGAGCTGATATTAAGGACTCGAGTAGAAAGCAAATGTTTTGAGAATGATGATGGCAACAAATGTACAAATGTGTGACACAATGGATGGATGGATGGATTGTGATAAGAATTTTGAAAGCCCCCAATAAAATAATTAAAAAAAATAATGTAAAAGACAATGAATTATAGTATCAACATGTTTGCAGGAAAGCAAGGGACATGGGCATGTTAAAACAGAAGACATCATTTATCTAGGGACCAGAAGATCTGTGGCATTTGTAGTCAGAACATCTCACATTGTGGATCCATGTTTAGTTCCCGGTGCCTAATTTCCTCCTCGGTAAATGTGTGTAGAAACAGAGGAGACATAATAGTCAACCCTAACTCAAGACGACTCTAAAATAAAATTACAAAAAACACAAAAAGAAAGATCGGAACTCCACTTGGGTCAGCAAAGGATAACTGGATTTAGTTAATAAAAAAGCACATGGTCTTTTATAAAGTAGTTAGACCCATAATAAATGTATGGACCAAAGTAGAACTATCCACTGATGTTTCCCAGGTTGCCAATGTGTATGGGAATAGAAAGCCTCATTTCTGTCCCTCTGACAGCCTGGTGCGTTCAAACTGCTGAGCTTGAGCTTGGCGGTGGACAGAGTTACCCCCTACACTTCAAGGCTCCTTGGCATGGACTAAAGTGACCACAAATTACTTGGCAGAGCTTCCGTCAAGAGGCAGAATCAAAATTCCCGACTGAGGACCCGGGATATTAAATCATTTGTTCTAGGGCACACAACCTGGAGCATCTTCAAGTAGTATTTTAGGCGACAGCTTGACTGGAGATAAAATATCAGATTTGTTTCTCTACCCGTCTTCAAGGCAAGGACTAAAACTCGATTTGACTCTTCTTCATTTCTCACCATTCTTTTATCCATTTGTGATTTCCAAGGGGTCATGTGTTCCCAGATTTAAATTTTAAAAAATTCTCAGTATGTGGTTATGCGTCTGGAAATATATTTAATTCCTTGCTGTCGTGAACTTCAGACTCTGCAGTTTTCTGTAGCTTCTATCTTTATCCAGCCTCTCCACCAGATGCCAGTTGCGTAAGCAGTGTCTACAACCATTGCTCAGCAAATTCCTTCTCGGTTTCACAGCTCCCTGTACTTTCCATGTTTCTTACTTAGGGTCAATTTTGCAGAAATCATAATGTTGATTTCGTCCAGAAGAAACTTTGTCCACCCCCTTGTACTTCTGTGCTTGAAGAAAACTTGTGACAGTGATACATTGCCCTACCATTGAAGGGTTTTGTTTGGGGGGTTTCTTTTTTTTCCCCTCTGGTGGGAAGAATACAGATCATTTTATTGGAAATATAAAGTTTCATTGAGCTGCTTCCCCAAGAGAAGCAGGCAACATCCTTGCCATGGGATACATGGATGCCCTCAGTTATAACCCTTCTTTACACAATTTTAGGAAAACAGGTTTAAGCTTCCATGCATTGTCCCCATTCACCCGTGATATGTCAAAACACCTTCATCTACTCTTAAATTTTACAAGTAAACCCAGTCTTAGACCATTTCCTGTCATACTACCAAAACCATCATTGCTATTTGTTTGTTTCTTCTGTTTTCTTCTTTTATGAGCCTAATTTGTTTGTTTGTTGCATAGTTTTGGTTTCCTAGAGCCCTCAATGAATTGACAGATCTCTTTATTCATATTTACTTTTATGGGGCAGTTATCTAGGACAGTCTGTATTTGTGTGTCCTAAGGGTGAAAGATAAGTACAGAGTGGAAATGTAATCAAATTCACTTTCCAGAGATTTACTTGAAAATTATTCTTCTACAATAAAACTCAAAAGATACTAGGCAGGTTAATCATTGAAAGTGAGAACTTGGAGGATTAAGGTGTGACCAATGTAAATCATGGTGTTTTCAATCACCTCTGGTGCACATGGAAATCGGCCATTGAAGAAGGGAGACCAAAAAAGAGTCTATGTACTTGAATTATGATCCTGATGGAGAATATTGAAAGTACTGTGGACTGTGCAAAGAGCAAGCCAATCTCTCTTGGAAGAAATATAAACAGAATGCTCTTTAGAAGTGAATAAGATTCTTACATGTTTCAGGAGACCGGTACCTGGAGAAGGACACCATGCTGGACAAAGCAGAGGGGCAATGAAAAAGAGGAAGCCCTTCAACAAGATGGGCTGACACAGTGGCTACAACAATGGGCTCAAACATAACAACAGCTGCAGGGACAGCGCAGGGCTGGACAGTGTTTCATTCTGCTGTACATAAAGTCACTGTGAGTTGGGACCAACTCAAAAGCATCTAACAGCAAGCACTGCAACACAGGGCTACGTGGAGCATCAGCCTCCAGAGAAGGAAGGGCTATCCCCCTTGACTCATCGGGGAAAAGACGAAAGGGGAAGTGACACGGGTGTTTTCCGTTCCCTGATCTTCTGCCTTCAAGTTATTATCAGGAATATCAATTTGATACATCAATGAAAAAGCTATGGCAGGCAAGACTATGTGAGAATATTATCTGATAACTGCCTATTACTAGAGAAGGTGAAGGTTTTTCTCTTGAAACTGTCATGAGTCTTTACCATCAATAGCGGGTTGCCAGATAAAATAACTGACAACTAGTCAAATTGACATGTTAGATAAACAGTGATTACTTTTATTATGAGTAAAGACTATATTTATTTGTATGCAGTCTATTGACATTAAATGATTTTTTTATCCACTTTTCAAAGTTAACTTTGTATCTTTGTCTTAGATGTCTAGTTATACTATAACAGAAATACAAGTAGGAGGCTTTTAAGAAACACAGAAATATCTTTTTGCATAGTTCGGGAGCCCGAAGTCTGAATTTGCACATCAGCTCTAGGGAAAGGATCTCCTTCTTTTTTGACTCTGGAGGAAAGTTCTTGTTTTATTTTTGTTTTCCTGTTTCTTGGTTCCTTGTACACTCACGTGGCATGGCATCTATCTTGCCTCATATGTGCTGGCTTGGTTGCTTGTTCAATTTGCTAATTTACATCTCAAAAGAAATTGACTTAAAAGATACCTTACAGTGATACAGCTAAATTTACACAGCAAAGAAAATTTATTCCCAAATGGGATTATTACCACAGATTTAGGAGTTAGGCTGTATAATACATATTTGCAATACAAGTCAATCCATAAAAATCCTGTATTTTATTGACTGCCTCTGGCAAGTCATAATCTTTTTACTTGTTCTAATTCTTCCGCAGAACAAAATCTGGGGAGCCATTGAGAAATTTTTGAAAATAATTTTGAGTTTCCATTATATTATACAGAAATGACTCTGTACACTTGACTGTGTAGGTCATAACAAACAATAGAGAAGAATTCCAGATCATTACAGTGTGCTCATGCAGCATTTGTACTTGGACCTAGAGATAGTTGTTTGAAAAGAATAAGAGATTATTGTAGGTTTTAAAATGAGGAAAGTTGTGCTTCTGGGCTGTATTCTTTCACCCTACTTAATCATTCTGTATGGTTAGCAAATAATCCAGGAAACTGGGCTAGACAAAGAAGAATGCAACGGAAAGACTAGAGGAAGGCTTATGAGCCACATGTGATATGCAGATGACATCACATTTTTTGCTGAAAACAAGAAGGACTTGAAGCAAGTGCTGATGAAGGTTCAGGACTGTAGCCTTCACTATGGATTGTAACTCAATGTCAAGTAAACAAAAACCGTTAACATTGGACCAATAGGAAACATCATGATAAACAGAGAAAAGATTACAGTTGTCAAGGATTTAATTTTGCTTGGATTCATAATTAATGCTTATGGAATCAGCAGCCAAGAAATCAAATGATTTTGAAACTGACCGTGGTAGCAATTGTACAATACTGCTTGATGTTATTGAACTATGGAACATTATGCTATATGTAAGAGTTTCCAATAAAATGATTTTAAAAATTAATTTTAAAAAGAAAAAATTGCACTCTTAAAAAATCAAATGAAAGGTATAGCCTTAGGCAAATCTGTTGCACAGAAACTCTTCAAACCATTGAGAACAAAGATGCTGCTTTGAGGAGTGAGGTGAATGCATGTGAAGTTCGAACAATGAATGAGGAAGATGGCAGAATTGATGTGCTTACATTATGGTGTTATCAGAGAAGATTGATTATGGAAACCTTAACGTATCCATGGACAGTCAGGAAAACAAACTCTGCCATAGGAGTACAGCCAGACTCACTGCTTCTTAGAAATAAGGATGTGCTTAGAAAAGTAGAGGGCAGATGGAGAGTGGGTTGGAAAGAGGGAACCGATTA
>NW_022106189.1:27780688-27781618 GCF_000313985.2 Echinops telfairi
TGGAGAGGAAATGTTTTGGGAATGATGAGGGCAATGAATGTACAAATGCGCTTTACACAGTTGATGTGTGTATGGATTGTGATAAGATTTGTATGAGCCCCTAATAAAATGATTTTTTAAAAAGTAGAAGGTCAATGAAAAAAGGGAAAACCCTCTACAACATGGATTGCCACAATGTTCAACAATGGGCTCAAGTAAACAATTATGAGGATGGTATAGGACCTGGCATAGCTTCCTTTTATTGTGCATAGGGTCTGCTATGAGTTGGACCCAAATTTATGGCCCTTGATAACAACATTTTATATGTGGACTCCATTGGATGAAATACACAGGAATCAAATTAAATATATCTTTGGAAAAAGATGATGAAGAAGTCCAATATCCTCAGTCAGAACAAGGCCACAGATCAACTATGAAACAGACCACCATTGTTCCAATGGTGCAAGTTCAAGTTCAAGCTGAAGAAAATGAAAACAAGTCCACAGGAGCCACAGTAGAACCTAAAGTATATTTCACCTGAATTTAGAGACTACCGCAAGAACAGATTCTATACACTAAACACTGAAGGCCAAAGACCAGATCTGCTGTGGGATGGCATGAAGAACACCATACATGAAGAAAGAAAAAGCTCATTCAAATATGAAAAAGAAAGAAAAGACCAGCAAGGATGTCAGAAAAGACATTGAGACTTACTCTTGAAAACGGAATTTCTAAATTGATTGGAAGAAATGATAAAAGAGCTGATATTAATATTTCAAAGGAAAGCTCAAGAAGACAAAGTATTAGAGTAATACGTGCAAATATGATAAGATAGAAAACTAAAATGGAAGAATACACTGTCTTTCTCAAGTTGAAAAAAATGAAGTACTTTGATGCTTGATACCTCATCCCTTTGACACCTCATGATCACACAGGCTAATGTGCTGCTTC
>NW_022106189.1:27783781-27799514 GCF_000313985.2 Echinops telfairi
TCTGGCTAGACCAGAGGATGTACACTGGTACAGATAGGAACTGGAAACACAGGAAATCCAGGACGGATGATCCCTTCAGGACCAGTGGTGAGAATGGCGATACCAGGAAGGTGGAGAGAGGGTGAGGTAGAGATGGAGAACCTGTTTCAGAGATCTACATATAACCTCCTCCCTGGAGGATGGACAACATAAAAGTGTGTGAAGGGAGACATCAGACAGTGTAAGATATGACAAAATAATGATTTAGAAATTATCAAAGTTTCATGAGGGAGTGGGGAGGGAGGGGGAAAATGAGGAGCTGATGCCAGGGGCTTACATGGAAAGCAGGTGTTTTGTGAATGATGAGGATAACAAATGTACAAATGTATGTATGTAAAATTGATGTATGTATGGATTGTGATAAGAGTTGTATGAGCCCCCAATAAAATTATTTTAAAAAATGAAGTAAAAACTCAAGGCTTCTGTTGCAATACTGAATAATTTTATGGGCAAAGTATTTAACAACACAAAACAATTCTATGGGAAAAGTATCTAACAGCACATCAAATGAATACAGAAGTAAAACCCAGAGTCACTGTATCAAAAATTATTTGTGAACTTTCAACTGTTTCAAGAGGCTGCCTAGGACCAAGAACCATAATTACTGAATAAAGGTGTCCGTGCTGTACTGAAAACACTGGCCAAAAACAAGGCTGCAGCTGCTGATGGCAGCTGAACTGAGATGTTTCAGCCAACTGATGCAGGACTGAAAGTGCTCACTTCTCTATGCCAAGGAGTTTGGAAGATGGCTACCACGTTAATTGATTGGAAGGGATCCATATTTGTGCTTATTTCAAAGAAAAGTAATGGTATTGAATGCAGAAATAATCACGCAATATCACTATACCATGGAAGGAAATTTTCCCTGAAGATAATTGAGAAATGGTTGCAGCAGTACATCAACAGGGAACTGCCAGAAACTGAGCCTTGATTCAGTAGGAGGCATGGAACAAGAAATACCAGTGGTAATAGCAGATAGGTCTTAGCCTAAAGCAGAGACTGTCAGAAAGAAAGATGTTTCCCAGTGCTCTATTGACTTTGCAAAGGTCTTTACCTCTATGGAGCATTACAAATCATGGGAAACATTGTGAAAATGGGAGTTCTGGATCACTTCACTGTGCTTATGAGGAAACTGAACATAGACCAAGAGACAGATGTTCAAGCAGATTACAGGAATACGGTGTGGTCTCACTCACATCAGGAAAGTTATGACTCAGGGTCATATCCCTCCATGTTTTTTAGTCTGTGCTGAGCAAATCATCTGAGAAGCTGGAATCTATGAACATAAACAAGGACAGTGCATTGTAATTGCAGGAGCACTCATGAATAACCTCTAATGTGCATTTGACACAACCTTGCTAAAAGCAGCGAGGACTAACTGCCAAAATCAAGCACTACACTGTTCTGTGTGGATCACACCTCAACATCAAGAAAGCAGAAGTCCCCTGAACTGGATAAGCAACAGTGAGTGCCATCATTATTCATAGGGGAAAGATTCACGTTGTCCAGGATTTCATTCTAATTGAATCCACAGTCAACATCTATCAAAGCAGCAGTCAGGAAATCAAAGGATGCATGAATTGGGCAAATCTGCCACACAAAGGCTTCATCAAAGTCTTCACAAGCAAAGATGTCACTTTGAGAACTAAAGTCAAGGGTCAGGACAAAAGAGGAAATGCCTCAAGCAGACTATCTTGGCAGGACCTTCTCCAGTGAGCTGAAACATAATGATGGTGAGGATGATACACAACCAGCCCAGTTTTTGCTCTGTGGCACACTGGTTGGTGAGGCATTGGTACTTCCTTGATGGCAGTTAACAGCAGCAATTAATCCTCTCCTCCTCAGAACACAACCTGGGGATTCCCTGAGGAAATATTGCAAATAATTGTAATTAATTATTGGATATCTAAGTATCTCACAGCATATTCTCACGTTTTTGAAATGCATGTATCTTTTTCAGGTCACTAAATAGGGCTCTTGGGTTTGGGAAAGAAATGAGCAAACTAAAGGCCCTTCAAAGAAAGTAATTTAAGATATTTTGAACTTCAGCAAACTGTAGTTATTGTTAGTCAGGGTATCTGAGAATGAAAATAAAAGGAGGTATCAGGCATGAAAATCACCAGGGTACCAGTGGGAGCACCAAGGTTTTCACTGACTCAGTGCAAGCTTCATTCAATGCCCATGACTCGGACCCCAAGAAAAAAATCCCAAGTGCACAGTGCGATTATAAGCCCACTTTAGGTTACATGCTTGTCGTGGTGGACAGGGCAGTGGACAAGAAGGTTGGTCAAATGGGTTGGTCAAATATGCTACCTGTGGTGGTTACAAAATCTGCTGTCAACTTGAGAATATTAAGAGTGAAGGGGTGGAGTTTAGCCTGTCAATCAGGTTGTAGCTTGATGACCTCATTTTGAAGGCACGACCAACATAATGGCTTGCTGGAGGCCAGCCCCTCTCTCTGGGCCTCATCTACTTGTTGGTGAGCACATGGCTGAGACCTGCCAGAGCCCTGTGATGCTTCCACCACCATTGTATTCACAAGACTCTGAACCTGCTGGAGTGTGAGTTTCCTGCACTCTCCATCGTTGCATTTAGCTGTGTGAGTCTGAAGAGGGCGTTATGGACTACTATCAGACTTATGGACTTGAGTTAAACTGGGCTGAGATGTTTTCTTGATATCCAGTCACTCCTTGATATAAAGCTCTTTCTTACACATATATGACTGTCATTGAATATGTTTCTCTAATCAACCTGGTCTGACACACTACCTTTATACAGATTAAATGTGAAAGAAAATAAAATCGTCCACCTTTCCTTATTCTTCTCGTCTGGAGGGACATAGTAGACATGTAGCTAAACACTTGACTAATGGAATAATGTAAATTATTGACACTGTCCCAATGCTTACCCCATTCTCAGTGTATTTGGGAAGATTCAAAAATTTATGCTTCAGAATAAAGATAGGCATTTTATGCTTTTGACTGGTAGATTTGGATAAACAGAAAGGAAGTGATGCAGTGGAAATATGAATCTTTTACATAATACTCATGCATATACAGTTGATTTGAATATTAATTTTGGGGGAGAGGAGCAAAAATGTAAACAGAACAGTCACTAAATAACAAGGCTTAATTGAACAACTTAGTTGTACTTTAGCTATTTCTGTCTCAAATTTTGCCCACGTGTCAGATTCCATTCCTTGTGAAATTTCTTTGGGGTCCTAAAATGGCAGAAATCTTTTGAGCAACAAGTAGACAGTCCATACAGTGGAAGAAAAGTGATTACTGGGAGTAGTCAGGCAGACTTGGGTTTAAATCCTGTTGCTACAGCATTTGATCTGTCTATGCATTGTGTTATTGGCCAGTTTGTCATTGACTAGGGTATCCTAATCTTGAACTGGAAAATGGTATCACTGAAGTGGTGACTGTGAGGACTACATAAGACAGTTCTTGTAGAAAAACCTAGCTCAGGTCACCTCAAGGAGTAAAACTCTAAGAAATAAAGCTATTAGCCAGCAGTTCCACTCCTGGCAATGTTCAAATGTCTCCCATCATACCAAACTTCCTGCAAGTAGCAATAGTATACTCTGGAGGCCTTCTCTCTCCCCCAACCTCACCTCACCCCCCAAACCAAATATTTTAAAGTACTCGAGAACAAATTCACATAGGAAGAAGATCAAAGTGAGCCAATACGTGAAGAAGAGGACTGCAGTGGGTGAGCTTCCTCTTTTCATAGTTTGAATTTTGAGGAAGCATTTCAGCCCCCACCTTTTTGGAGGGCTCAAATTTGACTATAAAACCAACCAGCAAATATCAGGCTGACCTCTTTAGAAGCACAAAATAATTGAACCCAAATGTTAGTTGTCACCTTCTTGAAGACAAAAAGAAGGGGACAGGTGGTTTGGTAGTGGGGGGCAGAGGGGGGGGGTTAATGGGAAAAGGGGAGGGGGGAGAAGGGAAGGGTATGGAAGAATCAACCCAGGGACAAGGGAACAACAAGTAAACTAAAATCAATAGAGAGAAAGGTGTAGGATGCCTAGTTGGGCTTACTCAAGGGCAATGTAGCAGCAAGGAATTACTAAACCCAAATGAGGACCAAACATGATGGTGGACAAGAGGAAACTAAAAGGAAATAGAGGAAAGAACCAGAAAACAAAGGACATATATAGAGGCCTAAATACAGGCATGTACATATGTAAATATATTTATATATAAAGAGAGGGGAATAGATCTATGTACTTATATCTATGTGTTAAGAATTAAAGTTGCAGATGGACATCGGGCCTTGACTTGACCTCAAGTATTCCTCAACACAAGAACACTTTGTTCTAATAATTTGGCTTCTATGATGCTCACCTTCCCGACATGATCGCTGAAGAAAAATTGGATGCATAAGCAGATGTGGTGAAGAAAACTGATGATACCGAGCTATCAAATGCTATAGAGTCTGGAGTCTTAAAGGCTTGAAGATAAACAAGAGGCCATCTAGCAAAATGCAACAAAGCCCACATGGAAAAAGCACACCAGCCTGTGTGATTATAAGGTGTTGATGAAATCAGGTGTCAGGCATCTTAGACCTAGAACAAAATCATACACAAAGTGAAATAGCGGCGCATGGGGACTAGTGGAGTGGAGACCCAAGGCCCATCTGTAGACAACTGAACATCCCATCACGGAAGGATCACAGGAAGAGATGAGCCAGGAAGGGTGCAGTATAGCACTAATGAAACACAACTTTCCTCTAGTTCTTTAATGCTTCTTTCCCCTCACTACCATGACCTCAATCCTACCTTACAAATTGGATTAGACCAGAACATGCACACTGCTACTGATAAAATCACACAACACAGGGAATCCAGGATAGATAAACCCCTTAGGGCCAACAGTGAGAATAGAGATACCAGGAAGATAAAGGGAAGGTGGGGGGGGAGAAAGGGGAAATCGATGACAAGGATCAACATATAACCCCTTCCCAGGGGGATGAACAACAGAAGAGTGAGTGAAGGGTGAGAGAGGATGATGTAAGATATGAAAATAATAATCCATAACTTATCAAGGGTTCATGAGGGAGGGAGGGCAAGAAAGGGAGGGGGGAAAATAAGGAGCTGATATCAAGTGCCCAAGTAGAAAGAAAATGCTTTGAAAATGATTATGGCAGCATATGTACAAATGTGATTTGCCTAGTGGATGAATGTATGGGTTGTGGTAAGAAACGTAAGAGCCCCCAATAATTTTTTTTAAGAGGAATTTGTCAGGTTTAGTTAATCCAAGTTCATTATCTGAAGAAACAAAGCTCTTCGGATCCTTCTACAAAATGCTGTTCCAGATGGCCTTATAGAATCTCAAACTACTCGAGAAATGATAAAAAGTGGCGATAAAACTACTAGTCAAGGAAAAAAATCAAAGACTAAACCTGAGTTGCTTCAG
This sequence comes from Echinops telfairi, assembly GCF_000313985.2. Lineage (NCBI taxonomy): Eukaryota > Metazoa > Chordata > Mammalia > Afrosoricida > Tenrecidae > Echinops > Echinops telfairi. The sequence continues at coordinate 27,789,247 of NW_022106189.1, forward strand.
GCATTAAAATAAGCAGGGTTTTAAAGCAGTTACTATGTAAGTTCAAGAATGGGTTTGTAATGAATAAATAAGTAGGAATAATGAATAAATAGGTAGAAAATATTACCATACAAACTATATATATATGTATATATATATGACCCAAATATGACTTCATAACTAAGATATATGAAATATTAAGGTTAACTTATTATTAGGTGATAGCAAATTTGTGATTATAGAAGGAAAAGTTCATAAACATGAAGTATATTAATATAAATCATATGTAAAATTAAAAACACAGAAAAAATGAAAATAGTGTTAAAGATCTGTGAGAAATATTAAAAGAACTAATGAATATGTTTTTGGAAACCCAAAACAAAGTGATGGATGGAAGAAGCTTAAAATTACAAAGGAAATATTTGAAGAGTTTCCAAGTCTGAAATTTATAAAAAGTATGCGTCAGTTGCCACATATATAAATGAATTCTTTTTTTAAATGAATTCTTATTACAAGTAACACTGGTTCTTGATAAAATACTAACACTTGGGTACATGCAACTATTTACAAACCTTAAGGCCCTCTAAGCAGCTACGTATCAGAATTTTGTCCCCTGTTTTTCTTCTATTTATTCCCATGTTTCTCACCCCTGCTTTTAAATATGATTCTGTTCCTTGGGTTTATGGTAGGGGAGAAAAGAGACTCCAAACGGGACAAAGACAAAGCATCTGGAGGGAGACCGTAGGCATGGGGAGGATAAAGGCGTCCAAGGATTTACAGAAAACTAGCTCCTTAAGTCAGCCATGGGAGTGCAAGAGAGACTGTCACAATAGCACAATCAGTGAACAGATTAATATATTAGACTTGCAAGCAGGACCTCAGCAGTTAGAATGGGGCTGTGACTGGGACAAACACATTGTGCTAGAGAAAAGCTAATAAGATTAGTTCACAGGCTCTCCAGCCAAGGCAGAGAGAATAGGACCCGTGCTGAGGAAACACTTACTTGCTGGCTGCCAGCCAGTGGCTTCTGGCTCATAGCAACCCTAGTGCCCCAATTCCCATTAAGGGCACACCCCTGCTAGTCCCCAAGGACTAGGCCACCTCTTAGGGACTGGCTAGGGGAGGGGTAGGAATCCACTTTCCAATGCTTTCTGCTGGTTAAAAAGAATCCAATGGCGCCCGAATCTCTGTGGAAACATATATTGGGTTTATGTCAACCACTGTAAATGATAACATTTCATTTACTTAATTCTCAGAATTTAAGTTCAAATACAGGTCTGAGACCAAATAAACGAGAATGTCTATAGAAGAGGCTGATGAGATATTGTACATTGAAAAACTCGTCATGTTCATTGCAATGAAAATTATATTTTAACCATTGTCTATACCTGAACTAGGCACACTGGTAGCATAGTGGTTACATGTCGGAGTGCTAAATTCAAGGTCAACAGTTGAAAACCACCAGACAGTTCTGAGGGAGAAATATGTAGTTTTCTACTCCTGTAAAATGTTTCAGTCTAATTCAGGGGAATTATACTCTGTCTTATAGTATAATATATACTCTGTCCTATATCAGTATAATTCAGGGGAATTATACTCTGTCCTATAGGGTCACTGTGAGTGAGAATCAACTTGGTAACAACAAATTTGAGACTTTTGACACTCCAACTAAATTACTCCTTTGGCTTCCTAAGCCCTTAACCCTTCTTTTTCTGAAGACTCAAGTAAACTAAACAAAAAAATTAAAATAGCTTTTATTCTTAGGCATCTATTTATGGCACAGCTTTGTAACTTCTTTGGATTTTAAATCTCTAAATGCAAATGTTACTACTCATCTGTCAGTTTTCATGATGACTTGCTTATGCTGTGATTTTAGAATGGATGCCACTAGTATTTTAAATACCTGCTGTGTCATCTATGATGGACAGGTCCCAGCAGAGCTCCCAGACTAGGGAAGATGAGAAAGGAGGCCCTACAATCTACTTCCAACAACATTGACCCATGACAACCCAATGAATAGAGTGGATCATTGCCTGATATAATGGTGAAAGAAGAGTCCCTCAGAAGGGAAGGCACTCAACACATACAGTAGCTGCGACGGTGGATTCAAACATAGGAACGATCATACAGATAATGTGGCATTGACTGGTGTTCACTCTCATATACAGAGTTGCTGTGAGTTGAACCTACTTGTTGACACTTAACAACACAGGCAAGATAGGAAGGTTGTACTTGGTTTTTCCCACAAGCTATTTTGCTCACTCATAATTTATTTCAATGCATTACTAATGTATCTACTTATAAATTAAATACTAATTCAATACCAGCTACAGGCCCATAGCTCTGTTACATTCTGGGTAGTAAAAAAAAAAAAAAGAATACATTATAATTTTCATTTCCAAGGAGTCCACCTTCCAACAAGGCAAGTGAATTGTTGGCAAAATAGTTTACTGAATACATGATAAAGCTGTACATAGATTTTTCTTGGAACACAAAGGCCATCACAGATTGTGGCCATCATAAAAGTACACTTTGTAAAGAAGGACTCTCAAACTAAAATAGGAGCCAGGTTGGTACCATGAAGGATTGATTTATTCTGGGTATAACATTAACAAACAAATAAAGCACTGCCATCCAGGCAATACTGACTCTTAGCACCTTACATCGAGTTGTTGAGGCAATAAATATAGGAGCAGACAACCTCACCTTTCCCCCCTCAAAGCAGCTGTTGGGTCTGGCCTGCTGATCTGACTTTGGTGAGCAGTCGAATATTTACCCCAAAGCACCGTTGTTGTTGTTGTAATTGTTGTTGTTGTTAGGTGTCATCAAGTTGCTTCTGACTTAGAGTGACACTGCCTAGCCCTGTGTCATCCTCACAGTTGTTATATTTGAGCTCCTTGTTGCAGCCACTGTGTCCACCCATTTCGTCAAGGGTCTTCTTATGTTTCAACGTTTTTCCACTTGACCAAGCATCATATCCCTCTTCAGAGACTGGGCTCTCCTGATGGCATGCCCCAAATGCATAAGATGAAATCTCACCATTCTGGCTTCTAAGAAGCATTCTGGCTCTACCTCTTCCAAAATTGCACCATAAAAAGTAATAATAGGACTTGTGGTGCGCTAGAAAACTCTGCCTCCTTTGAAAGAGTATAACTACTATTTAGCTCAGCCAATTGTTGTTAAGCAGGGGCTGGTTAATATTTGCTGGGAAGAGTCAGATAGTGAATATAAGTTCTGTGGGCCCTATGTTCTCAGGAGCAACTACATGACACTGCTGTGGTACAGCAAGAGCATTTATAGATATTAAATATGTAAGTGCATGGTGATAACTGTGTTCCAATAAAAATTTATGAAACAGGCAGTGGACAAGCATAGATATGAGAGATGAAGTATTTAGGTGAACAGAGCTGAACTCTTCTTCTAGAACAATTAATGCATAAAATAATTATAAATCGTCAGACACTAAGAAAGAAAACAGGATGGCATTCAATGCAAGAAAACATAGCTGAGAAAGATTTGGTATGTGGGGGAAGTGAATGTAATTTGCTTAGTTGTGGGACTTGTGTGGGTAACATTAAGAACACCAGATGGGGTTTGAGGCAGCCAATAAATGACACCTTCGTTTTTCCCTTGAATTAGATGACAACTAAGAAGGATACGGTTTCTATTTGGATGGAGCCTTATATATCATCTCCATTGCCATCAATGATATACTGGAAGATTTCAATTTAAAAAGTCAAGCAACAATTTCCATGTTCAGGTTCCTTTCACTTTCATCACCTGAGCTCCCCCACACCACACACACCCACGCTTCTTATGTTTTAGAAGGTTATAGCCAGAGCTGAAAACATAGGAATTTTGCCTCCCAATTATCAGGAAAGTGAAGTGAGCAGATGCAAACTCAGTTCCCTGCCTTGAGGAGTTGGTATTGATTATCTCTACCCAATAGAAAAATGGAGACCATTTGCCATACCCACATACCAATCAGTTAACTCCTTACCTCCTTACCTCTGCATTGTTGTTGGCTACCATTGACCCACACACAGCTCTGGAAGTAGATCACCAGGTCTTCTTTCTCAGTCTGGAGTCCCCACTGGATGCTGTTCCTCATCCGAGACATGCGCAAACCTCCAGTGACAGACAAAGGGTGGCTGACCAGTGGTGGCTGTGCATGAAATGCATTGACTGGGAATCGAACTTAGTATTCCCACATGCATGGAAATAGAGAGTCCTCCCACTGAACCACCACTCCCCCTCTTGCATCCTCAGGGAGGAGTAATGAATTGGGCGAGATATGTTTAGGGGAAATCTTTCTTTTTTCCTGGAGGAGAGAAAATATGCACCCCGTGCCCCTTAACAGCATACAGAATCTAAATATAAAACCCTGAAAGAAGTTTTTTAAAGGGGTTCCTCCTTGCCATGACCAACATGAAAACAATCCCAAAGTACATCTATTATGTTAAAACAATCTTTATTGTTAGCTCTTCATAGCAGGGTCCAGGCTTTTGTTTATACCCATCAATCAAATTCACAGCACTAAATAACTGTCCGGGTTGGGTGATGATTAGAAAATACTGTAGGAGGGGGAAAAAAAGGCGCATCTCATTCAAAATGATTTAAAAGCCGGCAAAGTGGTGAGAAAAGAATGAAGAGTTACTATTCTCTTAGCTGTCCATTTAATGTCCCCAAGGGAAGCTTTTAATTTGATGCTTCCCATTAAAAACTAGCCTTGACATGTACATTTGCCTCTGAGCTACTGCAAATAAATAAAAAGTGAGCCATACATCTGAGTCAAGTAGTCTCCGTTACCAAATGAGTCCAAGTACCTCAGCCGGGCTGCCTGTGCCCTGCGTTTTAGAGGTTGTTGTTACCTGTACTCATCCCCGTGTGACACTGAAATTCCAGAGAAGGCCTTTTCAATATCTCTCATCCCCACCAGATCAAGAGTTCCTTCTTTCCCTCCGCAAGTTCAGATGACTAGCTTTTGTTAAACGGCTGTGCTTTCCAAATCCAAATCGTCATGTGGCCTGAGAAAGGAATCCGGCAACCTAACAGCTTCATGTGATGGAGACAGAGCTGAATGCACATCTCCGGCACCCTGTGGTGGATAACAAAAGCATCGACTGCAGAGAGACACAGGGAGTGTAAACCTGCTTCCTAGGGCTTGTTAACTTGTTCATTCATTCTTTCATCAGACAGGTGGCATCATGGTTACCCAGTGGGCTGCTAACCTCAAGGACAGCACTGTGAGATTACAGCCACTCAGAAGGAGAAAACAGAGACTTTCTACTCCAGTAAAGAGTTATAGTCTCAGAAACTCACTAAGGCTGCCCTACCTTGTCCTATGGGTCAGAAGTGACTTGATGGCAGTGAGTTTGATCTTGAATTTTTAATGTTATTGCCTTACTCTTTCAGCTTATTGAGCTGTGAGGTTTGGTCTGATGCTGGAAGCTGTCCCACCAGCAGAGTCAGTCAAGATAGACAATCATCAACAGAGCTTCCAGATTAAGAGCAAGCAGATGAAACTCTAAACTCACTGCTATTGAGTTGATTCTGACTCTCATCGACCCTATGGCACTGAGGAGAACTGCGCTGAGGGTTTCCAATACTATATCTCTTCACAGGCATAGAGAGCCTGGTCTTTCTCCCCCTAGTGCGGCTGGCAGGTTTGAATTACTGACATTGAGGTTGGTAGCCCAACCCATAACCCTCTATGCAACCAGAGCTTTTGAAGGGCAGAGGAGGAAGAAGAAGAAGCTGTCCACAGCTTAGGGATTAGCCATAAAAACCTTATGCATCCCAAATTAAACTGCCATTAGTAATCAGTGATGACTCATAGTGACTCTCCCTATGGGTTTCCAAGAATGTGATTGCTCATGGGAGTAAAACACCCAGTCTTTCTCTTGCACAGTTGCTGTTGGGTTTGTACTGATGACACATTAGGACTACACTACCGGGCTCCTTATGAATAGCAATGGAATAATATGTGATATAATACCGAAGATGAGCTCTTCAGGATGGAAGGAAGCGAGTCAGCTAAAAGAAGCCCCAATGATATGGATGGACATAGTGGCCGCAACAAGGGTCTCACACATATAAGAAATTGTGCAGATGGCAAGAACAGGATACTATTTCATTCTGTTGCACATACACAAGGTTACTATGAGTCAAAGCAGACTGGACAACACTTAAGAAATACAGCAAGAACTAGAAGAAGCCATGGTGGCACACTATTTAAAACATTTGTCTGCTAACCCAAAGGTGGGTAGTTCAAATCCACCAACTACTCTGAGAGAGAAAGAAAGACATGGCAGACCTACTTTCATAAAGAATACAGCGTTGGAAAGAAATCCAAAGAGGAAATTCTACTCTGTCCCCTAGGGTCACCGTGAGACAGAATCAAGTCCATGTTTGTTTTAATGAGTAGCAAAAGATAAGAGTCTAGCTAGAGATAACGGCATAGAAGCAAGCCAAGTACAGCACACATTGCTAAGCAACAACAAGCAGGGCATCTTACAACAACTGCAGACCAGTTTTCCTCTAGCTTACAATTTTCTCCAGACAGAGCATTTTTTCGATTGTGGCAGCACAGGTGGAGAAGCTTCCATTTCACACCCTTAAAACTGGAAGTCCACTGAAGAGAAATGCTTTTCCAAGAGGCCAGTAGTTCCGATTGAGGGTCTCATGTCACGGCTTCGCCCTTGAATAAATTGCAGCTGTCACAAAATGGGCTGTGTTGGAGGGTGAATTCCTGTACAAACACTGGGACTATTGTTAGACAAGAGGTCAAGGTGGCAGAAAGAGCAAAGCATGTGACCAATAGTAGGTTGAGCACTTAGAACTTAGCTAGACGTATCTCAAAAGACAGCCTGGCAATCTGCTTCCAGAGGGTCATGGCTATGAAAATATTTTGGACCTCAATTTTGCTCTTCAGCACATAGTGACCCCATGACCAAACTAAGAAATAGTTAATAGTACAATGAAGACCCCAAATGAAAACAGTATATAGCCCTTTATCAACAATAGCCAACCAACAATGGCCATATTACAAAGGGATCTGTCGCTCATCAGTCCGGGTTGACTAGAGAAACAAATCCAGAGACACTCATGTGTATAAGAGAGAACTTTATATCAAAGAGCAATTGCATAATAAGAAAATGTCCCATTCTAATCTATATCAAGTCCATAAATCCAATATTATCCCATTGGTTCAATACCAATCTATAAATTCTTCTTCAGACTCATGAAATACATGTAATGACGCTGAATACAGGAAGATCACAGACCAGTGGGTGGAAAGTCTTGTGGATCCAGTGGCAGTGGAAGCCTCTCAGCCCTGGCATGGGTTTCCAGGTGGCTCCTCCAGTTCCAGGGTTCTGGCTGCATCTTCATAGCTCCATGTGTCTTGTGAGCAGGATGTCTCGCAGGGAGACAAGCAGTCTTATTGTCCCACATCCAGTGAGCTATTTATCTCTGTAGTGCCTCCAAATGTGGTCATCAAACTGTGACTTGATTGACAAGCCAGACTCCACCCCTTCACTCTTAATAGTCTCAAGTTGACACCAGATTATGTAACTACCACATCATCCACGAGCCATCCATACAACTTCTGCTGAATCATCTCACTGGGGCGTTTCTCCTCTTTTAGTGACCTTCAACTTTGCCAAGCAGGATGACTTTCTTCAGCAATTGATCCCTCCTGACGATGTGTCCACAGGGAACAAGATAAAGTAGGCAGAGAAAGATGGAGACTGCTCCAAATTTTCAGAAACCCCACGTTTCTTTACCATTAAAAAAAAATCCTTCCAACGTTCCTCAGTTGTGGGTGTTTTCCACTAACGATATTCCACTGCCAAATGTGTCATTGCTGATCTTCCCTGATGACCACTCAGAAGGAAAGGAGAACTAAGGGGGCAGGCAGAGCATTTCATCCCAATTCCAGGACAACTGGATTCTTCACTGTCACACAAGTGAAACAGACCTATGTCCTTCTGAAGTGATGAGAGTGTTGTGACGAGTTTTAACAAGTCTTAGAATCAGAGTGATTGTATGATCCCACTTGCTCTGATGCCCACGACCCATTCTTGTATGCACCTATCTATGTCACTTTTTTTTTCTATGTCACTTTTAACAGAGAAATAACCACAACATCCCCAGAGAAAATGTTCCTTCTCATCCATCTCAAACATACTATATTTGCACCTCAACTCCCTTTCTTAGATGCTCACCTAATGGTACATGTGAAGATTTAGTAATTCTTTGATATTAGCAGGAGCTCTACTGGTGTAGTAGTTACGAACTATAAGGTCAGCAGTTTGAAATCACCAAATGCTTTGGGGGAGAAAGATGGGGCTTTCTAGTCCTGTAAAGAATTATAATTTCAGAAACTGACTGGCAGTTCTACCCTGTCCTATAGGGTCACTGTGAGTCAAAATAAACTCTGTGGTTGTGAATTTGTTTTTTTTGTTTTTTTAATTGTAATTCTTTTACTGTTAGTAGTGATCTTTTAATGCCTGAAGTAGTTAGTTTATTGTGCCAACCTGGCCGATAAACACATGTGGGGTTAATTGAAGGACAGAGAGATAAATGGCTCCGTGAGCCTCACCTTTCTAGTTCTCAGGTCTCTTGTTTTATAATGGTCAGACCAGGGTGCAGCTGCCTTAGTCAGTTCACTCCTTCAGCTAGCAAGGCTCACTTCCTACAAGACATCCCTGAGGAGAAGCTGCATGGACCTACCCCGATGCAGCCCTAGGTGCTGGAGCAGCCGTGTGGAGAACCCTGTCCATGCTGAGATGCTTACACGTTCACTGACTCGGCTTTCCTCCTGCATTCAGTGTCATTGTGTATGTTTTGTGAGATGGAGGAGGACTTTGTGGATCGGTGTCGGACATATGGGTGAATATTGGACTTGGGGGCTTGGGCAGCACTGGGTTGGGATGTTTTTTGATGTGCACTTACCCTTTATATAAAACTCTCTCTCATACATGAGTTTCTGTGAATTTGTTTCTCTAAAGTTCCCAGACTAATACAATGCCTTCCTTCCATTTGAGACTTTCATTTTCTTCTCACTTACAACTAATCCAGACAATGTTTTTTTCCACATGTGGAAATAGCTACATTGCTGGCTTTCATCTGAGCCTTTATGTGTTCATTCACCAATCTATTCTTCAATTCCTTGGGTTCGTGTATATTTTATACTGGAGCAGAATCTTTGTAAGCATGATGAGGAAAGCATTGCTTCTGGTGCCAGAGAGACGCGGATTCTCCTCCCTTCTCCTCCACTTACAGATGAGACTAATGATGTATTGCATAGTGGTCTGAACAGGATACGTTAGGGTGCCATAACGATTGGCTTGACAAGCCCCAGTGGTTTCAAACAGCAAATGTCAATTACGTTTTCTACTGCATGCCTAGCCTAGGTTAGCTGTGAATCTGTTCCATGTTGTTATCATTCTGAGATCCAAGGCATGCTTCTGGATGTGAAACAATACTGACTGTAGGAGAAGGAGAGAAAACAGGACTGTATTAGTCTGGGTACATTAGACAAACAAATCCACAGAAACCCATATGTATAAGAGAGTTTTATAGAAAGGGTAAGTGCACATCAAAAAAACATCCCAACTCAGTACTGCCCAAGCCCACAAGTCCAACATTAGCCTATTTTCCCGACAACAATCCACAAAGTCCTTCTCCATCTCACAAAATACATGCAATGATGCTGACTGCAGGAGAAAAGCCAAATCACTGAGCGTGTAAGCATCTCAGCGCTGGCAGGCATCTCCACACAGCTGCTCCAGCACCCAGGGCTGCGTTGGGGTAGGTCCATGCTGCTTCTCTTCAGGGATGTCTTACAGGAAGTGAGCCTTTCCAGCTGAAGCAGGGAACTGACTAAGGAAGCTGCACGCTGGTCTGATTATCACAAAGCAAGAGATCTGAGAACTAGAAAGGCAAGGCTTACCAAGCCATTTATCTCTCCACCATCCAATTAACCCCACATGTGTTTATCAGCCAAGTTGGCACAATACATTTTAGCCATCTCAAGGACCTACCAAATACTGGCCCTTAAGCTTCCACTCTGAAGCAGCAAGAGCCTAGGAAAATTCCCATTTCCTTGGCCAAAGCAATCCATAGAACCAAACCTAACATCCAAGGGAAAGGACCCTCCAAGGCTGGTCCTTGAGAGAACTAGAAATAGTTGGTGATGACTACTACTGGATTAACTATTTGTCTCAAAGATATTTTAAATATACACTTTAATTATATCAAAAGGGACAAGTGCTCAGATTGTG
>NW_022106189.1:27799614-27804649 GCF_000313985.2 Echinops telfairi
TTTTTCTCTGAGATGAAATGAATAATTCTTGGTTTGTTATGACCAGAACGGATTACTTTTTGTATGATATGCCCCTAAATTAAACACAAAACCTTTTCTCTCTACCCCATCCTCAGGCCACAATCACTTCTGGGGTGGCCTTCCATAATAGTTTGCTAGCTTGGTAATTCATTCCACCCCTAGTTCCCTTCCCTTTCAACCTATTGTCAGTTATATGTCACATGACCTAGTGCTGCTGTACAGAAATTCCCCAAATGGGTGGCTTTGCCATTTCACAGTTCTGTAGGTACAAAGGACTGGTTCTGTCCATTTCTTTCTGGTGCAGCCCCAGACCATTTACGGTTTCTTGGTGATCACACTGTGACTTCTGTCGTCTCCTATATATGTCAATCTTTATGTCTAATTGGTTCTTTTTACGATTCAGAAGTAATTAGGTCTAAAATACACTCTACACTGGCATGACCTCATTACAGAAACAAACAAATGAACCCCCCCTCCTGCCCGTACAAATAGTATTACATCTTCACATATAGAATTGTTGTTGTGTGTCCTCCCATTGAATTGACTCAGAGATACCCTATGTACCAGAGTAGAACTGTCCCATAAGGATCACTACATTATAATGTTTTGGGGAATCAGTCCTGCTCTGTACTGATTAAAGCATTTGGCTACTAGGTAAAAGGTTGGTAGCGCAAAGGACACCAGCTACTTTGTCCGACAAAGATCTGGCAGTCTGCGACTATCAAGATTCCCAGGTTGGGAATCTCTATAGGTCGCTATGAATCACCTCATGACAGTAATGCAAATGGTTTTATTCTTCATCTTCATGGTTTCTGGTGGGTTTGAACCACCAACCTTTCTGTTAGCAGTCAGGGGCTTGCCTGTCCTGCCTCCAGGATGTCATCTTACATGCATAGGGAATCAGCATCCCAACACATAATTGAGATGAGGGACACAATCTAATTATAACACTGGAGGATGTTTATGAAGCACACATTTGATGATAGCACTTTCTTGCTTCAATGTCATTGCTGTCTTCCCATTGCTTGGAGAATAAAGTTTAAAATCTTCCATTTGGTCAACACAGCGCAGACTCATCTACGTTTCTCTCCTACACCGTCTCCAGTTCCTCCTCTCCCCTCTTCACAGCCACACTGACTGTTCATTTGTTAAGGCCCCGTGGTGGGACTTTTCCCTTTGCTGAAACATGTCAAATCCCATTCAACCACTGTTGGTGCGTGCGGGGGGAGAAGGGTGGTGGCATAGGGGAAGTTTGACTACTTGCCTCATTGGGAGGGCTTCTACCAATCATGCAGAAGAAAGGTCACTTATATAAGGGTACCATCACTAGTGTCCCAAGAGGAGGAAGGGCACCTTGCCTGTTTTTCCTGGAGTCACTGCAGTGTAGTGCTTCTACAGCTGTTCTGGCACCCGCATGTATGTATTGTTGTGCATTGACTCTATGCCAGGGCCCATATCCCTGCCTTTATGGGCTTCTCAACACGGTCCATTCGGAGGCCCTTTGCTAGTAGCTTGTTTACCACTCAGGAATGTATTCAGTAATTAGTGATTGAATGAATAACTCAATATGAAAAAATGAAAACTCCAATGTTAACATGTTAGTAACACCCCACCAAACAAAATAATAATCAGTACCATTGAGGTGTGTCTGACTCATAGGGATCTTGTAGGGACCTTGTTTGTTGTTTTTAATGCATATGAAAATATGGAAATTAAAGAAATGTATACAATTTGTATCTTCAGTATGCTTCACATATGTAAATATGTGATCAAAGTGAAAGATAATTATCAGGTAAAATGGACTGTGCTTTACATGAGAGTTTTTTACTCATGCCCCCTAATAGTAAATGTCTGCATCTTTCTAAAGCTGAAAAGATGGTTACTAGAAAGATGAGTTTTAGATGTTATTGCATAAATTATAACATGAAACATTTTGTAGAATAAGAAAAGACTAGTACTAAGTCATTGCTACCTGATAGATTCTGACTCATAGTGGTGTTACAGAAAAGGATAGACCTTCTCCCATGGGTTTCTGATACTGTAACTCTTGGTGTGAGTAGAAAGCCTGGTCTTTCTCCCTTGGAGCCGCTGGTGGTCCTGAACCACTGTACTTGTATAACCACTACACCGCCAAGGCTCCTAGATAAGAAAAGGCAGTCTTTATTTTCATGAGAACTTAAATGTAAGAGAACAAAACAAGACACACTCAATGCCATGGAGTTGATTTCATCTCATCGAAACCCTGTAGGACAGAATAGAATGGCCCCTTTGAGTCCCCGAGAGTGTCACTCTTTACAGGTGCAGGACACCTCTCCCTTCTCCTTGGAGTGGCTGGTGGTTTCCAACCTCCCACCTTGCTGTCAGCACTGTAGCAGCCCAATAGGTAATCCACATCACTGGGCTCTTAACTGTCAGAAAGAGATCAGGGAATTGTGCTCTTCCTTTTCTAAACAAAGCCCTGAAGAGCTGGATAGTTGATTTGTGCGAAATAGTGTACTGTCTACTAAGTGTGAGGGCAGGCTCTCCTTCCAGAAGAGCCAGCTGTGAATGAGGCCGCACAGGTGTGATGAAGAGCCAGGGCCTCGAGGGCCTGAGAGAAGCGCTTCTGCTGCTGGAGAGAAGACAGTGAAGCTCACGAAAACAAGCAACAGAAGTGACAAAGAAACCTCCCAAGACTATGAAGGACCAAGAGAAGCCGGAGGTCATTGCGAAACTCTTAGAAATGAGGTGAAGATTCAGGTGTTTTAGAATATCATGAACTGACTTGCCAAGAGTGATTAGAAAATCAGTCTGAATGGACAGATCTAACTGTATTCAGTGCAATGGGTGGAATCCATCCCCGAACCAAGGCCACTCCCTATTCCGTCACTTCCAATGAAGTCTACACGGAATGGAACCACTCTCTAGGGCAGTCCAGGCTTTCCTGTCAGAGACAACTGCCGCATCTTTCTCTCATGGTTCAAACCGCTGGCCTTTGTAGCTAGCATCTGAGTGCTTTGATCGTTGTGCCACCAGGGCTCCTTGGTGGCACCCATCTATGACAAAAGCTCGTATCCTTGGATAGAGTAGAACCTTGACTGACTCACTGTACTCGATAGTTGATGACTTCATGGTGAGCTGGCAATCCTATGGATTGCATGTCATTCATTCGACTCCAGTTTGTTGAATTATTGACTCTGACATAGACTCTAGGTGTAATCAGTGTATAACAAGTTCCTCTGGAGATCGAAGATGATTACTGTGCCTTCCTCCGATGCTGATGCTGCATTCTTCTGTATGCAGTCCAGCTTCTTGGATCATTTGCTCAGCATACAGATTGAATAAGTATGGCGGAAGGATATTACAACTGTGGCACACCCCTTTCTTGATTTTAAACCCTGCAGTATTCATTGTCCTGTTGGAACGACTGCCTCTTGGTTTATGCCCAGCTTCTGCATACAGGAGACTTCAATATTATAATTTAACTATAATAACCAAAGGCATCATTAAACCAAAGGCATCAATGGTAACTATCGTTATCATCCCTTTTCCATTTTCTCTGGAAAGCTGATTTACTTGATGTTGCATTTTAACAATCAAATACAAACTTATATGATTCTTCAAATAATCTAACCAGGTTGGAAATTAAGGGGGATTCAAGTTATCTTAGGTTTTCAAGGATTTCTAGTTATTTGGTTTTGTTAAATATAATTTACATCAACAGCATTGCATCCTCATCATCCATTTCCTATGAAAGAAGTATTCACATATTGATAGGTTTCATTTTCAAGTACTAATATTTTGAAGTTTTACTTTTTCACAGAAATATTGAGAGGTTACGAAACTTGGAAGAGACAGCCAATCAGGATATTGTCTGGCTATGACCAATCAATAAGGCTGGAGAGAAATATAATCTAGAGGAGGGCCCTGAATAAACAATCGTCACCCTTAGGTGAATTTAGCAATAAAATACGACTTGTTTTAATAAAAGGGTATGACTTATCTATGCAAAGGTTCAGAATGGGAAATTGGAGAGTGCTAGGTAAATCGTAAAGGGATCCTCCTGGCCCAGGTGTTATGCACCCTGCTGCTAATGCAAAGGCCAGGAGTTAGAACACGCCAGTAGCTCCTAGGGAGAAAAAAATCTGCAATTTTCTCCCAAAATTAAAATACTTAAAAACTTAAGTACCCCAAAACTTAAAAATACTAAGCTCCTTGCCATCCAGTTAATGTCAATCCCTAGTACTCTTATAAGACGGAGTGGCACTGCTCTCTAAGATTGTTATGGCTTTAAATCATTACTCAAGCAGACTGCCGCATCTCTTTTGTGGTTTTGAAGGACTAGCCTTGTGGTTAACCGAGGCACCAGCAGGTTTTCTTCTGCATAACGATTACATTCTAGGCTGTTGTGCTCTGTCCTGCATGGCTGTGAGTTGGCATACACTTCAAGGCGCTCAATAAAAGCAAGGTAAATCTTAAGTCATTGCTCTTCATCCACACCGCCTTCCTCTGCAGCAGAGATGGTACACATGACTCGGACAAGGTCACCCAGCATATCTGATCTATTGATGCTCCAGCCCGAGCTCTGACCACTGCTTCCTGGACACTTGCTTGGTCTCCCCCCCAGCACAGTGACAAACTTATACTCAATGACCCTCTAGGTGAAAGCTTGCTCCTCTCAGATTTGGCTCTTTCTGTGAGGACCCTCTCCAAGTTTCTCTGACGACATTCTCTGTGCTGCAGGCAGTGGAGGGGTAAAATGTGCTAAATCTATTCTTGACAGGGAAGGGCTCTGCCAGATAAGCAAAAGAGCCCAGGTGTAACGGAAGCAGGAAAGTACGGAAGGCAGGAGGCCTGCCGGCTTTGTTTTTCCATAGGATTTCAATCTGTTCCACACTTTTTTGCCTACCTGGACGGTGACATTCAAAGTGCTTGGGGAATTTTAATTGCAGCAATTCCATTCAATGGAGAACGGTTCAAGAGAGGGAAGAAGAGCGGTTTGGTTAAATGGGATGAGTGAGCGAAAGCATCTTGA
>NW_022106189.1:27805396-27825433 GCF_000313985.2 Echinops telfairi
AAAAAAGAAAAATAAATTTAATTCTAAATTTACCTTACTTTGATAGCCACAAATATGGCTACTAAGAAAGTTCACATGACAGTGACCACTCGAAAATGATGAAGTTGGTATTAATACTTTAAAATGTGGAATTCCAAATTAATGCAGAAACAAAGGCAAGAGTAAAGGTAAAAGTAATTTTAGGTAAAATAGTCACCTAGATTAGAAAATTAGTTTAAATGCATCCAAGAGAAGACTCTTCATCCAATCTTGAACTCCGTGAGGTCAGAGGCTGCTTTCTGTTTCTGTCAACCTTTGAAGTGGGCACTGAAGATTTTTCCAGAACCCCCTCATTTTTAAAAATAGTTTTATTGGCCGAGATTTCACATGCCACACACTTCAACAATGGGTGCATATTAAGAAGAGTTGTACAATCATCACTACAATCAGTTCTAGAAGATGTTCTTCCTTCTTGCACTTCTTGTTAGGAGCTCCCTATTTCCTCCCAACCTCCCTGTCAAACACACAATACGCCACTAATCCAGTTCCTGTCTCTGTAGATTTACCTGTCCTGGATTTCACATCTTTCTACTCCCATAAACAGCTATAGTCTTAGAAAACCACAGGGGTCCCTATTGACTCAATGGCAGTGAGTTCCATTTGGTTTTGGATTTAAGATACAGTAAAGTATACAAACATACAGAAAAAGAAAAATACAACCACGGTAATTAAAAAAAGAAAGAAAAACTTCAATAGAAAATATTAAATACTAGAACAAATTTAAAATGGGTCAAATGGGAAATCAAATGATAAGGTGTTAGATTTTAACTTAACTGTTTTTGCAACAATCCACTTTCCATTGCACTCTGAGTGATGGCAAGGCTATTCACATAGGGGATTCACCGTAGGCTTAATCCACATGTATTTCAACTCTGCTTTTTGTTTTTTTAATGAAACAACTTACAAATGGACCAAAATGGAGATCATTTCAACCTAACTGCATCTGCCATAATAATCGAGTTTGCAATACTCTGATAGCAAGGCTATTCTCATCCCTTGACTATGGTCAGAAGGGACTACGGTCAAAGGGTTAATCCATGTAGGGACCTGCAGGTGGATTTTAAACTTCCACTGTCATCACCGCCTTCTGCCAACAGGGTGCTCACAATTTAAACTCTACTGGCCTCATTCAGATTTGGAGTTTATTCTTTATAATCCTTGGATCACACCGGCTGGTATTCTTCCTCAATGCAGACTTAGCTGATACCTCATTTAGATGGCTGTTTGTTTTAAGAGTAGCCTTTAAGATCCCATTCCTTCTGATAGACAGGTACCATCTTAACCAATCAGATAATGTTCCTGGCTATCTGAAATGACAACCCAGTCTGGCCACAGGATATAGAACTAGAAGGGCAGGCACGCGGGGACTTGTTTATCCTCTTCTCACACATAGACTTGCCCGAGGAGAAGCCAAGGCTTCAGTAGATCCGGTGACAATCACATGGAGGCTGCATGAGAGCGTGCTGGGGAGACAGACGCGATGAGGGTTCTGACGTGAGGCTCAGGTTCAGTAGATCCGGTGACAATCACATGGAGGATGCATGAGAGCATGCTGGGAAGACAGACTCTATAAGAGTTCTGACTTGAGGCTCAGGTTCAGTAGATTCGGTGACAATCACATGGAGGATGCAGTGAGAGCATGCCGGGAAGACAGACTCTATAAGAGTTCTGACTTGAGGCTCAGATTCAGTAGATCGGGTGACAATCACATGGAGGATGCATGAGAGTGTGCTGGGAAGACAGACGCGATGAGGGTTCTGACTTGAGGTTCAGGTTCTTCTAACATGGAACTGGGATCAGGTGTCTGGGGGCTCTGAGGCACTTTGTTGTGGATTTTGTTGTTATTGTTGATTTCTGATCTAGGATGCAGTATGTAATACAGAGTGGAGAGGCTCCAAAGGATGCGTATAGCTGTCATTGTTGTGGAAGCAGATTATTAGGTGTGTTTCTTCCATGGTACCTATAGGCCAGTTTTGTCTACCAACCTTGTGATTATCAGACAAGCACGTGTTGGTGCTATCCTGGGATTTTGTTCATTGAAACCCTGGGTACTTTTACTGAAAGCTTCTCGTTAATTGTATCTTTTAAAAATAATCTGCCTGTATTTATGTAAATGCATGAATTTATTTGTTGTTGTTAGATTCCAAGTCATAGCACCAATCGCAAGAATGGCAAGGCAGTGAGATCGAGTCATAAGATTACGGAGACCGTTTGGGGGATGGCGTATTTTCTGGAGGAACACAGGATGATCATGGGGCTTATTCGGAAGAAGTTTAAGAAAATATTAAAAACTGTCCTGGTGAAAAAAAGGAAAGGGAAATTGCAACCAGGCTTTTACTTTTTTCTTTTTCTGTCAAGACAATTTCCTGCTCACTGTTCACAAGTCTCAAGAGTTGTCCTATGAGAATGTCACTAGGGAACCTCACCCCACAGACCCTACAGTGTGGATCTTGCCTCCTCCCGCATGTTTTTGTTCCTGAAGCTCAAAAACATTGAAAAGGAACAGTGAGTCCCTTGAGATTGTCCAGACTGCCGTTTTGAGAGGTGTAAATCAAACAATCCACCATTCTTTGGGGAAAGTTCCAGAGATGGGAACACACTTTCAGAAATGTATATACCAAGGTAGAGGAGAAGTGGAGAAACGATAGATTCATACTTTGATATTTGCACTTAAGAAAGGCTTCTGTGATTTTTGAAGAAGTGGTTTTTTTGCCTTAGCCTCATACATGTTTCACGTAGGTTTACTTTTACTGAAATTTGGCAATATTTTCCTCACTGTGACGATTTAATCCACTGATTAGAAAAATAAAGAGTCTTCATTTCTGTTGTGTATAAAGTAAACTTGGGCCTTTGGAGGGAGACATTTCTACAAGGGCTTTCTACAAGCATCTGTTGAATATATAAAGAAAAGCTAGGAACTACAAGAAAGGAGAATAAACTAATAAATTATGTAATTCAGAATCTAAATTGCAACTGATGTTTTAGAAATGCTGCCTGCTGGATGTGTCCTTCAATGAATGCTGAGTCTCAAATTCTGTCGGCATCAAGCCAAGCCAAATAGATGAACTGAGCAGACTACCGATTTGACATGGGAGTAAGAACACATACTTAGAAGCACACACGCATTCTTATTTTTTAGCAATTGCATTTACGTTTTTATTTCAATGTTTCTATTTCATTCACCCTATTATTCAATCACGGGTGCCCTTTATCAGTGCTGTCTAAGGATATTAATGAAAGGTTCATGTTACTAAGGATTACGAAATAGAGATGAAAGAAAGAAACTGTGTCCCACAATGTACTGTATATTTTGTTTGAAAAACCTTTTTTCCATATCTTTCATTTTGTTTTTGTGTTGCTTACCACTGTCTCCCTTGTATTATTTCTTCTTGAATTTGCCCTTTCTTGCTCCAGGTCCCTCTTTTGAGACCCAGATGACTACCACCTTCCACCCCTCTCTTGCCCAGGGCGCCATGACTCTATGTCCATTTCTCTGACCAAACTTAAAACTCAAACTCACACTTTAAAGAATTCAGGTGTGACATTGACCATTATTTATAAGATAATAATTTCATTTGTGATCAGCAAGACAAAGAACCTCTAGATGCCAGACATGCCCTTCTTAAAAGAGAACAGGAATTAGAAATGACAAATAACCATCGTCTCTTGACTCGTCTTCAGTTTCTTCAAAGGCTTTGTTATAGGTATTGAACGAGATAGACCCAACTTATATTTCACCAGTTATGTACAGAAACCTGATTCAATTTATGTGATTTTTCAGACTTATTCCAGCATAAGCCAAAGACTAACATACGGGCCATTTGAGCAGGGAAATGTAGTCTCAGGAGGGTGAGTTAGAAGGGGAAGCGGTGTGGGTTTCTGGTAAGAACGCACTCTTGTTCCTCAACTCTTCCTCTCACAAGGGAAGACAGTGACAGAAAATGACCATCTGATGCCAGAGCTTTAAGCAGTGTCTGGGACTGTACTGTGCCAAACAGGATCCACTGGGCACACTGTATTTAAGTCTAAATCTTTTTTTTTAAGTTTAAATCTGAAGTGACTCAAACACAATAAATTTCAACCTTCAGTTCCTTCTTCTCATGAGCCATGTTTCAAATGTTCAGTAAACTGCAAACAGCGTTTGCCGGCCCTGACCTCTGATGTGGAATAGCTTAGTCATTGCCAGTCTATCAGACAGCACACAAAGCAGCTTTGACAGTGATACCACTAACATAGTTCCACTCAAAGAAGTTTGAATCCCATCTTCACAGATCATTGACTTAAAGCAAGTTATCCCACTATGGAAATAGAGAACGGTAAGTGAATCACACTCGGATGTAGTAGCACATTTACAACGCAACAAGATGTTGGGAACTGACCTTTAGGAGAACGTAAAATGTTCCAACTTGTCCGCTGGAAGGGTTGTTTGACAGGTAAACAGAACTGCCAATGAGATAGCTGAGCTTAACTATTGTACAGGGAAGGTATCAGGTGGTGTTAATCATATTGAATCGGCATCCCAAATATCAATTAGAATCTTGGTAATGTAACAGAAAGGAGTAACAGAGGCTAGCAAGGATCCTGGCTCAGCTGGGTGACTTTAGAATGATAGACAATCATATCCTTAGAAAGATCTCACTTCCTTAAGGTCACTTCCAACACCTAGCAACCCAATAGGACAGGGGAGAAATGCCTCTTTGGGTTTCTGAGACTATAAACTCTACTGGAGTAGAAAGCCTCCGTAGAAAGCAGCTAGTGGTCTTAAACTGTTGACCTTGCAGTTAGTAGCTCAAGGTGTCACTCACTACACGACCTGTGCTACTTCTGAGAAATACAGATGTGTAAAACAATGAATTCATTTGTTTCAGTACCTTTGACCTTTAGTCGTATTCAAAAACAATATCTCTGTCTATATAAACAGTTCAATTATGTCCTTTAAGAGAGATAATATAGAGTAGGGCTGATCCAAGGACAAAATAGAGCCTGGGGAGCATTGTGTTACCCTCTGAATGCAAACCCCTTCCTTCAGATCCTTTGGGATCTTTCTATTGTGGCTCAGTCAATATTAATGTCAAATGTCTAAAGTGGTATATACATTCCTGGGCGATGAGATTCGGTCATCCAATCCTGGGTTTTCTGTCTAGGGTTTTAGCTGACCTCAGTTTTCCTACTCCAGCAGCCCTGGACCTCACTGCTCCTCACAGCATAATGCTTACAGCATGTCCCTTCTTAGCATATGTCGTTTCACGTTCCAAATGGGTTCAGCTCCTGGGCAACCCTCGGGCTCTCTTGTAGTTGCTTCCTGCAGAGAGTCTCCCATAACTGTAATAGGGCCCTTTCCTACGTGTTCCCTTAGAAACCCCAATGTGCACTATCTTAACTCATGTTATGTGGCGAATGTACCACCATCGATATTAGGCTAGCAAAGATCATAGCTGTGATTTCTGCACTACAATAGCAGTGATATAGACTCTCAGTAAACTTCGTTTGAAAGAATGTTAATACATACGTGAATCGTTGAACAAGGGAATCAAGTAGATGGCAGGTTAAGAAAGATAGGCCCAAAATGATTAAAAAATAATCATAAGGAAAACAAAGAGTTTGGGTGGAATGTAAGTGGGCTAAATTTTTGCAACGAGGCAAATCAAAGACATGACGTAATTGTACAATGGGAAAATACTCATTTGGCAGATACTATTATTTTGATCAACCTCACCAATACCAAATGCCTCCCGAGTCCTTGACTAGCACTTTTCTAAGCACTTTGAAGAAAATATTGTAAATTTGATTGTGATGTTTATTGTACAACTCTTCTTGATATTCTTGAACTATTGAATTATATGATTTGTGAATAACAGGCCAATAAAACCATGTTTAAAAAAAGAGAGAGAGATTTCCTTGTTTCTTTTTAACAGCAGGATGAAGCAAGCATTGTGATTATCCTAGCCTTCCTGCAAGCTGCTAAGAAACCAACAAGCCTGTCTTAGAAGAAGTACAAGGAGCATTCCAAGAACGCTCCTCGGAAGCCAGGATGATGAGACTTCTCTCACATCCTTGGGACATGTTGTCAGGAGAGACTAGTCCCTGGAAAAGGGCATCATGTTTGATAAAGCAGAAGGAAGGTCAGCCAAAGAGAGAGAGATCCTCAAGAAGATGGGTTGAGACCGTGACTGTAACAATGGGCTCAAACAGAACAATAATTGTGAGGTTGGACAGAAGCCCAAGCAGTCTTTCTTTCAGTTGTACATACGGTCAGTATGCGACATCAGAATCAACTCAATGCTAGGCAACAACAACCTGACAGATGACAAACCTGAGAAATGGAAACTATGCATATGAGGCCCCCATTCACACCTTGTAGATGGCAGAGCCAGGGGCTAACCAGGGTAGACCAGTCCCAATGGCCATGTCCACAACCGCCTTACAATATTACTTCCACCCTCTTGGGGGCAAACAGTTCTTTGAGGAGACCTGAGGCTCCCGTTCACCTTTCCCTAAAGATAAACAACTCAAGGCCATTTTTCTTGTGTTAACTTAGGCTTTGAATTGTCAGTACCTTTTCTGTTCCAATTGATTTCCTTTCAGCAAAGTTTGCTTTAATTCCATAATCGTTACCATCCATTATGGTCATATACATGCATATAAGCTTACCTAAACAAATCAAAACACTCAGAATGTGAGAAGCTGCTCACAAGTGGATTGAAGGGGAAAAATGACTGTTTATCAGGAAACTTTTATCAGTGTGAAATGGACTGAAAGTGGATGTCATTTAGCATGAAATCAGGTAGAATGACCTTGAAAGATTTAAAAAGTAATCAAGAACACTCCATCTGTGCCTATCAACTCGTAATTGTGAGTTCACCTTTTCAAACAGGAAAACACATTTGAATTCCTAGTATATTCCTACAGAACATACAGTTATGGCTCAAGAGGCCTGTGCTCACCAAGTTGTTCATAGTGGGTCGATCCATGGCCAGCATGGAGAGTTACTCATGTCATTAAAATAGATACATAAAATCACATTACCCCTTGAGGGGAACAATGTTTATCAAGGAAGGGGCTTTATACATGGAATGAGTCGATCGATTAAAAAATACCTTGATTATTATTTTAAATACAATAAAAATAAAACTCTTGAGGAAAATTGCATACACTATAACTTTGGGCATTGTACCTTGTCGTTTTTTTTCCCAATTAAATAATCCAATGAACATAGCCAGCATATTGTTACTGAAAAGCAAAAGGAAAAAAGTGAATACTTGCATGTATGCAAGACAGTAAAGATATCTTAAAGTGATGAAAATAATTACAAAATAAGTACAAACATATTAAAATATAAGTAAAATCACCATGGAAATGATTGTCCTGCACTCTGTGACAAGTGCAGTACATTAAGTTTTTCTTCATCGATATGATAAAGTCCTAATACTATGATAGAATAATATGCAAATGAGGAGTCAAAAATACATGGAGAAATAGAAATCAAAGTCAAAATAATCTTTACTAGTCAAATTAAAGCAATAGATATCAAACATACTTATAAAGATTGATCAGATGAAACATGCTCAATGCATCAAATTCGTGTGGCAGCAATGAGATGGACAATTCATACATTGCCGATAAATCCACCAAACCGAACCAAATGCCATCGAGTCTGTTTTGATTCCTAGACCCCCGACAGGACAGAGTAGAGTTTTGCTCCAGTTTCTACTTAGAAACAGAGTGGAATATAAATATAATGGATTATTACTTGGCCTTAAAATGAATTGCAGTACTGATACATACTATACCATGAATGAACCTCAATAACTTTATGGTAAGTGAGGTAAGCCCGAAAGAGGAAAAGCACAAATATTGGTTGAGTGATTCCATTTATATGACACAACCAGAACAGGCAGAAACATCCAAAAGGCAGATTAGTGGTTGAGAAATGAGAAGTTAGGGCTCAATGGATAGAGAGGTTCTATTTGAAAGGATTATACGGATTGGGAAGAGAATGGTGATGGTTGGACCACCTGGAGAATATGATGCATGCCACCTGCAGCCATCCCTTCTAGTCCCATCCCTGACTCATAGGAGTCGGGCTGTCTCTGCTGTCTCTGTGGACAGTGCATTTCCAGCCTCTAGCTCCCATGGTTTTCATTTGGAACCTTTTCTTCAGCCCTATTGCTCCTTCTTCAACTCTCTGCTCCCCACTCTGGTTGGCATGAATCAAGTTGGATCACATTGTAACAATATTTATTTGTGTTTGGAATAGGCAAATCTATATCACATCCTCTTAGCATACCTACATGTGGCACTCTGGAGAGAAAATTTGCAGAGAAAAGATTTGGAGAAGTGGGTAAAGAAATACATAAAAGGAAATATACAATGGTGTTTTGGCAGGGGAAGAAAGAATATACAATACAGTCCTATAAAATCCCTAGAAAGTATACTTATGTAGATTTTTAAATCTTTCTTTTATTTTCACTATCTATGTTTTCTATGAAGAAAATATGTTTCTTTTTCGAAGAGAACAAATATATATGAAAAAAATTAAATGCTTACTTTTGATTTTGACCACTATTTCAATGTGAAATTGTAATAATTACGTTCAAAGGGGAAAATAATATTAACTTGTTTGGGTTTCTCTTATTGATACCAGGTTTTTTTTTAAAGAAGTATTTATGGTTTGAGAAAAGGAGAACAAATAAGGTGTATCATTTTGTGGGAGAACTATAAGTTTTAAATTCAGGCTTGAAACTGGATTTCTTTCTATGATATGTGAAGCAGATAAAATCCAGATGAAGGGGAACGAGGAGCTAGTCAAGGAAGTTTTAATGTATTCTGTATGGAGGGAGTTTTGGTGCGCCATAGTTAAATCTGTTGGGGAGACAATTCCTTCATTCTGCTAATATCATTCTTATTGTCTTTATCCTGCTAGGTGTCAACCTGTTGGTTCTGCATCACCGCTACGCTATGTACAACAGAGCAAAGCACTGTGCCATCTTGCTCCATGCTCACGACTATTGTGATCTTTGAGCCCATTGCTTCTGCCAGTAAGTCAAATCATCTCTTCCGGATCATATTCTTTTTCATTGACTCTCTACAAGCATGATGTCTTTCTCCATGGGTTTGTCCCTCCTGTTAACGTGCCCAAAGTATGTGAGACAAAGTCTTGCCTTCTTTGCTTCTGATTACTAAGGCTGGACTTTCTCCAGGACAAATCTGTTTATTTTCTAGTGGTCCACGATCATCTCGAGATTCTCTGCCAACACCATAATGAAAGCACATCGGTGTTTCTCTGGTCTTCTGGTTTTCTTTGTCCGGTCTTCTGGTCTGAGAAAAGTCCCGATGCTCCACACAGACAAGGCCACTGAAAACATCATGGCTTAGGCCAGGCGCACCTTGGGTCTAAAGTCATATCCTTGGTCTTATACATTTTAAAAAGGTCTTATGCAGTAGATTTTCTGAATACAGTATCTTGTTTGATTTTCTTTCACTGCTGCTTCCATGAACATTGGTCATATTAGTCTAGATCCTATAAAAAAGCAAGCAAATGGACAAATAAAGTTTTGTTCCATGGAACGTACTCTCCGGTGGGTTTGAGAACAAGTGGAGGACCCCAGGCGCAGGGTGTGCTACTTGGAAATGGGGAATACGACACAAGCATAAAAGGCTCTAGACTTCCTGGGTTGGACAAACCGCTCATGCGCTTGGTTGCTAAATGAAAGATTGTAAATTTGAGTACACCTGAAAGAGTCTGCAATCCTGATGCCACATTTTTCTTCATCTAATGCAGCTCTCTGATTACCTGCTCAGCCTAAAGAGAATGAAGCAGGATAACAGAACACAGCCCTTAAGACACCACGCTCCTGATTTTAAACCACACAGCAGGCCCTGCTTCCAGTGTTACCACTGGCTCTTGATCTGCCCAGAGGCACCGAGCAAACATTGAGTTCCTCAGAAGAAAGATGTAGAAATCTCCTTCTGCGAAACCAGCCACTGAAAGCCCTGTGGAGCACAGTTCTGATGTGGAACACATCGGGTTGCTGTGGGTTGCAGTTGACACTAAGGTAACTGATTAGAGAAGGCTCCGTACAGCAGTATGTTTTTTCTTCTATTATCCCATAAGACCAGCCTTGTGTGTTCCGAGCTGTCAGACACTGTTTTCCTGCCAGGGGCTCTGCGCGCCAGGAGAAGAGGCCTTCGCTCTGGTGTGGACTTACGCTTTGTGTGGCAACTGCTTTATCCTTCCTACAATCAATTGCAGATTAACCAAATTGTAAAGGTTATATACCCATCACCTTCCAGGAAACAGTAACAATAAATAAAACACAATGGTGAGAAAGAGAAAGCAAAGGACTGAGTGCCCAAACAAATCCACATCAAGAAAAGCAACAGAGGTCCGAGAATCTCTTTTCTACCGATATCCATGAAATGAAAGTCATAAGGGAGATTTAAAAAGCACACTAGACTATTACAAAGGCCCAATGAAACTCAGGGAGGGGGGTGTTATCCTAATGTTCACATCATAGAAACATGATAAAAATCACATGAGAAAATGTAAGCTTGTTGTTGGTCGGTGTCATTCAGTTGGTCCTGTGCCATCCTCACAACTGTTCTTATCTCTGAGCCCACTGTTGCTGTCACCCTGTCGATCCAGCTTGTGGAAGGCTTTGCTCTTTTTCACTGTGCCTTTAGTCTACCGAGCATGATGTCCTTCTCCAGGGGTGACATGTCTTGAGAGGAGCTCTTGCCGTCCTTGCCTCCAGGAAGCATTCTGACTGTTCTTCTTCCAAGACGGCTTGGTTTGTTTTGTGGCTTATTATCAGTGCCATTATTTGCAGAACATTTGAATTTCTTATCATGTGTATATCTATAAAATATAATTGAAATATTAATTTATTAGTATATCTCCATATAAGTATATATAGTAAAATCTGAAATGTGGTTCATATGGACATCTTCAGATGACATGAACTCACACTGTAACTAAGCTGAAGTGTGTCAAGCAGGCACACATGTATACATATCTTTGGTTTCAGAGCCCTGCTTTCAAAACCATATCCCAAAGAAAAAAAAATTTCACCTCTGTGGTCCAAAACTTAAATGATAAATACTGGAGTTTAGTGGATTTTGCTAACAGAACCAGCTAGATTCTAATAAGATATGTTGCTTTTCACATTTTCAATAAATCCAAAGAATTTCTGAAGGCTACTTGGATTCTACAAATGGATTCGATACTCACGCCTGTCAAAAGTGTTATTGAAATATGTTTAAAAGTCCCCAACGGCATTAATATAATCTATCTTACCATGAATAAAAGTGAGACTCTTTAAGTAGAAATGGAAGTCCTATGGACAATTACTCCAGCAATGATCCCAGCGAGAAAGATATTTAATTATCTTAACAAAGGATATCCATTTTCCCTTGTTCTACCCCTCATCCCCCACCTTTTGGGAGCAGCTTCACCATTTTGTCCATAAAATTAGTCCATTGCCTCTCACCCTGCCTTGCAAATCATTATTATTAACTGCCAGAGGTCAGCTTCGTGGGATCCACTCAGCTATTCTTATGCTCTGATTTCTCTTTCATAGCCTCTAACTTGACCTTTATTGAATTTTAATTTTAGCTAAAACTTTTAGTGCTTTCGGGGACAAAAAAAAATATTTCACTGAACTGGCCAGGTTGATGGTTTCAGTTGCACTTTTTGACTTTTCAAAGCAATCAGAAAATAAACCTCTGCCTGGGAGCCATGCGATTTTCATTCTGAGTCTTTATCTATGTATTCATAACTTGGAAATGTCAGATGCTTTTGCGTCCATTCAGGGCTACCTACCAAGGTGCTATGTGATCAGCAGTTGCTGATGGCCAAAAGTGACGCTGAACAATGGGGCTTTGGTACTGAGAGGGATCTTATCCTACATATACAAAGCCCAAGGTGTTTAATATATTTGTTTACATTTGTGATTATGGTAGTTTACAAACATCAGGCACATGGACAGGAGGGAGGGTTCCCATCCCAAGAAAATGCAGCAAAACTTGTCTCAGAGATCCTACTCTCCCAATGGTGCAGACGGGAAATGGAAAGCTCTGGTGTGGGTATGGCAAGAGGAAGCTTCCCAAGTGGTCTGTGCATGAAGACATTTGACCTGTTGCTGGTGATTTTTCTCCCACTTATGAAGACCCTATTCGCCACAGGATACACAAGCCACGGTAGTTCCATTCACCTTGTCTGCATGCAGATATTGGACATTGAATAAGAAGACTGAAGAAAAATCAATGCATTTTAACTATGGTATCGGCAAAGAAGAGTGAGAGTACCAGGGGCTGCCCAAAGAACAACAGATCTGTCGTGGCAGAAGTACAGTCAGAATGCTCCTAAGAGACAAGGGCAGTGGGCTCTCAGCTCATGTACTTTGGACATGCTCTGTATTAGGAGAGACCAGTCCCTGGGAAAGGACATCACACTTGGTAAGGTAGAGGGACAGAGAAAAATTGGAAGGTCCTCCATGAGCTGCATTTATACAGGGGCAGCAACAATGGGCTCAACCCTAAAAGCAATTGTGAGGGGGTGCAGGACTGGGCAGTCTTTTGTTCTCTTGGGCTTAGGGTCGTTATAAGTTGGAACCAATCTGCCAGTCCCTAACCAACATATGCCACAGGATGAAATGATGTCCAGTCTTGTACAATCTTCATGAACATTAGGATGCTCTTTCCCAGTGTGTTCCTAAAGGAGCCCATTCTACCCACTGGGGGAAGCTCTGGAACCATCCATCTTGAAGGGCTGCACAAACAGACCACACCTTAGCCTGGATTAGGTGCTATTAGGGGCTCATCTTGCAGTGGTAGATCGAACAATGTTCTATTGTGATCCACAAGGTTTCCAGTGGGCAGTTCTCAGAAACAACTTGCTGGGATTTTCCTCTCTGTCTGGCTTAGTTTGCTTGGCAGACCCCTGTCCAACCATGAGTGAGTCTGCTGGTGGTGGGATTTTGGTAGCATAACTTCCAGCATCACAGCAACATTCAAGCCATCCCAAAGTGATGAACTGACAGAAGCATGATAGGTCTTTTATTTAATTCTGCCTCCGTGGCTAGTGGCCTTTCTACAAACAGAATGGTGAGCGGCTGACTTACACATGTGCACTGCACACTTGCACACACAGACTCCAGATAACAAGAGATGAGCAGTAAGAGACCAGATTGAGCATGACTTTTTCATTGAAGTTTAATTTCTCTTGAAAAATCAAAATGCCAAAAAAAGCAGAGTTTATAAGCAACAAAGGTAAGATTACCTGGAAGAAACCGGTTTCTGGTCCTGATACTTGAACTGCTCACCCTGAGGGATTCGAGCGAAGAAACAATTACATGTCCATCACATTTCTAAGAAAAGTGTTAGCATTTAAGATTCCAAGGAAAAATGATATTAACTTGAACTTAGCTATGAATACACGTTTTTCCCACAGAGATTATATTTTACAACAGGACAGAAAAAACATCTTGAACCTGCTCCACATGAACAAACATGCTCTAGAATGCAGCCTCCGTCCTGGAGGTCACTGTGTACATGATGATATTCAAGAAAGAGCCTACAGCAAACAGATCTTAACTTTGTTTAAGTTTTACCTAACTTAAAACAGCATTGCCTGACTTCATTATGCACAGAACACTATTTTCCTGGACTATCTATTAACAGTCTATAAAATATATCCTTCTAGTGGTCCAAGTCTAGCAATAAAATGAAGGAGATGGCCTGGAGGGTATAATAAAGGCATAGGCCATCACTTGGTGGAATTCTTGCCTGCCATGTAGGAAGCCAGTGTTTGAGTCCTGACCAATGCATCTCATGGGCAGCCATCACCGGCGGTGTGCATGTGCGACAATGATGCTAAACAGGTTTCTTCTGAGCTTCCAGACCAACATGGACTAGGAATAAGTCTTGGTGTTCTACTTCCAGAAAGGAGGCAAAAAAAACCAGCGTAGATCACAACGGTCCGATCTGCAACCAGCCATGGGGATGGGCATGCCAGGGCAGCATGTCTTTCCATAGAGTTGTCAAATAACAAGGCCAGTTAACTGGCAGCAACAATTCTATTGAGGAGTTTCAAGAGCGTGCTCTCTGCATGTGCTGATATCACCTGTTGAAGGGACTGATGTTTAGGCAAAGGGGGTCTCTTGTTCAAATGCGCCCTCACCTATTCCCAGCAGACCCAATACACATTCATAAAACCCTATTTTAAAAACTCATTCAAGATTGTCCTATGATCCCTTGCCTTGAAGGACTCCACTTGACCATCAGAGTCAACATTTTAGTGTTCAGAGTGGCTTAAATGAGGGGCCCGATCCCTTCCATCTTTTAAATAATTCAGTCATAGCAAGCTTCATTTCAGTCACACTGTCCTTACAGAAAAGGACACAGCTAAATAGAAATGGGATCCTAAAAATACATGTTCTGGTTTTTCAATGGAAAAATTTGCCAAAGCAACTTCTAATCCCTTTATGATTTCACTGGCGATAGCCACACTATCATATAATCTGCCCCCAGAAAAAGCAGAAAGTCTCCCAAAATATAGTTCTTCACCTATGCTGAAACTTGTAAAAATATAGAAAAATAAATGTGGATTTATACTCCACCTTTGACTACTAAGCTCTTTGAGACGTTTTTCTAAATGAAAAATAAAACCTACAGGAAAATGACATTAAAAAACTACCAAGTGCAAATGCTTAGCATCATCATGCTATGACCTTGACTTAGCTTTTAAAGACGAGGAGTGACTGGCCCTCTACATCGACAAGACCGAGCAGTGTGTAGGTGAATGCAAGTGGGAAGAAAAGACACATAAATAACAATCTTTCAAACTTCTGTTCTTGAATATTGTTTTTTGTCATCACAATTGCACAATGAAATATGAAGGTTCAATTTCCTCTTCATTTCCTTTTAATAAAACTTCTGTTCATTTCATTTCGGAGAGAAGATTGAATCTAAATTACTTTGACTTTTCTTGGCCTAACTTTGGTGAATGCTACCAGACATGAGAACGGAGGTCCTTTTAAGCATCACCCATGGAAATTAAGAGGGATAGCCTTCAACTCTATATTTGACTCAGGCTCTTCCCTCTCCTACTCTGCGGGCCTTCTGCACGGGCTGTGGGATCTGGGTGCACCCACTAGGGCAGTCTTCATCCCAGTCTTATCCAGGCCACAGAGGTTAGGGTTTACTGTGCCCATGACACTCCCGAAAAGGACAGTCTGCCAAGGGTCCCTTGTGGAGTTTTTCTCCACGTCAGCCCCTAGCAGATATATTTCCTAGAGACTGAAGTAAATGGAGTCCTCTTCGGTGAGAAATTTTATGTTGGAAATACTTCTAATGAACAGCCGGAATCTGACAAATGACTCACCAACTTTCAATGGTCCTCTGTGGCCTAATAGTCCAAAAGGAAAAGGGGGAAATAAAAAGAATGTAAGAAAGAAAAGACGGAAGTTACCTGGCTTCACTGTAGCAACGTTTGTTGTCTGGCTTCTGCGCATGCTTCTTCCACTGGGTTTTACCTCTAAAGGCGCAGTTTTGAGAAAAAGACTGTTTTCTACCACTTCAGATCTTGAACTATTAAATTCCCAATCAAATAGGTAAACAATGTGTGGTTTGCATATCACCGTGCTCATGAAAGACTCTTCCGTGATGCGTTATAACAGTGAGCCTGAATGCGACGTCAGAAGCCTCCTCACAAGAGTCCTTCACGATGACATTCCTAATTGACTGAATTTGTACTTCAACATGAAACACCATAACCTGTTTCCTAATATCTAACTTTCATCAAATCCCTACGATGCTCCACGGACTGCACTTCCATTGGGGGAAGTGAAGGATCACTTCTTATCATCCCATGCAAGACTAGGTCTTTCTTGCACTGTTGAGGAATTAGAGTGAGCCAGGAAGACGAGACAGTAACACTGCTGTGGTCAAGGACAGAATGTATAGCAAGACGTAGCTCAGTCTGGACATAGATTAAGAGTCCAATCTATCACATTGTAAAGATGGAGCAAAGCAAAGGATCAACAAAAAAGCCTTGAGATGCACCAATATTTAGAGACAAGAATCAGAAAGAAATTTCATTAAAAATCACTATTCTTGAGCTACCCTGGACCGTGAACATGAACGCAGGAAGGAAAACACACTATCTTGGAGCCCGGCCCTCCCTTCCAGTCCTCCAAAAAGGGCTTTAAATAAAAGAAGGGGATTGGTCCTGCGCAAGGCAGCTGAGTGACCAAGATATATGGGGATTGAAAATTGCCTGTTTGAGTTTGCAAGCTGAAGATCATTGCTGATTGCAGAGAGGCTATTTGCAGGATAATATAAACCCAAGCCTGGTTGCAATAGATTAAGAGAGTCATTGAGGAGAGAATGGAGACAATAAATAAGAGGTCTATGTTTAGATTTATTTATTTCCTATCAAGGGAAACAGAGAAAAGGCACAGAGTCCAGGGGGAATCATAGAATTAAAAGAGCTGCTTTCTTTTCTCTTCAAAATGGGAAGGGTCCGGTCATCTTTGCACACTACCGAGTAAGGAGGAGAGAGATGGCTCTTCAGGACAAAAGGAGGCGTGATGACAGACTGAAGTGCTTGAAGAGCCAACTTTCCCTGCGCTTTGAGGTTGGTTTCAATGAGCGGTGACCCTGTGGGACACACTGGAACATCCGTACAGCATTTTCTAGGATGTAATCTTTCCCTGTTTGTTTGCAACTAAACCGGGTGTCACAAAAGAATGTAAGTCCGTTTCCATTTTACTTTTCCTTCTTTGAGAACCACCGAGACCAGGGTTTAGGTCTGACAGTAAGGAATCTGGGGAGTGTTAAAGACTGCGACCCTCTCTCTCTTTTCTCCTTTGTTTTGAATTTCATTCATTTTTATTATTTTTCTTTCTCCTCTTGTTGGTGGAGGGGAGCACACACCAGGAAAGCCACACTAGACGTGGTTGTGCAGGCCGTCTAGCCAATATAGTGACCATCTCCCTAAGCATGTTGTTTTGTCTTCTTCTTTTCCCAGCTACCCTCCTTCCTCACATCCCCGCCCCGTCCCATGCCCCCGACACCCAGGTCTGGCCTCGTCATAGTCATCAGTCTTTTCCTTTTATGGGGAAACCACTTTGACTTTTCTTTCTTCCTTAATAATAATGGTGTCATAAAATATTTCTCTTGACGAGATGGACTAACTTCACTGAGCACACTGTCGTTATTGCTTCTAGGTGCGACCTACTGCATGACAGAATGCAGCACTTCCTGATCCTCTGCCAGGCACCGATTTGTTCCTGGGCTTGAGCCCATAGCCGGAGCCACTGTGTCAGTGCATCTCCTGGAGGGCCTCCCTGTTTTTCACTGCCCCTCGACATGACCAATAAAATGTCTTTCTCTAGATCGGTGGTTCTCAACCTTCCTAATGCCGCAATCCTTTAACAGATTTCCTCATGTTGTGGTGACCCTCCAACCATAAAATTATTTTCATTGCTACTTCATCACTATAATTTTGCTGCTGTTATGAATTTCGCGACCCTGGTGAAAGAGTCATTCGACCCCCAAAGGGGTGGCGACCCCCGGTTGAGAACCACTGCTCTAGAGTCTGGTCTTTCCTGACAACACATTCAAAGTATAGAAGACGAAGTCTCGCCATTCTGGCCTCGAAGGAGCACTCTGGGCATACCTTTCCTAAGACGGATTTCTTAATCCTTTGAGAAGTCCATGGTACTTTCAGTATTCTCTGCCTGCATCACAATTCAAATGTGTCAATTCTTCTTTGGTCTTCCTTAGGAAATGTCCAACTTTCACATGCATATGATGCACGGAAAATACCTTGGTTTGGTTCAGGTACATCTTAGTCCTCAAAGTAAAATGCTTGCTTTTCAATACTTTAAAGAGGTCTTATATAGCAGATGTACCCTTTTGATCTCTGACTGCTACTTCCATCAGCATTGATTGTGGATCCAGGCAAGACAAAATCCTTGACAACTTCAATCTTGTCTCCATTCATCATGATGTTACCTATTGGCCTAGTTGTGAAGATTCTGGTCTTCTTTACGTTGAGTTGTGGTCCGTATTGAAGGCTCAATCCCTGATCTCCATCAGCAAGGGCTTCAAGTCCTCCTCACGTCAGTGAGCACGGTTTTGTCATCTGCATTTCACAGGTTGCTAATAAACCTCCTCCAAATCTGATGCTGCATTTTTCCTCCTATAGAAATATTTGCAGGAAACATCAGTGTGTATGTGTCCGTATGTACCCAGGAGAGAGATTGAAGGATCATAAAGTATTTATGTTTTCATTGGCTTAAGTAAGCGTGAGACAGTTTTCCATAATGGTTGTTCCATTCTGCAATCCCACAGAAATGTACGACTGCTCCAAGTAATCCCTATCCTCTCCACTATTTGCCTTTCTATTTTTTTTTCAGTTTAAACATTTTGCTAAGAATATCAGTGAACATTTTTTCCCAATCTGTGTGTTCTGTTTCTACTCATTATATTTACTGATGAAGTCTTTTGATGTGCATAAATGTAAGTTTAGAAGGTCCTCGTCAGCTATTTTGTTTTCTGCAGTGTGTTCTTCCTTGCCTTTGGTAGCGCATGTATGCCTTGTAATAGTGCCCTTAAGGTTGTCCCTAACTTTACATTGATGGTCCCTATGGTTCTATGATCTATAGTTAGGTCTTTAATCCACTATCTTGAGAAAAGAACAGGACTTTCTACTCCTATAAAGAGTTACAGCCTCAGAAAATATGGCAGTTACATAATCTGGTGTCAATTTGAGGATTAAGAGAGTAAGGATGGAGACTAGCCTGTCAATGATGCATAGTCTCAAAGTACAAAAGAGCAGTTCTATGCTGTCCTATAGGGTTACCACAGGCCAAAATTGATTCAAAGCAGTGAATTTGAAGAGGATGAAATTCACTGATTAAATATGAAGCAAACTTTGTGTAGTGATTAAGAGAAGTCATCTGTGATAAGATGAGGGAGGAGGGGACTATGGCTACATATAGAAAAGGTGAAGAACTGTAGTCTTAGAAGACAAGATGTCTCCATATTTGAGTCATAATTTTATAATTGTGGTAATTGAGTTCTTTATATAAAAAACAGGAAGGGAAGAAAGTATTGAAAATCTGGCAACTCCAAGAAAGTGCAAGTGAAGAGGGAGATGCTGTGGGAACATCTGGCAGACCTGATGCTCATTATAGATCTCAGGTTGACTCAATGTACTTGCCCCAGTACTATCACCAAAGAGAGAGAGAAGGTAGTTTAATCTGGATGGAGATTTCTTCACTCTTGTTAATGATGGGAGGGAGAGACAAGGTAATGAGGTAGTCATAGTCTACATCCTCTAGATTAGAGGTTCCCAAATGAATTTGGACTACAGCCCCCTTTTCAGAAATTTTTTTTAAAAATTACTCAGTACCCCTCTGACAACCACATTCATACTACAGTTCATTGTCCAGGAAAAAGAGTAGGTATCCGGTTTTGTGGCTACCCTGAATTGAGCTAGTGCATGCCCTCCCACAACCAGGGTAAGATTGCTTATGTTGGTTAGCACTGCTTAGAGTAATTAATAATATAGTGAAAATAGTATAGTGCATGGATTGGACATCTGGATGAGGTTAAAGAATGTTTATATTGGGACCAGAAATGAAAAGCAAGGAATTCCATCCCATCTGAAAGCCCTATGGCAGTCAATGTGTGGAAGAAAAATACAGTTCAATCTTTCTATGTAAAATCAATCTTTCCATGGAAACATCACATACAAACAGACAGTCTTGGAAGAAGTACAACCAGAATACTCCTTCAGGTTATAATTCACTAGTATAATAAGTGAAGTAGGAAGATGGGAAGTTCTATGAGAAACAAGTGCTGCCCTTAAAATCAAGATTTACAAAAGATGTAGTGACAAATGCTTCAGACATGACCATGAGGCTGAGCCACTGAGACAGGATATCAATCAGAGGTTGATTTCAAGAGACCCTAAGACCAGGTTGTTGA
>NW_022106189.1:27825801-27846328 GCF_000313985.2 Echinops telfairi
AGTGAGTACAATGGGCTGATGATTTCTTCCAAAGCAAATCAGATATTGGTGGAATGAGGTAAATAAATGGCCTGGATCTGTAATGAAAAGCAGAGTCTTATCCCATCCGAAGGCCTTGTGGTAATTATTGGGTAGAAGGGAAATACAGTTCCATTCTTCCTATGTAAAAAGAATCTTTCTGTGTAAAACCACATAAAAACAGACATTCCTGGAAGAAGTACAACAAGAATACTCCTTACAATAGTGGTACGCAGACTGTAGGTTGTGACCCCTTTGGGGGTCAAACAACCCTTTCACAGGGGTTGCCCAATTCATAAAAGTAGCAAAATGACAGTTATGAAGTAGCAACAAAAATAATGTTATGGTTGGGGTCACCACAACCTGAGGAATTGTCTGAAAGGGTCCGACATTAGGAAGGTTGGGAGCCACTGCCTTAGAAGGTAGGGTGATGAGACTGTCTTCTGTACTTTGGACCTGCTAACTGGACAGACCAGCATCTGCAGGAGGAAAGCGTGCTTGGTAGAGTGAAAGGTGAAGGAAAAGCAGGAAAACCCTGAAGGAGATGGATCAGTACCAAAAAATCTAAAAAACAAAAAACCCAATCCCACTGCCATGGAGTTGATTCCTACAATAATGGATTCTAGTGACGATACTGGATCCCAACCTGCCAATCGTTCTGAGGATGGTGCTGGACGAAGCAGTACCTCATTCTGTTGTACACAAGCTTCCTTTAAGTGGGAACACATTTGATGGCATTTAATAACAAAAACAGAGAAAATAGATGGCAAACCCGAAAATGTATAGCTAACGTTTAGAACAAAATGAGAATCCAAAGTTTTCCCAAAAAACCCTAAAATGGAAACAAGTGAAGAAAAGCCGCCAAGAACCAGTAGGACCAGCCTTGCATGGTGGGCGGGGCAGGAGGAGAACAAAGGACTCAACAAGGCAACCTCGAGGGATGGACTGCACTCACTCACCGGGTGCCGCTCAGTCCATTTCAAAAACGGTGACCCAACCCCACTGGTGTCAGATATGGTGACACACACCTCACCCCCATGAATGTCAAGGTAGACCACTGGTTGACTTTTCTCCTCTTCAGACTTTTTTCTGAGATACTTCTGGGTGAATGCAAACCTTTGAACTTTTGGTGAGTAGCCGAGCACATGAACCACGTGGACCCTCCAGGGAGCTAAGGCAGCCCCACTGGTTTCTGTGAACGCTCACAACTGATCGGCCAGGTGCTCATCCAGGATGGAGCAGCTAAGGAGGGCGTGCTAGGAAGTCAACAGGGGGGCCAAAGTGAAGGATCACCGGGCGGGAAGAAAACAGAGCTGGGGGAGCTCAGAAAGCAAGACTCCATGTTTGTTGAGACCCCAAACCAGGGAAATAAAAGTTGACTGGAGGTGGGGTTTACACAGAGTGATGACATTTTCCTGAGTCCTACCTCAGGAAAAATTATAAAATTTCAGAAATACTGACCTGACCTTGTTATTTCTTTGACCTTACACAAGACCACTCAGCACCTGGGAGTCCCAACTTTCATTCTGTATTTTCATTTTGATTTTTTTTTAAATTTTCCCCAGATCTATTTTATCCTGTACATTTTCTGTGATTAGATTGATTTGGAAGAGAAAGTTCAGGGCACTTGGGAATGGAACTCAAGCAATGCTTGAGTTTAATTACATTTTACTTTCTAAAAGGAAAACACACGAAAACCAATCAACACTTTGGAAAGAACAAATCACTATCATTGGACACATCTTAGATGTGAACCAATTCAGAACAGGTTAATGGCATCCACAAAAAATCAGTGTGGCTTTTTCTCAGGAGCTGGAGGATGACTAGATGGTGCGAGAATGACCAGGATGGAAATAGCCCCAAAGTCCCACATTCTGACTTCTCAGAAACCTCAGAGCACATGGGACTGTTTCCCAGATGACAGGGGTGTTTTAAAAATCAACTGTTATAAGGGCTGTAAGAGCCCCCAATAAAATTATTAAAAAAAACAAACACTGTGACTGATACCATTGTCCTTTGAGATTTGGGGTGTGGCTCTCCAGGGTATTGCATTGCTTTGGCGTGGGTAGGCTTCAGGGGTTGCAAAGGAGCCCTGGTGACACAGTGGTTAAGCATCTGCTAACTCAAGGATTAGTGGCCCACACTCAGGCCTCTGCTCCATGGGAGAAAAGACTTGGTGATCTGTTCCTATAAGGATTCCATCCTGGGAATCCTCCCCTGAGGCAGTACTTCTCTATCCTACAGGATCAAAATGAGTCAAAACCCACTTGGCAGCAACTTGTTGTGTCTTCACACAACAGTAGTAGTATGATGGAATGGCCCTGCATGAGACAAAGAGTTTACACTCAACTACTAATGCCAATAACAGTTATTGGGACCAGTTCTCTCAGGAAAACCTCAGGGGAAAAGAAGTGGGGGAACTGAGCAGTGAGAACAATGTCATAGACCGGGGAACAACTAGGGAATTATAATCAACAGCGAGGAGGACGTAGAGATGCTGGGGATGTTGGAGCAACAGCAATCTACCTTAGAGCAATTACGAAGAGGTAGAAGAGTGAGCGTGATGGTGGGAAAGGAGGAAGATAAATGGAAACTGAGGAAGGAGCTAGGAAACAGAGCTATGGATAGAAGTACAAAGATAGGTGTGCACTTATGTAAATATATTAATTCATAAAAAGAGAGACTGGCATATGTACATATATTTATATGGCAATACACTGAGGAAGCGGACAGATTTGGGATCTCTGCTCAAGCGCTCCCTCAACACAAGAATACTTTGTTCTTACAACCTGGCATTCTGTGTTGCTCACCTTCCAGGCACAATTGCTGAAGACAAAATGGACACACAAGCAAAGGTGGTGAAGAAAGCTGATGGTGTCTGGCTATCAAAAGATATAGCATCTGGAGGCTTAAAGGCTTGACATTAAACAAAGGGCCATCTAGCAGAGAAGCAACAAGCCCGCATGGAAGAAGTACACCAGCCTGTGTGATCATGAAGTATCTATGGGATCAGGTAACAGGAAACAGAAGGCGCAAAATGAGGGGGTTGGAGCAGAGACCCAAAACCCGTCTGTAGACAATGGGACATCCCCTCACAGAAGGGTCACAAGGAAGAAATGAGTCAACCAGGGTGAAATATAGCACCTATGTAGCACAAAATCTTCCTCTGGTTCCTTGAGGCTTCCTCACTCCCCACTATCATGACCCCAATCTGCCTTTCACTACGGGCTAGGCTGGAGTATGTACACAGATGCAGATAAAAGCTCAGAACACACAGAGTCCAGGTCAGATAAACCCCTCAGAAACAGAAATGGGAGTAGCGATACCAGGAGGGTAGAGGGAAGGTGGGGAGAGGAGGAAGGGAAGAAACCACAGGGGAAGAGAGACAGTGTTCGTTGTAAGATATGAAAGTAATATTTTATAATTGATTAAGGGCTCACAAGGGTGTGAGGGAGGAGGGGGGGTAAAAAGAGGAGCTGATACTAAGGCCTAAAATAGAAAGTATATGTTTAGAAAGTAATGATGGCAACATATGTACAAACATGCTCGATGCGATTAATGTATGGATTGTTACTCGAGCTGGAAGAGCCCTCAATAAAATGATCTTAAAAAAGAAAAGGAAAGAAAAAGCAATCTGCTCCCATGAAGGTCACAGTCAAACAAACACCAAGAGGCTGTTCGACTCGACTGTCACACGAGGTTTGCCGTGACTTGAATTCAAGCCAGCTCCGATTTGCTTTTGGTTTTCAGCATGGTAGGAACAACTTAGGTTACGACCACACACAGATGGACATTTAAAACCCTACTTTTCAGCTGCCTGACTGTGAACAAGGTTCTTGTCTTCATGAGCCACAGTTCCCTGAAAGGAAGATGAGGCCAATAATACCTAGAGGTTTCTGTGACGGTCAAATTGGAGGTTACAGGTCCGGTGCTATTTCATGCTGAAGCAGTCAATCAGTGTTATTAATATACGAGTTATTGCATAATAAGTGTTGCTCTGAGGGCGTTCTCAAACCGACCGTGGTGCTCCTGGGGAATAGGAGTACACGGGAGATGAAAATTACCTCCGGAGATGCCAGGAGTAGGGGAGTGGGGAGCAGTGGAAAAAGGGGAGGTCTCTTCAGCTTTGGCCCTTGACCTACCATGACTGGCTCCAGGACAGGGACCCGGTGCCGACCTGTGACATTTTCCGTGGCCAGCACTACTGACGGGTTCTGAGGGCCTGACTGGAGGCTGCATCTCTTGGCTTCTGTGAGTTTGGGACGTTGGGCAACGGAGGCAACGTGGGAAGGGCACTGTGTTTCTCTCAGGGTGAAGCACGCACATGACGAGGGGTAAGAAGGGGGTGTCACAGAGGCCTTCCTCCTTGGTGTGAGGTCTCTGGGCTGAGAAGTCCTGGTGGCGGAAAGGTCAAGCGCTTGGCTCAAAGGTTAATGATTGGAACCTACCAGTCACTCAGGACAAGAAAGATGCAGCAAGGTGCTTCCAAACACATGGTAACCTTGGGAATCCTATGGGCGCGTTCTACTCTGCCCAAGAGGCTCCCTGTGAGTCAGAAATATCTCCACCGGTGGATTTTTTTATTGCAGCATTTTTATTTTGTTTTGGGGGGCAGGTTAAGGAATTGGCATGCAGATCATTTTCTCTCTCCTTTTGCACTTCATTAAATGTGTTTTGTTTTTCTTTCAAATTTGTAATGATGAATTAGGTTGGGGGGAGGCAGTTGCATATCAGATCATCATTTTTTTATTTAATAGCTTTACAATGTAGCAAAACTTCCAGTGTTTTCGCCTGCCCCCTCCCCCTGCTCTTTAAAGTCATTTCCCTCTTGTAGTATATTATCTTCCCCGTCCCTCAAGTTAATACTTCTAGCCTATGGCTTCCCCTTCGCTCCTTTCCTCTCTCAGGCCTTGTAACCATTAAAGTCTGGTTTTTTTTGCCTTGGAAATCTTGTTTCAAAAACAATTTTTGTAATATAACAGTCATCGCCAAAACGCCAAACTCGCTGTCATCAAGCCAGTTCTGGCTCACGGCGACCCTGTGGGACAGAACAGAACTTCCTTTGCGGATTCCCAAGGCTATAGGGGTGGACAGGAATAGACAGCCTCATCTTTCTCACATGGAGCGGCTGGTGGTTTTGAACTGCTGACCTTGTGGTTAGCAGAGCAGTGCATCCTCTACTATATCACCAGGGTCCCTTAGTCACTGAGAACCTTATGGATCACAGCAGACTAGAGCCCCAGTGGTGTGGTGGTTATATGTTGGCCTGCTAGCTGCATGATTGGCATGTTGAACCCACCCACAGCTCCTTAGAAGAAAGAGTAAACAGTCCGTGTCTCAGAAACCCACATGGGATTGCTATGAGTCAGCATTGATTCCATGCCAGTGAGTATTGACTAGGGCAGATACTTCACCAGGAGGGTACAGTTCCTAGAGGAGACTAATGCGTTTAGTAGAGGCCCAACAAGAGTAAGGTGACCCTGAGTGAGAAGGATGGGAATAGTACATTCGGTGATGCGCTCACCCCTGAGGATGGCTCTCACCAGGCAGTGGCTCATTCCGCCACACAGAAAGGCAACCCTGAGTCAGACTCAGCTCCAGAGCAGCTTTCTGTCTCTCTGAAGACATGAAGCCAACCGAGTGGGTGAAGTCTTCTTCCATCTTTTAGGCAGCTGTGCTAAGAAGCAGTTAAAAAACAAAACAAAACCCACATACATCTCTAAATACCTGCCCTGATACTAATTGCCTATTAGAATTGGATGGCTAGGACATCTAATTTAGCATTCATTTTTGGTAAACACACATACATGCACACACCTACACTTTGATCTTTTCCTGCTCAGCTTCTTTGTGAAGAAGGCAGGTATTTTTCATGGTTCCCCACGTTTATCAGCCAGCCGCGCATATTCAATCATGCTCCCCTAATGAACTGCTGCTGTCAATTTATTTCTCAGAAACCCCCAAGTGAAGTAACATCGAAACTGGTAATTCCTCAGCCTGGATCTGTGATACCCCAGGGTGTCTCCAATTATGTCCAGGTGGGGGTGAAGGGTATCCTGAAATTCTCTGACAAAACTAATTTTAATTCACTTCCCCTTGCAAGATTGCAGGCCATGCAGCTCGTTGATAAAGAAGGACGTTTGCGAAAATCAAGTGAGGCACAGTGGGGTATTGCCGAAGGAGAAGCAAACAACAGTCTTCGGTAGAGAACTTCATCACCGATTCCACTTCCTTGCTTTTGTCTACGTAACAGGTAGGAGCTTCTATTATGTTTCTCATACCTAGGTAGCTCCTATGCTGAGGGTAAGAAAATAATAAGGGGACTTGCTATTTATTGAGAATCTGCAATCTGCAGAGCGGGGAGGAGAAACATTTCTGC
Source organism: Echinops telfairi (assembly GCF_000313985.2). Taxonomy (NCBI): domain Eukaryota; kingdom Metazoa; phylum Chordata; class Mammalia; order Afrosoricida; family Tenrecidae; genus Echinops; species Echinops telfairi. The sequence goes on from NW_022106189.1 coordinate 27,832,199, forward strand.
AGTACATTCTCTGTCAGACCTGCACTATCCTTAGTTAGAGACGATGTGCACTCTATGAGAAGAAAGAAGAGAGAGGCCTTTGGAACATTCATACATAGCCTAGGGCAGGGCTGAGGAGCATCCAGTCTGAAGGTCAGATGTTGTTTGATGCCATGCTGTCCGTTGTGACCCTGGGGACCCTGGGCTCAACAGAAAGAAGCACTGCTCTGCCTAGCGGCATCCTCACAAAGGTTCCTATGTTGAAGCCCTTGTTGCCGCCCTGGTGTCAATCCATCTCCTTGAGGAGGGTGTTCTTCTGTTTCACTTTTTGGGAAGGTCATATAAGGACCCCCAAAATCGCCAATACCAGCGAACATCATAGGCCTCATCAAAGAGAAGCCGTTCTTGCCATCCGTCGCATTCTCAGACAAACAAACTCACTGTCGTCAGGTCAATTCCAACTCACAGCGCCCCCTAGGTCACAAAAGACAGGAGAAGTGTCTGAATTGCTGAGACTGTGTCTTGTTATGGGAGTAGAAAACTCCTTCTTTCTCCTTCGGATCAGTTGGTGGTTTTGAACTGCTGACCTTGTAGTTAGCAGCCCAGTGTATAAACACTATGCCGTCAGGGCTCCAGTCATCACATTAGGGGTGATTAAATAAATGTTTTACCAGTGATTAATTAAATGACCTGTGAGTGATATTCTTCCTATCCAAATAGACCTTGGCAGACAAACAATTCCCCTAAAGCACATCAAACCATGAAACTGGAATTTGAACTTGGATCTCTAATCCCAAAGCCTCTCCCTCTTTTTAATAATTAGTATGACTCCTTCCTCAAAGAGGGTATAGTTTGACTATCGAGCAAAGCTACTTGGAAACTGAAATATAATTAAATAAATGCTAAGGACAAAATTAAGGTCAAATTGCATGACAAAAAGATATCAAAAGATATTTTCCTCATCTTTTTTATTTTTCTCATCTCTGGTCCCAGGGATGACTGGCGGAAAAGGCAGGTTTCATGGGTAAGACCCTAATAAACATCAGTGAGAGAACCGAGAAGAGATGACACTCCAGGCATAGAGAGAGAGACAGCCTTGATCCTGAAGAGAATCGTTTGCTGACTGATTTGAATTGCAGTAAGGATCCACTACGGAGTCCTGGGGTGTAGTGGTTAAGAGATGACCTGTGATCCCCATGGTTGGCCATTTAAACCACCGGCAACTCGGTGGGAGAAAGACTGGGTTCTCTATTTCCTTAAACAGCGAACGTCTCAGAAACCCTCCGGAAGTCGCTATGAGTCTGCATGGGCTGGATGGCAGTGAGTTCACTGGTTTGCGAGATCCATTTGACTGAGTGACACAGGTCCAGACTCATGAAGAACTGTTAAGTCTTAGCAGCCTTATTATGATTTTCATATAAGGACTATCATTCAAATAAAAATGACCAAAAGAAAAAAGAAAGAAAACCAAATGAACAGCAACTACAAGAGAATAAAATATGTACCAGAATACAATAAAGCCTAGAAACACTTGAAAATGGGTTAAAAGGGAAAACAAATGCTAAGATGTTAGATTTTACCATAACTCTATCTGGAGTAGCTCGAATTCTGAAGCACTCTATCTGGGGGTCAAGACTAATTATATTCTTGGTTAAGGGACCTAGAGAATTCAATAAAGATGTTGTCCATGTGGGGGATCTGTAAATAGATTTTGGGCTTTCACTGTAGCCCAAATTTCATAGCCAATTTAAGTTTAGAATTTCAGCTCTGGTACCATCTCCCCCTCTGATCTTGGATTTAATTGTTGATCCTTCTTTGATCACACTGGTTGATGTGCTTCTTCTGCATTGATTTAGATGGCTGTTTGTTTTTAAGATAAGTGTTTAACACTTCCAACTCTATTCATTCTGATTCCCGGGAACTGCCTGATTTCTCCACCACACTTTGCTATAGCACCCATATCTTCAGTGATCTCTTGAGACATGACTTCTTGTTTAAGGTGTTTTATCCTTACACTTCTGACACTTAGTAGTGGTCACTAGGTGTTTGTGGCATTGATAGAATAGTCAACCTTTGTTTGAACTACTGCTTAGTGCACAAATATAGGTGGTCTTATTTGATTCAAGATGATTTGAACTTGGATTTAATTTGGGCACCTTGAAAAATAATGATAGGGTGGTACACTGGGGACACCTTGAATGCAGCAGAGAAGGAAAAACTGCGAAAAATGTGAGTGGTAAATTTGAAACACCATAAAGAGGTTGAAGTACATAATGCATTCTGTTTTACCCTGAGAGCACATGGGAAATAAAATGGGGAGGAAGTCAGTTTGGCAGGTGTATTGACCCAATACTTTGTGAAGACCACAAAATTACAGGTACTGATTTCAGAGGCCGTGGCAAATAGGATCAGTGTTTTAAAAAGACGTGTGTGTGTGTGTGTGTGTGTGTGTGTGTGTGTGTGTGTGTGTGTATTCACCCCCTTCTCCATGACGCTATGAAGAACCTCCTCCCGCTCGCCCCCTTTAATGTAGGCAATGGGACACAGAACGCAAGCAGGCTCTTGAAATAGGCTGAAGGGTAAGGCTCTGTCTTTGGCACTCTGACATAAGAAATGTATCTGCTGACTCAAAGAGGATGAGACACTTGATCAAAAGTGGATCCAACTCTTAGCTCAAAGCCAAGCTCCATCAAACACAAGATAGACCAACTGAGCCTCAAGCAACCTGAACGCCTTGTATGAGCAATACTATCGGTGCTCGACATAGTTTTTCTATATTTATTTTTTACAAGAACTCTCATAGAATGAGAGACTTTGTCAAGAGTTGGGGTCACACGGACTAGAGGACTGTGGCCCAGAAAGCAGGAGATAGACATCATGGTTGGAGAACGTGGCGTAGAAGTGGCATCGGAGAAAGCAGTGAGGATCAATATCCGAGACTTCCGGGCTTGGATGAGGCGGTGACACATTTACAGATGGGAAATGCAAAAGGACGGGTGGGTGTTGGTGGGGAACTTAAACAATTAATAGCTGGATATGCTCATGTAAGACATCTTTGGATTATCCAGGAGCCCCTGCTGACCTTTATAAATACAGATCCAGAGCATGGTAGGCATCTGAGGGCACGGTTTTGCATTTTTCAAGAATTTTCAGAAAAATTGATTCCAAACTCTGGATACTAACATGGTAATGTCTGTGAAATTTTTTTTTACTGTGATATAAATAACTCAATGAACCAGTAAATAAATGAATAAATAACCGGTAAATGAATGAATTGATGGATTGAAATAATATTAGAGAAGACATTATATTGGGTGAAGTGAAGGTGCTTAATAAGTATTTTAAAGTGAACAAATCTTTCAGCACTCCATGATTGTCTATCTACTTAAAATGTTCTGTACTTGTTCCTTCAGTGAGTTTAATTCTTCTGCCAGCTTCACCTCCCTACCTAAGTACCACTCTCAATGGTGGTAGAATCACTTAACTATCCCCTGCAAGGCACTAACAATTAAGTATCACAACTTAATGAACAACTCAGAGATGCTGGCATTGAATATATGGTTTTCCCGAATTTCCACCATGCCACGCACACGCACACACATCACCCAACAGACTAGTTTATTTCGGTGGGGTAGGGGGGGGGCGGGGGGGGGGGGGAGAAACACTAGGCCTTCAGAACCTCAATTTCCCTTATTAAAATAAATGAATTTGAGCTTTGTGCTTAATCTTGGCTGGAAATTTACATTACCCAATCAGGAGTTAACAAGCCCCACAGGGGAAATCAAGTGTTGCATAAAAATTCCACGGGAAATCCACCCATAAATCAGGGTGGGCGAGGCTGTATATATGGAGATTTCTAGCCCTTCGAACGTCTATTAAAAACCTTTAAATCCTGCTTCAGACACAACATAAGGGAGGGTTGGGAACACCATCGTTCCTGAGAGGCCTTTCAATTTTCACGTACTAATATTTAATCATTGAGAATGTCTATATATCCAAAATTAAGTAATTTAGACTTGGTATATATAACACATTAATTTTATATAAACTATTATTCTGACATAGAGTGCTTTGCAATAGAGGGGAATAAAGTCCGTACAGCGAGCTCAGAGCCTTCCTCCTGAGCGCATGCTCCAGCCAAAGGGAGCCGTGCAGACGGTTGAGAGCAGCATCTGGAAAGCAACTCCTGGTGGCACCTTTCCCGTGTCTGCCGAAGCACCTACGAAGACACGCACGGAGGTGAGAACTGGCAGCGCTGCACACTAGACACGACTGTCTATCTGATTATAGGATTGGAGAGGCCTTTCTGATCACCTCGAGTCTGAAAGCAAGAGAATGGAAAAAACACAGGAGCTGGCGTCGGCGTGGATCTCTGAAATATCAGTAGGATGATCCTCCAATCGCTTCCCCCCAAATCCTTTGGTCCTAATTCCACAAGTTCCAATTCTGCAACACGTTCAGTGTTGGTCATCGCACACCATCCTCCACATCGGATGGTGGTTTATCATGCTTGGATTGTGTGTGTGTTCACAAATGACCTACTTTCAACCCATCTTCCTCCAAGAAATTCTCCCTTTGACATTGAAAAGAGTGTGAAACTCCAAGAAGACAATTGTACAGGAAGTACATGGCAGTCCTGGAGAGAGAAGCAAGTCATTGTAAGTCAAATCTTTGTCAGGGACACAGAAAGACCCCTGGCAGCAGCTCTCCCAGCTCCACATTTTCCCCCAATCCCATCCATTCAAACAGAGACCTTGGTGGCATAGTGGGTTACAAGTTAGACTACTAAATGCAAAAGTTATCAGTTCAAAACCAGCAGCCACTCAGAAGGAGCAAACATGATGATTTCTTGTCCTGTAAGCTCATGGCAGCAGCAGTCAAGGATCAAATGACATATTGCATTAGGTAAATCTGCTGCACAAGACCTCTTTAAAGTGCTCAAAAACAAACAAAGAAACAAACTAAGAAGTTACTTTGAGGACTAAGGTGTGGCTGACCCAAGCCATGGTATTTTTCATTGCTTCTTATGCATGTGAAAGTTGGGCATTGAAGAAGGAGAACCAGAGAAGCATCGATACATTTGAATTATGGTGTTGGTGAGGAATATGCAAAATACCGTGGACTACCAGAAGGACAAACAATTCTGTCTTGGATTAAGTACAGCTAGAATGTTCCATGGAAGCAAAGATGGCAAGACGTTGGACATAGTATCAGGAGAGACCGATCCCTGGAGAAGAGTATGTTGCTTGGGAATGCAGAGGGCGGTGAAAAATGAGGAAGACCCCCAGCAAGATGGATTGATTGACATAGTGGCTACAGCAATGTGTTCAAACATCAGAACAATTGTGAGGATGGTACAAGACTGGGCCATATTTCATTTTGTTCTACATGCTGTTGTGATGAGTCAGAACTGACTCGATGACACCCAACAGCAATTCCTGTCAAGAGTTACAGGCTCTGAAACTCACAGCAGCGGTCCTCCCCTGTCCTTACAGAGTTGCTATGAGCCTGCTGTGTTTTGAGTTTGGCCCGTTCAGAACAGTGGAGAACCAGGGCTAGAGAGAGGAAACACTTGCTGCTTCTTGTTCAGCACAGCTGAACCCAGTTACTAGAGGAACCCAGAGACTTGGAAAAAAAAAAAAAGGGTCTGGCTAACACTCAAGTATCTAGAGCCTGACACAGAAGTATTATTCCACACTCTGTCTGTTGGTAAATAGCAATGCAAACAAACAAACCAAACCCAGCTCCGAGCACGGGAACACATGTGCAGAATAAAAAGTAGATGATCCCAAAGGAGCGAGGAGAGGACGAACAGGCCTCCCCTTCATAGACTAACTTATTGAAGAAAACAGACTACATAAAATGTAGAATTTACCACCAGGCCAGCAATTACATCATGGCCAGGAAAAGACGTGGCCTCATTCATGTGCCTTGAAAATCTATTTCTCCTCCCCGTTGGCTCTTTTTAAAAAGATGGCTTGAAGCATAGTAAATTATTCTGTGTTTTGTGGCAGGAAATAAAAAAGACCCTCCCACACAGAGCCGCCCATAAAAAACTCAAAATTGCAGTTGAATGCATGGGACACCACCCAGTGTGTGTCAGAGCAAAGCTGTTCTTCAGAAGGTTTTCAATGGTTTCAATGGCTGAGCTCCTTCAAGAGTTGATCACCGGGGTTGGGGGGGGCCGGGGTTGGGGGGGGCGTTCACCTCAGGCAGATCCAGATAGGTTCAAACCACTAACTTTTGGGTTGAGTCCTTAAGTATTTAGAGCACCCAGGGAGGCTGAAAGCTAATTTAAGTCTCTGAACAAGAGTTCTCTGCATCGAGACTGGGGATCAGATCACACATTACTTTTCTTCCCTTCCTGAAGTGCTTCTGTTCTTAGGAAGACGTCGCCTTCCTTCTCTAGGCTGTGCACTGCCCTGAAGCACAAGACAGGGCTTTTCTAGTTATCGTCTTTGTAACCCCCACCAGGTGACTCAGCCTCACTCCATGCTCACTGCCGTTGAGGCCATAGCAAGTCCACATAGGTGGCCCCATAGGATTGGGCAGAGCAGTGTCTGTGGTTTCTGAGGCTGTAAATCTTTGCAGGAGTAGAAAGTCTCCTCTTTCTCCCCAGGAGTGACTGCATGGGTTGGTTCCTAAACTTTTTGACCTACTTTTCAGAAAAAAATAATAATAATAATTACTTAACCACCCCTGGCAATAAAAAGCTTTTGGACTATAGCCCCCAACCAGAATAAATGGTACAGAACAACCTTATAACTATCGAGCTGATTCAAACTCATAGCAACCTTACGGAACAGGGTGGAACTGCCCCTATGGGTTTCTGAGACTGTCACTGTGTGGGTTTAGAAAATCTCCTCTTTCTCACAACGTGTGTCTGGTGGATTCAAGCTGCTGACGTAGCCGCTAACAGTGCGATAGTAACTCAGTACACCACTTGGCTCAGTAAGGACTTTATGTGGGATCATGCTTTCGCAGCCTCTCCCCTTGCCCCTGGCTCATGCCTTCTATGAGTCACGAAGGGATGAAAATGGCTCAATGGCACTGAGTTTTTTGCCTGTGGATTATTCCAGCACCCACTCACCCTGGGTGGGGGAGGTGGCATCATCCACTTTGGGGAACTCGAGCTGGTGAGTTCCAACTGTGGGGCTTGCAGTTAGCAATCCAATGCATATCACCCTATGTCGCAGGGCTGCAAAACTGACTAGGATGGATGATGCAGGCGTGAGGTGTCTGTGGCTCATTTAGGCGATTGGATTGCTTGCTGATAATGCAAATAACATACACTAACCCTTGAAGTGGGATCATGCAATATATATGCAATTCTATGCATGGCAGGACTTCATCTCACATAATTTGGACATAGTGTCAAGAGAGACCAGTCCCTAGCGAAGACCACACATACTTGCTAAAGTACGAGGACAGTGCAAAGATAGGCTTTGATAGGCTCAAGCCAAAGGACCCTTGTGAGGACGGCATAGACTCAATGGTATCTAACAACAACACCCTACGTAGGTGATTGGTTGGGTTTGTCCTTCTGCTAGGGTTAACATGAGCTACCCCGGAGGCAGGCTGGAAGGAATATCTCGCCACCACCAAGAAAGAAAAGCCAGAAATAGAATGCATCCCTAAGACATGAGAGCTGTGCCCCAAAGCCTCTCATTCCATGAGACAAAGAGCTGTGATACCAGAGGCAGCAAGGCGGAGAGGCACAGAGTTGGTGCCCGAGGCAGCAGCAGCAGCAGGAGAGAGCAGTGGGCTTGCCAGGCCACAGAGGGCGAAAGCTGAGTGCCTCTGGACAGCAGACTTGCTGGCAGAGTGGATGGCCTCCAGCCTTTAATTGAAAAACCACAGAACGAAACTCACTGCCATTGAGTCCATTCTAACTGATAGGGACTCTCTAGGACAGGGTTGAACTGCCCCCGTGGCTTTCTGAGACTGTAACTCTTTATCAGAGTAAATGAAGGGAGTTAAGTTTTCCAACTATATGCAGAAAAAGCTGAGTGCATTAAGACTGAAGCTTACTGGCAGATTCAGATACTTTTGTGCACACAAAAAAGCAGAACTAGAAGACTCAACACTTGCCCAAGCAGGGCAGGGCCAGTCCAAGGGTCTGTATGTACTGAGAGGGAAGAGTTAAAAGAACTTTGTAATAAGTGCCCGAGCAGAATAGGTGCTGAGAGGCCAAGTCAGAAAGAGTCATACTTGTAAGCCCAGCTGAAAAGACACTGTTCTGATTAAAGAATTGTACCCTGAGAATTTCTGAACCTGAATTGTAACCAGGTAACTTCCCTAAAAATACCTCCTCGCAGAACATATTAATACATCTGCGAGTTCTATGTGGCTATTACAATGAATAATGGAGCACACCATTGGAGTAGGGAGTGCCCTGGTTGGAGTCAGAATGGGTAAAAAGTTTGGAAAGTGGAGATATATCTGACCTCTTGTACCTATGAGTTCACATTAAGAAGCTGCTGCTGGTGGTGGTTCATCTCTCTGCCCCCTGGTGAATTAGAGAAGGTCAAATACCAGTCTCGGTTTTGCATCCTGCTAAAACAAAGAATACCACAAGAGAATGGGTTTTACCTAGAAATGTATTCCCTCAAAGCTTAGAAGATTATAAATCTAAATTCAACATGCCAGCTTTGTGGGAAGGCTTTCTCTCTGTTAGCTGTGGAGAGAAGTCCTTCTCTAGAGAAGCCTTTCAACATCTACGGGCTGGGAATTCCTGAAGATCTCCATGTAACAGTATTGGGTCCAGGGAGTTCTCAGTGCAGAGACCTGGGCCCAAAGGACTGGCTCTAGTCTGGTTCTTCCCTGTACTTCTTTCTTACTTCTATTATCTCTTGTGAGATAAAAGATGATGCAAGCCACCTCCAGGGCTACATTAAATCAGGGCTGTGTGGAATCCCCCTCAATGGACAGGCTGATAATAGCAGATCATATTATGGGGTGGGGTGAGAGTGGGGGATTGCATTTGCCAAACCATTGAGAATCATGACCCTTCAGGTTGACACATACTTTGAAGGACACTGTTCCTTTCAAGTCAGTTGTGTATTCCCTATGCCTTCCTGTCTTTCCACTGGAAACGACCCTCCAAATTTCATTGACATATTCTCCAGAAGGAAGGTAGGTTCTGCAAGTTTGATTTTATGCTGTTATATAAGGAGTTTCCTTCTGTATAGCTGGTTCATTAACCTCTCAGTTGCAGTTTTTAAATGTTTAGAAGGAAGTGATGAGACTTGTTTGGTGGATTTAAACTGGTCTGTGGAGATGATGTGCTTCACGAATGGAGTATGGGAGGGAAGTAAGGGGCAAGTCTCTTGTCCTCATTTTTGCTTCTATCAGGACAGCTTAGCATTCAGCATTTTTTCATAGTTATTGTCTGTACAGGCATGGGTCCTCTGTGCAATAGGTCCCTTGCCTCGTTGTTTCTTCTCCCAAGAAATTCAGTGGACAGAATGACCACACTTTGGATATTTTCCATTTTAAAGTACACTGACTCTGAGTCTAGAGTCCACACCTATAGTTTTTCTTCTTTCTGTGTAGTTTCCATATTCACAATAAGAGATGAGAATAGTTTGCTCTAATATTTCTAGAACTAATATATCCATCAGTCAGTCAAACTGTAGTGGCTTGTATGTTGCTGTGATACTGGAAGAGATGACACCAGGTATGTTAAATACCAGTTGGACCATCTATGATGTAAGAGTTTTAATAAACTAAGCTTCCAGAATAAATCAGACTAGGAAAATGGCCCCTGAACTCATATGAAATTTTGCTCAGGTGAACCTTATGCATCAAAACAAAACACTGCCCAAGTCACTTGTGTTGGACCTGTACATCATTAGGATCAATGCCTAGGAGATGACATGTGTAGTGCGATAGAGGACCAGCAAGGGTGTGGGACACATGAGTTAGATGGACTGGCACATTAATAGCAATGGTGGACTCAAAATGCAGGTACTTGTCACCAGGATGCAAGACCAGTCAACCTTTCATTCTGTTTGACATGAAGGCACTGTGAGTCACAGTCCAATAACAATACATCTAGCTACCAGTGTCGAAGGTATAATACAGACAAAGACCCATACTTTAGAGCCTTGATGCTGCTAACATAAATTCTTGCTCCTGTTCCCTAGTTTCAAAAGTATTACTATATATTTGTCTAAAATATAAAACATATGACCAAATATTTACTGTGACTGAATTCTGAGTGTAAGACTGAAAACGAGGGATATTGGTGATCATCTGCTTTGTGTTTGTTTCTGACACCAATTCTTCAGGAAAGCTTCTTTGCTTTAGTCTTGACAGAATAAAAAAGCGGAAACCCACTTCTGCTTCTTTGCCTCACCAAAAAGTATTAAATAAAACTATTAATGGGGATAATCAACTATTGAACACCCTCACCACCACCACCGAGTGTTTTATTTACACCAATGGGAATCAAAGGCTTCAGTCTTCTCTTTTTATCATAAATTTCAGTTAGAGGTCTTGATGTAACTGATTAGGAAATGTGGAATGTAGTTCAAACGAAATACAGCAGTAGCAAAGGGCTATCAAAAGATTTCCTTGAGACATATGAGCTAAAGCTCTATCTAGACCACTCATACATTTTGGGAGGGAAATTGATTTTTGGTTCCTCTTCACTGCATCAGTAAGCTAGTTTATGATCTAGAAACAATCCCTATGCAAACTCGGGTGTATATTTAGAAGGAGGAGAATTTGACTCTTGCAGAGGTGTGACATCGCTCAGAAATGTAGCACGAGTCAATTAAAATAAAAGTCCCTTCTGAACCCTTTCAGATGCTACCTTTTTCATGCTATGCATATTATTATGAAATTTTCCTCTGAGAGGTGCTATAGAACTAGAATGGAATGCAAAATAAGACTAGAAAATATCATGCAAACGTAGGCCATCCATCCAGCTAGCTGATATACATTGTCATCATGTCTGCATTGTGTCCATCGATGTGATGACTTCTACAGGTACAAACAACACCTACGACAGATTTTGACCAAAGACAAATCTAGACTGTAAAGTCCCACTCCAGGTACTTGTATATTGAATAGCTTTGGCTAATGTATGAACATGGCATGATCTCAGTTATCTCAGACGTGAAAATGGAAATAAAATCACTACATAATGCATTCCAATTAAATGTAATCATGTAGGTTAAATTACCAGGTGTAAAATTTTAGAAGATATTTTTAATATTTGATTGAAGAAGCAAATATAAGTAGTTTACTCATGGAAGGGCAAGTTTTCTTTGTCATACCTACCGATCAATATTTATCAATCTACCTATACATCTTTCTGTCTAGATATCGACCTACATATAGATTGAGAGAACTGAATCCAGAAATCGGGAAAAAATGATGTATCTTAAACAATAAAAATGCATTTAAAAACAAACTGCAATGATATATTAATACACCATTATTGGTGCTAGGTGCCATCAAGTCAGTGCCAGCTCTACACACACAAAAGAAACACGACCTGGTTCTACACCGTCCTGAGTCATTGTTGTAGTTAGACACCCATCAAGTCTTTTTTGAATTACGACTCTGTATACTCCTTCTATGTTATTTTAATGCTTCCTATGTCATTCAATATGTTGCCCATAAAACCATTCAGTCTTACAAATCAGGGCTTGACTTATTTCTACATTTTTTTTGCCAGCTCATGAAATGCTGAGTGTGTTCCTCCATTTTATTTTTCTGACTCCAGGTCTTTGAGCAGTTCCTTGTACTACTTACTTTGTTTCCTTAAGCTGCTCTTTACATCGCCATGGATTCCTTTTCCGTTACTTACCTTCCATTCAAGCGCTGGTTTCAGAATGTCTGCTGACATCCTTTTTGAGCTTTTCCTTACTGAGTGTCTTTTTGGTGACTTTTGGCTTTCTTCATGAATAAGATCCTTTATTGGCAATCTGTGATATGCATATGACACACCTTGCTTGCTGAAAGTGAGAAGGGCTTGAAGTACATGCTGATGAAGATCAAGGATTGTAGCCTTCAGTATGAACTTTAATTCAATGTAAAGAAAACAACACCCACCCCCTGCAAGTGGACCAAGAGCTAACATCTTGGTAAATAGAGAAAAGATTGACGTTGTCAAGGATTTCATCTTGCCTGGATCCACAATCACGGCTGATGGAACCAGCAGTCAAATGACCATATGACACACTGCATTGGTAAACCTGCTGCGCAAGACCTCTTGAAAGTGTTTTAGAAAACAAGAGGTCATGTTGAGTACTAAGGTGAATCTGACCCAAGCCATGGCATACGCCATTGCTTCCTGTGCATGCGAATGCTGGACGTGGAACGAGGAAAACCAGAGGAGTCCGTGCATCTGAATGATGTTGCTGTTGAAGAATATGGAAACTACCATGGACAACCGAAAGGACTCTCAGTTCTGTCTTGGACTAAATACAGCCAGAATGCTCCAGGGAAGCAAGGGTGGTAAGACTTTTTCTGAAGTTCTTTGGATGTATTATCAAGAGAGACAAAGCCCTGGAGAGGGGCATTGGTCTTGATGAAGGAAAGGGGCAGTGGAAACAGAAGAAGACCCCCCAACAAGATGGAGTGACACAGTGGCTACAGCAATGGATTCAAACATAAGAACAATTGTGTAGATGGCTCAGCACCAGGTGGTGCTTCATTCTGTTGTGGACACCTAATAATAAGAACAAGAGCAATTCATTTGGCCATTAGTGTTCATTGCATCAATTCTACTATTAAATTTGGCTGGAAAATATTCAAGTTCATTAATATCTCAATTCAAAAAATTCACAGTCATCCAGTTGGATCCAACTCATGGCAACACTATAGGGATAAAACTGCTTCTTCAATTTCCTGAGACTGTGTTTTTATGGGAGCAGAGAGACTCATCTTTTCCCCAGAGAATGACTAGTAGGTTCCAACTGCTGACCTTAAGAGTAACTGCTTCCTTGACAGCCCAAGATGCCACCACAGCTCAGTGACGCCTAAAGTAAACCTGACTGCCTTTGAGCCAATGCTGACTCCTAGTGAACTTGGAAGACAGGAGAGAAGTGCCCCTGCCAGTTCCTGAGACTACAATGCTATGAGAGTAGGAAACCCCAGCTTTCTCCCCAATGATGCCTACGATATAAATCTTCAAACATTCCATTTCATTGTGATATCTTCCAATTTTCTTAGATTCATAACTTTTTACATTCCACATTCGGATTACTAATGGTTGTTGTACCTATTTCCTATCACTTTGAATCATGCCATATCAGGCATTGAGGTCCCCAAACCTTTCCTTTATTCATGTCATTAAGGTTGACTCTACTTTGAGAAGGTAGCTCCTCTTCATTTGCATGTTGAGTGACTTTTAACCTGACTCATCTTTCAGCATTGTATCAGATAATTTTCTACTACTATTCAGATAGTTTGTCTTAGAAATAAACAGGTCCTTATGTATAGTTTGTCTTATTTGAAAAGCTCCATTTAAATAGGCCCACCTTTGTTAACATTGCTGGTGTTTGAAATACTGGTGGCAAAGTGCCAGCATTACAGCAACTTGAAGCCAACACAATATGACAAGCTAACAGGTGAGTGGTGGAGTACACACCTAGGAAGCTTCTTCCTTAACTTTTCTAGACTCTGCACATATTTAGCCAGTATTGTGTCCTTAACATCTGTATTAAGGTACAACAAGAAAGATATGAATGTCATCATACTAATTTAAGAATTTATAGGGCTGTTAGGGCATATGTTAGGTTTGGGCTAAGTAATAGTGCTTCCATGAAAAAGCACAAAAGTAAATCAGCAATGTATCTCTCTAGTAATATGGTGTAGGGCAGAGTGAGATGTTAAATATTTATCAAAATATATTGTTGTAATTAAAGGATCCTATTTGAAAGTAAATATTCTATTTAGCTTTCCTCCTTGGTTAATTTCAAGACTTATTCTAAAAATAAAATGATATATTGTAGTTCATGGCACAGATTCTACTACCATTTATTGACTTTGAACTAGAAGTACTTTGGTTTTACTTATGTTTATTGTTTAATACTTATGGAAAACACAATTATATATTTTAATGGGAATAAGGAGAAAAAATGGAAAGCTAGAGGAATGGAGTTAAATAAACTCTGTAAAATAGTGTCTGAAGAG
>NW_022106189.1:27848006-27850060 GCF_000313985.2 Echinops telfairi
ATCAACTTGGAACATGTTAGAAGACACACGTTTCTGCATTGCTCTCTGCTTCCATTGTTGGATATTAGGAGAGATTTTTTAAAAATTAATTTACCCTTAAATCCATGTTAAAGTACTAAATTAAAGAAAGACAGAATTCTGGGGAGTTTAGATTCAAAAGTTCTCGAATGTTGTGATTGAGAATAATCTGGAGGATTTTAAAAATGATATCACTCTCCATACCCTTCTCAAAGACTCAGTAGATGGGGTGGAGATCAGAAATTGATTTCTTGGCTATAGTCCTTGTTAGAAACCTTAATATTGTAATACATAACTCTTACTATGGACTCAATTGTGTCACCCCAAAATATATGTCTTTTGAGCTGGGCCATGATTTTCTGTGGATTGGCAATTCTGTGATGATTTAATGTGGCTGTATGCAATGATGTAATCATTCTCCTCAATATGATCTCAAGTGATCCACCCTGATCTGATGGAAAGGGAGTAGAGTGGGATGCAAACACTTATTCAGATCATAGCCCCAATATAACGTAAGTAAGCAGAGCTTCCTGGGGCGTGGCCAGAATAACTAGTCAATTTATATGAGATAGGGAGAGAAGTAAGCCAAAAGATGGGTACTTAATACCACCAAAGAAGAAGAGCTGGGAGTTGTTTACTCGTTTGGATTCAAGGTCTATGCACTGGGAACCTTCTAGACAGAGGGAAGGATTGAAGCCAAGACACATGGGGTTCTCCAAGAGTCACCAAGTTTACAGCTATTGAAAGGTCACAAGGACATTCCCTCTAGAGTGAACAGAGAAAGACTTCTCATGGAACTAGTGCTCTGAATTTGAATGTCTAGTCTCCTAAACTGTGAAAGAATAAATTTCTGTTTGTCAAAACCTTCCACTTGTGCTATTTCTATCATAGTATCATGCGATAACTAAGAAAACGTTTGTAGAAGAATGTAATGTTATCCAAATACATAGCACAATGGATTTTTTTTCTTCTTACTACTTTGAGGAACAAATAGCGACAATCCAATACTCTACAAAAAACAGCAGTAATGCACTCAAAACATGCAAAATTTGGAAGGCAAAATTACCAAGACATGGAGTAATTGCCTTTAAAGTTTCTGAAAGCAATTATTAAAATTCTAAAAAGCAAATCTCAAAAGTCTTTACTTTCCTTACGCCATCTTAGGGAGCTCTAATGGCACAGCAGGTTAACCATTAAGCTGCTAACTGACAGGTTGACGGTTTGAATCAGCCTCTCTGCTAGAGAATGATGAGGCAGTTTGGTTCTTTAAAGATTCACAGCCTCATAAATCTGATAGAGCAGGTCTAGTCTATCGTACATGGTCTCTATGAGTCAGAATCAACTTGACAGCTGTGAGCATCTCTTGTTGTTTATGGTTTTATCTTTCGGTCACCATCTTCAAAGCAAGCTTCCAGGTCCAAAGCAAGCTTCCAGGTTCAACATTGGAGGTGAACATTATCTCATCTTCTTTCTCTAGTTCCTTTGTAGAAAGCATAACAGGAAAGAACAAAGGAAGAGAAAAATTTCAAAATGAAGAGATATTAGACTACCAGCTGATCATCTAATTGTCATCATTGTTGTTGCTAGGCGCTATCTATTTGACTCTGACTCAAAGTGACCTTCTGTAAAACAAAAAGAAACAGTGTCCAGTCGTGCACCATCTTCACAATTATTTGCTCTGTGTGAGCTCGCTGTTGCAGCCACTGTGTACATCAATTTAGTCGTTGGTATTCCTTTTTTTTTTTTTCTGACCACTCTGATGTTTTCCCCCAGATACTGGCCTGTGTTAGGCCAGGTTGACTAGAAAAACAAATCCAGAGGCACTCATATGTGTGTAAGAGAGAACATTATATCAAAGAGCAACTGTATATTGAGAAAACATCCCAGCCCAGTCCAGATCAAGTCCATAAGTCTGATATTAGGCCATATATCGGATACTAGTCCATACATTCCTCTTTAGATTCAGACAGCTCATGCAATGATGTCGAATGCGGGAAGATCTCATGCTGGTAGGTGCAAAGTCTTGCGGATCCAAT
>NW_022106189.1:27851896-27863076 GCF_000313985.2 Echinops telfairi
CGCTTGGCCTTTACTTGTTGACCTCATTTTAGTGGCTGATCTTTGGCTTCTCCATTGTCTCTTCCCACAGCAGTCAATTTATTTCTGTGTATTCCAACTAGAGTAGTCCATGTGTATAGTTTCCTTTTATGTCATTTTTAAAGAAGTTATTTGCAATGAAGAAGTCCTTGG
The DNA here is from genome assembly GCF_000313985.2 of Echinops telfairi. Lineage (NCBI taxonomy): Eukaryota > Metazoa > Chordata > Mammalia > Afrosoricida > Tenrecidae > Echinops > Echinops telfairi. Next base: position 27,852,068 of record NW_022106189.1, read on the forward strand.
TTTTGAAAATTCAATCATGCAATCTCCATATTTGTTTCTACCACCAATGCCATCTTATCCAACCACGTTCCTTCCCCTTTGTTTCCAAATTTTGAATTTCAATAATTTTCAATGCATCTTGATTACATGTTTGATCTGAAGATTTCAGACTGAAGATTCCGTTGGTATGATTATTCAATTTCTGCACTGCGAGTTTTATTTTTTGGTGCACAAATTTGAATGACAGTTATAGTGGCTGGATTTCCTTGTATGCACATAGATATTATCCTATCACAGACCCCATTGCACTTCAAGATAGATTTTGGATATGTCCTTTTTGGCTATGAATGTATCACCATTTCTCTTGAATCTATTGTTCCCAGGATAGTACACCATATGCTTTTCTGTTTCAAAACATTTCAGCTCACTAACACCTAGAATATCAATTGTTATGCATTCCATTTTATTTGGACAACTTCCAATTTTCCTAGATTCATACTTTGCACATTCCAAGTTCCAGTTATTCATAGATGTTTGTAGCTGTTACATCTTATTTTTCAGCCTTGCCCCATTAGAAAATGAAGGTCCCTAAAGCTTTCTTCCTGCAGGCTTTTTTCCATCCAGGTCTTTGTGGTCAACTCCACTCAACCATAGTTTGAGTACCTTCCGCCCTGAGGGGCTCATCTTCCACCACTGTTCTCTGTAGCAGGTGGCAATGTTGTGCTGCCACTCATGCGGTTTTCAGATGGTGACATTGGCTCACTGTATCCCTAAGCTTGTGGCTAATTCCTCTAAAATCAACAGTTTATTCCTTCTTCATAGTCTAGTCTTAGTTTGGAAACTCTGATGACGCTTGTTCACTTTGTGTGACCCTGCTGCATTTGAAATGCGAGTAACATAGCTTCCAGCGTCAAGTAACACACAAGCATCTACAGTACAACAAGCTGACAGACAAGTGGCGGTGGTAAAGTAGAAGGGCGGCAAAAATTAGGATGCTCTTGACAAGATGGACGGGCACAGTGGCAGCAACAATTGGCTCAGCCATGACAACGTGAGAACGGTACAGGACCAAGTCGTGTGTCAGTGTGCCGCACATGGGGTTGTTATGAGTGTGCACCGGCTTGAAGGCATCGAACATCATCATCAATGAGCATCTGATAAATTCCTCTTCTCTTGGATTAGCTTTGCACAGTCTGTCTTATCCTAGTCCAACTGACAGAACCCAAAACTTCTGACTCTTTTTAGCGCTTTGTAACATCTTTATCGTCAACTCTTTTCTCCTTTAATATCTATCTGAGGGCTGGTAAAGGTAAATTTTGTCAGGGTATGGGATTTGATAGGATAGAGCTGTAAAGAACCATAATAGCGATCTAACATCCCTGAAGACCCCAGGCAGGGATGGCCTAATATGAATCCTGACTGCCCCTCTCTAGGAAATATGAGCTCGTTGAATCAACTAAGCCTGAGCCTCCCGGTCCCTCCCTTTCATACCTAACCAGGACCCAGATGCCTATGTAAATAATCCCAATTAGAAATGCATTCATAACGTAAAATCTCACCAAATGAATGCCTACAGGAAATAACACTCCAATAAATCTTGTAAAATGTCTGCTACTCACCATCTTCGAAGTTATGAGCATATGGAAATGAACATAATGTTTGCAGTTAAAAGACTTACTTGACTTCAGGTACAGTAAAAACATGCCTAAACCTTTCAAACTTATTCCAAAACTATGAATAAGGCTCCATAAAAGTTGGAGTATGCTTTATTACATAGAGATTTATCATTTAGCTCTTAAAAAATTGCATTCTTTCAGTGACTTGCTTCCTCCAACGATGTGCTGTGTGTGCATACATCACAGAGATGAAATCTGAGATACTTGTAAGTATCTGAAAAAAAATAGGTAATAATATTTTGTTGATGATCATGAAAATGGCTTTGTGTAGCTATTATGAACTGTTAAACTTGGGATATTAATGCCTCCTACTCATGATTATTTTAATGAGCTAATTCATAAATTCTCCATCAAGCTCTAATTCCCTTTATAGTACTTATTTATAAGGGTGTGTTTCTACAAAATATTTTTGGAAATTAAATCAGTTCCTTCTCCACAGCTCCTGAAGAAAGCTTTCTCCTGTTTAGAAAAAAGTCAGCAAGATGAAATCAGAAAATTCAATCTCTGAAGGTCTCTGTTTTGTCAGGTTTCTAATACAAAGATTAAATATAATAATAATTTTAAAATATATTTTAAAATATTAAGAGCCAGGTAATAAATATTTTAGATTTTGTGAGGCATGCCGTCTCTGTCCCAAGTACTAGCCTCTGACTAGTGCAATTAGAACAGTCATAGGTAGTGTATAACTGAATGGGTAGAGAAATACCCCCATAAACAAGTGGGTAGCATGCTAAATTTGGTCCAAAGGCCATAGGGCTAACTCCCATTCAATCTTATCTTCCTCAGATGCTTTACCAAATTCTCCTGGGGTCCTACTGACAGGGTTCTCACTAGATCTTGTGAAAAAATTTTAACAAATATTAATATACTGACATAATTGTATGAGGAAATTTGGGGAACTACTGAAAACCAGGAAGTGCTCCTTTCACAGATTGTTATGTAAAGCTCCATAATCCTACGTTCATGTTCTGTCGTCCATTGTCATCACCTTTACACGAGTTCAGCTTCTTCTTTCTTTGCCATAAATAACTTGCTCCCATTCACACCAGTTCCCTCCAACCCTACCGTTGGTCAACTTTCAGGTTCAATGTTACCAGCATGAGACCTTCCCTCTGGTGTGGAATGGTGACTGTCACACAGACTGTCACGCACACATCTTCTCCTTCCGTTCAGACATAAGTCTTCCATTGTGTCCTCTACAAAGTCATTGTGTGGCCAACTAGGAGCTCAGAATTAATTGCTCTGTCAGAGAAAGAACGTAGGAAGAAGGGGAGACTTGGGAAATGGGAAAAGAAATGCCATGAAACGTGAAGGGCAGGGCACAGCAATGAGGTTTGGGCAGTGCAGTCTAGGGAGACAGTGAAGTTAAACTCAACGGCACCGAGGCCAAGGTGATGGCTACCATGATCTCATGGATGGAAGGAGTCAAAGCGACTGGGTGCCGAGGTGTCTTTGGGTAACATGATGCTTATGGACATAATTTATGGTTAGTTGCCATCAAGTCAGTTCTGACTCTGGGTGACCTTGTGCATAATAGAACAAACAGCTGTCTCACCCTTGCCCTCTTCTTGGGAATTGCTATGCTTGAATCGATTACTGTAGCTATTGGCCCTCTTCATCTCCTTAGGGCTTTTTGCCATTTTTTTCTCACCCTCTACTTTACCAGACATGATGTCCTTTTCTAGTACTTGGTCTTTTCTGTTAATGTATCAAAGTAAGCAAGTCAAAGGCTGGCCATCTGGGAGTCTATGGAAATTCTGGTTGCCTCTCTTTTAAGATGGACTTGTTTATTTGGGGGGCATGCTAAATGCGATATTCTTCACCAGCACTCTATTTTGAAAGCATCAATTCTTCTAACTTCTTTCTTCACCCTGTATATTAAGGTTACAGCCTTCCTGGTGGCTCGAAGGAGGAACAGACGCATGTAGAATTTCTCCTCCAAACATACTTGGCTGAGGATAGTGAATCTCAAGATTATCCTAAATGTGATTATTTGTCAGTGTGTGTGTGTGTGTGTTCACGTGCATAAGTGCGCACATGTTTCTGACTTCTAGCACTGAAGCTCTGCCCTTCTCTACAATTAGGATGAGATTAGGAGGTTGGAAGCAACACATACTTGGAATCACTTTTTCTTTCATTTTCTCCAAGTGCCTGCTTCCCCATCTGGCATGACTCCCCCCGCTCTCCTGGAGAGCTCCCTCCTCAGATGTAGATGCCCAGCTCAGGGTTGCTGCCTCTTAAGCAGCACCAAGGATCTGGATCCCTGTCACTTGCCCAGCAGGAGTCCTGAGAATGAGAGTCCAGGGTTAACTGAGGTCTCACTGAGGTCTTGACACTGCAAAAAGGAGGGGGCGAGGGGCAGAGCAGAGGTTAAGCATGGTGTCTCCCCCTGCTCTCAAAGGGGCACTGAGAGGTCAGAGGCTGACAGGAAAGGATTGCAGGAGGTAACCCCAGAGTGGTTTCTCTCTCCTCTCTGACAGGCTCTGTGCACGCGACTCCCTGATGCTGGCACAGTCCACATTGGGGGCCTTGAACCCTCCCAGCAGCCCTGCCCAGCCTGCTGCTTTTTGGTTTATGAAAAAATATACCTTCATCCCTCTGATTAAATAACACTCGAGGAGTTTGAATTTAAGCTTTTAGCTATTAGGGAAGTTTTCCCTGGTAAAGTTTTCATTACATCTTATTTTCATTTTCAGAAGGGTCCCAAAACTCAATTTTTAAAGTTATGATTTATGTTTAAGTATTTTCTGGTTGTTTGTTTCACTCATTCTTCCTTAGGAGCTTTGGTCTATGGTTTTGGATAAAACAAAGGGCCTTTGATGAAACCGACACTTGCACATCTTCACATACTGTCCGTGGTTCCAGGGCTGTGCTTGGAAGTGCATACGTCATTCCCAGCATTTTTGCTGAGCTCCTTCCTGGTGACCTGTTCCCTTACTGGTCAGAAACTGGGAACACTGTGGGACAGTTCTACTCTGTTATATCACACACAACTCACTGTTACAGAGTGATGCCGACTCAACACAACCTCATAAGACAGGGTAAAACTGGCCCTAGGAGGGGTGTTCCAAGGCTATAAACCATTTTCTGAACTTGAAAGTCATGTATTTCTCCGATGGAGCAGCTGGTAGTTCCAAACTATTGACCTTGTGGATAGCAGCCCTAAGTGTAACCACCAGCTGCAGGATCCCTTAGTCTATGACTGAGGGCTGCTGTGTTTCCCCAGCCTCTCACTCTGACCTAGAATTTGCTCAAGAACTCACAGTAACAGTCACCGACAGACTAAGGCCAATTCTAGGTGCTAAGTTAGAATTGTAGATACAACCGCCTCAACGTGGACATTTAACGTTTCTTTCATCATATCCATATCAAGGAAGAGTCCAGCACTCCATTTTTCATTTCCATGCTAGTGAAAACATCCATGAACCACAGATTTCGAGTGTTGCAAAATGACCCGTCCCTTCAGAGATGGAGTTCTTTCTCGGAAGCAATCTTTTCGTAAGGCAGAGAGAAAATGTTCATCAGAAAATTACATTTTCTAAGTTCTTCAACCAGTGTAGACTTAAATGGACCTTCTCCCCACTTTCTGCCATGTTCACCTTGATTTTGTCGAACACATATTTGGTGGATTGAAGTGTTTGAGTTGCATCTGTATTTTCAGCTCATTCAGCAAACAGTTGTTTCAGTAGTAAAGATGCGCAATGTTGCACATTTGAAGAAGAAAAAAATGAGGCATGGTTTGGCCACAAGAAAGTTACCACCATTCTTGGAGGAAAAGAAATAATGTTGTGTATCATCTTATGAACAAAAGACGTGGGATCAATGACCATTGAGAGCCCATCTTCCTTTGAAGCTGATCGTGTTCCCTGCAGTAAGCAAAGCATCCTTTGATGATGCTGAATGGGTTCTGCAGCCTTTTATGACTGTGCATCAGACCACCTGTAATGAAGCTGTGAGCTACTTCTTTCATTATTATTATTATTATTATTATTATTATTATTATTATTATTATTATTTAGGAAACAATTCTGGAACCCTCCAAGCTCAGCAGGGGCATCACTGAGGCAGATCCATCCACAGTGGCAAGTGTTTCTTGATGTTCCTCACAGAAGCTCAGGGAAGCTTGAGTGCAACATCGTTCCTTCTTTTCGATGCAATGGCTCCTAGCTCCAGCCGTTGTCTGTGATCAGTTGGCTTTTCAGGGACTATACAAACACAGACAGCTGAATGGGCTTTCAGCTGCTGCTGACTTAGTAGGTTGGAGACCCACTTTCAAGGGATGAAACTGGATCTCTTCTATAACCTGTTGCAAGAGATCCTGCCACATTTTGTTAATTCTGAAATGAATCCTTCCATTTGATCATAAAACAAATATGAACTTGTGTAAGGAGCAGCTTGCATCGCTCGGCTTGCCATAGCCCCGTTTGATTTTTCCACAATAGCAACATGCTGCTGTATGGCATCCCCACGGAGGCCCACAGACTTACAGCGTGATACTAAGGCAGACTGCGATGATTTTAAATGAACGCTCCTGACTCCAATTCAAACGCGCCAATAGTGACTGGATTCTCTCACACAATTAAATAGTCCAGTGGTGAGTATTATTTCAGCAATAGTTTTATCCAGGAACCCCTTTTGTTTATGCATTTGTCATATGGCCTTCCGTTGTCCACCATTTTGCCTCAGTGTTGCCTTTGGTCTAAGAAAAATGATGTCTCTGTGTGGTCTCCCTCTTCCCATGCAGCTGATGGCCAGGATGTTCTGAGCCTTAAATTTTCAAGAAAACTTTATCTCCCTCTAGACTTTCAAAATCAGAAAAAGTTCAGCAATGGAGACTCATTGCCTCAGATTGGTTTGAATTGGGCTGTTTGGCGATTGTTGAAATAACTTCCAGGGCTGAGAGATGCTGGGCTCTCAGTGGTCAGCCTTGGTCACAGATTCAACTCCTAGCATGAAAAATGAAGTGCATTTATGGAAACATAAAATGTGTGTGATTTTAACATTTTCTGCAGTATCCCAGTGTTCTACGTTGATGTTCTTACTAGCACAAATGGGATTGGCTGCTGGACAGGTACAAACAATAAATTTCTTCTCTGATGTTTACCATACACTTTCCAAGGGTTTCCCTAAGTGACCAAGTCTCAATGGCCTGGGGTTTATGCTGTGATTATACCATGATCTGACAGCTTAGTACACCAAAGTCAAACACCAGCAGATGTTCACATCACATTGCACTTAAGGCACCGTCCAGATTTGCGATTGACTTTTACCAACAATGTGATGCCCAATATACATTTTCATTGACATCAAGTCAATGCCGACTCACAGTGACCCACTATGAATTTCTGAGACTGTAACGGTACATAAGAATAGAAAGCCCGGTCTTTCTCCCGAGGAGCTGCTGGTGGTTTTGAACTGCGAGTCATATGGACCTTGCCCATTTTGTGTCATTTGACTTTATCCATCTCAAACAAAGATAGCCTTTATCTTGGTTTTCTTCAGCATGACACATGTAAAAGAATGTTCAGATGAGAAGAAATGGCAAAGAGTTTTGTTGCAGGAGTGTTCTCTTTGCCAAAAAAAAGTTTGAAAGTCATCACCATCTCTTGTAAAGTTGTGGCAGATCAGATTCAGCTACAGCTTCACAATTCAATTCAGGCAACTGTCCTCTGCTTAGAACACCACTCTAGACTCTCCTCCGATAGTCAACAAGTATGACAAATAGCACCACAATCTGTAGCCTAACTAACCCAGGCTGCTAACTTACATCCATCCTGTTTGCTGCCTCCACTTAAAACACATCTTTGATGATTTGGCTTTTAATCAAATTATATGTGCCTCCCCTTTCAAAGAAAAAGCAGATTCCATCACTGGTTGCCAACCATGGTGCCATAAGCTGAAAAGTGAGTGACTCCGCATCCCAGGGTTCTGTCAACAAGAAGCTGAAGATACAAGGGTATCATCAAAGTAGTTCAACATCTACTATGCGAGTGCAGCAATGACATCAGAAAGAAACAAGCAACCAGGCAGCCCTCTGTTCCTCAGGGTTTCATCCAGCCACCCTTATTTCTTCTCTACAGATAGTCTTTGACTTACATCGTTGAGTTCCAAAGAGCCACACTAAGGACCGTTCATTTGTGTGTGTGTGCGTGTGTGTGTGCATAGTACCATTAGTAATATGTGCTGTATGCAATGTTGTAGTGTGTAATTTACTGATTTCATCATTATCATGACCACCGCTAAGGCAAACGGAAATGAGGTTTGTAAGTTACCAGAGCACCAAACCCGCTGCCTTTGAGTTGATTCAAACTTACAGTGATCCTGTGGGACAGCTTAGGGGTTACACAGGGCTTCCCAAACTGTAATCTTTGTTGAAGTAGACTACCATTTCTGTCTCCCTCTGAGCAGCTGGTGGGTTCAAATTGAATAGCTTCTAATTAGCAGCTCAATGTTTTAATAATCATTTCCCTAGGGGTTTTACATAGTGATAATAAAAGGCAAAGCTAATGAAAACTTAAAAAAACAACAGGTATTTGACATATGTTAGACTATACTTAGGACAGAGTAGTTGCAACTGACACATTGTAAGGTGGTATTAAAAACATGTTGCTCTCAACCATATGATTTTGGTTGTTTGTTATGTTATGTGTCTTCCGATGCCTATTACCTGGTCCTGATGACCCTTCATGATCACACCGGTGATGTGCTTCTTCCATGTGAGCTTGTTACTTCTCTGCTAAATGGCCACTTGTTTAACTTCAAGCCTTTAAGACCCCAGATGCTATATCTTTTAACAGTCGGGCACCATCCACATTCTTCTCCATATTTCCTTATGCACCCATTTTGTCTTCAGCAATTATGTCGTGAGGGTGAGCATCTCAGAATGCCAATTTGTTAGAACAAAGTGTTCTTGTATTGAGGAGACTGTGAGCAGAGGCCCAAAGTCCGTCCACTACCACAGTGTATTGCTGTACAAATATATGAACATAGGCCAAGACCTCTATTTTTGTGGATAAATATATTTACATATGTAGAAACCTACGATTATACCTCTATCCATTACTTTGCTTCCTAGGTCCTTCCTCTGTTCCCTTTCCTTCCTCCTGCCCCACTCTCACTTTCCCGCCATTTCCACCTCTTAAAATTTTCTCTTAGCTAGTTTTCTGTTGCTCCAACACCCTCGGGATCTCTAGCTCTTCCTTGTTGCTGACTCTTAATTCCCTAGTGTTTCCCTGTCCATGGTGCTGCCTGCTCCCCACGCCCTCCCTCCACTGCCCTTATCCCCTAAGTCCCCCCAGGAACCTTGGTCCTGCTGTGTTCTCCTCACACTTGCTTCCCATGTCTAGAATCATGATCGGGAATGAAGGGGTGGGGGTGCAGCAGAGACCCAAAGCCCATCTGTATACAATGGAACTATCCTCCCACAGAGGAGCCAAAGGGAAGGAATGAGTCAACCTGGGTGCAGGTAAAGCATCGATGAAACATACACTATTCCTATGGTTCCTTGAGGCTTCCTCACCCTCACTATCATGACCCCAGAACTGCTTCTTAATTCAGACTAGATTGGAACATGTACAGAGGTGTCGAAAAGAGATGGGGGCTCATGACACATGGAATCCAGGAACAGGAATGGGAATAGCAATACAGAAGTGCAGGGATAAAGCAGGGGGAGAAAAAGGGAGAAAGGGGGAACTGATTACAATGATCGACACATAACCATACACCCCTCTCCAAGGGAAGGAACGGCAGAAATTGTGAGGGAAGGAAGACAGCGATAGGTGTAAGATATGAAAATAATAATAATTTATAATCTACCAAGGGGGTATGAGGATGGCGGGGGAGGGGAGGGCACGGGGAGAAGGAACTGATACCAAGGGCTCAATAGAAAGTAAATGTCTAGGAATTCATGAAGGCAACATATGTACAAACACCTGATGCAATCAATGTATGAACTGTCACAAGAGTTGTAAGAGTCCCCAATAAAATGATCTCTTAATTATTTTTTTAATTATGGAAAATGAAACAAACATGTAGTGGTCATGAACCATTTGTCAAAGTTCACGGAGAATGCAACCAGCATGAAATCTACATTCTAGGTGTGGGTTACTGACTGTCACACAGAACACGCACTTTCATTTCAGACGTCACATTCTCCTGGTGTCCTCCAAAGAGCCATCGTGTGGACAACAGTGAGCCAGTCACCAGTGACACTCACAGGGAAGGTTTAAAATGGAGAGATTTGGCAGGTGGGAAGAGAAGCGCAATGTAAACGGAGACAGGACAGACAGAGCTAAGGCTTTTGCATCGCGATCTGGGGAGAGGAGATTCACTTAACCGCATGTGTTCCTAGGCCAAGTTTCTGCTTGACACTAACAAACCCCAGTTTTTTTTCTTTAATTGAATCAAAGAGCCTCTGCAGTAAATAGGCCCTTTACAGTCACCCAGCTCTGTGTTTAAATCACCTCTGGAATACAAACGGAATCAACCCTTAAAAGGGAGAGGTATTCGGAGTGGTCCAAACTAAGTGTTGTGAGAACTAATATTTAGGGTTTTCAGTCCTAACTCTCTACCATGAAATAGTCAACTGGTAAATCATTTAACTTTTCTAATATTCAGTGTCGACATACAGAAATTGAGGTAATAATGGCATCTACCCTTTTGGATTCTGTTAAATATGCAATGTGTAATGCCTGTATTAAGTTGAACACATGGCCAGGTACATGTGATAAGAGCTTATCAATGATTAAATTATGCCCCCCCCCCAAGTATGTGTCAACTTAGTTTGGCCTTTATGTAATGATACAGTTTGTCAGTTGTGTAATGATGTACTTTGGCAGTTATTAGGTGATGTAATCTACCCTCACGATGAAAAGGCTGACTGCAGTTACAGCCTGATCTAATGTAAAAGGTGTTTCCCTGGGGTATGGCTTGCATCATCTTTTATCTTAATGCAGATCAAAGTAGAGAGAAGCAAGCGAATGACCTAACTGCTACCAAGACAGAAGATATTACTTAGGAGCATGGTAGAGGAGGACTGGGGTGGAGCAGGGGGTAGAGAGCTAGCAACAATGAGTACAAGAGGAAAATGTGATGTTGGAGATGATTTCATACACTTTTAAAATAAGATTGAATGATTAAATTGTATGACATGTGACGTATAATGCACACAACAAAACTATTAAAAAGAAGAAGAGCTGATAGTGGAGCACATTCTTTGGACCCAAGTTCCCTTCTCTGAGAACTTCCTAGAGCAGCATTTCTCAACCTGTGGTTTGCGACCCCTTTGGGAGTCAAACGACCCTTTCACAGTGGTCACCCGATTCATAACAGTAGCAAAATGACAGTTATGAAGTA
>NW_022106189.1:27863227-27883381 GCF_000313985.2 Echinops telfairi
CCACAGCTATTGAAAGGAAATCATGATCTTCCCCGTAGTGTCAACAGAGAAAGAAAACGTTCCCTAGATCCAGGACTTTGAACTTGGACTTCCAGCCTTCTAAATTATTAAAGAATATATTTGTGTTTGTTAGCATCATCTACTTACGGTATTTCTGTCATAGCAACTGTAGAAAACTGAGGCAGAATCCAACCGGTGATCCTTACGTAGTTATGTCTCTGTGTCTATATCTCTTTATTAAATATAATTTATTTTCATTACATAAGCAATACATGCTCAGAATATAAATTATTACAAGAAAGAATGAAGTGAAAGAATAACAGTAAAAATGTCCCTTTAATGAGATTCATATTTGGTTAAGATAAGTATTTTTTCTCCAAGCTATATCCCGGTTAATATTTTTGACACAATGAAGATCACATGCGTAGACTTTGGAAGCACATGTTTTAAGAGTTAAAATACAAGTAATGTCCATGTTATTAAAATGGTATACACACATCATTTTTTTCAAGCATCATTCTTCATGATGGATTAAGTTTCTATCATGGAGCTTTCCCCCAATTGATGTACCCATCTTTCTGTTCTTTAACATCAAGAACAAACACATATTTCAGTTCATATATGCAAGAAAACTCCCCATATTGGCCGAATCTGCCTGAAAGACAGTAAGATAATATAGAGTGAACATGACTGGTGGAAATGGATACAGGATGGGAAACGAGGAATAGTTATTGCTCTAATCTTCATTACACTTATACTCATATTAATACCTACCACCTACCTTTGTCATCCTGTGATGCCTGGCACATGTCTATGATGCTGGAAGCTATGCCACCAGTATTTAAAAGACTTTGTCATCCTGTGATGGCTGGCACATGTCTATGATGCTGGAAGCTATGCCACCAGTATTTAAAAGACTAGCAGGTCCTCCATGATGGACAGGTTTCAGCAGAAGTTCAAGGATCAAGATCATTTTCTTCTGAAAATTACCCAGTGGAACCCTCTAGATCATAACAGATGATGCCCAATGTCGGACTGACAAATGAGCCCTGATGTTGGCAGGTGCTCAAAAGGTCCAGTGACCATGACAATGGACTTAGACATATTGGTGATGGTGAATATGGCACGTAGAGAGGCGTGGGGTGTCCATGAGCTGAGACCCACACAGCAGCAACTAACACCAACAATATGAATCCCATTTCCAACGTGCACTGCCCAAGAATCTCACCTTGGCATCTGGTTAGATCCCATAATTACTTTAGCACAGTAAAGGCTGAAGGTGAGGCTCCAGGAAGTGCCAAAAGAGGGCGGATGACTTCCTTGAGGAAGGAAACCATGCTTTCAGCCAAATGAAAACAAGGCAAGCATTGACCTTATCCTGTCTAGAAAGTCGAGTCCTCCTGTTGCATGGCTGTTACCAAGTCAGTTCTGAGCACTTAACCATTGTGCCATCAGAGCTCCTTTACTCCACGTGGTTAGTCCAAAGCCTCTTTGGCAGGCCCGCTTCCTTCCCGAGCAGTTGCGGTTAGAAATGGACTTGCAACCCAATTCTGGCAAATAAACCATGAGAGGAATTCTACTGGCAGAAGGATTCTGGGGAATATTTCCACTGGCTGAAGAAAATGAGCCAATAAAAAACAGCTCTTCTTTCTCTTAACCCTATTATCCATTATACTGGCAACTTCTACAGCCACCTCATTCTAGCACCTAGCGTGGAGCTGGAGGGCGGATGGCCCAGTGGAGAGAATATGTCAACCTGCATCATTAATGATTGCTTTCTTGCCTTTGCTTAGGACTTATCAGGATGGAATTCCCTGCCCTGTTCAAGTGTACTTGAGGCACGCTATCTCTTCCTTACTGCAGTCAGCATTCACTGTGATTCCTCGAGATGATTAGCAACCCACGCCAGTCCATCCAATCTGTCTATCCACAGATTAAACTAACTGAGTGGATAATTATAGCCCCACTTCCTCCCTGATGATTGAACGAGAAATTATTAACTAAGCTTGGCTGGTTTTAGGGCAAATATTAATTGAAATCATGAGTGACCGGAGCCTTACAAAAACCAAGTAACTTGACATCAAGTCACACGAATAAACACCTGTGGCATCATTTAAACAAAGGCGAGGTGACACCAGGACCCATCCCTTCATGTTATGTAAAAAACTCACATTCAGATGTTGCTTTATAGCGGCCTCATTATTTTCATATTTTTCATCACTTTTGATCTTTGACACAAGTCTGTTCTTCTTCAGAGAAAGGTCTTAGCATGCCCACGGTTAATCCTTAACTAATCCAGAAATGCTTGTGAGCCTTTCAAGGTCACACAGAAAGGTGAGAGACGTAGGCAGGATCCAATCTTTGAAACAAAGGAAATAAAACCATAATGCTTGCCATATGCCCCTCCTTGTTTCCCGACAGTTGCTGCCAAAGGGTTATTTCTAGCTGATGGGCAGTGAGCAAAATTAGAGATTACTTTCAGTCCATTAAAGTTGAAAATGGATGTGAGTCTTGCACGTGCTTGTCTCTCTCTCCCTCATTTTCAAGGCTGCACACAAAAGCCCCAAGATGTCAGATCTTATAGAAGGAAGGATCCAAGGTGTGTCCAAGACCTCCACGCTGGTACTGAGGGAGAATTATGCAGTATATTTACAAGCCTGCATAGGACTCCGCATGAGTATGAAATGAAGCCTGCTGCACTAAAACCCAAACCAATCTCTTGCTGTTGAGTAGATTCTGACTTGTAGCAAATTTATGGAAGAGCAAGTCGAACTGTCCCAAAGGATTTCCACGGTGGTTTTGATCTTACAGGGGACTCCTTGATGCTTGGGAGCTCACGTGGGATAGTGTTTTGAGTTGGGCTGCTAACTGAAAGCTCAGCCATTCAAAACAACCACCAGCCGCTCCTTGGGAGAGAGATGGGCTTTCTACTCCTATAAAGAGTTACAGTCTTGGAAATTCACAGGGGCAACTCTACTCTGTCCTATAGGGTCATGACGAGTCCGCATCAACTGGATGGATGGCATTGAGCTTGAAGAATCTTTACAGAAGCAGACTGACAGGTTTTATCTCACACAGCGTAGCTGGTGAGCTTGAACTGAAAACCTTGTGGTTAGCAACAGAGTGCTTAACCACTGTGGCAGCAGGTTTGGGGGCTAAGCCCCTAAAACTGAGCGTGAGCCTGTGTTACTGCAGAACACCTATCTAAGTCTTACTTAACTGCTATAGAGTTGCCAAAGGCCAACTGGTTAACTCAGTTGGTCTAACTTTTGAGCACCCAGTAGACCAGGTGTTCAGGTAGTTCAAGCAGTTAAGTACCAAGTACTAGCTGAAAGGTTGGTGGTTTGAACCCACTCAGAGGCACCTTGGGGGATAGGTGTGTAGATCTGCTTCCCAAAGATTATCTTGCAAACCTCATGGAGCAGTACCACACTACACACATGATGTTGCTATGAGTCAGATTCCACTCGATGGCCACTACCAGGTATTTGGTCTTAACCTTGAAAACCTTCATAGATTTTCAGCTCCCATGTTGAAGTCCTCTGCTGCAAAGTGCTGGTGCTTTTTAAAGCTCCTTATTTTCTTTGTTTTACATGAGTGAATGGTTGCTTTGTTTATTATGCAGTTGGTGTGGTTGTGGAGAATTTTTCTACACTAGGCTTGAAATTTATAGAGCTGGGCTCCCCTTTTATTAGGCAATATATCCAGTTTGGCATTCTTAGGTGCCTAGAGAATTTGGCATAGATATACTTTTATCATAAAAAATCCTCATAATGATTATTATTAGCATAGCCTGTTGTTTATCAAGCTCCAGTACAAAAAAAGAAAGAAATGCATATGTAGTTTTGAGAGGCTAAGCCGTATGGTCTTCAAGTTGAGCAAAAAATGGTGTAAATATTTCTGAGACTTGGTGAATATATGGGCCAAGAACTACATGGGCTAGGAAAATTGCAAATAGGGTATTGCTGCCAACATCCTTGAAGCTAAGGTTTCCCCACTGTACAATGGATTTAACACACCTGAATTTCACCATTATAACTGCAGGCCACGGCTATAATTCTCTTGTCTCTTAAAACAATCAAATTTCTACCGGTTGTTGTTAGGAAGAAAAGAAAGGTTCAATGTCTAAAATTCTTTTTAGTATTTGAGGGCTAGAAGAAGCCTGGACAATCACCTAATTGATACCCTGAAATTATAGGGCCACCAAGAGGCAGAAACAACAAGACAGCATGCAATAGGAAGACTCCCTGCCCATTGTAAATGGCCAATGTGCTTGGGTAACAATCAGAACGTTAGAGGTTGGAGACCACCCACAGGGACCTGGAAGGAAGGCCTGGTGACGTGTTTCTGAAAACCCAATGATGACATACCTCAGCGGTACAGTTCTCCTCGGATACACATGAGTGAGAGGCAACTCGACAGCCACTGGTGTTAAAATACAGGAAAGAAAAAGAGATGCTGATAAACCAGAAATGCTTTCCAGAGGATCCCAGAGTGGTTAGCACCGTAATTTTTTATGAGGGTAGAAAGCCTTGTCTTTCTCAGCAAAACAAAAACATAGGCCTTACGGCTGGACAGGATCTTAAGGTATCAACTATGGTCACATTTGTTGAGTGTTGGAAACTAAGCTATATACCTTAATTCTCCCCCATAATTTTTGTTTGCTTGTTTTATTTTATTTATTTTTAAATTCTCCCAAAATTTATGAGAGAGGAAGTACCATTTTAAGGCAGCTCTGGACAAAGAAAAGATGCATCCTAGGCACCCAACCAGTAGGCAGGGTTCAAAGTCAAGTCCTGCCCACCAGCTGCTCCTAGATAACATTGAGTGTATCCCCAGGAACAAACAAGCAGTGTTACATGCATTTGATGGGAAGACAGCTAAGGCCCCAAAGAAAAAAAGTGAAGCATTCCAAGGATCCCATTTGGTCTGTGACTAACCTAGAATCAACTATACAAAAAAAACCAAAAAACCCTGATGACCACTTTGTTTTTCTTCATAAGCCTTTATTTTCTGCATTGAAATTAGAGTCATATGAAGTGAGGAATGAAAAGAAAATACTCTGCAAAACAGTTTGTTCTTATGCCAAAATTTATTTTCTGTAGAAACTGAAGTGTCTACATAGCATGTTGAGCTCACCCTTAATATACCTAATGATACAAGCTCATTCTACAAGGAAAGAGAAGAGGGGGGTGTGCGATGTGACAGTAGCTGAGCTGACATGCTGGTATTCTTGGGGCAAACAGGGTTACAGACACAAGAACCAGACATGTTCCAGATGCAGAACAGATTCTGGAAGACACCCTGAACCCTCACACTTCATGATAAACCCCACAAGCCTCATCAGATAACAGGACAACTTTCCATTTGGACATTTATCTCAGAGCGCACTTGCAATTGGGATAAAGATTGCTGGCCCAAAGGTCATGACACATAGCTAAAGCAGGAGTGTGAGAGGTCGGCTGAGGCTGCTGCCTCGCTGTGTAGATGGAAAATATACAGCCCAGAGAGGGGCAATGGCTTGTCCAAGACGGCACAGCTAGGTATGTGCAAACTCTGATGTGGAGGGAAGATTCTCCAAGGATTTGGCCCAGAAAACTCCTGCACAGCTGATCACATCACTGCAAACCTGGTTAAGTGAAGGGAAGGCAAAGGTATAAGGGGATCTTCAAAACGCTGGTGGAAAATTGGATTAAAGATAATGCCATTTTCTCGCTGACATTTTAAAGTCCCCCCGCCTTTGCCTCTAGGCTTTTAGTTCACGCGGGCACGAGTGCATTCCAAACAAAGTGTGTTCACCACCTCTCTGTGCTCACTGGAGGACTGCAGATACGGTCTCTCGGTAATAGACCAGCTTCTTCATCTCTTCGTGGTCTCCTCGAAACCAGCGTGCCATCAAAACAGCAGCTTCTGAGTGAATCTGCTGGGACCACAATGTTTAAGGTAGAGAGGGCAGCTCAGAAGGTTCTGGTGTTTGGGGAGGACAAAAGGATAGGTTTGACGGATTTTCTGGAAACACACAAGACGATCATAAAGTCTCATTTTGAGATAGTTTTCAGCAAATTGAAAAGTGCATAGGTGAGAAAAGGGTCCCGGACAGTTGCAGGGAGGAATTTTCTTCCATTTTGGCAATGACCTGCTCGTTCTGCCATAAGGAGAAGGGCTGTCCTGCACCAATTCCACGGGGAAATGTGACCACATCCACCCTGCAGCCCTGACCTTGCCCCATTCATACCTCTTTCTGTTTCCCAAACTGAAAGAAATATTGAATCGCTCAAGGATGCCCAAAGTGCCATTTTGATGTAGTATCAATTAAAAAGCTCAGGGAAGGATTCGTGAGATGGCACTAAGACTTTCAGAAGCATATAGACCGAGAGGGTAGCTATGTAAGGAAACAATTGCTTCACATGTTCATGTTTTTATTTAATTATGGCTTCTATGATTCTATAAAAATACATATATTTTCACTTATTCTAGTTTAATCTGAAAAGAGGGACATGTTGACAGGGGTAGGGGTGGGGAAGACAACAACAGTGTAAACTTGGGTGTTAGTGAGGGTGACGCTAAGCCAAAATCGGGGAGAAAAGAAATAATAAAATGAGAGCAGGACCGAATGGCTCTGTATTTTGGAAGAGCGGTGCAGAGAGCCTGGTGATGAACGGAAAGCTGGAGGAAGAACATCTTTCATCGAGGATCAATCATTTCGGACTGCTCAGCTGCTGGGAATTCACTCTTAATTTGGGGGGTCTCCCATTAGACCTCATGTGAGCCCTTCAGTTTAGGGACCAGCCACTGGTGAAAAGAAAGAAGGGAGTGAAGGAGGGGGGGGAGGAAAAATGGAGAGTTGTATCTTCTCTCCTCCATGGCCGTGCATCCACATACCTACCCCGGGCTGAGCTTGCAAGCTCTCTCATCCTTTCAAGACCCCTACTGTGTCCACTGTGACTTCATCTCCCTGGTACCAAGGCCAACTGGTGATGCCTCCTGACAGCACCACTTTGCATGCCCTCAGTCACCACCTGCGTGGCAGACACATGATGTCATTAACCCCGTCTTCAGAAGGGAAGGTCCATTGTGGAGAGGTCAAGATGCACAGCTCAAAATGCACAAGTAGAGAGTAATGGAAATCCATGGCCGGACCCCAAAGTCTATCCATAAAAGAAAATAAAAGCAAAGATAAACTGGATACACTAAAACTAAAAGTACACATTTATAAGAAACAAAATACACATGGCTCTGGAGTCAAATCCGATTCCTAGAGACCCTGTAGACCGGAGGTTTCTGAAACTGTAAATTCGTAATGGAGGAGACCGCCTCATCTTTCTCCCATGGAGTGTCCGGTGAGCTTGAACGGTCAATTTAGGGTTAACAGCCCAACAGTTAACCTGCTGCATCACTAGCTATCATAAAAGACAACTCCCAATTTCTTTACCTAGATGAGAGAGAGAGAATTGCTGTCTTAAATTGTATCTGTTTACTCCTCACGCTGGAGTCTGGTGATACAAGGATCCTGTTCTCACAAAACCCAGCCAAATTAGTCAAGTCAATGCCTTCTCTTTGGGCTCTGCAGAGGAAAAATCCATTAAACTGGAGAAGCATATAATGAATAAATGTAAGTAGATGTCAGCTTCAGCGCATCCCTGGTTGCAAGGTCTTCAGTTCAATATCTCACGAATCTGTGGACAAATTCTTGAATCTCTTTTTAACTTAGTTTTGTAGTCTGTAAAATGGGAAAGAGTATAGATGGTGTATATAGCTGTGCAAATATGAAATGAGATCCTATCTTTAAACTGTCCGATACAGTGCCTACCTCGGAGTACCCAGTAAATGTTGGTCCTGGCAGTTCTGTTGAGGCTTTTTGGCAATGGGGGTTTTCAGGTATATAGAAGACTACCATTAGAGTATTTCTTGTTCCTCCCTTCCTTCTCTTGCTTCTTCTTTTTTTTCCCTTCCTCTGGCATTAGTCCCCATACTTGGACTCTGTGGTAGTTACATAATCTGGTGTCAATTTAAGAGGATTACAAGTGAAGGGGTGGAGTCTGGCCTGCCATCAAGATATATCAAATGGGGTTTCTGTGTGGGCATGGCCTTCTCCTAAGAATTCTGGGAATTCCTGGATTTCCTCCTTGGAGGCAGGAGAAACACTCTCTACTCACTCTCTCTTGGAGACTCTACTGAGAAGACACATGGCACTACACTGATAGATCCCATGCCCTGGGAACTGGAGGAGCCATGTGGGGATCCCTGCCAGCGCTGAGATGCTTCTGCCACCAGTGGATCCAAAAGACTTTGCACCTACCGGCCTGTGATCTTCGTGCGTTTGGTTTCATTGCATGTGTTTTGTGAGTCAGAAGAAGCTTCACAAATTGGTATTGGACATAGGGGAAATATTTGACTTATGAGCTTGGACTGGACTAGGTTGGATGCTTTCTTAATGTACAATTACCCTTTATGTAAAACTGTCTCTTATAAGCATATGCATGTTTATGAATTTGTTTCTCTAGTCTACCCAGACTAACACAGACTCTTTCTAGGAGCAAATATACAAGACCCAGTCCCTGGGGAAGGACATTGTGCTTGGTAAAGCAGCAGGGCCGTGAAAAAGAAGAAGTCTCTCGATGAGATGGATTCACATAGTACCAGCGTGGCTAGTCTCCAACTTAGGAACCATTGTGAGGATGATGCAGGACCAGGCAGTGCTGTATTCTGTTGTATATAGGGTCGCTAGGAGTCAGAACCGACTCCAGGACCCCTAATAACAACACACAATTCACCTTTAGGTTCACCCATTGCCGTCCAGTCAATTGTGACTCCGGCAACCCCACATGCGTCTGAGTTGAACTATTCCCCATAGGAAGGGTTGCTTTGTCAGAAGCGGATTACCAGGACTTTGTTCAAAGGTGCTCCCCATACCCCCACCCCCGGGATCTCACATACCTTCATACTTTTAGCAAGCAGCTGTGATGGTTAACCGCACCCCACTCCTCCTCTTCATGCCTCATTGTCTTCCATTCAACCAACAAGACTCTCAGCTTCTGCTCTGTCCTATTTCTGCCATCATGTTGAAGTTTCAGCTCCGAAGCAAACTCTGCCTTCTCTCCCTACACACAAGTGAGCACACATCACATGTACACACACACACACACACACACACACACACACACACACGACTACAACTTGATTTGAGCTCTACTCAGCAACCCACTGACTTCAGTTGGATACACACTGTCTGAATTGCATTACACATCACAGCACCACTACTGCTGACTTTACTGGGACTCAATTTTTAAACTCACTTCCATTGAGTCCCTCTGACTCATAGTGACCCTACAGGACAGGGTGAACTGTGGGTTTATCAGAGGCTGGTGGCTTCTGAATGCCACCCTTGTTGTTAATAGCCCATTGTAGAACCCACCAGGGTTACTTAAGCCTCATTCTAATTCATATTAATATATAGTCTTCACCAAGGGGTGCCCCGAGGACCCTGGCTCTGCTTCCTAGAACACCCCAACTCCAAACATCTTGGAAAAATAAACAAAAAGAAATAAGATCCACATTTTCCTTTTCTGTGCGTGTGAACTTGGAAGCATGTGGCAACCAAGTAGGTCATTGTAATAGGACACCGTGATAATTAAGCCTTTTTCTCCCCATGCCACGCTGGAGCTGAGAGTCTGCCGGGATTGATAAGAAAGCTCTGTTCTCCTGAATGTTTTGAGGCTGTCTTTTGAAATTTACAGCTTATAGAATATATAGCCTTTTTATTTAGGTTGATGGAGACTGAAAATCATATCATCAATTATATGTGAATTGGAAAGGCAATATTAAATGTGGGACAAAGGGTATATTTTCTCCTCATCTGAAAGAAACTGTATTTTCCTAATGGACTCCCATGATTCAAACATACTTCAATGGAAATAAATAAATAGATAAGAGCTTTCCATCTTCCAATCTGTTGTAAGACCCTGGTGTAGAGGAAAACTTTAGAACAGCATGGGGGTTGATAATCCCCCAGAGGGGGATTAGAAAGTTGCAATGAAAGAAGTCCTTATTCTTACATTTACATAGAACTACTTTTTTTTTTTTTAAGATTTAAATGTTACCAATGGGGGGGCGTGAATCATTTTGTTCATTTCTAAAGGGTACTCATAGGTAGATAATGACTGGCTAGAGCCTATTGAACATTTGTAGGATGGAATATATTCATACCAAATGCATCAGAAGAGTGACGCTCATGTTAAATTACAACGTGAAGAAATTAAAAGGCATACGTGAGCAGTTAGGTTTCAATGGGTGCTCTGAGGTTTGTAGAAAAAGTCAAAAGGGCTCAGACATTCCTGATGTGAAAGTAAATATTTAGACATAGTGTAGGAAGGCTTTCTCCCAGTTTAGGGCAATATAGTTCTTCACGCACTATGTTAGAAAGAAAAGATCGCTTAGTCCGGCTCTTTAAAATCCTGCATGTTTTATCAACAAACTATTATCCCTTCAAAAGGCAATGTTTTTCTTCCTTCTTTACCTTGTCCAACTCTATCTAGTACCCCAATTCTCTTGTGAACCACTGTCTCTTCCTTATTGACTTGTCTTCCTTTGTCCAAAAAGTCACTACTTCCGGGACACACTTATCCACAAGGAATTGTGGAAGAGAGGACAAGACAGCTGCCTGGGCAATAGGACCTAGGTTTTCCTAACTGTCCTCATCTGGTCCGAACTGCTCCCCCTTCAGTTTGCGGCCTGGCGGCAGAGTGGGATAAACACGGGGCTGCTAACCAGAAGGTTGGCAGTTCAAACTTGTCACGTTCTCCACAGGAGAAAGATGAGGCAATCTGCACACACACACACACACACACAAAGTACAGCCTCGGTGTGTTAGTCTGGGTACGCTAGGGAAACAGATCTGTAGAAACTCATATGTATGTAAAGAGAGAGTTTCATATGAAGGGGAAATTGTACCTTAAGAAA
The DNA here is from genome assembly GCF_000313985.2 of Echinops telfairi. Classification (NCBI taxonomy): domain Eukaryota; kingdom Metazoa; phylum Chordata; class Mammalia; order Afrosoricida; family Tenrecidae; genus Echinops; species Echinops telfairi. Next base: position 27,874,187 of record NW_022106189.1, read on the forward strand.
GTATCCCAACCCAGTCCACTCCAAGCCCATAAGCCCAATATTAGCCCATATGTCCAATCGCTCTATAAAGTCCTCTTCAGACTCATGAAACACATGCAATGATGCTGAATGCAAGACAGTCACAAGCCAGTGGGTGCAAAGTCTTTTGGATCCAGTTGCGTTGGAAACATCTCAGCGCTGGCAGGGGTCTCTACGTGGTTTCTCCAACTTCAGAGGTCTGGTTGCATCAGGGTAGATCCATGTGGCTTCTCCAGCTCAGGGCACTAGTGTAGTTCCTTGTGTCTTGGCAGCTGCAATGTCTTCCAGAGAGTGAGCAGAGAGAGAGAGGTGTCTCCCACCTCCAAGAGGAAATACCAGATTTCCCGGAATTCTCAGGAGAAAGCCATGCCCACACAGAAGCCTCATTGGCTATGATCCAATTGACAGACCAGATTCCACCCCTTCACTCTTAATCTTCTCAAGTCCCAAATCGACACCAGATCATGTAACTACCACACTCAGAAACATGCGGGGCAGTTCCACTCTGTGATATAACGCCAATATCAGTCGGAGTCAGCTTGATGGAAGTGACTGAGTCTGTTGGAGGGCATATAGCCATAAAGGAGACAAAGATAGGTTCATGGAAAGCTTAATGGAGTCTGCAGATTTTCTTCTTGTTTACCCCAGAGCTGACTCTTCCAAGTTCTCCTCCAAGGTTGACCCTGTAAAAAGTTCTGTGCAAACAGGAAGGAATATGCTTTGGACAGAAACCAGGGAAGCAAGAACAGGGTCATCGAAAACGGGATGAACCCAGATGGATACCAGGAGCCATTCTGAGAACCCAATGACACAGAATGACACCAAGCGCAAGAATGTTGGTCTTCACCTTTCCTCTCCCGGACGGATACCCCTTTCCCCCACTCAGCTTAGTATTGCATTGTGTATAAGGGCACTAACCCTGGCGCTCAGGGCTGATGCACAGTATAGCCTCACCCTGGCCGATGCACTATTCTGCCTCAGCCGGTCTGTACCCAGACGCAAATCAATCTCGCTCTTTGCTAACTCTTAACCTACTGTTTGAGTTGAGTTACCTCTCTGACCTAACAGTTAAATTTTGCTTTACCATTGACTTCCTCTGGCCTTAAACTTAGTAATCAGAATAGGTGACATGGGGACACCACTGTTATTCTTTGATACTTTTAATTGGGTATCTGTTTAAATACAAACACCCAACAAGAGCAAACAGATATACCAACAAGATGTGAAATACAGAGCGCAAGAACAGGATGAGAGAGAGATTAATTGCATAAGGAATTATGGCTACGAAAATAATATCTCTCTGCAGAATTACCTAATATCCACATTGAAGAATTTAACCAAGTGGACCAATATTGTTTGTTCTTTAAATTGGTGCAGAAGAAAGCTTAGCATAATGTATTCTGGCTATAGGAGCAATTTTTTTCCCCCAACTGAATTCTAAAAGTCCTACCCATAAAGAAAAAAAGGAATAAATTGAAATTTCATAAAATTTAAAATTTCATTTATAAAACATCTTCTTAAATGTATCTATACATTAGTGTACCTAAATGATCGATATAAAGTTGTTTCTTAAACATCTATCTATATATGTCCCTAAATAAGAATGAAAGAGTGGGGGGGAAATAAAACTAAGCCCATGTAGTATAATAAACCTATTGGAAGTGCTTCAGCCCTCTCACGGCAGCATTCTTCTCAGAGCAGAAGGGACCTGACAAAAAGAGTAGCCAGTAAATGTTTTGTTGCTGTTGCTTGTTTAGTTTTTATCTATACTTTTTAAAAGGCGAGATTGGTTTACAAGTTTTAGTAACTCAGACGTTTCTGAGGCTATAAATCTTTACAGAATGAAATCGTCTCATCTTCTCCTGCAGAACAGCTGGTAGATTTGAATCAGCCACCTGGCCTTGGACTGGTTTTACTTTTGAAGTAGATGTCAATTGTATATTGCAATTAGAAACTAGACATAAGACAATAGGGAGGGGTAGGAATGGTGGCAAATGGGGAAATGTTTGCGGCATCTAGTTCCAGTTGATTATTGCCTTGCAGAAATATGAATTGTTGCTGACACATTGTTCCATTTTCACAATATCAATGTTTTAGCTTTTTGTAGGTAAACTACTCCAATTTTTAAACACAAAGCAGTTCGACCAAGACATTTCTGGGCCTCAGATTAGAGGTGTTGGGTATCATCACTTGACGGGGACTGTACGGAGCAGTGACTGCATCTGTGCATGAATCTGAGTTCAACGCTGGTCTCTTGCTGTGAAGACTTCATATAAGCAATCTTGAATATTGCCTTTGGAAATTGACAGCAATATGAAAAAGAATATAGATGCTGTTTGAAAATAGTGGTAAAAAATGTGTTTTGTTTGTCCCATAGTTTACCATGGAGTCAAAATTCTCCAGCAACCTTTGCTTGCAGTCTGTAAGACCAAAAAGCAAGTGGTCCCTCAGTTCATGAACTAATCTATAGGGATCCTACTCCAAAGATATGGACAAAGACAAGGAGCTAGGCATTGAGTGCATTTTGCTGCTGCTGCTGCTTTTGAAACAATCAAAATTGCTTGGACTTTCCACATCAGGCATTTACGGAGCCAATATAACATGAATGCCATAGCCCATGTGAAGCACATACAATGAGGTCAAATACATTCCCATCTTCTAAACAGTTCAGAGCCGAGTGACGGAGGGGGTGTGGGGGGAGACTGTCTCTCATTAAGTACTTAATTTAATTCTTTTTTCAGTGCTTGGGGCTAAGAGTTCCTGAACACATAGTTCTCCTTAATTTCATTAGCAGGCATTTATGAGTCCCTGCTGTGGGTAGATACGAAAGAATTATAAACTTTCGGGTATTTTTTTTCTTATTAAGTTAAGAGGCAAAACAATTCTTTGTAAGTTTCAGGGTCAAATGAAAGCAGTCTTTTGTAACTGAGACTCGGAAACGTTCAGTGCCTTCCAGCTTCCTCAGAAGAAGGCATCTGTCCCAACTGCTAGCGCTAGGATTCACCCAGGGGACATCATTTAATTTACACACGCACTCCACAAATGTCTGGGATGCTAACTCCTCAATGCTAATGAGCACTCACAAGTGACCACCTACATCAGAATTCTAAAGTCATTTCCATTTATTTCTTATCCATGTGCATCTCTGAGAGCAGCGGAAGATGTGGACGATGCCCCAAACCTCTCGCTGTTCTGAACACATCACTGTGTCATTGTCTAGTGGCTCTTCAGTCCACCTCCAATTCATGAGGGGTCTCTGTGCTGCAAATGACCCCACAGGGATTACAGTATTGCTGGATGGCCCAAAGGGTAGCCTTCTTGACAAGAAAAGAAATTGGAAGTTTGAAACCACCCCAGAGGTGCCTCAGAAGGAAAGCCTACATCTCTGCTTTCTAAAAAGTTACAGGCTTGAAAACACTGGAGAGCTCAGCTCAACTCAGGCATCCCTGGGGTCGCCATGACTGGGAATCCACTCCATGCTGCCTGGTGAGCGATTTGGGTTTGGTATCTTTCTGGATGCAGTCTGGCTGACCTGCTCTGTGAAGCTGCTGGGCAGATCCAAACAGCCAACATGGAGATCAGCTCACCTTAAGCCAGATGGGACTTACAGACTGCTCTCCAAATCCACATCACGTAAACCAAAACAAAAAAGGAGCTGCCAGCACGCTGGTTCTGACTTAGAGCAACCACTGAAGACAGACTAGGACTTCCCCTGGGGGTTTCTGTGACTGTGAATCTTTGCAGAATTGAATGATGAGGGAGCAGAAGCCCTCCTCTTTCTCCCACGGAGAGGTTAGTGGGTTCAAACTGCTGACCTCAAGGCAAAACCCACTACACCACCAAGGCTTCTCAAAATGGAGATAGATGTTATAAATTGCATATTTCTGTCTGGCAACACATGCCTTGTGTTTCAAATGCTGGGAGAAGCACATCAGGGCTACGGAAGTTCATTTTATGCCTTCAGCATCCTGGAAGCTATGTAGCCAGAGAGAGCATGATTCCCCTGTGGGGAATTTGTGGCGACCCTGCTGGGGTTCTGCAGCTCACTGCCACTCTGAGAATGGAGGAGGGAGAAGGGATACAGATCATAAACAGCATGGTCCCTTCACAAAGTGATAAACACTCACTCAAGTTCAACTGTCTACTCACACCCAGATGTTCCATACACATGCTCAGACGGTGTAATGAGCATGGATCGATGTATCCCACAGATGTGAAATGAAACGAGAAAGTTCGCTAGAGGGAATTCTCCTAAAAAATACTCTCCATCCAGGTTTTGCATGTAGTACAGGAATCAAAGAATGCTCCTGAAAATTTTTCTCCTATGCCCCAGTTCACTTGGGCTCTGGTGTTAGTTGGGTGGAATGAAGATCCAAGTTAGTCATATATCAGTTTTAAGAGATACTATATGGGTTTCTTGGCCTGCCTTAATTTCTTCATTGGTGAAAGGTATCACAGTAGAATTATAGTTTCTAGAGGGCACCATCCAGAGCTGAGAGGCTGTCTATTGAATCCATCACACTGTAACCCAGTGCCATCAAGTCATGAGATGGGTACCAGAGTAGAATTAGGCCCTGTGGGGTTTTCAGTAGCTGTTTTTTCACAAGTAGCTCACCATACCTTTCTTCCAAGATACTTCCAGGTAGACTTGAGCCTCCAGCCTTTCAGTTTCGCAGCTAAGGGTGTTCAACTAGGCACCGCCCATCACACAATATTTGGTACAGATTAAGAACTCAACAACTGCTTTGATTATATTAGTATGGTTCATATTCAATGAACCATATACATATTCAATCTGTAGGTTATGCCCATTGACCTTGATGTAACCCAAGACCATCGTCCTAAGCTCCCAGGTCCGGTGACCAATCCTCTCAGAGTTTGAGTTATGGCTATGAAGTTTTATTAGTTTTCCCCTTGTATATTCATGGATGCATTTGTAGTACATATAAAAACATAAAAATATCCTTTGTCAAACCTATAACTATTTATTCATGGGTGTAATCCCATCTGTGTTCCCTACCTACTCGACTTGTGTATATTACTCAGCCAAAGTAGTCCAAACAACGTTGCATTGGCACAACAATGATTGGGCATAGGAATGGCATATGATTCAGGAAACTCCCTCCACTCCTGAGGTAAACTGAAGACTTAGTAGAAAGTATTTGATCTTATTTCTGTACTTACAACCATGGGCATGGAAAACTAGCCCGATTTTGAGAAAGATCTCCTTTGTTCACAGATAGAAATGTTTTCAAATACACGTTCTCCCGGCTGAATAATGTGTAGGGGCCCAACCCCCATTAGTCAGTCTTAAAGGAGCTACCATAATAGCTGAATCCTCTCTGTGTCTGGATACTTCTTTATGCCTAAAGGTTACCTGTAGATAAGAGCAATCAGGTTTTATAGCCAAACTACCTGGAAATATAGCAATGTCTGTTTTGACCTCTCGTGCTGATACTGATATTACTCCCCCTGGAGAGGGCTCAGGGGCATTCAAGGTCTACTCGCACGAGGTCAAGATGGTGACTCATCTCATTGCTTGTTTATTATGTTGCCCGCTTATGATATTACCAACTGACTATGTAGAAGTTCCCTTTGATGCATATGCAGTTTTTGAAAGACCAGTAAGCCCCATTATATATACCCATTGAAAATATACCCTTCACTCTCTTGCTCCTGACCTTGGGACAAGGAGCCCTTGTGCCAGCTGTCTACTTGAGTTTAAAATTTTCCGCAATCACAAAGATGCTCCTGAGCACCCATTTGAATGTTGGAGACCCCCTCACCCAGACCCCCTCCCACTGCCATCCAGCTCAGTCTGACTCACAGCGACTCTAGAGGGCGGACTCAAACTGCTCCATGGAGTTTCTGAGGTTGTCAGTCTTCGTGGGAGCTGAGAGTTTTGTCTTTCGCCCCCAGAATGCCTGGTGGGTTTGAGCTGCCAAACTTTAGGTTAACAGCCCAAGGCCTAACCCACCGTGCTACCACCACACTTGAGCTAGGATTATGTCCTTCAGAAATGAGGGCCATGACATGAGTGCACACTCACTTGCATCATCACACTTTTCACCAGAGCACAAAACAGAGAAACAACCGAAGGGCTTATCAATAGATGAAGGGGTAAACAAACTATGGTACAAACGCACAGTGGCGTCATGATAAACCTGCAGACCACCTGGTATCAAGGATGACGTTGGAGGGTGTTAACGCTGAGGAAAACCGGTGGATTAAAAAAGGACAAATATTATATGAGACCACTATTATAAAAAAAGCCAAGTAGAGACCTCCTTTCTTTGAAGGTTACCGGGGCTAGGAAGGGAAAGTAGTATATCAGTCATTAGAGCACAGGTGGGGAACGTATGGACGGAAAGGCCCGTGTCATCCCCAGTACCAGCTAGCAGTGACACACCTCTCCAAGGAAGTGGCCATTCCAGCCGTCACATGAAGGGTGAGCTCATTAATGTTTGACCAAATATAGCACGCTCATTTTTCAGTTGAAGTTTTCTCACTGTCCTCGGGTCATTTTTGACTCATAGCAACCCTAACCAACAAGGGAAAGGTTACCCCCAAATGACCAAGGCCAAGGAGGACCATCGGAAAAGCACAAGAATTAAAGATAACGAAGGCATTGCTGTATGCAACCACTCGCATCCATCATTTATAAACTTTGCTGTGTGGAATGAGATTTGAGGTTTGTCTTAGACACCTGGTGTGTGTGTGTGTGTGTGTGTGTGTGTGTGTGTGTGTGTGTGTGTGTGTATAGTGGAAGCATTGATGAATCTAATTTTGAATAAATCAATTCTCCACATTTTATATGGAGGAACTAACTGCAAGAGAGCAATGTTAAGTGATGGACATGAAGGCCATTGAAAGGGTCCCTGGGGCCAGAGCACAAGGCTTCCAGCAGGAGCCCTTGAAAAGCAAGCATCTTCCACAAACACTGCCCTCTAAGCATGCTCTAGCCCTGACTGCCTGCTCACGAATCTGCTCTTGCGGGCTATCACCATCCTGGTCCAGCTATGGCCCATCTTGGCTGTTTTGCTCTGATTCTAGATAATGCCAATTTCCTGGGCTGCATTCCTGCCACACTGATTTTCTTTCTGAGGCTTCCTCTGGAATTTTACCAACATGCCATTCCTGCGTTTGGTCTCAAACACTCTTCTAGGGCACATAAGACGGAATAGCAGCCCCATTTGTCTTTGAGGTCTGTTTTCTAGTAACCTGTTTAACAAAGTAGAGACTATCTTTCCATTGGCTGCCTTTAGACTTGTGTGTTGGAAAAGATCTTCCTGAGCAGTAAGAGAGTCTGCCTCCTTCTCCTCTGTCTGCCTCCCCTATGTAAATTTCCAGAGAACAATTTGCGTCGCTAATAAAGGAATCATATTATCTCATAATGTCTGGCCTGTTGAATACAATTGCTTCCTTGGGAACTTATGCCCCAAACACTATTAGCTGAGTTTCGTAGAGTCTCAACAGTTAATTGATTGAAGTCTGTTGATTTTCATTTTCTTTCTTTCCTTCTTCTTTTTTTTTAAGGTTGATATATGTTTAAAGCTATGAACTGATTATCATTTAACAGCTGGTGTGCAAACCATTTGCGGTAACTTGTTTTCAGTTGTCTTTGTTAAACTGCAGATCTCTGATACCATGCCCTCCCGAGATCTTTCCAGACCTTGAAATACAACAAGTCCTGGTGTGGTTTACTCCACTCACATAAAACGAACAGGCGGTGCAGTGTGAAAACGTGGGGTAGGGAGACACTCAGATCTGGGTAGAAATTCTGCTTAAAATGCTTTCCAAGTTGTGGGACCTGAAGCAAGTTTCATGACCTCTGGGAGTCAGTATTACTCCCTCAGAAACTATGAACAGTATTACATTCGAGGGTGTCCTCACGGTGCACCACTCTGCCTTCACTAAGAGTTTGTCAGTTCCAATCCAGCAGTGACATCTCTAAAGAAAGGGCTGATGAGATCTACTTCTGAGAGATCAGAGAACAGGAGGAAAGTGCTATTTACTCTGTCTGTTTTACTCTGCCATGCATGGTGTCTCTATGATTAGAATCAACTCTACTGTAACCATGTGCTGTTAATAATATACATATGCACGTGGGTATGTATGTGCAGGAGTCTCTGAGTATTGTTGTTAGGGACCATCATGTCAGTTCAACTCATAGTAACCTTCTCTGTGTATAACGGAAGGAGACACTGCTAGGCCCTAAGCCATCCTCACTATGCTTATCGTTGAACCCATCGTTGCAGCCGCTGTGTCAATCCATCTCCTTGAGGGTCTTAATCTTTACAGTATCCTCCCACTTTACCAAGCACGGTGTGTTTTTCCAGGGACTGGTCTCTCCTGATAACATGTCCAACGTATGTGAGACAAAGTCTCACCATTCTCACTTCCAGGGAGTATCCTGGCTGTACTTCTTCCACACACAGCCTATTTGCTTGTTCTTTTGGCAGTCCATGGTACATTCAATATTCTTTGCCAGGTCCATAATTCAAAAGCATCGATCCTTCTTTGGTCTTCCTTATTCAATGTCCAACTTTCACCTGCATGTGTGACCATTGAAAATATCATGGTTTAGATCAGGCTCATCTTTATCCCCAAAATGACATCCTTCCGTATCAATACTCTGAAGAGGCCTGGCACAGCAGATTTACCAAATGCAACATGTCATTTTCATCTCTTCAAGCAGTAGGCGCTGCTTCCATGAGCATTGACTATGGATCCTTGACAACTTCAATCTTTTCTCTGTTGTTCATGATGTTACCAAGAGGTCCAATGGTGAGTAGAATGTATATCAATCTGGTTCTCAGCATCTTATTTAAGAGGAAACATATGATCATTGTTAGCTGTGGAAAAACTGAGCTGTCCTTCGGCCAGCCATAAAATGACCTTATGATTTTTTTGGCAGCTCCACCAGCTGGTGTTAAAACATAAGACAACTTAGCTAGGCAAATGAAATTAAGTCCAAAAGTTCTTGAGACCCATCAATAACAGACCCACCAATTTCAAGACTGCTCTGCCCCATCAACTGGTATCTTTTGTACTTGTGACATTGATGGACAGTCCACACAGTCTGTCCTTTGATCCTGTGCATTCAAAGCAGCCAAAACTCAGCCTCTGTGTTCGGATTTCTCCCTCTGGCTTCCTCCCCTCAACTTATAGTCTACT
>NW_022106189.1:27883705-27893204 GCF_000313985.2 Echinops telfairi
GAGAGAGAGAGAGAGAGAGAGAGAAACTCCAATGGAGGCACTATGCCCTCAATAGGCTCTTCTGATGACGTCACCTCCGCTCCACGGAGAGTTTACAACGCTGGTGGGCAGCATTTCTTCTGCCAAGTTTCTGCTCACTGCTACTTGATGTGCCTCCGTGCCCCAGAATCACTTGCTGTCAGATGTGAGGGCCCCGCTCACTGCCTTTCAGGGAAGTGGCAGGAAGGATTTCCAACACCTGCTTATTACCTGGAGCTCTAGTGAGACAGAGCGGTTCGCAGAACTGCAGTGCCTGACGGGTTTGGTTGCACACTAGACACCTTGTACACATGTTCCACAGCATCGTGCATTTCAGATGGTGTCTCATGTGAAGCAATTGTCATGTAAAATCTCCATGTCTTCTGAGGCTCAAGAATGAAAATAACTGGGCAATGTCTTTACACTTTGTCTCCTGGTCATGCCACATTTTTTAGCAGCCACTCCCTCCAATGAAGTGCCACCTGCACTGATAAGCTGTTGGGTTCTTTTGGGTTTTTTTAGGGAATGTCTCAAGAGGCAAGATGTCTATCCCCACCTCCATTTTTTTTTTTCACTCCCGGAACATATGAGCATCTTCTTAAAATATCATTTTCTTCCAAAGATTTTTCTGAATTTTGTAACTTAAAGTGACCCCCAATACTAAATATTTAAAAATAACCCAGAAGTCCTATATCTGACCATTATGGGGCAATATATTTTAATGTGTATAAATCCTATGATGATGAGGATGCAGAATTCTACAGAGTCTATCATACCATGGTGGCTTCTGTGTTGCTGCGATGTTAGAAGCTATACCAATGGTATATAAAATATCAGCGGGAACCATCCATGGTGAATAGATTCCAGGGGAGCTTCCAGACAAAGAACAGAGTAGGTAGAAAAAGCAGGCAGTGTACTTTTGAGGAATTAGCCGCTGAAAATCTTATCATTTGCAGCCAAAGGTTGTCTGGTATAGTGCCAGGTTAGAAGGCATTCAAAATACAACCGGAAAAGAGTTTAATCTTTGATATTAAACTGATATTAAAGTGGATTTGATATTAGTGTTGTGAATGGAACAAAACTTTCAGGACCTCCATTTGCTGATGGGGAACCACACAAAAGTAGCACAAACAGCTGAAAATAACTTGTTACTTAAAATGTCATAAGTAGACATTAGGAATCTAGGAAAATTGGATGTCATCAAAATTGAAATGAAATGCATAAAGGTGGGTATCCTTGGCATTAGTGAATTGAAACGAACTGGTATTGCTTACTTTGAATTGGGCAATCATATAGTGTACTATACTGGGAATGACAAATTGAGGCTGAAGGGTGGCACATTCATCATCAAATAGAAGTATGCTATCTGTGATATAATATATGTATACATCCACAAAGGAGACTGGCCAATACAACTATTATTCAAGTTTACATAGCAACCATTAAATTCAATTATGAAGAACTGAAAGAATTTCATTATTTCAGTGTGAAATTGACCAAACATGCGATCGATGTGCACTGATAGTCATTGATAATTAGAAGTCAAAAATGGGAAACTAAAAGGAAGGTCAATAGTTGGAAAATATAGTCTTGGTGAAAAAAATGAAGCTGGAGATCTCATGATAGATTTTACAGAGCCAACAAATTCTTCATTGCAAATACTCCCCTCTCCCCAATAACAGAAATAGTGACCTAAACATTGCCTGACGGAATACATAAGAATCAAATCTACTACATCTGTTGGAAGACACGTAGGAGAAGCTCAATATCACAACCAAAGAAAGGTCAGGTGCTGACAGACTATGAATTGTTCCTATATTAGCTCATGTTAAGCTAAAGATTTTAAAACAAATACAGGAGAGCCAAAATATGACCTGGAGTACATCCCACCCGGATTTAGAGACCATACCAACAACAGATTTGATATACTGAACACTAATGGCCAAAGGTAAGATCAATTGTGGGAAGACATTAAGAACATCATACATGAAAAAAGAAAAACATGATTAAAAGAACAGGAAATAAATAAAACAATGACGTGGATGACACGGGAATCTGAAACATGTTCTTGAATGTAGAATAGCTAGAGTGAATGGAGGAAATGATGGGGTAAAAGAGCTAAATGTAATCATTTAAAAGGCAGGTGAAGAGGATAAAGTCAAGCTTTATAATGAAATGTACAAAGACCTGTAGGTAGACAATCAAGAGGATGAATATGCTCAGAATCTCTCACACGGAAAGAATTGGAAACAAACAAACAAACAAACCTTGAGTTGAAATACTGAAGGATCCTAGGAGTCAAATATTGAACACTGTAAGAAGATTCAAAAGAAAATGGAAGGAATGCACGATGAACCATAAAGAATTGGTTGACATAAAAACATTTGAAGATGTAGCAAGTGATCAAGAACAATGGTGTCAAATGAAGAAGTCCAAGCTTCACCCAAAGGTTTAGTAAAAAACAAGGCTCCAAGAATTGATGGAACAATAATTTAAATGTTTCACAAACTAATTAACACTGAAAACACTCTCTCAGGTTTGTCAGGGAATTTGAAAGAAGGCATTTTGGCCAGATAACTGGAAGAGATCCATATCTGTGCCCATTCCAAAGAGAAATGATACAACAGAAGACAGAAATTATCATAACATTGTAAGTAAATATTAAGAGGAAACGAATTTTGGTGAAGAAATTTTTTAAATGGTTGTAGCAATACATTGACATCAGAAGTTCAAGTCAAATTCATAAGAGGATGTGAAGCAAGAGATGTCATTGATGACTTCAAATGAATTTTGGCTGAAAATGGAGAATACTGCAAAGATGCTTACTTGTGTTTGATTGGCTATAAAAATGGATTCAACTGTGTGGTGTAGTACAAACTATGGATAATATTTCAAAGACTAGAAAACTCCCTTGAAATGATTTGAACAGCACAGGGAATATCTCCTGGTTCAAAATCAGGACATGTGTGTGTCAGCGTTGCATGCTTTCACCATATGTGTTCAAACTGCACACTAAGCAAATCATCTAAGATGACAGACTTTATGAACAGATATATATAAAATTTAGAAGAAGGCCTATTAATTATTTTTGATATGCAGAGAACACAAGTGAAGAGGACTCAAAGCACTTACTGATGATCAAAGACGACAGCCTTCAGCAGGAAACAAAAATCCTCAAACCTGGACCAGTAGATAACAGCATGACAAACAGAGAAAAGATTGAAGTTGTCAAGGACTTCATGATACTTAGAGCGACAGTCAAGAAATCAAATGAAAGATTGCATTAAGCAAATCGACACAGGGCTTCTTTAAAGTGTTAACAAGCAAGGAGGTTACTTTGAGGACTAAGGGGACCTGACTCGAGTTATAGAACTTTCAAGTACCTCACAGGCTTTGAAAACTGGACAATGAATTAGGAAAACTGTAGAATGGTGCCTTTGAATGATGGTGTCAATAAAGAATACAGACAGCACCCTGTGCTGTCAGAAGAGCAAACAAACCTGTCTTGATGGAAATACAGTCAGACTGCTCCCTGAACGTGAAAATGGTGACCTTGAGCCTCAGCTACATTATCAGGAGAGAGATAAGTCCTAGGAAGAAGACATCAGGCTTGGTAGAGCATCAGTGAAAATGAGGAATAGTCTAAATATAATGGATTCGTGTAGTGGTGGTAACCATGGTCTCAAACAGAACACACTTAAGAGGATGGCACAGGACCTAGTAATGATTCATTCCATCACACATAAGGACCACTTGGACAGGACCTACCAACTGTGACTAGGTTACTATGAAGATGGTCAGAGCCCTGGTGGCACAGTGTTTAAAGAATCTGTCAGCTAACTGAAAGGTGAATGGTTATGACAATGGTGGTGATGCTGGTGGTACTGGTGCCGATGTCGATGTTAATGCGGCAGCTGCCCCTGCTGTTCCTTTAGGTATATGTCTTCTTTTCAACATTAAATAACCAATTTCTTATGAAATAAACTTTGAATTCTTGCATCCTGGACATGTTGAATGGCACACAATATGCACTCCACAACATTGGTTGAATCATATTGAGTAAAGTATAGATAAAACTGAAGCAAAATAATCTATGTGCTTTCTGTCTTTGGTGAGTGAAACTTCATAGTTGTTTTCATTGCAAAGACTTTTTCTGTAGACTTTTTCTCTATCTTTTAAAAATAGATTGTATCTTTGGAGACTTCCAGGGTAAGGGTAATTGAAGGTTTGCAAATGCAAAAGATACAAGCTTTACATTTTGAACAATTTCTTTACATCAATTTTCATGTACAATTTTATGGCCAGGATCTCTTATCTAAGAGCATATTAAGCTGAGATTATTCATAGGTATTTTTGAGTCCCATTTGGCATTCAGAATTCTGATTATTTCTCTTGTACCCAGCATAATATTTCTTTTCTTTAAAAAAGAAAAATAAATGTAGCAGGAAGCACATGGTGAAAAGGTAAGGTGGAAAAGGGAGCTTAGATGTCTAATGGTAATAATTGTAGCCTTTACGATGTCCATTGTGCAGTACAGTTTGGAACTTCCTTGAATCCTGATCCCTAGAAAATTACAATACAAGGAGGCAAAGAAGGCAAGGTTTTAGTCCTCTGGGAGCCAGATCATACCAGATCCAAATGTGGGTACAATGAGCAAGCTGGTATCTATGATGTCAGGGAGATGGAGAAGGGGGAGTGGTTACGGAAACAGAGTCATGATATGATGCACAAGGCAGACCACTCAGGTCAATAATGGGGGGGGGGGGAACTGCATGATACCAACCATCCTTAGCCTCACAAACAGCTGTGTATTTTTAACCTACAGGACAGTCATTGAATATACTAAAAATTGCTTCCTAGGGTCTTATACTAAGATGACTTAAAGTGACCATGAGCCCAGGGAGGGATAACAATCGATACTTTGTGGTTTTAACTATATATTCAAGTGTTCTCTGGTTCCTTGTTTTGAAACCATTGAAATAGAATGGCTATTCTCACCTTTACCGTCTATGGGATTGTTGGGTGGTGCAATTCATTCATATGCTCAATTAATCATTCAAAGATTAAAACTACACATCCAACCAGAGGTACTTTTGAAGAAAGGTCTGCTGATCCACTTCCAACAAAATCAGACATTGAAAACCATATGGAACACAGATCTACTCTGACATGCATAGGATCACCAGAGTCAATTTAGCCAATGGTACTGGTGGTATCGCTAATTCCTCCAGAGTCATTCTAAAGGGCATTGTTTAAGGCTGACTTCTTTAGAGAAACAGAACCAGCAATCCTTTGGTATGGACATAGAGAGACAGAGGTTTATATCAAGGAAATGGCTCACACACTTGTAGAAACAGGCAAGGTCCAAGTCCATGGGTCAAATGTTAGGCTACAAACTTGTCTTCCTTTATAGAACTGCAGGGGTCAATGTCTCTAAGATAGTCATGAAACAGCAGATTTCTGGCTCAGAGGAGACTAAATCCGTGGTCGGCAAGTAAGATGGCAGCTCGTGGATGACTCTTTGAGTAACCAGGCAGTACAGCGGGCCACTGGCTCAAGTCCAAAGAACCCTAAGACAATGGACCAGATGCAGGAGCAGGATTCAGAGACAGCAAAAAGCCAACGAGTCTATTTATATTGGAAGCAGACCACACCCTCGAGGAAATATTATCATGGAAGATTACTACGAGTTCACTGCCAAACCATTGGGATTCAGCCCAAGTGACACAACACACACATACAAAAATGAAAAATGAGGAGCTGATTCCAAGAGCCCAAGCAGAAAGCAAGTATTTTGAGGATAATGAGGGCAACGGATGTACAAGTGTGGTTTACACAATTGACGTATGTATGGATTGTGATAAGATTTGTATGAGCCCCCAATACAGTGATGAAAAAAAAAGAAAAACAAATCCTTAATTATCACAGGTAATTGTTCTCCCTGGGATCCAACAGGGGAAATGCCCTCATGCAAACCAGTGACAATAGCTAAAATGATAAAGACAGGTGACATCAAGTATTGATGGAGTTGTGAAGCAAGCAGGACCTTCTTGCTAAGGGAACAATCAACGCATACAGTCTCTTTGTATATATTTCCATAGTTATCTACTAATGTAAGCATATGCATATGTATACCCATAACCTACTAGTATTACTACCCTGAGGTATGTGACAAAATGCTTCCTATAAATCAACCCAAATATAGGTAACAAATTTCTCATACTTCCACTATTTCTGAGATTGGAAACTACTCAAGTATCCAAAGGTAAAAATGCATGAACAAATTATGATATATTCACAATAAGGAACACTTATTAAAAATAAGAATGGACAATCTTCGAATTAAAAGTACATTGAGGATTTTAAAAATACCCTCACTGCCATTGAGTCGAAGCCCACCCCAAGGGCCCCAAAGGACAAGGTATAACACTCCCGTGGGTTTCCAAGAATGTAACTGCCGATGGGACTAGAAAGGCACATCTTTCTAATGCCAAGCTGACGGTGGATTCAGTCACATCGTCCACTACACCTGCAGGCTCCTGCAATGTGCTCGATCTCGTAACCAAACAATCGAATGAAAGTTGTCAGAAAACAAGAGCATACACTATATGACTTACACACAATAGAAGAAGAAGGAAAACGCATCTCTACTTCTAGAATTCAGGACATAGCTGAAGGAAGTACAACGTAGAAGAGAAAGTGGGGGGAGATGATCTGTTATTGTGTGTGGGTGTCATGGACACGCTTCTTTTGGGACTTGCATTGAACTCTTGAATGTGTCTATTCTACTCCAACCGTTCTTTAAGCGCCCGATTTTGGATAATAACATTTGCAACCTGATGGAATGGTCTCCGGTTAACAGTGTAGGCCTTGGAGAGCAGTTCTCCAGATTCTACAGAAGGCAAACCCCAAAGCAAACCCACTGCCATTTAGTTGATTCCGACTCACAGCAATGATCCAGGACCGATTGGAACTTCCCTGTTGGGTTTCTGAAGTCGTAAATCTTTATAATTTAGAGAAAGTCTTGTCTTTCTCTCAAAAAGGGGACTGGTCGAGTTGAACTACTGACCTTGAAGTTAGCAGTCCAATACTCACTAAGCTACCAGGTCTCCTTTCCACAGGGCAACACATCCTCTCTGTTAAACCACAGAGCCTGGGGGATAAATTCACACAGATTCTAAAAGTCAGCATGTGGTTATGTGCCAGCTCATTAATTCTGACTCACTTCAACCCTCCCACCCCCATGACAGACTAGAACTGCTTCCTATAGTTTTCTAGGTTGTAATTTGTATATGAACTTTCTCCCAGGGAGCCACTCAACTCAGTAACTCATTCCTGTCTAATTGATTCAACACATAGCAACCCTATAGGACAGAGTAGAATTTTCCCATGGGTTTCTGGGAGTGTCAGCCTTCATGGGAGTAGAAAGCCTCATCTTCCCCCTGCTGAGAAGCTGGTGGTTTCAAACTGCTGACCGTGTGGTTAACAATCCCATGTATAACCCACTGTGCCATCAGGGCTCCAAGTTGGTTCAAACCCCCAACTTTTCAGTTAGCGTTCAAGCTCTTGGCCATTGTGAACCAAGGCTCTTTCCCCTTTTAGCATAGCCCTTCTCAACCTTTGCTGATATTCACTTGGGGAGGTTTTGAGATTCTTGAATTCAAGGGTTTCCTCTGGACCAATTAAAGTAGAATAGCCAAGGATGAAATTCCAGCAGCAGTAACTCTTAAAGCTCTTGTGTCACAGCGCTAAGAACAACCACTTTTGCTTCTACAGATGGACTTACTATTCTGATGGAGCAGAGTCGCGCTGCTGGTTTGATCGAGTTGGATAGGGCCAGCTCCCTTAGGACTGATAAGGTTGGAGCCATCTTAAGATTAGCAGCAGGAGCCTTTACCCACTGTACCACCCTGATGAAGCACAGTCCTGTGTTTGGTTTGGTGAACACCCAGGGTCTCCCTGATTCAGGATTGACTCTGTGGGGATTGGTTTAGTTTGGCTTTTGTTTGGTTTGGTTGGTTCTAGGTGCTAAGAGCTGGGTCAGGATTATAAAAATCCCTTAAAAATCACTTGGGACAGTGACTATGCCATTTCTGGTCTACATTAGAATCTTAATAATCATCATTGATCCGATAATGCTCCTAGGAAGAAATCTGGTTGCTTTTAGGGAAAGCAAGAGTAAAGAACATCGTTTATAGATGAAAGAAGCCGTGCGTGTGAAAGGAAGGCTCATTTTCTTGTTATCACAGTGAAATGGCCAAATTAAGCCTTATAGTACTAGGGGCTTCCGTAATTCCAGCACCAGAAATGTCACTTCAAAAAAAAAAAAGGTCTGTCCTAAGCAGAGATGATTTTTTTCTTCTTTTCTCTCATTGTGTTATCCTTAGTGCTTAGCACAGTGCCTGACATCTCAGA
The DNA here is from genome assembly GCF_000313985.2 of Echinops telfairi. Lineage (NCBI taxonomy): Eukaryota > Metazoa > Chordata > Mammalia > Afrosoricida > Tenrecidae > Echinops > Echinops telfairi. The sequence continues at coordinate 27,892,139 of NW_022106189.1, forward strand.
GTGGATCAGTAAATATTGGTTGAATAAATTAATAATTGAATGAGTGAATGAAAATATTCTCTCCGGAAAGGAAGGAAGAATTAACATTGATTGAATGCCAAATACGATCGGAATCCACATGCTAGGCACCTCCTGCTCTCCTGCCATTTCATAGTCAGGGAGCATGGTAAGCGGTAGGCATTATTATCCTCATCTCAGAATTTAAATAAAACATGAGGCCTAGAGATTTAAGGAACATCCCAAGGTCATGGGGTAATTTGGCAGAGCCCAGATCCAAACCTTGGTTTGCTGCAACTTGGCAACCCTGCTCTGGGTATCACTCTCCACAGAGCAGTGATAGGCCTGGGTATCATCCATCTAGGCCCATCTGGCTCCAGTGTTCCTCGGGGGCCGCTCACTGTCCCCGAACATCTCCCAGCATCAAATGTGCTTTCTTCTCATCACTCATACTTATAATTCAGCATTAAATTATCTTATTAACAACATGCTGATTAAGATATGATAGAGGTGCCACTATGGAAACAGAGACGTTTCCATGGAAACTAAGTGGCAATCCTGCCCTCACCATCCCTTTTCCAATCCCCCAACCCACCCTATTTTGTTTGCGTCTCCTGAGAAGGAGAAAAAAGCAGTGTTTAGAGAATAGCCAGTTCTTGTTGAAAAGTAAATAGCCAGGAGAACAATGGCTAGAAAATCATATCCCTTCTGGGCTCTTTTCTGTCTCTCCCCTCTCCTTCTTCCTCGGACTCCCTAATTTCTTCTGTGTTTTCTTCTCTACTCTGCGACCGTCTCCCCATTGATAAGTATTTTCCCTCTGATCATACATCCAAGTCATATTCATGAAACATGTTCCTAAGTTGTCAGTTCCAATTCTCCTGAGGAGATGATAGAGCTCACAGTGTCTAGGGACTTTTCTTTTCAACCTCTCCCTGATCACAGAACTCAAAAATAAACCTTGCTTAGAAATGGACATTCAGTATATTGACTGAATTCCTTCTTTTTTTAATTTTATTTTATTTTTTCCCTTTTTTTAAAACATTTTATTAGGGGCTCATACAACTGTTAT
>NW_022106189.1:27893917-27945397 GCF_000313985.2 Echinops telfairi
AGGCTAGACTCCACCCCTTCACTCAAGTTGACAGGAAATGATGTAACTGCCACAACAACCAAGGATTGAGATCCACAGACTATTCTCAGAACCTTTGAGTTGTGTTCATTGCAACCCATCCTAATGCTAAACAAAAATGTCCAGGGAGGTGGCTTTAACAAACAGAAATGTGTTTGCCCACAATTTAGGAGGTTAGAATCCCCACACCAGGGTGCCATCTCTAGGGGAAAGCTTTCCTTCTCTTTTGCCTCAGCGATTAGGAGGAAGGGCTTTGTGTCCATCTGTGAGCCTGACATTTTTTGAAGCTCATGTCTCCTAGCATCATCTGCCCCTCAGTCTAAGATGTTCCCTTCATAGGGTCCCTGGGTCTAAAGGACATCCTTCACTCCTGGCTCTTCTTTTTAGATGCTAGAAAGCCCCTCCCCCTGCTTGTTTCTCTCGTCTTTTGTAGATGAAAAGGTGATAAGAGCCACATCCTTGGGAAATGCCCTTACATCAGATCTGCCCTATGATATGAATAAAGAGAATTGCATCCCACTTTAATTCCCTTGTAACTGATTGCTCACTTTAGATCATTCCATGGTGGAGGATTACATCAGTATATAACTGCCAAATGACTGAGAATCATAGCACAGCCAAGTTGACATGGATTGTGAGGGGACATAATTCAATCCTTGACAGTATCAATTTTTTTTAAGCCTTGGTTTTTATTAGAAGAGCAATTCCCAAAATATGCTGTATGGAAAATGCTAGATGTTCTACCAAGAGTTGCCAAAGAGAAGGATAAGAGATAGATACATGTAAAATAATCTACAGAAGAGGTATCTATGTCAAAATTACTGAGACCTACCTAATATCCTATTTTTCTCTTGGATTCGCATGCTTTTTGCATGGAAGGACCTCTGCTCCTTACCTCATGGGAGGCTCTAATGAGAACTCGCCAAGTGTAACGTGACTTCCTAAGCCCAGGAAATACATATGGTCATAGATAAAAGGTCCTCGGCTTTCACAGGGTTTGTGTTTTAGAATCCAAAATATGGACGGTTATCAAGAGAATATCCACTGGCTGCATTGTTGCTGTTAGGGCCACTGAATAGTTCCCAACCCATAGCAGCCCAGTGTACAACAGAAAGAAATGCCCGGATCCTGCAGCATCCTCACAATTGTCTCCATGCCTGCCTTCCTCTTTTTCACTGGCCCTCGGCTTTACCAAGCATGATGTCCTACTCCAGGGACTGGTGTTTCCTGAAATGCCCAAAGTATGTAAGATGCAGCTTTACCATTCTTGCCTCTAAGGAGCATGCTAGCCATATTTTTTTTCTAAGACTGATTTGTTTGTCCTTTTGGCAGTCCATGGTACTTTCAATATTCTTTGCCAGCACTATGGTTCAAAAATATCGATTCTTCTTCAGTCTTCCTCATGCAATGTCCAATGTTCACATGCAGATGAGGCAGTGTAAAATACTGTGTCTTGGGTCAGATGCACCTTAGTCCTCAAAGTAATCTTGCTTGTCAATACTCTAAAGAGCTCTTGTGCAGTAGATTTACCCGATGCAATATATCCTTTTATCTCTTGACTGCTGCTCCCATGAGCATTGATTGTGGATCCAATGAAAGACAATGAATGTTGTCGTAGACCTCGTCATGGACTTTGCATTTTAGCTGGAGAAAGCAAACAGTAAATGTCTAAATGTTATCAAGACAAAGTGAAAAAGTCAAGGAATTAAATGCTATTTGAGAAAAAGGAAGCAGAGGAAAAATAATCTCTGAAAAGCTTATATTTAAGCTAAGCCTATTTGAACACATAGAACAAGATATATGATTATTTCATAAGCAACAACACAGGATCCTGAAGGAAAAAAAAAGCTAGTACCTTGTTTTACACATATAGCACACACTATACTTTTTTGGAAACTGCAAAACCCTTTAGACTTACTTTCCTATGAGAGTTATGTGCCTTATGTTGGCAAGGAATATATATTTGCAAGAACTAAAGTATAATGGCTAAGGCAAGGCAAGAGAGGTTGGATAGGAGACTGGTAAGGTAGCAAAAGGCCATGCTGTCTAATGTCTTAGAGGTCAGAGTAAGGACATTGGAATTTATTCCATGAGGGCAGGATTTGATTTCAGTGATCTGAGCAGAAGAGTGATGTACCCTGGCTCAAGTCTTAGAAGGATCACTCGCTGTGGATTACTCATTTGCTGGGAGGCAAAAGGGTAAAGCATAGACCAGTTAGATGCTACTATAATTGTCCAGATGCAAGAAGATTGAGAATTATATTGCCGTTGTTTGTTTGTTCTTCTGGCAATCTGTGGTACCTCCAATATTCCTCATCAGCACCATAAGTCAAAGGCATAAATTTTGTTCCAAACTTCCTTCTTCCTTATCTGTTTTTCAAACATATTGAAACAATTGAAAATGTCCTGACTCAGGTCAAGAGCATCCCGACCCTCAAAGTGATATCGTTGCTCTAACACTTTAAAGAAGGTAGACTTTCTCAATGCACTGTCTGTTTGCTTGCCTTCTGTTTCCATGAGCATTGATTGTGGATCCAAGCAAACTGAAATCTGTTGGTCCAGTTGTAAGAATTTTGTTTTCATTACTGTGAATTCCAATCCATCCTGACGGCTATTGTCTATGACCGTCTTCCGTGGGTGTTTCCCATTCTCTTCCCTTTAAGCAGGAATGGCTGTGTCATTTGCATCCGATGCTGTTGAGTCCGTTTCAAAAAGGACAAAACAGTACCCAGTCTTATGCCATCCTCATAACTGGTATGTTTGAGCCCCTGGTTGTAAGCATTGTGTCCATTCCTCCTAGTAATGATCTTCCTATTTTTAGTTAATGAGCCTTCCTCCAATTCTGATGCCACATTCTTCTTCATATATCCTAATATCTATAATTATTTTCTCAGCACACAGTTGGAATAAGTGTGGCAAATAGTTACAACCCTGATGCACACCTTTCTTGACAGTAAACAAACAGTACCCTTTTGCTCTGTTCAAATGACTGCCTCTTAGTTGATGCAGAGGATCCACATATGCACAATTAACTGTTCTAGAATTTCCATTCTTCTTGGTATTATCCATCATATGTTCTGACCCACACAGATGAACGCTTCTGCATAGTTGCCAAGACCCATCTGGTATCAGAAATGATAGCCCTTAATCTACATCCTTTTCTAAATCCAACTTAAATTTCTGGCAGGTCCCTTTCTGTGGACATAGTACTGCAGTGGTTTTTTATTTGTTTTCCACAAAATTTTACCTGCATATGACATTAATAATGTATTTTTGGCATTCTGGTAAGTCACCTTTCTTTCAAAGGCGCACACATGTGTATCTTTTCCAGTTGGTTGGCCAGGTGTCTAGCTTCTGATTTTCTTGACATAGACTATTACGTGTTTTCATCATTACATCTTTGTGTTGTTTTTTTTTAATTTTCATTGTTTTCTATCAATTCCTGGTGCCTTATTTTCCCCTAAGAGCTTCCCTGTATCTTGAGCTTCTTTCTTCAATGCTATAAGTTTTTGTTCAGATCTGACCTGTTGAAATGGCTGGATATTAATCAATCCACTTTGGTACTGGGGCTCTGTGCATTCCTTCCATCTCCTTCTGATGCTTCGTGCATCTCTCCATATTATGCTCATAGAGTCCTTCAATATTCCAACTGAGTTCTGGGTTTTTTTCAGTTCTTCCAGCTTGAAATATGCTGAGTTTATTCATTCTTCCCTTTTGGTTATTTAAATCCAAATAGGTGTACATTTCTTCAGAAGCTTTACTTGTTTGACCGAGTTGCCCTTTGACATTTCGGTTCCAGTCTTTGACTTCAAAAGTTCTTCCATTCAATTAAGCAGCTCTATGTTCAGAAGGAAATTTGTCAAAAGTTCTCTGGCCTCCACTTTGGTCTTCCATTCTTTCTTGTCTTTTGAATGGCCTTTGGCTGTCTTCATGTATGCTGGCTTTGATGTAATCCTACAACTCCTGTCGTCTGTGGCCAATAGTGTTCGACGCATCAAGTCTGTTCTTGACATAGGGTAGTACAGTTGAGTCACTTGCCATGGTTCTTCTAGCTACAGTATCTGTATATCCCAGAAAAAGATGGAGTAGAAACATTAAAATGAGGTATATGGGATTAATATGAAGGGATTGGTCTGTTCTGCCATTCTACAAGATATGAATTGAACCATTTTAGAAACAGAAACAGGGATTGTATGATCATCATTGTATGAACAAAAGCCATGAGCAGAGCCATCCAAGAAGCACAGTGGCAGCAGAAACAACAGCATGGAATCATGAGATAAAATGAGTAAAGCCTTCTGGGAGTAAAATGGCTTGCAAAGTAGGTATCTCCTGGCCATTCATAATTGTTTAAAACAAAACAAAAAAACTTTGTTAACTCTTGCCCTAACAGAGCAGAGACAAAGGATCAAATGGCTGAGGCTGAGGCTGAGGACCAGAGAGAGATGTGTCTGTGGACATAGCTGGGAAGAGATACTGTGGAAACAAGAACTGGATCCTTGGTATTTCTTATTCTGACGTGTAACCTTTTGGCTTGGTGAAATAACTGCATAATCATGAGTACTGTCTGTGATTTTTGTGTGGGCATTTCAATAGGTTATCGGGTCCAGTACCGAAATGGAAGGCTGTGGGAAGGGAAGTTGGTACCAAACCAAAGAGAAAGAAGGTTAGAGGCATATCTGACCTCTGCCGTGGGTCATCCGATTGGACTCATCTTTAGGAAGATGAGAAGTTGGATTCCCTTTCCCTTAGTGAAGGTGAAGGAGATCAAATGTGGCCTTCGTGCCATTGTTGCAGATGGTCTCAAAATTCAGGTGGGATATACACAAGGTTGTATTTTGGTTCATGGACTTGTTTTAACTTTCTTTAGCTTCAACCTGAACTTGCATATCAACAATTGATGATCTATTCAAGAATAGGCCCCTGTTCTTGTTTTAGATCATGATATTGAACTTCTTCATGATCTCTTTCCAGAGTTATTGTCAATTTTATTCCTGTGTATCCCATCTGGCAGTGTCTATTGACTGAATCTTTGATCAATTTCAGACTGAAGAAGTTGGTATAATTTTTCCATTTTTTATCACTAGCCTTAGTGGTTGGCACATAAATTTAAATCATAGTTGTATTAATTGGTCTCCCTGGTGGGCTTATAAATACCATAGTACGTTAAGATAGATGTTGAAATGTTATTTTTGAGGATTAATGCATGACTATTCCACTTAAATTTTCCACTCCCAGCATATTAAACCATATGATTGTCTTATTTAAAATGGTCAGTACCAATGCATTTCAGCTCATATCGATCTTTATGAGTTCCATTTCAGTTTTGACAACTTCCAGTTTTCTTAGATTTACACTTCTAACATGCCATGTCCCAATTAATATTGGATGCTAGTCATTGTTTCCTGTCACTTTGAGTTGTCTGCTTTCAATCAGCTGCAGGTCCTGAAAGTTCGCTCTATCACGGCATTAAGGTGGACTCGCCTTTAAGGATTCACATCTTCCCTGGATTTTTTCTGAGTGCCTTCCAACCTGAGAGTCTCATCTTCTGGCATGATAGGAGACAGTGTTTGCCTGTAAACAAGAAGGTTTTTAAGTAGATAATACTTCAGAAGTGGACCACCTACTTTTTCTTAGGGATCTGTTCCCAATTGGGAGACTCCACTGAAATCTGTTCACCATGGGTGACCCTGCTGGTATCAGCCATATGGTTGCATCATTTCCAGTAACCCAGAAACACGCACATTGCCACAGTCTGAGAAACTGAAAAATGTGTGGCAGCGGAAGATGTAAGATGAGCTGTGTGGAAAGTGAAGTGATGAGAAGTGGCCGATCCTGAAACATCTATACTCCAAAGCAAAAATTCAGTTCTAGCCAATCCATAGATTCCAAAATTTATTTGACCATTGGTGTTCGAACCAATTATATTGGAGTTAACAGTCTAAATTTAAAAGTAATGAATGTACAATATACTAATATACAATACAATCTCTCACAAGTAATCATTATACAATTTAGTCTTATGGCTACTGGATTTTTATTTTATATCCTTTGTGTTTTTGTGTATATGCACGTCCCCACAGGAGTGCTGATGCATTAATCTGTAACCAATAATATTTAGCGGATTTGTTGATCTTCTTTCAAAATGTGGAAATCTGGGAGTGTGTGCTCTTACTGATATGCAACTGGAGGGTTGTGAGTCCTTGGGTGGTGCGAATGGTTGTCGTTGTTGTTATTGTTGTTTTTCGTGCCAGGCATCAGTTCTGACTTACAGCATCCTATGTACAGCAGAAGGAATCATCACCTGGTCCTGCATCATCCTCAAAACCTTTGAGACCATTGTTCTAGTCACTATGTTCACTCATTTGCCAATGGGCTTTCCTCTTTCTCAGTGCTCCTCCCCTTTACCAAGCATGACATCTTTCTACAGGGAATATTCTATCCTAACAACAGGTCCAAAATATGTGATCTGAATGCTCTAAGGAAGATTCTGGCTGTATGGAGTAGTTACATAATCTGGTGTCTACTTGAGACTATTAAGAGCGAATGGGCTGCAGTTTAGCCTGCCAATCAGGTCGCTGCTTGATGACCTCATTCGGAGGTGCTACAGAGATAAATAGCTCGCTGAAAGTGGGACACACACACTCTCGGCTTCGTATTCCTGATGACAAGACACATGGAGTTACACCAGAGCCCTGGAGCTGGAGGAGCCAAATGGAGACCCACGCCAGAGCTAAGATGCTTATACCACCACTGGATCCACAAGACTTTCCACCCACTGGCCTGTAATCTTCCAGTATTCAGTATCATTGCATGTCTTTTGTGAGTCTGAAGAGGAATGTTATGGATGTATATCAGACATATGGGCTAATATAGGACTTATGGATGGATATCAGACATATGGGCTAATGTAGGATCTGGACTGGGCTAAGATGTTTTCTCAATATTCAATTTATCTTGTATATAAAGCTCTTTGATATGCACACATGAGTGTCTCCCTAAATTTGTTTCTCTAGTCAACCCTAACACACTGTACTTCTTCCAAGACACATGTGTTTGTTCTTTTGGTAGTCTATAGTACTTTCAGTATTTTTATACCAGCACCAGAGTTAAAATGTATCAACTGTTAGAGCAGTGGTTCTTAACCTTCCTAAGGCTGTGACCCTTTAATACAGTTCCTCATGTTGTGGTGACCCCCAACCATAAAACTATTTTCATTGCTACTTCATAATTGTAATTATGCTACTGTTATGAATCAGGCAACACCTGTGAAAGGGTCGTTCGACCCCCAAAGGGGTCGCGACTCACAGGTTGAGAACCGCTGACCTAGAGACTCTGAAACTTGCCCTTGATCATAGATTAGCTAAGGGAAAAAAGGAAGACATCGAAGAACTGACCAGGAAATTTCAAAGAGCAGCTTGAGAAGACAAAGTAAAATATTATAGTGAAATGTTCAAGAACCCCAAGTTAGAAACCAAAACGGATGAATCCGCTCAGCATGTCTTATACGGAAAGAACTGAAGAAGAGAAGTCAAGCCTTAAATTGCAATGTTGAACAATTCTAAGTGCAAAATATTAAATGATGCATCAAAAAAACAAACAAACAATGGAAAGAATGCAGAGTCACTGTCTCAAAAAGAACTGGTCAACATTCAACCATTTCAAGAGGGAACATATATATGAGCAAAAAACCAACGGTGCTGAAGGAAGACATTCAAGCTGCACTGAAAGCACTGGTCAAAAGCGAGGCTCCAGGAATACGAATCAACATATCTCAACAAGATGATGAAGCAGTCGAAGCACTCACGCATTATATGCCAGGAAATGTGGAGGACAACATCTGACCAACTAAGGAAGAGACCCATATTTATATCCATTCCAGAGACAGGAGCATAGGGTTACTTGCAAAAAATAGCACTGGAGGCCTTCTTTGACCTCTTCTGGTTTCTCTGTTGCCTCAAGGCAGACATCGGGCATATCTTAATGCTCCATCCTTCTTTACCTTATCCGACACTAACCATTCCTCCCAGGACACTCTACTTCTATGCAGGGTTTGATCATGTGTTGCAAGGGTCACACGGAAATCACAAACAACACTCACCATGTTGGAAGTTTATTGGGGAAGTTAATAAGTTACCACAAGTCACAATCAGTAGACAGTAAGGATATAGCCACTGGTCCATAGCAACACTCATCCTCAACCAGCAACAAAGCCTCTGAGTCTCTCAGTTCCTTGGTCCCTTGGACTCTTGCCTCCATGGATCAGGAAGTATGCCTGGTTCTCTGTCTCACTGTCCCACAGTTTGGGCCCTGCACCTCTCTCTCTGCTCCAGAACACCTGTGATACAGTCTCTAGTCTTGGCCTTTGACACATCATTCTGCAGTCCAGATTGTACCCTTTTGGTGACGCTGGGCTCTCTCGTGCTCTCTTGACATAGGAATGGCTTTGGTGGAGGTGTGGTCTTTGTCTTTTAGCAGACCATACCCCCAAGGCAACAAAGGATGTGACTTAAGTCACACTCCCTAATAAAGTCGAGTCTAAAGATACGTCCCACCTTAGTCCTGTAACATAGAACACCCTACCAAACGGAATGATAGCCACAGGTATAGAGCCCAGAATTTTAATACATCACTTAAGGAATTCTGGCTAGAAGGGACACATTATTTGACGACATCTCAGTACTGAAAGGTTGCAAGTTCAAATCCACCCAGAGGCACCGCAGAAAGAAAACCTGGTGATTTATTCCTGAAAAGTCAGTCACCGAAAATCTCCTGAGCCACGGGACTGCATGTGTGTCAAAGTATAACTTCTCCATGATGTGGAGTCAGACCTTCACACTTCTAGTCAGCAGTGAACAGGTGACCTGCTTGCATCTTCAAGAGACACCTCTCACCCTCCCGATGAAGTAGTAGAACTATCTATCAGGGACAGAAAGTCACCATTTTTCAGAAGGCAACTCATTCAGAATGCTTGGACATCCTACCTGAAATGTTACTAAATCAAGGCAAAAGTTTTGACTTGATTTATAAATGAGTCGTAAATGAATCAAACAAGTGTTTGGATGCTCTCCAATGGGTTCAAGGAGTGAAAATTCATGTAGTTTTCATTTTTTTAGAGAAAGCTTGTTTAGTCAAGTTGTAGAATTATTTAGGCATTCTTCACCATTTTAGTTGCCATTGACAAATGCAATGTTTTCTTCAAACAGCATGTTGAAAATTCCACAGGGGAAACATTGTGGAAAAGGAGCAGGGCATTGCATCAGAGGGCACAAAGATCCAGGTGATTGGGGAACAGGAGATCTGGCTCCTGAAGATAATTCAAGCAAAGGGACTGACAGATGGGTGTGGGGCCATCCGTCATCAGGTGGTAGACAGGATTGGACAGAATTAATGCCGCAAGGAAGGTTACTTATGTCCTCAAATTTCTCCCAGTTGGTTTTCCTGAAGTTCTAGTGTTGTTGTGAGGAGAAATTAATACAGTAAAAAATGACAAGGGCAGCTACAATTTGTATGAGGATAAATCATAATTATCTTTATCATAATTATCATCAGCATTCTGCTGCTCGGAGAATTAAAAAAACCCACCCTTTTTTATTTGAGACCTAAAATGCAATACGACAGTAACAGTGACTCTGTGCATGTTAGGAATACAGGAAATACAATAAAAATTATTTACATGCAACTGTCCAATAGCAATAGCTTAGCTTCTTCTGTGTTCCCAAAAAATGCCTTTGGTGAGTGGCATTTTCACTTTAAATTTCTTTTTTCTCATGCAGTCCTATAAAGCAATTCTCTGAGTTTTGTAACAAAACATTTCTAAGGATGATTTATTTTCTATTGCCCATATCTACCTAAACCATCCATTAGATAATTGAGCAACAGAAAGAAAAAAAAAAGCTTTATCACCATATGAAATAATATAGTTTTTTTAATTTCTATAGGTAGTGCATTATCAAAGTATTGACTGCTCCTTTTATTCTTGATATCTAGAAAGCCCAGAATTTAGATTGCCTTCAAAATGCACAATATTAATTTTTTAAGAAAATTTTTTTCCATTCCAATGCTATTTTTCTTTATGCCTGGTATTTTATCACATGCCACTTCAAAATCAGCCTTAAAAATGGATGGAATATAAATGAATATATTAGGCAGCCACAGCATACATAAATGGGAGATGGAAGGCAGAGAAAGAGAGAAATATGGAAATTGTAATATCTGAAAGGGTAATTCTTCCTGTGTAAATTACAATCAGCAAATCTAACTGGTGCTCCAGAAGTAAGGCATTGCCCTAACATAATTATTTGGAAATAGAAACAGGTATTTGACAATCATTAAGAGGGGAGGGAAATGGAAGACAAAATAATTTGGGTGAAGAAATTTGGGTTAAAATACCATTATGGAGGACTTACTGTATTTTTTTAAGTTGGCAATGCCACATTTTGACCAAGTAAGGAAACAGACACTGCTAGCTGTTAAATGAAATGGAAATTAGCGTGACCATTTTGCATGGCCATTTAGCAACAATATCTGTCAACATTTCAAATGCATATATTTTTGACACAACTGCTTTTAGAAATCTATGGAATACATTTGTTTACCCAAGTATACAAAGGTATTTGTACAAAGATACTTATCAGCATTCATGTAATAGTAGAAAAATTCTATTACAATTTTGAAATAAGCTATCATGGTGAACCAGGTAAATGATGATGCTATATAAGGATATCAGATATAGCCAGTAAAGGACATAAGATACCACTTTGTGTGCAAATGTTGGAATGTTTGAAATATATTATTTAAAATGTTGGGGAATACACATATATTTTAATATGTTTGTTTACAACAAGGCATATGCGTAGTCAGATATATAGATGGAGATAGATAGATGCATAGATAGAAAACAGTGACAGACAGACAGATAAGGACTAAAGCACTTCAAAATGTTCACAGAAAAATTCCATTATCTTTTTCTTTTTTTTAAATCGTTTTATTGGGGGCTCATACAACTCTTATCACAATCCATACAGACATCAGTTGTGCAAAGCACACTTGTATATTCATCACCTTCATCATTCTCAAAACATTTCCTCTCCACTTAAGCCCCCGGCATTAGGTCCTCATTTTTCCCCTCCCTCCCCGCTCCCCCCTCCCTCATGAGCCCTTGATAGTTTATAAATTATTACATGAGCATTTTGAAGTCCACTTGTAGATAGACAGGAAGATAGGTAGGACATATATAGTCTTAATGAATGTTCTCTTATTTACGTCTCTGCGTTCTAATATCCATTGTAATGACTACACAAAACTCGCAGACAGAATTCATGATTAAAGGGCTTTTGAAAGAAAGTCAACCAGTATTACTGCCAGTGAGAAATGCTCAGGATTGAGTTGTTTATCAAGACATGTTACAAAGTTCTTTCCGTTCTGCTAATCAATGGCCAAAGAGGCAGACCCCTCCGCTGCAACCCAAAGGTAGTCAGTTCGAACTCCAGGGGGCAGCGAGGCCAATGTCCCCTAGCAGGTGCTCAGAGTCCCCCACTCTGAAAGTCAGCCTGCTGCTTCTAGAGTGGGGGAGTCCATCACTCTGCTCCGTGCACTGGCTGCTGGTTCTGCTGCTGCTCCTCTGATCTCAAACCCGTCATCTGGATCCAGCAGGTTCACTGAGCGGGTCCAGAAGATCCAATCCACTCCTGGCTACTGCTGGTAGTGAGATTCCTCCCCCATTTTCTCCGAGGGCTCATTTGATAACACAGCAGGATGGCATTCCAGGGACTCCTCCTAGTCACAGTCACTCACAGGTGAATCCTACCAGTCTCTTCCAGACTCATTCAAGGAAAGGTCTTTGGTAGGAAACTTTTGCAGAAGAGTTATATTAAATAATTCACTGCCTGTGCATGTAGGTAGGTAGGTAGGTAGGTAGGTAGGCAGACCGATAGAGATTTATGCAAATCATCTTATACAAGACATGCTAACAATGGTACTTTTGAGACCTGCCACTGAGATGAGAGTTTGATAGAAGAATTTTTATTTTTTAACTTTTTTCCAATATGAAGCATTTCAATGTTTGCCATGAACATCTGTAATTATTGTAATAATTATAACATGAACTAGTATTACAAGAGAAATCATGTTTATCTGTGTTAGCAAGTGCTAATCAAAAAGAAAAATCTGTTTACTCTGGTCAGATGCTAGGCACAAGAGGAGAATAAAGGAGAGAGAAGTTTTCCAAAGACCAACTCTGTTTTCTGTTCAGAGTGAAGGCAGTCTTGTCAGTGAAGAAGCAGTGCTTGCAACGATGCTAAAAATGGCACAGACGGATTTGTCTGAGAGAAAGCACACAGCAAGAGCCCAGAGAAATCCTACTGTCTCTCCTATTGAAGCTTTTTCTCTCTCTCATACATTTCCCCTCTCCCCCTTCCTTTCTCCTCCTCCCTTCCCACAATTTAAATGCCTAAATTGAATACTATCCTGGGTTTTAAATAATTAATAACTGAATGTTATAGTGGTGGAAAATAAAGTTTGTAGCAAGAGAAATAATTTACACAGTTCAAGCAAGCAGCCAGGTGATCCTATCAGCCTACAGACTGTCTACTAATGAAGTATATGTGATGATGGGTATAGATGTATGGATGGGCTTCAACAGGCTCATGGAAAATCCCCATTATCTTTTCATTCCACTCTTCCACAAAATTTTTGAAGCCTGCTCTTATGATGTCCCTATATATCTACATATATATTAAATATGATATGGTATTATATATAATACATATTGTGTCATTGTTGTCAGGTGCCATCGAGTCCATTTCATTTCAGAGTGACCGTGTTGACAATAGAACCAAACGGCACCCAGTTCTACATCATCCTCAGAATCATTGGTTAGTCGGGGATCCCTGTTGTCGCCACTGTGTTAGTCCTTCTTGTTGAGCATCTTCCTTATTTTGTGTGTTAGTCCTGAACTTTACTAAGCATGATGTCCTTATCCGAGTGGCCCCATTGGATGGCATGTCCAAAGTATGTGAAATGAAGTCTTGCTTTCTTTCTAAGGAGCATTCTGGCAGTTCGGCTCCTTCCTCTGGTAGTCCATGGTGTCTTCAATATTGTTCACGAACATCAGAATTCAGTGGATCGATGCTTCTTCAGTCTTCCTGATTCATTGTGGGCATACGAAGCGATTGCAATGATCATTGCTTAGATTAGGTCCTTGACCCCTGATTCTGCAGTGACCTCTGCTTTTCAACACTTTAAAGAGGTTATTTGCAATAGAGTTGCTCAATGCAGTGCAGCATTTGACTTATTGACTGTTGCTTCCTTGGGCATTGATTGTGAAACCAGTAACCTGAAATGATTGATCACTTGCATCTGTTCTCCATTTATCATGATGTTGCTTATTGGCTCAGCTATTAAGGTCTTTGTTCTCTGTGTTGAGATGTAATCCATCAAACACAAGTAAACTTTTGTTTCCCTGATAGTCTCTTCAGTCAAGATCCGTCTAACATCAGAAAAAGGTATCATGCATTCCAGGCCCTTGTGAATCTGGCTTGAATGTCTGTGTACCGTTGCAACCATTTAAAGTTATATTTAGTAATTTAAAATAATGAGAGAACTATACATAATGACCTTTCAATGTGTGTGGGAAAATTCTATTGTCTTTAGTGCTGATTTTCCATGCACTTTTTGAAATCCCCTCGTGTGTGTGCTTGACTGAATATTGTGGTGATGAACAATTGTCTCCTCCTCTGTGGCTGGGATCTAGAAAAGTGATTTATCCATTCTCACCCTTATGTCAATGCCAACATTGGGCAGGATTAGTATTCCTTGAAGCAGCTGTTCTAAGAAAGATGCTGGCCTGAAATAATCGACAATAGTGCACAGACCAAAGTCTTGGAAACTAGACAGCGTACATGTCAACCTTAGCTCTCCTCCTTCACGTATTTGCACCCTGAAGACCAGTAAATCCAAATCAATTGCAATGCAGTCATCTCAGGGTGACTTTGTTTGCATAATCGACCTGCTCGGTAGAATTTTTTTAAATTAAAAGATCATTTTAATGGGGGCTCTTAACAGCTCTTGTAATAATTCATATATGAATTGTATCAAGCATATTTGTACATATGTTGCCACCATTATTTTCTAAACATTGTACTTTCAATTTGGGTCCTTGGTATTAGCTCCTCTTTCCCACCCCCCTTCTTGTGACCCCTTGATAAATTATTATTATTTCCATATATTACACCAAGCGCTGTCTCCCTTACCCCATGGTTTCTGTTGTTTTGCACTCGGTGGTGGTGGTGGTGGTGGTGGTGGTTATGTGTTGATCATTGCAATCGGTTCCCCCTTCCTCACCTCCTCTCCCTACCTTCCCCTCACCCTCCTGGTATCACTAATCCTGTTCCTGTTCCCTGATTCCATGTGTCATGAGCTCTTATCTCTTATCTGTACCTGTTTACATGCTGTGGCCTAGCCCACAGTCAAATGCAGGACGGGGGTCATAATAGTGGGGGATGAGGAAGTCTCAAGGAACCAGAGGAATATTGTGTGTTTCATCGGTGAAATACTGTGCCCTGGTTGACTCGTGCTCTGTACAATGTTTATGACCTTTCAGAAGCAGATTACAAGATTTTTCTCCCAAGGTGCCTCAGCATGGGTTTGAACTGACAACTCTAGCACATAACTCCCTGTGCTTCTTAGACTCAATTTTCCCCAAACTAAGACTCCCAACCAGTGGGTCCGTTAGTGACATATCTAACAGACTAAAGGTAGATTCAGTGTATGGACTTAACCCAGAAAATATGCTGGAAAGCACTCTCTTGCTGCATAAGTCTATTGATGACATGAGTGTTTTGTTTCTTTGTTGGTGTTTGTTGCTAGGTGTTAGTTTTCTCTTCTCTGTGGAATTGTCCTTGACTTTTATTAGATTCTAAAAGCTGTTCCAAATTATCTTAGAAAAAAAACGAACTTGAGTAAAAATTGAACTTGCTATTGGTATTACCCACAATAATAACCATGACAATATAACTGATAATTAGCTACAAGCAAAATGGATTATGCTGATCAATATTAAGTTCTGTGAAGAGGAGTCAGAATTTGGTGACTTTTGACTGGGCATGGGAATGGGGAGAGAGGAGGGACAGGAAATTATAGAAGGGGATTAAGAAGGAAGGGAGGGGGGTTTTATGAGGGGTTTTATTTTTTTTTAACATTTTATTAGGGGCTCATACTACTGTTAATCGCAATCCATACACACATCAATTATGTAAAGCACATTTGTACATCGTTTATCAAAACATTTTCTCTCCACTTAAACCCCCGACATTAGGTCCTCATTTTTCCCCTCCCTCCCCGCTCCCCTCTCCCTCATGAGCCCTTGATAGTTTATAAATTGGTATTTTGTCATATCTTGCCTTGTCCAACGTCTCCCTTCACCCACTTTTCGGTTGTCCGTCCCCCAGGGAGGAGGTCCACATGTAGTTCCTTGTAATCGGTTCCCTCTTTCCTACCCACTCTCCCTCTACCCTCCCTGTTTTGCCACTCACACCACTGGTCCTGTAGGGCTCATCCGCCCTGGAGTCCCTGTATTTTCAGTCCCTATCTGTACCAGTGTACATCCTCTGGTCTAGCCAGACTTGCAAGGTCGAATTTCAGTCATGGTAGTGGGAGCGGGGAGGAAACATTTAGGAACTAGAGGAAAGTTGTATTTCTCATCATTGTTGCATCGCACCCTGACTGGCTCATCTCCTCCCCAAGACCCTCATGAGGGGTTTTAATGGAATATTATTACTGATCTCATTTGTTGAGATTGGCTGTGTAACTACATACCTTACCCCAAACCAAACTCGCTGCTCTCAAGTCAATACCAATTCACAGGGTCTCCCTAGGAAGGGGAAACTGCCCCTGTGAATTCCTGAGACTCTCGCTCTTTACAAAGCCCTGCCTTTCCCCGTGGTATGGCTAGTGGTCTTGACTTTAGAGTTAGCAGTTCAATGTGCAACTACTCTGCCACCAGGGCGCTTCCATATGCAATATGCTTCTTTCAAAACCAAAGTAAAACAATATTAAAAAATGAGAGTGAAGGCTCACAGCAAAAAAAAAAAAAAATCCACTCCAGATTATTTACCTCTCAGAGCTAACTATTGGTCTGAGTGGCTAACAAAGAGGGGTGGGGGAAGGAAAAGTAAAATGGAAATGGACTTGAAGTCTTTACCAACATACAAGTGCTTTTCAAACATATGGGGGGAAACCTGGTGCATTTACATGGAAAGGAGGGGACACAGCTTTTCCCAGAAAGTGCTTTCAATGTCTTATAACGTGAGCCCTAGAGATCTTATTTCAATCTCACTCACAAAGTGGAAGTCATTCACCCCGGAACAGCAGGCTAATGAGGTCTGTTTAATTGAGAGAAAGTTCATTTGTGTGGCTGCTTTGTTAATGGGAATGTTTGTGTAATTCAATAGAACCCTAAATGTGCTACACAGCGAAGACACCACCCCATGCACTCTGCCTCCACTCATTACCGTAATGCCTTCAACAGACACAAACAAACCCCGTCCTACCAACTGCTTAGAGATTTGATTAAGTGGCATCGTACAGTTAGCATAATGCAAAGGGTGATTTAAAACCATTAGTCCTAAAATGTAGACCTCAGTGTGTTTTGAAGTCAAGGGAAACAATTTGTCAACTGGTCCATCTTTTGCTTCTAAAGCTACTTGACTGCTCAACCTAATGTCAAAAGAGCAGAGACAAATGGGAGATATTTTATTATGTAGAAAACTGTACATAAAGAGAAATCCAACATTCTGCTTCATTTCATCTGCAGTTAGCTTAGGAGCAATTGCTTTGGAAGATTCAAGGTGCTCTTTGCATGCAGGGTGTGCTGGGAGCCTTTACATCATCTGTGTGGACCATGGAACTTTCTCAGTCTTATAGTGAATCTGCCTTTGCTCTATTTTCTTTCTGCTTTTTGGGTGGTGGTGCAGGGGTGGGGGTGGGGGCACTTAGGCAGAGCCATAACATTCCATTAGAAATGCAAACCTGGGGGTGAATGGAATTTGAAATTGTTGACTTGCTGTTTACCGCATAATCCATTCACACATTTCTGAAAATCCCCTGACATGTTTGCAAAGTAAAACTATTCCTTAATCGAGTTATTTGATTTCTTTTTTTTTTAATGAACATAATGATGAAGAAATGGGACGTGGAGAGTAATGTCTTCCCAATGAATTGATACAAATATGCCAGCTGTCCCAGCTATGTTCTGCTGCATAAAAAACTAGTCCCAAAGTGACTTAAAACAACTGTTGAATTATATATAGTTCACGTAATTTTGTGAATCCAGATTAGAATTTACAATTGCCTCCAGGTGGCAGGAGAGCTGTCGGATTCAATACACCTCCACTGAAGTCTGGTGGAGTGAAGGGCATTCACTCTTGGGAGTTGGGGGAATGGCCAGAAGGGGAGTCCCAGCTGGAATTCTCAACTGGAACACCTCCATGTGGCCTCTCCAGCAGGCTTTCTTGGGCCATCATACCTCTTCTGTGAAATCTCAGGGCTCTCCAAAAGTTCTCGTTAGAATTGCAACTGTCTTTGTGATCTAGCCTTGAAGTCCAAGAACACCCCTTGCTATTGGTCTAGCAAATTACAAAGGTTATTCCCAAAGGCAGAGCAGGGAAACTAAATCCCACCTCCTCAAGGGAGAAGAAACAAGGGCTCTGATCATCCGGCACCTCTGCACATATGCATTCGTCCAAAGATGGATTGCCAGATTCTTGCGCTGTCATCACCTTAAGCTTCCCTGGTATTTGCCAGAACTGTCGGCACGAGGGGTGATGGTTGGGGTGGTGCTGGGTTAGGCAGCTAGGATCTGACTGTTCATAGTGAGAACTTACATTTGCTCAACTTTATCAGTGACTAATAAAGCTGTCATTTATTGTAAAAAAATCTATATAGCAGGATTTCCTTTAGAATGTTATCTGAGCATTGTTGTTTTCTTTAACACTGCTACCCACAATTTTAGCTTTGAGAAATAACTATAGTTCCCCAAAACTGGATGAAGAGGAAAGTTCTTTGATGGAGTTTTTTTAAACTGATATTTTGAGGAAACTATTTGTCAAAGCATTAGTTCCACCTTGCCTGTGGATGTCAAGCCATCAGTCTACCACCTTGGCTTCCTTATCTCTAAAACATGAGAAATAGTATCTACCTCATGGGTTCAGTATGAAGATTAAATTGCCTGAGGTCACGTAGGGGAAAGAAACGGCTCTGCAGATTCAAACTAACGTTTCTTGAGATTCATTTTCCTATTTGAGGCTTTCTTATCTTGACTTCTCCCTTGTGTCACATAGATCAAAAACAACAACAAACCAAACCCACCACCATTTAGTGACTCTGACTCAAAGTGACCCCACCCCATAGAGGGTTTCTTAGACTACATCTTCACACGAACAAACAGCCTCAGCTTTTTCCTGTAGAGCAGCTGGTGGATTTGAACCACCAACCTTGAGGTTAGTCGCCCAATGCCTATTCCACGGTGTCAGCAGTAAACCCATCCAATGACATTGTTGATTTGTGTAAGTATTTAACAACTCAAATATACACAAATCTTTTTGCCATCTACAACAGATGGACCAGTCGCTAGGATTCTAGCGGTAAGATGGATGATGTGGGGTTTGTGTAAAAATGATGTGGGGTCCACCTGATCACCTCTGACTTCACAAGGGAGAAGGAAAATTGATATCAGCAACCGAGGCTGATTCCTGTGAGGCAGCGGTCAGACATGCCTCCATCTGGCAGCCTTTCAACCAGTCCTGACAGCAGCTGCCCCTCCCACAGCACTCTTTCCTTCTCTGCCGGCTTCAGTGATTCCTTGCAATGGCCACACAGAATGTGCACACCATGCTCACAGTCATAAGGGTCCTAGGGAAATAACAGGTTGCTATTCAGTTTCAAGAATGACTCACTCAGGACACAAGATATTTTGATCAACACAGCCTCCTTTTAGCTGTGCCTGTCGGCAGGCCTTGCTTCAGTCCCTTAGCCTCTTGGTCTGCCCCCTCCTGCTGCTCGGGCAAGCATTATGAAGCGCTCTTCACTCCCCTAAAGGTGCCCAGAGGCACCCCACTCTGTCAGCAGCCTTCCCACCCAAAGGGACATAGCCTTCTCACTTAGAAGCCCACTATGTGGACAGCCAGTTTTTGCTGGTTGCCTGCTGCCATTTCTCTGTCACCACTTCTTACCATGTATCGTCCATCAGCAAGGTGCTACTGCTTTCTACTCGTGTCCTGGGTCAAAGGGATTCTGGGCAGAGATCTCTGGGCCAAAGGACACACTGTATTCCTGGCTTTCTTTCATGATGGTAGTGAGGTTCTCCTATCCATCTCTATGAATGGGATGGCAAAATTGACCGATCCTACCATTCAACTTCTACACATCTTATTTGCATGGTCCCACCCCCACTGCTTCTAGGAAAGCAGCAGTCAAGAGATCAAATGACACATTGCGTTGGGTAAATCTGCTATACAAGGCCTCTTTAAAGTGTTGAACCTCAAAGATGTTACTTGGAAGACTAAGGTACGCCTGATCCAAGGCCTGCTATTTCCAACCACCTCAGATGCATGTCCAAGTTGGACATTGTATAAGGAAGACTGATGAAGGGTCAATGCCTCTGACTTGTGTTGCTGGCAAAGAATATTGAAAAGGCCCTGGACGGCGAAAAGACCCAACAATTCAGTCTTGGAAGAAGTATAGTCAGAATGTGCCTTAAAGGCAAGAATGTCAGGACTTTGGACCTGCGATCAGGTGAGACCAGTCCCTGGAAAAAGACATGATGTTATGTAAGGTTGAGGGCCAGGCAAAAGAGGAAGGCTCTCGGCAAGATGGATTGGCATAGTGGCTGCAACTCAATGGCACGTAACATTGACAACAGCAACCACCACCCCCATCTACTCACATTGCTGCCGTATCCCTGAATAATCACAGGACTAGCAAGCTATCCAGTCCCCCTGGGGAGCCACAAACACCTCACATTTGCAGCGGTGTTGTTGTTGTTGTTTTAGGTACCATTGAGCCCGTTCCCACTCATACAGCACTGCCTGGTGCTGGATCATCTAAACAATTATTCTTATAGTTGAGTCCATTGTTGCAGCCATTGTGTTAACCCATCTTTTCCAGGAGCTTTGTCTTTTAGACTGTCCCTCCACTTGACCAAGTATGCTGTCCTTTTCCAGGGACCAGTCTCTCCTGGCAACACGTGCAAAGTATGAGCTGAAGTCTCACCATCCTTGTCCCTAAGGAACATTCTGGTTGCACGTCTTCTAAGATAGAATTCTTTTTTTATCCTTTTGGATGTTCATGATATTTTCAATATTCGTTGCCAGCACTATAAGTCAAATGCATTGGGGTTTATTTTGGGGGGGGGCTTCCTTATTCAACGTCCAACTTTCACATGCAAATGAGATGACTGACAATTCCACAGCTTGGGTCAGGTGCACTTTAGTAATCCAAGTAACATCCTTGTTTTTCAACACTTGAAAGGGTCTTGCACACCAGATTTACCCACTGCAATGTGTCAGCTGATCTCTTATCTGTGGCTTCCCGTGATTGTGCATCCAAGCAATATGAAATCTCTGAAAACCTCTTCATTTATCATGATAGTGCCTGTTGGTTCAGTTGTAAGGATTTCTAGTTTCCTTACATTAAGTTAAACCCACACTGAAAGCTTTAATCCTCGATCCTATTCAGCAAGCGCTTCAGGTCCTTCAGCAAGGAAGGTTTTGCTATCTGCATCTCGAAGGTTGTTAGTAAGCCTTTTTCCAAACCTGCTGTAGGGTTCTTCTTCACAGAGTCCAGCTTCTCTGATGAAATCTCACCAATCTCACTCATAGGGAGCATTCCAACTCTACTTCTCCCAACATAGATTTGTCTGTGCTTCTGTCAATCCATGGCAATAGACACAGTGAGCAATATCGTTTGAATACATCGATTCTTCGTCGGTCTTCCTTATCCACCGTTCATCTTTCACATGCACATGAGGCAGGAGATAATACCATGGCTTGGGTCAGGTGTACCTCAGTTCTCAAAGTCACATGCAATATCTTACCCAGTAATTGAAGAGAGCTGCTGGTGCCATGGGATATGCGTGCGAACCTCAATGTAGGCAGCAGACTCCCCTTATGGATCACTCATCTGTTGTCTACTCTATCCATCCATCCATCTATCTACCTATCTGACAGTCTGTCTAACATGGTAACCACCATGGCAAAGGAAGAACAGTGTATGGTGAGATTGAATTAGGAACATATCAAGAGCCTGGAGAGTTACAGAAATTTTCTCAGTGAATGTTTTATGCACATCCATTGGAAATCGAGAAGAAAAGCTTTCATTTTGTCCGGAGTAGGCTCAATGCCTACTTAAATTCTATTAGCACGATGCATATTTGTGTTTAAAAGATGGATCCCAGCCACATTTCTCATAGGGTCTATATGTGTTGCTCCAAATCTC
The DNA here is from genome assembly GCF_000313985.2 of Echinops telfairi. Lineage (NCBI taxonomy): Eukaryota > Metazoa > Chordata > Mammalia > Afrosoricida > Tenrecidae > Echinops > Echinops telfairi. Next base: position 27,915,428 of record NW_022106189.1, read on the forward strand.
AAAAATCTCAGATGAGGATTTCTCTTTTAACATGCATTCACCTGCGCAAACACAACCAGCTAGATGATTGTCAAAACACAGCAGGGTCTTATGCCCTTTCTTCATTGGATTTTTATAATCCGTGTGCAAAGGTCTTTGCCTGCTCACATCCTATCTAGCCTACCAGCCAGATGGCTCCTCCTACTTCTGGCAGAATAAATGTGGCCCGCCTCTGAGAGAATTAACAAGACTCCTCAAAACTCCCAACTCACTGCCACCGAGTCAGTGCTGACTCATAGTGACACCCACCCCACCCCATGGGTTTCTGAGACAATAACTCTTTACAAGAGTGGAAAGCCCAGTCTTTCTCCCATGGAGCTGCTGGTGGTTTTGAACTGCTGGTGATGCAGTTCACAGAGCAACGGGTAACCACTACACCACCAGAGCGCCTCATTAAGTAGCAGCTGGTGTTAGTGAGCCTTGCTTTCTGAGTTGCTCTCTAATAGACCCTCAGCTGGCTTCATTTGAAACTTCTTGTCAGACTCCCTAACACGAAGGTCTAACCATATTTTTTTAAATTGTGAATTAGGTGGGGGTTTGACATTCCCAATCATCAATTTTGTATTCAACAGTTTCAACTACTTATCACCCTCCCCAGTAGCTTACCCTGACCTTTGATTTCTCTTTGCCCTCTCTATCACGATCTTCTCCTTTACTTAATTTAAGACCTGTCAACGCACTAGCCTGTTGCGTCATCTTCCCTCCTAGACTACCAGTTCATGGTGTTTTCTTTGTATATGTTCTCTGCCCAGGCAATGCTGTAGCAATGCACTCCACAGTGCTGTAGAAAGGCCCATCACCCCTTTGTTGGGAAATGATGGGGATGCTCCACTCAAAGTAGCAAAGCATCTGAGAACAATCAAAGAAGCACTGTCGCAAGAATCTTCTGTCTTATTAGTTTACTAATCATTTTGCTTTGAGAAGAACGTGGATGATTTAGGAAGGAACTGCATTTCCATCGTTGGCTAGCAAGGCAACTTGGGGCCATTTGTTTTATCTCTTTAAGCTTCTGTTTTCTTCTCTGTGAACCCAGATAAAAACAGATAGAATTGCTTCAAGTCTCAAAGGGTATATGTGATGGGGAGCTTTGCTTTTCTGGCTTTAAAGTGCTTAGAAATCATTGTAAGCTCCAACAAATGCAGGCTCCAGTTCACAGGAGGGTAGCTGGTGATCCTGCATTTCCAACATGGTCTCAGACGATGGAGATACTGCTGGCCTGTGTACCACAGTTTGAGTAGCAATCCTGTTGAGTGTGTTATAGTGATACGTACTCAGGTATATCGGGCTCCCCACCCTCCTTACCTCACTAGAAAATTCCTAGAGCCAAAAATGAACTTGATTTTGTTATCCATCTCCAGTCCGATGGCCTCCCAAACATACTGCGCACTTAAGTGTGGCTCCTGGGCTTTGTTTGGCTCTGCTGGACAAGCAATGATTTGTGATTCTGCTCTTTCCTGAGCTTATTTATAAGATGCTGCTGACCTAGGGATTGGAGACTCTGCAGTTCAGACATAGGGTGGCAGGTTTCTATAAAAGAATTGTGAATGGCCATTAATTTTCTCTCTCTCTCTCTCTCTCTCTCTCTCTCTCTCTTTCTCTCTCTCTCTCTCCAGTTTCTTCATGTAACAATGGAGTCAACGTCCCTGTTCGCTATTGCAATGCTTCTTAGTAAGCTTTAGCTCAAAATTTCCTTTGTTTTTTATGCTCATTAGTCTTCTAAGTGAATCAGATATTTCCTGCTATAACACCATGAGGTCTCTCAATAGACCCTCTTGGCTCCTTGTTGAGTCTCTTGAATGACATTATTGTAACAAAATTGACTTTGAGCCAGAGGAGGCAGAACTAGGCTTTCAGTCTAATTTAACTGATCTTCCCCCCACACCCCCTTCCAAAGTTTAATGCTAATTTAGTGAATTTCTGTGACTATTAACACTCCACCCTTTGGTGTTTTCTTAAAACACATGTAACTAAACAAAAACATGAACTAGGTAAATTCAAGATTAAGTCACACTAAAATCTAACGCTACTTGTCCATAGCTCATAATTTCCAAATGCACATCATTTAGAATGATTGGTAACTCCAGCCTTGTAACTCTTTCAAGGAGGAAGGCTATGAACTTAAATCACTGCATTAAGCTGACAGAGGGGCTCATATTTTCTGAGTTAAAGATATATTTTTATGGCCACACAGTGGACTCTGTTTATCACTCATCATAAAGCATCGGAAACCATTTTCGTTTTAAATTAGGTGCTCGGGCTTTTGTCCCACAATCTGTTTCTTTATTTCCTCTTTCCACTTGGGTTGGTCCATTTTCAACAGCGCCCAATCATCTTCCAATTCCTGAAAATGGCTCATATTTCATATCTCAGCTTCTTTAAAGGTATTTCATCCTGGTTGAGGTCACCTTAATTTACACCTTAAATTACAGTTCCAAAGCCAACTTCTACACTGCCGATATTGGGTAATCCTGCTAAAGAGTTCAATTTTAAAATAAGGTACAGCCTTATCCCAAAATGCCAGCCACGAGAAACCCATGAATTTTGCATATCTCTTTAGTACTTTTACTTATTGAATTACATCCCTCCCTTTCCTTTGAGCCACTTAGTCAATTACACTTCATTTGACAGCCTAGTTGGCTTCTGGAGGCCGCGCCTTCATAAAAGCCAGAAGTAAGTCACTGTTCCCCAGACTAGGCAACAGCCTGGAAATATTTGAAAGTGAAATGACTGTGGAATTCTGGGCTTAATGGATTGTAAGCCATCTCTATTATATTTATTAAAATGGAAGATGCAGTCGAATTAGATCTCCCTCTCTCTCTCCTTCTCCATCTCCTTCCTGCTAACCAAGCCAAACCCGATGTCTTGCCATCAGGTTTATCTGGATTTATAAGTAGCTTAGTGGGTAAAGCCCTCAACTAACTACTAACTGAGAGGTTAGTAGTTCCAGTCCGCCAGCTGTTCCATGAGGGAAAATAAGATGGGGCAGCCTGCTTCGGTAAGAATTATAGCCTTGGAAAACCTAAGAGGAAGTTCTACTCCATCCTATAGGCAGAATTGACTCAGTGGCAATGTGTTCATGTTTGGGATGTCAATTATTCTTTTCAAGCCCTCAGGAACCCCAGTTACCCTGAGTGACTTCAAAATGAATGAGCAAGGGCATTGCAGATGGTTTTTTTTTTTTACTCCTGGAAGTCTAGTGTTCACGATTGTGATGCTACCCATCCTGTGTTGACCTTAAATAGCCCTGATGGCATGACAATGATTTGTTTGGCAGCTAACCAAAAGGTCAGCGGTTCCAGCCCACTACCCCCTCCCACAAGAATGCTGTGACAGCCTGCTTGTGTAGAAATGACAACCGTGGAGACTCTGTGGGGCAGTTCCACTCTGTCCTACAGGGTCACCGTCACAGGAGTCTGCTCACCATGGTCTGTGCTATTGTTGCCTGAGTTGAGGCAGTTGGTTCAGGGCAGCTGCCACAGCCCATGGACTGAATTGGCCAGAGAAGTGATGCGTACAAAACCTCCTTGATAAACAAGACTCTGTCTTTCATTCATATAAATTAAAAAAAATAAGCTTGACCATCTAAAAATAGTCCCCCGACCCCACCCCGAAGAGCAAATAGTGATGGGATGGTGTGTTTTACGGCTGTAGTTGCCATCCATTCTGCTCTGACCCGTGACAGCCTGGGGCACAACAGAATGAAGCTCTACTCTGTGGTGAAAAGTATGATGTTTCCCTTCATAAGGCCTGCGTCTGTTCAAAGAATGAGGAGTCCTGCCAGCACCACAGACGAGCACGTAGCTTCTGGCCAAGACAGGCCTGACACTGTGTTCCCATGAAGGTGAAAGTCAAAACCCATTGCCATCCAAGCCGTTCTGACTCCGAGTGACTCTGTAAACCGATTCAGCCCTCCCACAGGCCTTCCAAGGCTGAAATCCTTCCAAAGCAGACAGTTACATGTTCTCCCCAGGGAGCCACTCGGGGCACAAACCACCAACGTTTAGGTTCATAGGCAAGAGGTATAAGCACTGAGCCACCGGGACTCCTCCCCCAAGGATTCTCAATCCCAGACTCACTGCCATCAAGTCAACTCTGCCTCATAGTGACCCTATAGGACAATATAGAACTGCCCCTATGGTTTTGGAGGCTTTAAACACTTTTGTATGTGTAGGGTTGTTGAACTGCTGACCTTGTGAACTGCTGTCCAAATGGTAACCCATGGCTAGAAACTCCTGTGCAGGCAGATCCACTCTGTCACATGGGACCACTATGACCTGGGCAACACTAACAACAAAAGAATGCCTTGTCAGAGTTTTTCTTACATAAAGGGTTGTGGCGGTGGCGGTGGTACTGGTGCCATGGCATTGGTTCTGTCTCATAGTGACCTTATGCTCACAATGTTGGTTATGATGGCGCTCATTGTTGTAGCCACTGTTTTGATTCATCTCCACAAGGGTCTTCCTCTTTTTCCTGTTTTCCTGTTTTACCAAACATGATTTCTTTTGCCCAGGGACAAGGGTCTCTTAATAACATATCCAAAGTATGTGAGATATTATTTCCATTATTGCTTCCAAGAAACATCTGGTTGTACTTCTTCCAATGCAGATGTGTTTGTTCTTCTGCCCATGTGATCCATGGAAGTTTCAATATTTGTGTTAGTCTGGGTAGACTAGCGAAACAAATCCAGAGATGTTCACATGTGTATAAGAAAGAGCTTTAATATAAGAGTAATTATCTATTAAGAAAACAACCCAGCCCAGTCCAGATCAAGGCCATAAGTCCGACATTAGCCTATATGCATGATACCAATCTGTAAATTCCTCTTCAGACTCACATGACACGTGCAATGACTCTGAGTACAGGAAGATCACAGGCTAGTGGGTGGACAGTCTTGTGGATCCAGTGGTGGTGAAAGTATCTAAGCTCTGGTGTGGGTCTCCACGTGGCTCCTCCAGCTCCACGGCTCTGGCTGCCATCACCATAGTTCCATGTGGCTTGTCAACAGAAATATTTTGCAGGGAGAGCGTGTATCTGGCCTCCAGTGAGCTATTTATCTCCTATGTGCCTCCAACTGAGGTTCTCAAGCTGCAACCTGATTGACATACTAGACTCCACACTTTTACTCTTCATGTTCTCCAGTGGACACCAGATTATGTAACTACCACAATATTCTTAGCCAATAGCGTAATTCAAATGCATTAATTATTCTTTGGTATTTCTTTCTTATTGTCGGAGAGCTGTCAAAGATGAGAATTATGAGGGGTCTAGAAGTTGCAGAAGATTCTCTCCCCGCTAATTTCCCCCCTAGAGACTGTCCACGTTTCTATTATTCTCCTCCATATGCTAATTTGTCTTATCTGTCTGGTCCTTTAGATTTATTTATTTTTTAATACCATTTTATTGGGGGCTCTTATAACAATCCATACATCAATTGTACCAAACATATTTGTACGTATGCTGCCATCATTCTTTTCTAAACATTTAGTTTCTATTTAAGCCCTTGGTATCAGCTACTGTTTTTACACTCCCTCTCCCCCGCCCCCCTCGTTGACCCCTTGATAAATTGTGAATTAGTATTATTTTCATATCTTACACCAACCACTGTAGACCTTGATTTTTACATCTGTAGCTAGTGCTCACCAATGGCTATGGATTATCTGAAATATGACTAGTACAATTTGACATGACTTAGTATGAAAAGCAAAACATCTTATTAATGCCTCAACATCTGTGGTAGTTACATAATCTGAGAGGATTTTGAGTGAAGGGTAGAGTCTAGCCTGGTAAATCAAAATATAGCCAATGAGGCCTCTGTGTGGGCATGGCCTTCCCCATGACAATTCTGGGAACTAATATATTTTCCTCCTTGGAGACTGGAGACATTTCTCTCTTTTGGCTGATGCCCTTGAAGACTTTCTACTGACAAGACTCAAGGCTCACTCACTGAGAGATGCTCTATTGACATGATGCATGGTGCTATGCCCTGGGAGCTGGAGAAACCACATGGACCTACCCTGATGCAACCAGACCTGTGGAGCTGGAGAAGCCAAATAGAGACCTCTGCCAGTGCTAAGATGCTTACAATGCCACTGGATCCACAAGACTTCCAACCCACCGGTCTGTGATCCTCCTGTATTGGCTTCATTGCATGTATTTCATGAGTCTGAAAAGGATTTTATAGATTGGTACTGGATATATAGGCTAATTTTGGACTTATGAACTGGGCTTGGACGGTTTCTCAATATTCAATTGCTCTTGTCTATAAACCTCTTTCTTATATACATATGAGTCTCTCTGGATTTGTTTCTCTAGTCTACCCGGACTAACAAAATGTGTAACCACTACACCAGCAGGGTTCCTTGTTAGAAATATTGGGCTAACTAAAATATAGTATCAAATGAATGTTCTTTATTTCTTCTTCTTCTTTTTCAATGTGTTTACCAGGATTTTTGAAGTTGCACTCATGGCTCTCATCAGAGGCTTGCACTTGATTTCCACTGAACAGTGTCTCCAAGAAGGATCTCCGGCTCCTACTCCTTCCCATATAACCAGTGATATCCCAATATCTGTAGACATTGAATGAATGTGTAGAAGCTTTTATTAATTAGAGTTTTCATTATTCTAATATGAACTCTAAACTTTGCTCCCAGATGTAGCTTTGTTTTGTAGTCTGTACGTGTGTTATGAATTGAATTATGCCCCCTAAGTACCTGTTGTAAATATACCTGTGGATCTAAGACTTCTTGGGAAGAAGGCTTTTCTTTGTTATGCTCACAAGGTCCTCTCATATCCTAACACCTCAGAGAAGCAGGCCAGACACTGAAATAAGCAAGTCTGGATGAGGGAAGACAGATGACACACCACCTAACAATTGCCAAAGAATAAGGGACGCAGATGAAAGGAAACAAAGGAGACAAGGCTGTTACCCCAGAGCCAACCGAGGGCGAAATCTTTGTCAACTGTGAGCAAATACATGTGTCTGTTATAAAGTCACTTTCATTATTACTGTTTAACAGCACTAAGAAACAAGGACACCACATGAAACAATTTTCGATCTCCTTGTTTGGAGCTTGTGGTCTCTGATATATGTGTATGGGTTCCAGGTGGACAGGAAGGCTGACTTGTCTGCCTTAGAGGCTGCCAGATAGGACACGGGTCTGTGCCCACTGCTTTCCAGCAAGAGCAGCCCCATTCATTTACCACAGGCTATTGTATAAATGTTATCATTTCTTCTTGACCATGATGTGGGCAGAGACTGGAATATGTGGTTGAGATTTTATAGAGGGAACAGAATGATAGAGTTGATGTGCTTTTATATCAAAATCCAACAAGAAATTAATTTAATGTATTAGAACTTTTTTGGTTTTGTTTTCACCTTAAACCATTTGAGTGCTGAGTATAAATTTGTGAATTAATCTGTTTAAGAAACCCTAGTGGCACAATGCTTACGTGTGTGTTAGTAAGGGTAGACTAGAGAAACAAGTTCATAGACATTCATATGTGTGAAAGAGAGAGATTTATAGCCACGAGCAATTGAATATTGAGAAAACATCCCACACCAGTCCAGATCAAGTCCATAAGTCTGATATTAGCCCATATGTCAGATACCAATCTATAAAGTCCTTTTTGACTCACAAAACACATGCAATGATGCCAAATACAGGAAGATCACCGGTCAGTGGGTGGGCAGTCTTGTGGATCCAGTGGTGGTAGAAGCATCTCAGTGTTGGTAGGGGTCTCCACGTGGCTTCTCTGGCTGCAGAAGTCTGTCTCCATCAGCCTCTCTCCCTGTGTCTTCTCCACAGGAATGTCTCACAGGGAGTGATCCAAGCGAGAGTGTGTCTCTCACCTCCAGGGAGGAATACAGGAGTTCCCAGAATCTTCAGTAGAAGGCCATGCCTACACAGAGTCCTCATTGGCTATACAATGATTGCCAGGCTAGACTCCACCCCTGCACTCTTAATCCTCAAATTGACACCAGATTATATAACTACCACAATATGCTTGGCTGCTAACCAAAAGATTGGCTGTTTGTACTCACCAGCCGTTCCTTTAGAGTAAAGACCTGTTGATCTATTCCCATAAAGGTTCTGTCCTAGGAAACTCTCAGGGGTAATTCAATCCTCTCATATAGGGTTGTTGCTATCTGTTAGGATCTACCTGACCACACCTAACAACAATAGCAACCTTAAGAGTTTTACAGATGACTAATTATTTCCCATAGAGATAGAATTTCCTTTCAAACCTCTCTAATTCAATGAATAGATATAAATAGCCTTTTTTAAAAGGACTATATATGCAATTTACTTGTAAAAAAAACCTATTTACAGTATGTAGGAAGGCCACTTCCCAAGGAACTTCCCTTTTGTTTATTTTTTAATCATTTTATTGTGGGCTCCTACAACTCTTATCACAATCCATATATCCATCCATTGTGTCAAGCACATTTGTACATTTGTTGCCATCATCATTCTCAAAACATTTGGTTTCTGTTTGAGCCCTTGGTATCAGCTCCTCATTTTCCCCCTCCCTCCCCGCTGCCCCCTACTTCATGAACCCTTGATAATTTGAAAATTAGTATTATTTTGTCATATATTACACTGTCTGACATCTCCCTTCACCCACTTTTCTATTGTCCACCCCCCAGGGAGGAGGTTATATGTAGATCCTTGTAATCGGTTCTCCCTTTCCACCCTCCCCTCCCTTAATCCTCCCGGTATCCCCATTCTCACCACTGGTCCTGAAGGGATCATCTGTCCTGGATTCCTTTTGACTGATGGATTGATTAGGTTACACACTATCCCCTGATAATTACTTGGGTAATTTATTTTTTAAGGAATATATTGTTTATCTTGTTCGTTGACACACATTTTAGACCACGGAGTGGACTCCAGTTCTTCTGACCCGTTGGGCAGCGGGAGGGGCGCATATTATTGCTAGTTACCGTCTACTAGGTTCTGTCCCAGGGCACCCCATGTGTGCAGAGAACTGCTCCAGAGGACTTTCAGGGCTGTGCTCTTTGTAAACAGATTGGCAGGCCTGTCTTCCCAGGTGCCTCTGGGTGGGTGTGAATAGGCCACCTCATAGTTCAACCTAGGGAGGTATGGTGGGTTGAGTATTGAACTGCTAACTATAAGGTCAATGGTTCAAACCCATCAGCCATGAGACTATATACTTGCATAAAGAGTTATCATCTCACAGAGAAAAATCCTCTCTAGTTCACCTTTGAACAATAATGGTTTGAACTACACAGTCCACAAAATGTGTGTGATGTTTTCCCCCTTGTTGCTATTGCAGTGAGCTCAAGTGTTGTGAGTGTAGGTTTCAATTTGAGCCCAACAATAGACATGCCTCTAGGGGGCGCAGGAACACTAGGGACAGACCACACCTTAGAACACTGCTTCCCCGAAAAAGCTGCCACTCCCTGGAATGTGCTGGAGTGACCCAGAGGGGGCAGCAAAAGCAGATACCTACACTTTATCTTAGGAGCCGTGGTGGTTTAGTGGTTACACATTGGACTGCTAACTGCAAGGTCAGCAGTTTTAAACTACCATGGGAGTCTCCTCGGGATCAACATAGAACTGTCTACTCCCATAAAGCGTTACAGTTGCAAAAACTCACAGGGGCAGTTCTATCCTGCCCTGTAGGATCAGGATGGGTCAGCATTGATTCGATGACAGTGAGTACAATTTTTCTAGGAAAAAAGGAAGCTTCTATACCCCTGTAAAGCTTTACAGTCTCTGAAATCCAGGCAGGAATTTCTACTGTCCTATAGGGTCACTCTGAGTCAGTTGGCATTGACTCTATGACAGTGTGTTTGAGTTTTGAGTTTGACACTTTATCATGGACTATGGGCTATCGCACAAACGTTTTACAATAATTTTTTGTGATTGTGATTGTTCCCCTGAAGAGAGGGCTGTAGGCCAACTATGTTGTAGAACCTAAGCCTTAGAATAATCAACTATTTGAGATCAAAGGGGCATTGCTTACCCAAGGGCCAAGTTCAGAGGGTTAGGAGAAGAGGGATGGAAGCAGAACACACAGGGTGGAAGTGGAATACCCGATGGCTCACTGAGGGGTTGCAATCAGGGAGATGAGACCAAATGTGTGTGAACTGTTGAATGTCAAACTGCCGGTCTGCTCTACAAACCTTCACCATAACAAAAAATTAAGAACGAATCTCTAGTATTAAATTAAAAAATGGCGCTGGGGAGTGGGGGGCCGGCCCCCATCCGCTGCTACTCCTATTACTACTACTCAGATTCAGTAATACTACTTCTGGGTTCAGTAATGCACAATTGTATGGTTGAGATATATAAGTATTATATTAGAGTCATTGAGAGCATGAGATATATTACAATAATACAGTCAGACACGTTACATGGCAACATTGCTCACCTCAGCCCAGCTTGGTGGTCCACGTGGAGAGAGGGGGAAGGGAAGGAGGGAAAGGGAACAAGGGAGAGAGGACTGGAGAGAGGGGGGAGAGAGAGTCAGAGAGGTCCGAGTCCACGAGGTCCGAGAGCTCTATATTGCTGACCCATGCCTATATACCTTTTGGGGGCATGCCAGCCCACTAATTACAGGTAGAGCCATATATCACAGGGAGGGGTTACACTATAGGGTAACCAGTAATGAGAGGGTGGTCTCTGGGTCTCCATAGAAACCATTATCAGTAGGGTGCAAACCCCTCCTACAGGAACCAAGCTAATGGCCTTAGGCTCCAGAGAGAGGTAACCCATTGTCTCTAGCAGCAGGGAGTAGGGCTAGTGCAGTCTGGCAACTGATTGCCTTCAGGGGAGGGAATGCCTGCGCATCTGACCTCCCCCCACAGAGTCAACCACAAGCAGTGGCGTGTGACACTAAGCTCAGGATAAGGGAGAAAGAAGGGTGAGGCACTGGCAGTTACTGGAGAGAAGGCTGGCCATGAAGCGTGTTAAGCAGCTACTCTCAGTGCTTGAGCTCACGACAGCAGCTGGAGAAGAAGTCACCTGTACGTCTTGAGTCTACAGTTCAAACCTGTGTTGTTCAAGCACGAACTCTACTGTGATCCTTTATTATGATGCCCATTTGAGGATGCCCTCCCTGGGTTTTTCCCTTCCTATTTATTTTATGTCTTCATATTTATGGGGAGATGTTGTAACACAGGAAACAGGTGTTTGAACCAAAGTCTATTCCTAAGCACCAAACAGAAACACCTGGAGTGGTTTCAAAGAAAGAAAGGAAGGGAAGAGAGAGAGTGACCCAAACCCTCAGGGGATAGACTGGGCCCCAACACACAAGGTCACCCTTTCCTCACAGTTGACAAGAACTGCTGGCTTAAGGGAAGCACACTGACTTCTCAGGTAGGAAAGAAAATGATGGCCTGCAGACCATTGTCCATGGGATTGTCTTGAAGCTGCAAATATCCAATCACCCCCTTCACCCATCCCGGTCACCTTTTGTAGGGGTGTTAGCTTCCAAGCCATTCTGCAGAAGGCCTGTCAGAGAGAATGGAATGAGGGGTCTCAAGCGGAGTCGAATGATTCAATGTTTAAGCACTCACCTACTCAGGGAACAGTTGGTAGAGCAACCCTCCCCAGCAGCTCTGCAGGAGAAAGACCGTGACATTGACTTTGGCCAAGATGACAACCTACTCTATCACACAAGGTCACATAGGAGTCAGAATTGACTTGGTGGCACCTGACGACACCAAGAGGGTATGTACCCCCACATGAGCTTGGCTAAGTGTGCCCCAGTTGACATTGTATCGGAGCTCTGCAGGATGACGACTCATCTCTGAATGGCCAGTGTTTCTCCTTTGGAAGCAAAAGTATAGAGAGAAGGGTGGTCTCTTATAGTCTCAGGAAACAAGGTCTTTTTCAAGTCAGAGATATCTCTCTCCGTGCCCCCTGGCCTACCTCCAGTGCTTTGCGCTGTTTATCAACCTTAATCAACATGAGTGACAGCAAGTCTGATAATAGGCCAGGGCTAACATTGCTGTTGGGGGTGACCTCTTTGAAATGTCAGGCCTGAATAAGCTGTATTTACATTTCTTTGGGCGGCTGTTCTTAAAAGATTTTCATCTTCCACATGGAAGGGATGAAAGAAAAAGTTATTTTAGTATCCATGCGGGATCACATCTCAGAAGCAGCATTGCGGACCCTCTCTGTGTGTCCTTGCCAAGGGGAGGACTCTCCTGTCAGGATCTTGGACGCAGCTGCTCTGAGCTTCCCACTCCCCCAGCCTTGGAAATAAAAAGATGCTTTAAGCAATAGACACCAGCCAGAAAAGTGTGTTTCAGTGAGGGTAGCCGTGTTGTGCTAGTGATGCCCTCAGGGGAGCACAGGTTGAATTCCAGGTCAGAAGACCCAGTTGCTACCAAGTTCATTGTGTGTCATGGGGACTGTGTGCTGCAGATGATGGTGCTCCATCAGTTTTTCAGTGGACGGTTGTTCAGAAACACAATTGCTAAGGCCTCTCTTCTCATAACTCTGGGCTGACTTCAGTCATCCTGTTAGCTGAACATGTCAACCCTTGCTACCACCCAAAACACCCCCACCAAACCCACTGCCATTAATCCCATTCCAACTGCCATCAACAGATTCCGAATCATAGCAACTATATAGGATTTTTGAGACTATAACTTTTTATGGAAGCAAATAGCCTCTTCTTTCTCTTGCAAAGGGGCTAGTTGGTTTGAACCACCGACCTGTGGGTTAGCAGCCCAATGCTTACCCAACAGCACCATCAGGCCTCATTGTTGCTGTTGTTGTGTTGCACAACAGAACAAAATGCTGCTTGGTCCTGTGCCATCCTCACAATCATTCCTAGGTTTTAGCCTATTTTTGTAGTCATCACGTCAATCCATCCTCATTTTTGCTGTCCTTCTATTTTACCAAGCATGATGTCCTTCTTCAGAGACTGGTCTCTCCTGACAACAGGTCCAAAGTATGGAAGACTAAGTCTTATCTTCCTTACCTTTCTAAGGAGCACCTCTTCCAAGACAGATGTACCGTATATACTCGAGTATAAGCCAACCTGAATATCTGTCGAGGCACCTAATTTTACCACAAAAAGTGCATTAAAAATGTGTTGAAAAACTCAGCTTATACACGAGTATATACACTATTTGTCCTTTGGGCCTCCTCATACAGCGACCCTACCTAGGGTTTCAAAGGCTATAAATATTTATGGTAGTAAACGGCCTCATCTTTCTCTCTCAGAGTGATGGGTAAGTTTGAACTGCTAACCGTGGTGTTTGCCGGACAGCACTTCCCTGGCCGTGGCATGGGGGAGGGATTCCCGCTTGGTTTCCTGAGAGAAGCATATGAGTGTCAGTGAGAATGAAGAGCTGTAATGGGCCTTCTAGGCTTTGGGATGCTTTTTCTCTCACTCCCAGAGAGGCAAGAATTCACCAGGCAGAGGCACGCACATGAATGACAGTTAAAAAGTAAGGTTTTGAATAGTTTGTCCTCCTAGAAAAGAACAGGCTGTCTCCAGAGAGGGAGGCTGGGCAAAAGCCATGTCTTTGATCTTTCATCCCCTGCCTCCCGTATTGGGCTCCTCCCACGTCTGCTCTGAGGAGGGCAAAGTTGTATGTTGGTGGCCTCTCAGTGGGTGTGCTAAGTGGGTGTGTAATGTATGGTCTGATTCCTTCTGTCTGTGCATGTGCTTCCTGTAGCCTTGTAGCCTACGATCAAGCCCTTAGGGGATTCTCGCTCCCTTATGGGCTTGGCTTGCTATCCTTGGCTGCTTGGTGGGTGGCTTTGGGGGACATCTCAGACCCCTAGGCTTCCTGGCTTTCAGGTGACGAAATGGCAACTAGAGTTCCTCCAAAATATTCAAACCAAACTCACTGATGTCAAGTCCATTCGGATGTCTAGCAACCCCGTAGGACTAGATAGAACCATCCCTGTGAGTTGGCAAGACCATAACTCTTTTCCGGACTTGAAAGCCTTGTCTTTCTCCCTTGGGGCATCTGGTATTTGCAAACTGCTAACCTTGCAGGTAACAGCCTGATGTGCACCCACAACACCACGAGGGCTTCTCCAGCTATCCTACCTGGCATGTGGTCCTTACCACACCAGCCCTCATGTTTCTCATACTCCTTCCCCATTTGCTCCATAACTTAATTGGCGCATTCTTACATTCTTGGTGAAAAGCTGGTGTACCTCCGGACTGGGCTCGGGATGGCTCCTGTGATCTGATGTTTGTTTTCGCCAGGTGTGATGGTTGGAAGCCAGCACAGAAGCAATGCGATGTCTTAGGTCTAGCTCCGATCTGCCAAGCTAGAATCTGCACTAACACTATGAATCTGTGGGTTGTCTCTGAGACTCGGTGCTGGAGAAGCACCAGGCCTTGGGAGGCCAGCTCTGTTTGCTTGCCCTGCAGATGCTAAAGAAATACAATTTTGTCACGCGGGTTCTAATGTTTGCCTCTTCGGTTTTGGCCAAGGTCAGACCAACCTGGAGGGACTGAAGCGGACTCTAGCTTTACCTGGGTGGGCATTCCTCATGGGATGCGGAGAACATCGGTGTGCAAACGCGTGTCCATGGAACTGCCAGAACCACAAGGAATGCCCGCACACCCCATCAGTCTCTCACACACACAGCTCTTTGTCGGAGCGGTGCCACTGCAGTGAGAGAAAGAGCGAGCAGAGCCAGCCTCCCTCGGACACTTCCTGTAATGCTTAACACTTTGCTGAGGGGTTTCTTCTGTTTTTCTGACCCAAGAGGAATGATTTGCAATTCTGTGAAACTTGCCCTTTATCCAGCACTGCAAGGGCAGAGAGTTACAAGAAAGGGCGGTGAGTCTCTTTGGCGCAGGAGGCCCTGGATTGAATCTGTAATCAAGCCTTGTAATTGGGACCTATTTGCAAACACCACTGCTGTTTGGGGAAGGGAGTGATTGTGGAGGACACACTTGAAAAGGGGTCCCGGGAGAATAGACTTTTATCATCTTAGACTTTGAGACGCTCTTTGGCGTCCTCGTCTTTCGTCTTTCCTCATTCAATTGGCTTTTATTCTTCAATTCTTTCAGGGTTTCATCTGCTATATTTCCTTCAGTGGTCAGACTCACTGCACGCCTTCTAATTTAGAGCTGTTTCATCATTAAAAATTATATTAAACAGTCGACCCTCCTCCGGGAAAGCTTAATTCCCACTTTCTGCTGCAGTCAGCACAGTGGCAGTTCATTCTTTCCATAAACTTGGAATCTATTTAAAGCTATTTCCATAAAGCTGGAGTCATCTGATACCTTTTTCAGAGTCTTGCTAACCAACTACCTACCTATTTTTTAAGAGCCAATAAAATTGACCTGATTTGGACTAAAAGAGAGAAGCACATTTTAAATTCTGGAGACCCAAGAAATTACAGAAAAAGGGTTTATTGGGTAAAGGCAATAGTGTTGAAAGTGCAAGTATTTATGAGTGTGAGACTATTGATGTGGGATCTTGGCAGAGAACTTGGGGAGAAGGTGCTTCCCCCGCCC
This sequence comes from Echinops telfairi, assembly GCF_000313985.2. Lineage (NCBI taxonomy): Eukaryota > Metazoa > Chordata > Mammalia > Afrosoricida > Tenrecidae > Echinops > Echinops telfairi. The sequence goes on from NW_022106189.1 coordinate 27,930,938, forward strand.
CCCCCCCCCCAGGCAGTCTTCACAGATGCTTTTAAGCCAAACCCATTTGTGACTCCCTGCAGCATCATTTTCCCCCTCAGAGAGCACTGCTATTCGTACTGCTAATGTTGTTTGACGACAATGAGAGTAACACGTGCTCAGTAAAAAATACCAAAGAATCACGAAGAAGGCCCTCCCCAAAGAAATCCATTCATTAGAAATGCCGTTCATCTCTTTGGCAGGTGTCTTTCGGCCAGGCCGCTGTAATTAGATATAGCACACACCTGTGCTAGTTGCAACTCTTCATTTCCAGAATTAAATTAAACATATTGGTGGGGAATGTAGTGGCAGGGCAATGCCATCCTTGTTGGCTTTGCTGCAGCATCCCCAGGTGGCCAAAAGGAGAGTGAGCTCAGCTGCTAAGCCAAGGGTTCAAGTCCACCCCGTCGTGCCTCTGGAGACAATCCAAGAGATCCAGTCCACTGCCAACTAGTCAATGTGGGCTCAGGCTGAGCCTATGGGAGAGAAATGCTGCTCAGGGCTTCCAAGGACGTGAACATCACAGGGGCAGGGTGCTCGATCGCCCCTCTGGAGAGCAACTGAGCAGATGGAACTGCCACTCGAGTGAGCGGTCAAGTGTGTGGCCGCCGAGACATCAGCTAGGCTCCTTTTTGGCAGATAGGTCTGGGAAATCTTCCAAGAAAGGAGGCTCTGGAGGGGACTGCCTTCGTTTTATTTGTAATTCCCCATGGGTCTCTTCACCGGTTCAGACAGGGGCCATCTTGTTTCCACTCTTGGAAGGAAAGTCCCGTCCCCTTTGACTCCATGGCTGTGGTTGTTCCCCCTTCCAGAATGGTGTTGTGAGGGATCCAAAATGGATGCACAGATGAGTCACTTAGACTGAAATAGACTCCAGTGTCCCCGTGATCATGTAGACAGCCCAGGACATAAAATGATCCAGTGTACATATGGTAGCTATGATTCCAATCAAACCCAAATGCAGCTAACATCAACTATCCAGAGGTGACTGAAGAGAACCTGTTCTTACCTGGTGGTCAAATGTAACTGAATGGTAATTCAGTGTCTGTACAAAATATGCAGGTGTTGGGTAACCCTACCAGAGACGGTCTTCTTCTGCACTTGCAAGTTGAAAATGAGCACGTGCAGACTACACACCTGCCCTGCGGGGCCCTTAGAGGCAGCACTAGATCTCTAGGAGAGAGGGTCTTATCCTGATTGCCATGAGGAGCTTTAAAAATACCGACCCCAGCCCCCCCACCTCTTTAACATTCATATCAGAATTGCTGGTGTGGTCAGAGAGGAGGAGGTGGGCATCAGCATGTTTTCCAAATTCTCCAGCTGAATGCTCTGCGGGCACTTACCACTCAACCTGCTCTGTAAAACTTCAACAAATCAGTGAGGGGAAAGATGTCTGTGACAGATGTGTGCCATTCTAGGGGAAAGGACCCCATGGTACTAGACTTAAGCAGGCCAAGGACAAGCCAAAGTCAAATCATCTGGCTAAGGAAGACCGTCATGATCAGGCCATAATTGTGTTCAAAGGAGTCACGGCCATGTGGCTAACCATAGACCATACCATATAAACAAAGGAAATCATCACAACATAATGATTGCGGCCAGATCAATTCATCATTGTCACAGCCTGGAGGAAGGACCATTATTACATTAGACCATTAGAAAAGCTTACAGGATTGATTTTGGCACCCAGTGTGAGGGTATATGTATAATATATGACCATGGGGCACTGGTACACCAACTATGAATCACTAAGGGTACACCCCAAGCAAGTTCCCAGAGGGCAACAATCCTTCTCCCCTAGTGGGCTAAAGAAACCCATAGAGTTAATTACAAACCCTAGTGACCCTATAGAACAGTAGAACTTCTCCATAATATTGTGAGAGGGTAAATCTCCAAGGGAGCAGACACTTCAGCTTTCCCCCAAGGTGTAAGCTGTTGTGATTGAACCACTGGTCTTGTGGTTAGCAGCCCGAAACTTAGTCAACTGCATTGCCAAGGTTCCTCTGGGCTGGCTAGAGGAGTTATGATCTATTTCCTGAAGGCCAGGTTTCTGTTACATTGTTCATTGATGGCCAGGAAGAGCTTACATGTGGAATGAATTTCTGTTAAGGCGCAGAATAGAGTTAGGTCTCCCACGGTGAGCTGCAGCCTTGCACCATTCCATGTGCTTTGGAATGTAAGCTCTAAATCAGTGTCTGGGCCTTTGAGAGACCTGAGTCGTTAAGTTCTCCACTAGTAATTATTCAAACCCACCAGCAGCATCTCATAAGAAAGGCCTGTTGACCACCCTGTGAGGAAAAGGTGTCCAGTCGCCTCACATAAATAGAGCTTGCTCCCACTCCTGGCAAACATAAGCACAGCTGAGTGAAACATTGTCCAGTGCTGCCCATAGTCACAGTCTTAGGAAACGACACAATGCAGTTCCACTCTGGCACACTCAGTCACCAAGAGTGGGGGTCTTCTGTGGCATTTGGAGCAGGTGGGGTTTTATTAGGCTTGGTGAATAGAAGAAGGCATCCTGGTGGCAGGGTGGAGAAGCCCTCAGTTGCTCAGCCCTATGGGGGTGTCCTACTCTGCTCTATAGGGTTGTGTTGAGAAGAAAAGGGAAAAGAATTGTCTTATCTCAACTTCTACTTCCTTCAGGTGATGAAACTAGTGATCCAATAGAATAAATGACATGGATTGTATTGTGTGTATTGATTTCTCTTTAAAAAAAAAAAAGGCTCAGTGCCCAAGATAGACATTTGAACTATGGAAGACCAGAAAACCTGTATGAGATATTGTTTGTGTTTTAGTGCAATTCAAACTGGTGAGTTCTTCAACCGGCAGGGGTTTTTGGTTATGTTTTGCTTCACCTTCTGATACTGATGAACATCCACAAATATGATCTAGTTGATAGTAGAGACCCTCTTCTGCATTTTGCTCTCATTGATTGTGAACACAGACTTTTCCGCATTGTTACTCCTACAAGAATTGAACAGACTGGGAACCGATCACCATGATCTACATATAAACTCCTTCCCAGGGGGATGGACAACAGAAAAGTGGGTGAAGGGAGACATGGGTCACTGTAAGATATGGAGGGGGGGGAGTTTATAAATTATCAAGGGTTCATGAGAGAGGGAGGGTGGGAGGGGGGAAATGAGCTGATACCATGGGTTCAAGTAGAAAGAAAATGTTTTGAAAATGATGATGGCAACATATGTACAAATGTGCTTAACACAATGGGTGGATGTATGGATTGTGATAAGAGCTGTACGGTTTTTGTTGTTTTCAAAAATAATTTAACAGGGTTAACTCGGGTTCCAAATCCGATTCAGGATGAGAAGGGTGACTTTTAGCCTTGACTGCACATTAGAATCTCCCGGACTACTCCTTGCGTGATTCTAATTCACTTGTTCTAGGACAGTGGTTCTCAACCTTCGTAATGCCGCGGCCCTTTAATATAGTTCTTCGTGTTGTGGTGATCCCCAATCAAAATTATTTTCATTGCTACTTCATAACTGTAATTTTGCTACTGTTTTGAATCATAATGTAAATATCTGATATGCAGGATGTATTTTCATTGTTACAAATTGAACATAATGAAAGCATAGTGATTAATCACAAAAACAATATGTAATTATATATTGTGAAAGACTTATTTCTAATTACAAATGAAATTTTGTCTTGAAGCATGGGGTAGCATGGGTAACAGTCAATATAATAACAGTAAGCAACATTGCTACATTTTGCGACAGTGTGCATAAAAAGCCAACATCAGTGGGAAGGCTGGGATAGCTTCTTTATCTACAGATCAGCATATCTGCATGTGAGCGGACTGCCTGGAGACAGAGGCGCAGTGTCTGGGTTCCTAAGACTATCGGAAATATGTGTTTTCCGATGGTCTTAGGTGACCCCTGTGCTAGGGTCGTTCGACCTCCAAAGGGGTCATGACCCACAGGTTGAGAATCGCTGTTCTAGAAGGACCCCCAGGGTCGGCCATTTTTCTCAGGCTCCGTGGATGTTACAAAATGATGTCTGTACCAAGTTTCACTTGACTAAACCTTATGCTGGGCTAGTGGAGCTCTATAAAGAATAAATACATTGCAGGAATTCTCAGAAGTTCTTAGTGCACTAGAGTAGATGTTAAATTCCCAAAAGACCTAAATCTGCATACTATCACAGCTACAATTTAATATTTCACTTGTGAGACTGATAGCGAAATTTCGGGTTTACCTACTAAACTCTAAGCACCCTTTGGGTATGGATGGTGTCTCATTGACCCTGAATTATATCTCAGCAGCTAGTTTCCCAAACTGAATTGCTTTTTCCTTTCTTTCCATTATTTTTAATATCTATATCTATATATCATAAATACCTAGGATTCCCCGAAAAACAAGCAGATCTAAGTATCATCAGTATGCTCTTTAGAAGCTAAGATGACAAGACTTCATCTCACATACATGTTTACACATGTTATCGGTAGAGTCCAGGATATCATGCTTGGTAGAATGTTATCAACAAAGAGGAAGACCCTGGACAAGATGGACTGATGAGATAGCTGCAATCATGGGCTCAAACCATTCTGAAGATGATGTGGGAGATGACAGTGTTTCCTTGTGTTGTAGGACCACTAAACTGATTCAATGGCATCTGTAAACAATAATATTAATCTTTGTTCCAAAGATAAAATTTCTGGAAAATACTGCTAGAAAATAAATTATATCCAGGAAAGCTATTCTATGTGCCTTTTCCAGTTCCTCTTATTTGATGGAGCTGCAAAGCTCCTCAGGAAGAGAACGAACTATAAGAGAACATAACACACTCACATTTGAACTTTTACCAGTAGTCAATACAAGATGGTCAGTAGACAATTTCTAGTTCCTGAAATCATTAAGTAATTTGACATTTTTGGATCAATATAAGGAAATATCGCTTATGTTCTAGGCACTGTGCTAGGGTCTATGTATCTAAATATGAATCAATAAGTATGTATTGAATATTAATATATTTCAATGGGCATTGGGAGGTAATTATTGCCTAAATGCATACGTTGGCTGTGAATTTCTAGAGTTTGCAAATTGCTTGTGATTGTACATTCTTATGAAAGAGACAGGAATACATTTTTTATACTACTAACCATTCCCTTCATCTTCAATCTCTGATTTTATTTCTAAACCTTTGTTCTCTGTCTTTCTTTCTTTTTTAAATTACTAGTCACTTTTTTGTTTTATCCCGAAACTATGCCCTTTAAAATAGTATCCCCACCAAACTTATGGAAAACTACAATTGATTGACGTAACATGGTTGACCTTGACACTAGTCTACATCCTACTTTTGTGAGTAGCAATTGGAATCTCATGGCCTGTGAGCAGCCATCTAAGGTGCATTGATTTGTCTCTCCTTGTCCTGAGCAAATCCGAGCGATGAAAACTGAAAGACACCTGGAGACAAGTAGACCAACAGATGGCATAAATATCAGTATCCACAATCACGAGAATAGCAAAACTGAATGTTACCCAGGTACTACTCTCAACTGCTCTGAGAAAAGGTCACATTCAAAGGTCCTGGGTAGAGGAAGAGAAGTTAAAGCCAGAAAACAAGTCAGGCTTCCTGGTTAGAGAGAGATTGGTGAGACCTCTAAGACTATGACCCTAAGTCAGCCTTCGTCTAAACCTGAACTCTCCCTCCGGTGAGAATAACCAACCACTTCAGCTCAAAGGGCAAGAGTGACCCAAGGGAAAAACTCAGAGCATTAGAAAATAAAGAGGAATGCGAACAGGAAACACAAGGATGAAGTGGGATAAGCAGTGGGATATCAAGGGGACTGCGATGGATGAGTTGAAACAAAGCTCTGTAACGCTTTGATTCACAATTTTTAAAATGTGAGCTAAATAGTAGCACAATTATCTCATAAAATCATTTTATTAATAATTAAATGATTAATTATTAAGCTTAACTAATTAAAACTAAAAGCAATTAAAATAATTTATTATTAGTTATTAAATATTTAAAGTAATTTCAAATGATTATTTTTAATTATTTTAAATAATAAAATAAATAGGATTGCCTATATCCTATTTTCTAGTGTTCTTTCATATTCTGTCTGAATATCTTCCCTTATTTTATTTCCATAAAAATTATATCCATTCTTCTGACTTATCACACATATGTTAATAAGCACTAAAATTCTTCTATTATCTGCTTAATAAATCTTTATCATCTTGAAACTCATGTCCAGTCTGTACTGACTCTTTATGTGGACCACCAATAGATCTATCACATACCAGGTTCTAAATGGTTTATAAGAAATGAATTTAACACTCATGGAAGTAGCAGTCAAGAAATCAAAGGACATGTTCTATATTTCATTGGGTCAATCTGCTGCACAAGATATTTTCAAAGTGTTAAAGAACAAAGATGTCACTGAGGACTAAGGAAAGTCTGACACAGACCAGATGTTTAATCACCTCATATGCATGTGAAAGCTATTGAATATGAAGACTTGATGCATTTGAATTGTGGTGAGGGCACAGAAGAGAGAAAGAACCGTGGACTGCCAGACGAATAAAGAAATCTGTCCTAGAAGAAATACAGACAGAAGGCTTCTGAAAAGTGAGGATGGTGAGATTGTCTCACGTACTAGGGACATGTTAGCAGAGGACACCAGTCCTTGGGAAAGGGCAGCAGGCTTAGTAAAATAGATGGTCATCAAAAGAGAGGAGTACTCGCATTGAGACGGGCTGACACAATGGCGTCAGCGTGTGAAGATGGCACAGGAGCACACGCTGTTTCCTTCTGCTGTGCATGAGGTTCTTACAAATTGGAACCAACTCAATGGCGTCTGACAATAACAGGGCCCATTGGGCAATTCATTTTCTAGAAAGGTCAGGGGGATGTTTCTACATAAAGAGCAAGGTGGAGACGGCTCTGGCAAACACCTTTCGATTACCTTGCCAATTTCCCATGAATACGCCTTGATTAACAGCTCTTGTCTGAGGGCAGATATGTGACCTTGTTAGCTAATATCATTTGTAAAGACAACAAACAACAAGTGAATCTTCTCCATAGCCATTACCCTAAATCCCCAAACACCAAGGCCCCATTAACTTACTCCCCCTCAATACTGCAGGTTTTCCTGCCCAATTACCTCCCAAACTCCACTTTAAACACTCCCTCAAAGGGGAGCCAGCCACACCAGAGATGGTTTTGCTTCTTTAGCAGTCTCTTGCACTTACAGATGGCTTTTTAAATCACTATATCATTAGCATAATGGGGGGGGGGCAGCTGTTGCCAGGGAAACCAGGAGGGGGTGCATGCTCTGCTTGGTTTTTACTTAGAACCCTGTGCCACCTGGCTAGACACCAACCGTATTCTTGGCTCATCTCTCACTCATGTGGCAAAGACGCAAATACGAATAAGTGTTCTTCCTCGGTTTCTTTTTCCAGTCCTCCTTTTTGCCTCTCCGCTCCTCCTTCCCTCTCTCTCATACACACTTTTGTTGTTCTCGCTTCCCAATCACTCTTTGAACAGCACAACCGGTAACTCAAAGGCCTTTTCTGTAGAATCAGTCTTGATTCCTTTGCCTCCTTCAACCCCAGTCTGCACTCTGGGTCAACGCAATTTGGAGGATGGTGCAATAACTCTTAATATTTTCATTTACGTCAACTCTTACTTTTGTGTTTTTAACTTTGTTCTGAACAACGTTGCCCATATTGTTCTCATAGCATTCAATTAAATATGTTAGTTTACAACCCGCTCATCCAAACAACTGTAAGCCCATCTTCTGTTCACCCAAAGATACCTTTAGACGAACTGCTTTGAGTAGGTTTGAGCTTACACCAATGTGAGTCCTGGTGAGGCTCTGGTCAGGTCTCCGCTGCTCATCGCAATGCTGGGGTTTCAAACACAACAGCTACTCCATGGGAGAAATGGGTGGCAGTTGGTTGTCTTAAAGATTACGACTTTGGAAACCCCATAGACAGTTCTACTTGGTCCTACAAGGTGACTCCAAGTCAAAATGGGCTCAATGGCAGTGGGTTTCATAGGTGCCTCCTCCCTTACCGCTCAGCAGTTTTTTGTATGTAAAAGCTCCTCTCCTCGTCTTTCTCCTGCTGGTGAAGTTGGCAAGATCTTCCTTATTGAGGAGTTGAAAGCTCAAGATGTTGTGCACTCAGACTCAGACGGAGCTACCTAGGTACCCATGAACCCAGAAGGCTAGGGCAACTCTGAAAAACAATTTTTGTTTTGATTTGTCTTCAGATCAGTTATTCATTTAGTCTCTTTGAATGAAACAGAAGATAAAGAGCTCACAAGAAGCACAATGGAAGCAAATGAAACATCAGACTTCGGTTTACAAAATAATCTCTTTACAATTAAGTGACTAGCAGCCAAAGGCCCATGTCAGCTGATTCTTCAGAGTTTTCAGCCGGATGAATAAGACCTAGAGGCTTCTCTGTGTTGAATTTGAGAGCTACAACAAGAAACACAAGTCATTTCCCTTCAAAAGGATGAAGGGGAGTTGTAGAGAAGAGAGATGCCTGCATTTCAAACATAGGGGGAGTGCTTGACGCCAGAAAACTGCGTCATCTATTGCAAAACACAGCATAGACTTGCTTGCCAAGTTCTGAGTTCAGATTTCTTTGTTCTTTCTTTCTGTAATTCAGAAAACGTAAAAGTATCAAAGTGTCAGGGATCATGCTCTTTTGGTGAAGAGCAACCTCTGCCCCAAGGCTGCCTCACCGGGACCTGCCTCACTCAGCCACCTGAGCTCCTTCTCTATGGGTTTTCATGGACCCTGTTTCCTCTTTGTGGTTTCCCCACAAATGTGTCCTTCTTTGTACTCTTTCAGAATCTATCTCCGCTAGGGTCTCTTCTTCTGGAAGTCATCCGGAAGCGTGTCACTTGGATGGAGACCCACTCTGCCCCAGGAGCCAGCTGACACATACCTATGATCACAATCATACAACTATCTGGTTTTAGGTGTAACACAACCTTGCCTGGCAGCAATCAGAGAGTGCCTTAGGCATCCAAAACTTGTCTAATGCTCTGGCAGTGCCAAGCCGTGTTATGACATCCCGCACAGGGAGGACACCCAACAAATGTCTGCAAACCGAAGGCAGTTGCATTTTCTTTCTGATCATTCCATGGATTCTCCAGATGTGAACGGAAGGCATCCTCCTGGAAAATCCCTAAATGACCTCCACACACCACGCAGAGTCCCCGCATGCCCAACAACACAGTTCACTCTGTCTCGCCTTGCTATTTTCTGAACTCCTCAACATCTGAACGACTTGGACTCCGATATTTAGAGGATATGTTGATTGAGCCAAGTGCTGAAAACCAAAGAGAAAAAGATATGTTTCTGCTGTTTTTCTGTTCTCTCTTTTTTTTGCAAACAGATGGCAAATTGTAAAGAGTCACATTCAATCTCCTAAGAGACATCTTCCCACCGTGGAGGACCAAAGTTTTCATGATGCTCACTGTATATTAGTGAGTCAAAGAAGAAAGAAGCAGACTTCCCATTCCAGCTGAATTTGCTGACGGAACAAAGGAGGGAGGCCTGGCGAACGAGCCTGTCCCAGCTGTGGCCCTCCCCCGGAACACACAGGCAGGCTTTCCTGTCCCCATCTGCTTGCAACACAGGAGGTCGAAAGGGAATGGTCTGATCTTTCAAGTTATCTGTTCAAAGTTCCAGTTCATAGCCATTTGCTTTCCCTGCTTGCAACAATGCCCATTCAATGAAGCCTGTCAAGCAAAGCCTTCAAGACCAGACTCCATCAGCTTCCCAGATGCCCTGCATGCTGCATTTCAACACCTGCAGTATCTTGGAACATACTTCCATATGTCATGGACACTAGCACTGCCTAACTGTGTCTTTGCAGCACAGGGATTACTGCCAACCCCCTGGGCCCCTCTGCACTTCTCCCCTTGGTCAACATCGCATTGCTCAACCCCAAAGCAGGACTGCCATAACACAATAGCAAGCATGGCCTTCAGATTGAGACAGCCTGAAACCTGTCCCAGACTCAGCCACTTTCAGCTGTTTGTAAACTTCTCAGTGCCTCATGCACGTCAGTCAGAGGGAGCGATTGTGTTCCGTTCAGAATACTTACTTGAGAAGGTAAATGTGTTCATTTAGGAAACATGCTCTATTAACATAGTGCTAGTTTATATCTTCCACATTGCCAGAAGGAAAGACAAAACAAAGATAAAGGATTTAACATTTATTCTGTGGTAGCAACATGCAAGATTTGCAAAGAGTCATTAGAACACTGTGAGCTGTAGTTATCCTCAATCCACAGAAGAAGACAGTGAGGTCCAGAGACTGAAGAGTCGAGCCTTGGCTTGCATTACAAAGCAAAGCCACAGGTGATTCACATTCAAGTGCATCTGAATCCAAGACAAGATTAGTTTTCTTCTTTGCTCCAAGGAGACTTTTCCCAAGTCTCTGCTCCTGCACCCCTGCTCTGCAGTTGCCTGCTTGCCTATGGGTTTCTAGGGCAAGGTCTTGTGTACTTGTGGGAATTCATGGGTGCTGCAAACAGCTAACATGCTCAGCTATTAAACAAAAGGTTGGGGGTTCAAGGCCACCCAAAGTTGTCTTTGAAGAACATGTGGCAAGCTAGTTTTGAAAAGGCAGCCATTGAAAACTTGATGAAGCACAGTTCTACCCTGACAAACATGGCGTCTCACAAACATGGCATGAGTCAGGGTTGAGTTGAGGGCCATTGGTGTAGATTCACTAGACCTCTCCCCCGTGGTGCTCAGAGAACATGTGCTCGTCAAGACAGGAAGAGCCTATGCTGTAAAGAAGTGCTCAGCCAGTTCCCTCAACAACTCCATTTGGGAGCAAGTGAACATGTCTTTCTGGCTCAAATGTGTTTCTAGGAGCGGTGTAAACACGTATGAAGTGATTCTGTCAAATTTTGTATGAAGGCTCCAAAGGAAAAGCCAGGAGTGTAAGAAAGTGGATCCCAGACCTCGGGGGAAGGCTTCTCCTACTGCTTGTCTTTCAGGCAGGCTCAACAGAAGTTCTATAGAGACAAGGAGACAAGTTTAATCACCAAAAATATCAACTCAGAGCTCTGGGCTCATCCTTTAGTTGTTTTCCCTCTCCAATCATATTCTTGTAGGGTGTTTGGAAGACTCGTTCCTGCTCAGGAAATACCACTGACTGACATTTAGAAAGAATACAATTTCCACTTATGAGCCACGCTCTACATTGCTTAACGAGACACAGAGAGAGAGAGAGAGAGAGAGAGAGAGAGAGAGAGAGAGGGAGTAACAAGTGGCAGGAGAAGAGGAAGGCAAAAATGATTTGACTTTCCAAAAAATAAAATGGCTTACTCAGCCACCACTGATGAGAACTACCAAGTGCGGGATGTCTACAGCATGCCAGTCCTCATCACATTGCTTGGAGTGTCCTCCACCCCACTGGATTCTGACCTCAACTGAGTTATGTACCTTGCGCTCAAATTTTCCAGGTCGAAAAGTGGTACACCTATTTGAGAAATCCCTTGCCCAAGATCACATAGAGTCAGAGGCAGCGTTTAATCCAGGCCAACAATGGACGTTCCATAGATCACATTTTAAGACACCATGCTAGTTCCCACCTGATTCGGATCCACTTGAAATGAGTCAGACTGAAAGGTTGACAGGAGCTTCCTTAGATGTTCCCATCTGGGAAGTTTGAAGACTACAGGCTCCCCATGGGACAAAAGGCCTGCATTTCTTTCATATTCTCTGGAATCCTAGGTTCTAGTTTGCCTTCCTCACAGTTAGTGGAAAAAAGGGGAAATGGGGAACTTTTAAACTGATTCATACAGTAACTGTCTCCTGCCAATGTTGACTGTACAGTGGTCTCCGTCCTAGGACGCAGTGTGGGATTTGGTCATCCATCACTAGAAGTCCTAAAGGTGAATCCATTGTGTATCTCTGTCACATCATCCTCTGAGACACAGAAGGGCATAGTCAACACTGGACTGAGCTTAGAATCAGAAGAAGCCTTGACCTATAAATGGAATAAAAATGTCATAAAAGCAGGCAAAGCTATTTACCTCTCCTGGCTTGTTGTCGGAATAACACAGCAATCTGTACAAAACCTGATAGAGTGTCTGGCACACAGTAGGGACTGAGTAAAAGGTCTCCTTCTGCATTCCAGGAGGATCATGCTCATTAGAAGCCTCAGTGGAGAACAGAAATGAAGGAGACTGCACTGGTGAACACTATATTTAATTCCTTTTTAAACAAATCTTGTTAGGAAATGAGTGGAAAATGTTTCTGCATTTGCAGTAGAGCAGAAAACAAGGCAATTATGGATATCAAGAACTGCTTGTAATCACCAGTCACAGATGAGGAATCACCATGCTGGCTCCTGAGAGAAGACAGGGATGGTAGACTAGATCCGCATCCAAGCTGCCTTCAGGAGTTGGGAGACACTATGAAACTGTCCGCAGGCTGGCTGAAGGCAGGCCAGAGGAAAGAGCAGTGATGTGCTATCCTGAAATAGACAGTGGAAAAGGTAGTTGGTAACGTCAGGCACCATTTTTTCATCCACGCTGGCATCATCAAGGTCAATATCACCCTAAACCATTTCCTGAGACTTGGTTTGTTGCCCCACTGTATGAAACTCATCCCAACCAAACCCACGGCTGTCGAGACCATTTTGATTTGCAGAGCTCCTGTAGGCTAGAACAGAACTGACCCTGAGGATCTCCCAAGCTGAGGCTTTAAAGAAGCGGACTCCCATCGTTCCTATTTCCCTCCGTGTGGCGGGTGCTAACCCTTAGGTTAACAGCTCAGCGTATAGCCATTGTGCTGGGATCCATCCTCAAAGACAGCCCATTATTATAGAACAATCCACAAGCACTTACTGCATGTGTGTTAGACACTATGCTATCAGGTGGTATCTTATTTAATCTTCACAGGAACCATTTCAGGTAAATATTACCCACGTGTGACAGAGGAATAAAATTCATCTTCCAATTGACTACTTATCTGCCAGTTCCTGCAACTTAAACATGGAAGTCAGGACCAGCGCTGTTGTTGCAGCTGCTTCTGCTGCTGGTAGTGTGTGCCACCGAGTCCATGCTCACTCATGGCTACCCCTTGAGGCATGGGATTCTGGGTGCATACTGAGAAACTAATAGGTGCCATTAACATGAATGCATTATTCCATCTCACCACCAAAGCAACCCGTGGCTCAGTTTCATCACACCCATTGTGCAGATTGGGAAACTGAGTTTCATGGGGTTTCAGCCTCTTGCCCAAGACCACACAGTTATTAACAGCGGAAGCGCACATAGTATCCTCCTTTGTCCGATTTTGCCCAGACGCCACACAGGAAACCAGGCAAATTACCCACCCTCCTAGATAGATGTGCTTAGTAAGACTGTCAGTCTCAGGGGGGAAATCAATGCTCAAAGCCATGCCTAATGACCCAGCCTTTTTCTTTCAACAAAGCCTGAATTTATTCATTTATGGTCATTAGTTGTACATAATCATAGTCAACCTGCCAGATAAACAGCTAATTATTGCGGTTGCGTTATAAGCAAATAAACTTGCCTGTCTGCAAAATGACAAATGGGGCCTGATCAGCAGAGAAACAATTGTTCCAGGGTTGCAAACTCCCAGGGGACTAATGAGCAATGGCTTACTGCATGAGCAAAACAAAGAAATTACATTTGTGTGGTTTCTTTGAATTAGGGACAGGGAATGATCCATTGGCTGTAATAAATACGCACAAAGGCATTGCCTTTGCAATAACCAACACTGGTCGTTGTGTGTTGTGCATGGAACCGCCAAGAGAGGACACTGGCGAAGTCCCTGCCTTCAGCCTAGCCACCAATGGGGTAACAACACTATCAGGGCACTCTCAGCCTCCAGGACCCAGGAAGGTGAAGCCCAGCAGGACTTCGACTGGTTCCTTAGGTCACCCTGGGAATTCCGGTCCCTCCCTGCCAGATATGCTGAATCAGAATGTGCATCTTCATAAGACCCTTGGGTGAGTCCCATAAGCACTTGAAGGTCTTGTTAAATTGTAGATTCTGATTCCGTGTGTCTGGGGGTGGAAATGGGGATTCTGAGCAGGGAGTTAAAGCAGAGTGAAGCCCTGAACCCCAGAAAATGCACCCTGAATCCCAGTGTCCTGTATGGATTACACACCTTCATCAAACCCAAGACTTCCTTTAAACACAGAGGCGTTTGGGTAGAAAATTTCAGAAAACTACTTCCCCCAACTCTGCCATTGAAAAATCCTATGGAGTGTGAGTGAAGGGAGACAGTGGTTGGTATAAGGTATGAAAATAAAAATAAGTGATCATTTATAAAGGGGTCAAGAGGGTAGCAGGGGGAAGGGAGGGGGAAAAAGAGGAGCTGATACCAAGGGCTCAGATAGAAAGTAAATGTTTAGATGATGGGAACATATGTACGAATGTGCTCGATAGAATTGATGTATGG
>NW_022106189.1:27946792-27965845 GCF_000313985.2 Echinops telfairi
GTACACCTGATGTAGTGAGATTTGTATGCCCGGTGTGACGTGTTCTCCATGCACACGTGGTAGGCCTTGTGTCCATGCGTGCATGTGTGTGACCGTAACATTCAGAGCAGACAAGCCAAGTTGAATAGGATATCTGAGCAAAGCTATGCCCCAATCCAAAGCCTGTTGGTGAAGGTTTGTAATTTCCCTGGGATTTTTACAAGATGCAGAACGATGGAAGCAGGATCCATCAGAGAACAGAGTAAATACAGTTAAACAGCTTTGAACAGATTCCGCTAACGCTCTTGTAAGTAGCTTATTCACTCCAGTGTTTTAGGAAAACAGGAAGTAATAAGATTAGGGATCCAAAGCTCCAATGAAAACATAATGTCAAAATCTAGTCCAAGTAAGATTTGAGTTTAGGAAAGAGATTGAAACGCTCTATAAAATTTGAGGAAGATGAACCAGCTTACGATAAATCTGATATGCACGTCGTCCTTGTATTTTTGAAAGTTCTGAGAAAAGCACTACATGAAAAATAATGAGTTGACAGGGTTTATGAAGAGACCTTAGTGCTGGGCAGGAAATATATATACATCAGAGATTTTCAGACAATGTACATTGACCAGCAAAGACTGAGCAGAAAATGCCCTCTCCTAATGTGTTTACCAATCTCTCGTCACTTGTAAGGTCTGGCTTACAATAAACAGCTAGCAGGGAATACAGACACAGAGATGGTTGCTTATTTCATAAAATATCTAGAGTTTATGGGATGTACGACTACAAAGCAGAGCAATCCAAACTTTAAAGTAACCAAGTAGCTCTATTGGATCAGACGGTACAGTTTCTTTAAATAATAAGATTTCAAACACCCTTCAAAACAAATGAAAAAAATCCAGTTAAATGCATAGTTAGGGTAATCTGTGGCACCTGCTTCAGACATGGACATTCAGTAATACTATATTTAGACTGCAGTTCATACACAGTTATAAAAATATTATAGAAATGTTTTCCAAATTTTAACTTCTCTCTAAGGACAGCTAAGAAACCCACAATAAATTCAATTGCTCAGCAGGAAATTCAACTAGTAGTGATTTGCAACGGAATGTGAAAACAGTGCCGATTCCATCATCAATTCGAGGCGACACCAGTGACATCGCAGTGAGAACATTCTCTGTCCATGCTGTGAAATGTTCACATCCTCTTTCTCAGTGTGGAGCCCTGGTGGCCTAGTAGGTACACATGGGGCTGTAATCCTCAAGGTCTGAAGTTCGAAACCACCAGCGGCTTCAATGGAGAAAGCCAGGCTTTCCACTCTCATAGAGTTACAGTCTCAGACACTTGCAGGGATAGTTCTGTCCTGACCTACAGGGTCCAGCTCTGAGTTGGCATAGACTCCATGACATTATTAGTTTAAGGGCCCTGGTGGTGCAGTGGGTTGTGTGTTGGGCTGGTAACCACAAGGTCAGCAGTTTGAAATCACCATCCTCTCCATGAGATACAGATTAGGCTTTCTACTCTTTAAAGGCTTAGAGTCTTGGAAAGCCAAAGGGGCAGGGCATTTCGTTGTTGATGTGTTTTATGTCTGACCTTGCACCTTAGGAGTTCCAGAACTGGTACAGGCCTGCTGAGTTGTCAGACTGCGTAGGGAGTCACTAATCCTCCGGAAATCCTACATTGCATGAGGCACCCCGATTGTTTAGTACCCTGAAGGGGGTAGCTAATACACAGTAGTCAATTATCGATTGTAAATACAAGCGGGTGGAATTGAGTGTGACCGTTTCTCAATGCATTTGGTGGATCTACTCAGAGAATCAACAGCGTGATATGACAGTACGAACTCACCCTGATTTAAGGAGCCCCGGTGGACCTGGTGTCTGGTGAGCGTTACACTGGTAACTGCAATGACTGAGGTTCCAAACCACCAGCTGCTCCTCAGGAAAAAGAGGAGACTGTCTGCTCCCTTACAGATTTCCAGTCATGAAACCCTGAGCACCGGAGGCAACGTGAGGGCAGTTGGTTAGGTTGGGTTGTGGTGGTGCAGTGCATCAAGCGTTTGCCAGTTCACGACACGAATGGAGGTTCAAACCCAGCAGTCCCTGTGCAGGAGAAAGCTGGAAAGAAAGACAGGCTGCCCCTGATAGATTTGTCATCCTGGAACCTCTAGAGAGCAGTCCTGCTCCGCCCTGCAGGGTTTGGACTTCAGGTTTGGGGCTGTGAATGGTTTAAGTCTCAGGTTTATGGAAAGGCTAGCCATCGAAACACTCCGAATGGCCCTGCAAGAGAAAGACCTGATCATCTATTTCATGGAAAACCCGATGGGGTAGCTAAACCTACTTGGTCATGTGGGGTTGTTATGAGCCAGAAGCAATCAAAGACATAGGACAACAACATTCATTTAGGCCACCTAGTGGCATGAACAGCCACCCATTCAACGACAAGTCTCAGGCAGTTACAGACACCTCAGAAGACCAGGCTGGTGACCTGCTTCCAAAAGATCCCAGCCTTGAAAATCTCACGAAACCATTGTGCCCTGTGCACGCAGGCTCACAGTGAGTGAGAGCCCATTTTGGCTGCAACGAACAACACCACACCTGGCATTCTGTATTCATCGTGCACCCGGCACCATTTTGAGAGTTCCAAATTTGTTTATTAACTATTATTTAAAATGTCCAACTCCCCAATAGTATTGCTGTCATCGATACTAATATAAACATATTTGACAATGAAGAGAGTAAGATATTACATGATCTCCCAAGGTTCAAATCCAGGCATGCCGGTCCAGGGTTCAAACTCTGGCAGGCACTTTGAGACCACCAGCCACTTCATGAGGGAAAGGGGAGGTTATCTGCCTCTGTCAAGCATGACTGTCTCAGAAACTCACAGAAACTCTGTCCTACAGGGTCATCAGGAGTCAGAATCGATGCCATGACCGCTTGGTTGGTGTGACGTGAAGGTAAGTTCATTCAAAATCTGCAATTGAATTTGACAAAAATGAAAGAGATCTATTCACACTCTTTAGATTAGCTTTTATATAGCTAACTAAATCTTGGGTGCCTTTTCTCCTCTGTGCTTCTTGAGACATTTTACAGTATACCTTTCAACATCTTTATTTTACTAGCAAGAAGCAAGAACCTAATTATATATATATATACACACACACACACATACATATATATACATATATATATATCTTCTAAAATATACACATCTAAGGAAAGTGAATAGAACTCAGTATTGATTTGCTTAAAAAGGAAATTATTAAAAGCATTGTATACTTAATTTTATATGCACCAGGAGAAATCCAAGGGGGATATTTATAGATATCTGTGTGTGATCTGAATCATATTAAGTGCTATACTGAGACTGTCTTTGCAGACAGGTAGGAGGACATTACCACCAGCTGGGGGCTGCTTGCCCATTGAGGCGGGCCCCAGATATGGTCACATCAGTGTCTCACACTGCAGTTCATCAAGCCTTGTCTTAGCAGTGCACCCAATCACAATCAGACTCAGAGAAAACCTCTCATGATGCAAGTGGCCCCAAATGCTGACAAATACCAAGGTTTCATTTGGTTATCTAGAAAGGAAAACTAGAACTTCCAAGAGGCTGATCGTGGAGCCACCCCACCCCCCACCCCCACACAAAGAAAAATAATATAGTTGAATATAATAAAAAGTATATTCAACCATCCATTAAGCCACAGAGGTGGGCTATCAGGATGTAACGCAGCGGTTTTTAACCTGTGGGTCGCGACTCCTTTGGGGGTCGAACGACCCTTTCACAGGGGTTGCCTGATTCACAACAGTAGCAAAATGACAGTGATGAAGTAGCAATGAAAATAATGTTATGGTGGGGGCGGTCACCACACATGAGAAACTGTCTGGAAGGGTCGCGGCCTTAGGAAGGTTGAGAATCACTGATGTAATGCATCACCAAAAAAGAAGAAGAAGATCATCCTCGTCCTGACGAGGCACACAGGCTGGAGGAAGAGGAAGAGGGCAGGATATGAAGCATTGCACAAACAATGGCGAAATCGCACTTCTGCAAGTGGGCCAAGTGCACCAGCTGCAGCACGGTGCTGCGGAGCTGAGTTTTGCCTGAACAAAAGCCTGACTCACTTGGGCGTCGGTGCTCCTCTGACTTCCAGGTGGAAGAAGGCCCCCAGGTCTGCATGCAGGAAGCCCACATCTCTCTGCTTTCTTCATTCACCACCACTCTTCTGCTCAGGCCCCAGGCTTACCTTAGCTGCTGTCCACACCATGAGGCTAGAGTCTCAGGCCTCCTATCTGTTCCCGCCACAAGTAGTCAGCCTTCCTGCCCTGCTTTCTACGGATCCCTTGCGCTCCGTCACCACGTGGTGGCTTCACTGGAGTTTGAGATGCCATGCTCTCTTACACACATGGTACAGAAAGTTAACTTCAGGTTCCAGAAGGACCCTTCCATTTCCTTTCAGGACTCAGTGGGTAGGCTGGTCGCAACGGGACGGACGCCCAGGACCATGTTCACGGAAGCCTGAAGGCCGGTGCTCTCAGGTTCATTGACTCTGAGAACTTCTTGGTGGGGTGTGAAGACATTACCTGAAGGATCAAGGGCAGGAAAGTGTGTGTGTGGTGAGGGAGGGGGGCATGTAAGAGAGTCCCCTGGGTAAAAGCAAGTAACTAAATATCAGTGGAATCCTCAGAAGAGAGTACTAGACGTTCCCACCTCCTTTTCCAAATGGCCAGCCTGGGTGTGTGGGGGCCAGTTTTCTCTGCTCCACAAAACCACAGTGGCATCACAAAGGTTGTGTTCGGTGTAAAGCCCCTTCCAACCGGCCCCGACTCAATCTCACCCATGTGCCTCAGACTGCAATGTTCCCCCGGGTTTCCTAGGCTTCGATTTTTATGAAGTATCTCTGGTGGCAGCGAACCATTCGGTTGCAAGGACAAAGGTCAGTATGTTGACCCCACCAGTGACTTTGGAGGAGAAAACCTGCCCACTGACATTGGACTGATTCTGACCTACAGTGACCCTGTGTAGGGTGTCTGAGGCTGGACATCCTTAGGGGAACAAAGAGCCTCATCTTTCTCCTGCAGAGCATATGGTGGGTTGAACCCCTAACCTGGCTGATAGCAGTCTCCAGGCTTATCAGAGCTCCTTCAGCCGGAGAAAAGATCTAGTGAATCTGCTTTTATAAAGAATAAAGAGTCCTAGAGTGGAATTCTCCTCAGCGAGCAGTTCTACAGTATCGTCTGGGGTCGTTCTGAACCATGACCGACTCCAAGGCAGCCAACAGCAGTCTTGACAGAAGCAGCTTGTCCCGACTTTCTGTTGTGAAGTTGGGACTAGGGTTGTACTGCCAAATTTTAGGTTACCAGTGATTCCCAAGCACTCAAGGCCCCCAGGCTCTTGATCAAGAGTGACCAGGGTTCATTTCCATTGCTTTTCCTATTGGGGTAAATGTTTGCAAAGGGTAGTCATGGCTTAAGGAGCTTTGGTGGGACCGAGGTTAGATCAGCGCTTTGAATTCGGAACGATGGGTGTGCCAGTCTGCTTCTGTACAGATTTCACAGCCTTGGAAACTCTTTGGGGGATGTCCTACTCTGTCCTTTCGGGAATTGATCTAAGGACAATGGGTTTGGGTTGTGATTGAATCAGAACTTCCAAACAAGAAGAGACAGGTCACAGACCTCCAATGACCACAGCAGAACTAACCGATGAACCTGTTGGTTTCAAGTTTTGAAATTATGTTGAACTCTCCAAATGAAAGTGACTCAAAATTTGCAGGTTTTGGAGAAATCTGCTCCTCATTTGGATCCCGCTTGCTTGTCCACATGGCTTGTTCACGAGAACAAAGAACGTTATGACTCTTCTTCAAAGCTCGAGCTATTTGAAAACGATCCCTTGCTGAAATGTGTCTTGGAACCAGCCAGGCCATGCTAATTAAGTTTACAATGTCTATTGTTAAAAGGAATACTTATTACTGTGTGGAAGAAATTATACCCAGCAATTCCAGCCTATAATAGTCTGCAAAAATAACTCCTCAATTGTCTGTTGAGAGTAATGATAACATGATTTAAAACATCGCGTTGGCACCAGAAAATTTAGTGCAAAAGACCAATCGGAGGGTTGAGCTGTCGGCAGCGCAGCCCATTGAATTTTTTCGAAGCTTAATTCAAATGAAAACGCTAAGATTAAAAGTGATAACACAGTGCCGATGAGATAAGAATTTCTGCAAAATTAGATTACAGCCTTTTCCTT
This sequence comes from Echinops telfairi, assembly GCF_000313985.2. Taxonomy (NCBI): domain Eukaryota; kingdom Metazoa; phylum Chordata; class Mammalia; order Afrosoricida; family Tenrecidae; genus Echinops; species Echinops telfairi. Next base: position 27,953,015 of record NW_022106189.1, read on the forward strand.
GGCCATAAAAACCATATTATCCTTGACATTGTTAAATCAATCACTGCAGGAAAAAGATCTCCACAAGTTAAACACCTGCCTTGGGTCGGCACTTCGGGAGCTTGGTCTGTTTTCCTGCTGTGTGGAAAGCAGACGTGGTGCTTCATCTCCATGCCTGCCGTCTGAAGAGCCAGCACTGGAGGCTCCAGAAGCAGCTTGGGGACAAAGGAATCTCACCATTGGCTGATGGTATCTCCAAAGGTATCAGTTGAATTAAAAGGAGAAAGAAAATGCTGCCAAGTGTGGAGCTGTGAAATACAAGAACCTCCATAATTTGTTATCCAGCCATGGAGTGGCATCCAGTCTCAATCTGTTAAAACCAACGCTGGTGTTGGTGTTCCGGCGGGTGTTGGTATTGGTGTTGGTGTAGGGTAGGTAGCCAGTTCCCGATACTTTCATTTCCAGCACCTTTTGCTCCTCTGAGGAATAGTTTCCATTTAGGATGCTGTTTCCCTGTGTTCAGGGAAGGCTTATTTTATTTTATTTTTTTGAGAGCTGCTGTTCTTAATCTGCCTGTTCAGTGGAACAGCGGAAAACAATGGGCGAGTCTGTGTGGATACAAACAGGTACATTTAGGCAACAGGCTTAAAGCTGTGACCCTGACCACAGGCAGCTGTGGAGCAAAATACACAAGGATTCACAATCCAGAGGCATCAGACGGTGAACTCCAGCTACAGCTTCACAATCAATAGATAGATAGAGGCTCTTGAATCGATTCTGACTCCCGGCGGCCCCAGGTGTGTCCGGATGGAACTGGACTGAGTTTGCAGAGGGTGACTTTTGTTTAGATCATCAGGCCTTTCCTCTGTGGTCTTCCTTCACCGTCAAACTGACCGCCCTTGAGTCCAGGCCAACTCATTGTGGTCCTTTAGGACATGGTAGAATTGTCCCCATGCGTTTCTGAGACTATAATTCTTTATGGGAGTAGAAAGCCCAGCTGATGGTTTCTCAGTGCGCTAAATACAACCCGACTTGCCACTTCTAGAAGCAGCCTGGCTCTCATCACCATGTCCGCTTGGTACAGCCATCTGAGGTCTCAGTGCTGAGTTTCTAGAAAAGAATATAATATGGGTTGTAGGTTTGGTGTGAGAATTAAATAAACTAACTGCAAAGCTTGATGCTTAACACATAGAATGCTCTCAATGGAATGAACGATTATTGTTTCCACAGACATTATTATGCCTGCCATTATCTTCATGTTATTTTCCACTCGGATATATAAACTACCCTGTTTCCCCGAAAGTAAGACATCCCCTGAAAATAAGACCTACCTACTGTTTTGCCTCTCGCTGAAATATAAGGCATCCCCCGAAAATAAGGCCCTCCAAAGCTACCGTAACTCTGGACTCTGGACCATAGAGGCAGGTGCCGCACAGCTCACTATTGGCCACAGTGCAGCCAGAGCATACAGGAAGTACGAGGTCTCTTTTAATAAAACAATAAACAATAAATGTGTACTGTATCCTTCATGGAAAATTAAGACATCCCCTGAAAATAAGACCTAGGCAATCTTTGGAAGCAAAAATTCATATAAGACAATGTTGTAAGACACCTTTCAAGTACAATTTATAATAGTTCCAGATAACAACTTGGTTGCATGATTGCCTGATTGCAAAAAGACGCACCTTGATACAGCTCAGGTAAAGATATCAAAGAACCTTCAACAATCTTCCAAAACTCAAAATTGGTGGGTTATATGAGAACGAGAAAGCATGCATAAGCCAAGCCTTCTGATGTTCATTTTAAGCAAGTGTCCATACGGAAATCAAGGAGAGACGGATGACCTAGTGGGCTATGAGCTCGGCTGCTAACTGCAAGATCAGCAATTGGAAATTACCTGCCACTCCGCAGGAGGAAGATGGAGAGGCATTCTACTCATAAAGATTTATAGTCTCGCAACTCACGGGGCAGTTCTACTTCGTCCTATAGGGTTCCTATAAGTTCGAATCGAATCCAGGGCAATGAGCTTGTAAGAAAATGAGTACATTAGTATGGATGTATTTTGTACCCTATTTTTCAAGTATGGTTTTAACTAGTGAGGCATTTTCTGACGATCCAAGACTACAGCCTTCTGGATAGAATACCCTTCAATAGAAAGAAGACGAAGATACCCCCCCCGCCCCCCACTAAGCCAGCAGACAGCAAGATCATAACTGGAGAGGAGATGGAACTTGCACAGGACTTCGTTTTGCTGGGAGTCACAATCAGTGCCCGGGGATGCAGCAGTCAAGAAATGAAACATCATAGTGCATTGCACAAATCTATTGCGAAACGTTCCCTTTAACGTGTCAAAAAGCGAAGAGGCCACTCTGAGGCCTAAGGTACATCTGCCTGAAGCCTCGGTCCATTCGTCAGCATCGTGTGCATGTGGAAGCTGAGCAAGGAATAAAGCAGACTGGTGAAGAGGTGATGCCTTCGCATGACAGTGTTGGCAAACGATATTAAATAGACGGTGGAATGCCATAATAAGTAGCAAATCTGTCTTAGAAGTATAACCACGATGCTCCTAAAAAAACAAGGATGTAGAGTCTTCATCTCACATACGTTGGACACGTCAGCAGGAAGGGCCTCATGCATGGGAAAGTCTAGAGGGTTAGTGACAATGAAGAAAATACACGATGTATTGACGCTATGCCTGTAGCATGCGCTGTAGCATAGCAATGATTGTGAGTCTGATGTCGCATGGTGGGTCATGGTTCATCTTGCTGACCTATGTTTGATGTGCATTTGAAACTTCTACAGCAACAAGAGAGGGGAAATGATATTGATTACTGGTTTGTACACATGTTAGGGAAACAGAACTCGGTAGCCCCTCGCTGGTTAAAACACGGAAGATAGCTTTAGCTTGGAATGTTTCCTAGTGTTCCTTACACGTCAGGACTGAGAGTCAACCGTGGGCCCTGCCTGCCTTTGATTGCTTAGAATCCACAGTCAGATCTGCAAAATCACCTCGGGTGTGTGACCGGGTTTGCTATGTAGTGTTTCTTTTCAAATATGCCATTATTGTAGTCTCCTACCTAACCTCTAAGCGTGCTGTTATTAACTTGCTTTTAAGTTCCTCGATAAAGCAACATTTAAGGTGTACATAAAAATACTGCATTTTTATTAAGCAGCCCCAGAGGAAAGAGAGGTTATTATAACAGCCACATCCACAAGGCAGTTCTATTCAATTAGCCTCATCTTACCACCCCCTGAAGTGTTTGGAACTATGTACAAGTCAGTGGACTCATAGATGCATCTTTAAAAAATTTTTTTGCATTTTTACCAATATCATAAAACTCTGATGAACAAAAAACCAAACTTGTCTTATATTTATAAGGGAAAGTTTCTGTCTCTTTTGGTGTGTGTCTGTGTGTGTGTCTGCATTTCTCTCCTTTTCCTGTCTCTCTCTCTGATTCTTGTTTTCTAAGGGCAGGCGACATTTAGAGAGACAAATCAAGACTTAGAGAAAGTAAAGAAAGTGAGAAACAGTAAGGGGGGAAGGAAGGGTTTGAAAGGAAAAGCAAGAAAAGGAGGCAGAAAGAGGGGGGAAAGACAGCAAACAAAAGAGAGAGAGGAAGTGAGAGGGTGAGAGGGTGGGAGGAAGGAGGGAGGGAAAAAGGAAGGGAGGAAGGCAGGGAGGGCACAAGCAAGAGACAAGAATTAGGACAGTGGTGCGGTTTTACAGTGGTAGCTTGTGCATGATGATGATCAAAGTCATTACCACTGTTCTTTCAATAGCAGCAGAGTAACTCCTGGTGGGCTGGTGTCAGTGGAGATTCAAGACAGTGGCCTGGTGATCTTCTTCCAACACTTAGCCAAAGAATACTTTATGGCTATCAACAAAATATTGTGGGCTGACTTGCTGTCACCACATTAGCATGAATGGTGACAGGTAGGGTGAAGTGGAGGGCCATCCCAGGCCAGGGAAACCTTCAGCGAGATGAAACGTGGACTTACAGCGGACTCCAGCATGTTGGTGATCACGCTGGTGAGGCTGATGTCCATCTGCAAAGATGTGTCGTCATGTATACATGAGGTCCTCATAGGTCAGAGTCAATTTTATAGCAGTTACCTAGCTCTCTCTGTCTCCAATGCAGACACACACAGACACAATTTTTAAAGACTTTCTGCACTGAAAATTCATAGGATTTGGTTATGGATGAGCATGGAGGGGAATACATGTGAGAAGTCCATAATAAAACTCTGATTCCTCATGTGCATGAGAGGATGGATGAAGTTCCACACTGTAACAGGTTCCAAGGATAGAGGACTAAAATGAACCATGCTTTATTCAGGCGTTCAGACTTTGTAGACTAAATGCTTTTATATATGTATTGTCGTGCCATGCACAAGACATATAACAAATGAGGAAACTGAGGCCCAGAGAGATTGAGAAACTTACCAAAAATCAATGATACACTAAGTGCTAAACGGAGATTAGTGGCCAGATTTTTTAATGTGAGGGATTGCCTTGGCAATAATCAGTCCTGTATGACTTGCCTTTGCTGACTAGGTGGAGGGGACCAGCAATGAAATGGGATTTTGGGTGTAGGATACTGACACTTGGGGTAGAGGGGTTGGGATGCATGCTAGCGTTACCCAGCAACGCAGCACACATTTAAAACAGGAGTCCACACAGAAGACGGAGAAATGCGAACCCTCAAGGGAAGCACTGAGTTTAGAGAAAGAAGCAATGAGACAGAGAAGTTGCATTCACAGATGGGAAAGAAGAATCAGGGAATGTCAAGGGTAGTGAATGCCAAGGGACCTGAATGACTCCAAGGAAGTGAAAATGGCCAACATCACTGCATCCAGCCCAGAAGCCTTTAGTTAGCAAGGACTATCATGTCCACAGAGTGAACACCTCCATCCTTCTCCAAGGCAGTTTTAGTAGGAGACTGAGCAAGGAGAAGATGGTTGCAGGCAAGGGATAGGCTGGCAGGAAGAATTGTGTGAATTACTGGGCTACAATGAGGTTAACGATCAGGTGCTCTTGCAAATAGGATGATCCCTGTAAGTAGTGGTATACGTCTACCTTCTGTTGATCAGAGACCTTATAGGACAAGAGTAGAAATGCACATGGGGTTTTGTTTCCAAGGCTGTAAATCTTTACAGACAAAAATTGTCACCACTTCCTTCTTCAAAGTAGCTGAGGGGGTCGAATCACTCACATTTCAGAAAGCAACCAAGTAATCACTACCCCACAACCAGTGATCCAATTATACTTATACACACACTCTTTGGCAACAGAGCCTATGCTTATGGTCCTATTCAGAACCTGTGTTCAGAGAGATCTTTTAAAAGTTACCTTTACTGTGATTTCTGAATGTTAAGCAGTGTGGAGATATTTAAATGAACTGGGATTTTGAAGAACTTTAAGTTTCATCATATGCAAGTGATATATTTAAGTCCACCCCAAGAGCCCCATTTGGTAAAGCAACAAATGCCACAATCTTTGAAAATCACCACATTTTTCCAAAACTGAAATCTTCACACATTTTTACATGTCAGTTGCTAACTTTCACAGCAGGCCTTCCAAAACCCAACTTCCTACTGAAGAGTGTTTCCAAGCAATTTAATTTGGAAATTGAAAGCCGTCTTGACCTTTTCGTGGGTTTTAACTCTGGGTCCTAAAAGACTTCAGAGCCATCACTCAACAGGTGACCAAATATTTCAGAATAATAGGATTCCTATTTTTAGACAGTATTTTTTTAGATATAACTAGAAAATAGGTTAGTCAATTGGTTCTCTTAAAAAAGACCTTCTGAAGAAGCGGTTGTTTACTTTTCAGCTTGCAGGGCATTTACCACCTTGCAAGCTCCATGGCCTTTTGCTTCTAGCAAGGGCTGGCTCTGAAATCAAATTTTCCTGTTGTTCTTTGGTTCAAGGCTCAGAATCCAGAATGACACTCTACCATCAAAAGAATACTTTTAAGAACTTCCGTTTCCCCCCAGGAAGATAGACCTTCTCAGGAATTTGCTGAGGTTTCTACCCACTATGAATTTGTTGTTGTTGTTGTTGTTGTTGTATGTCATCCAGTCAGTTCTTATGCACAGTGACAATGCAGAGCATAGCTTCCCAAACTTAGTTGGCTTACCCACCCCTTTTCAGAAAAAAAAAAAAAAAAAGGCCAGTACTCCCCTGGCAATGAAAAACATGCGCTATAGCCCACAATCCAGGATAATAAAGTGTGGGGATGTGATTTTGCAGCACCTCTGAGATCATTCTAGTGCCTTCCAGGGTCCCATATTGCCTGCTTTGAGAAACACTTTTGTGGCTTAATCGAATGACTCTCTGGGGCTTGTTAGGCTGTAATCCCTATAGGAACAGATTATCAGGTCTTTTCTTCCACGGTGGCTTAGAACCACTGACCTTTTGGATAGCAGCTGAGCTTTTAACCACTGTCATAGGTTCTTCAAAAAGCTAGCTTTATCAAACCAGAAGTATATGAGATGGGTGAGACCATTCAACCACTTATTATTTTTTAATATATGTTGATTCAAGTTCCCTGAAACTCCCCCCCACCCCCTCCAGTTCATCTTCTTGTCCACATGGCTGCAGATGGAGATGGGTTTGAGAGGCACTGGGTGACAGTGGGATATCCCTGGACTATCCCTAGCTGTGCCTTCTGAGGTCTAGCAAGGTGAGTTTTGAATATGTGTAAAAATTAGCATGATGCTTCCAAAATGTCTCCTAGAACATGACAATGAAACAGCACTTCTTGCATGTTAAAAGACATAACCAAAGTTATGCTCTGTCGGTACGTGCAGATGAATGTTCATGCTCTTAGCCATGATATGTCCCCCCACTGCCCCAAGTGTGTGAGATAAGAAGTCCTCATGGCTCAGTGGGTTAAGTGTTGGGCTACTAACTGGTAGGTCAACAGTTTGAAACCATGAACTCTATGCTGGAAAAAGATGAGACTTCCTGCTCCCTAAAATAGTTGCAGTCTCAGAAACTCACAAGTGCAATTCTACCCTGTCAGGTAAGATTATTTAGGGTGTTAGAATCAACAAGATGACAGTAATTTGACATTTTGAAAGTATGCCAGCAACTTAATGGGAAGGAAACACGAATAATTGGTCATAACATCGATAACCTTATCTCACAATAATTTATTATATAAATATTTTTTAAAGATCCAAGTATCAAATATTGCTTTATAAAGATGAGCCTGTATCCTAAGAAAGGCAAGATGGATTGCCCAAGTTCAATTCATCAATTAGAACCAGAAACTAGGCTAAGCTGCAAGTGAAATAATCCATCTTTGGTTTACTGAAGGGAAAATGAGGTTATGGAAGGATGGCAGATAGCCCACAGAATCAAAAGCAGAAGTTCACATTAATGAAATCAGTTTTGCATTAGAGAGAGCAGCCATCCAATCTCCTCTTTATAAGGAAGCTGCTGAGGTGATCAAAACTACACTCAATTTTTAAAATTTCTACAAACAAAACTAATCTGATTGAGCTTGTATTAAGTGTACCTGCTTCTGGATCCAAAGACTGTGGCAGGGAAATTTATTAGTGATTTTGATATTGGGGAAGCTTGGTGGCACATGATGGAGTCTTGTTGTCATAGGGGTTAAAGCAATCTACTGTTAACCAAAAGTTAGGTGGTTCAAACCCACCAGCTACTCCATGGGAGAAAGAGGTGGAAGTCTACTTCAGTAAAGATTTTTAGCCTTGGAAACCCCAAGGGGATTATAGTTTTATTCTACCCTCTAAGGTGAATGTGCATAAGAATCAACTCAAGGCAGTGGGCTTAAGTTGGCTCAGTTCCATACTGAAAGGTTAATGGTATAAAGCTACCAGGTGGCTCCATGGGAGAAGAACATGGCAGTTCTACTGTATCATACAGCATCACTATGAGCCAGAATCAGATCCAAGGTCTGTCTGATGTTACGTCACCTGGGGAGCTCTGTGGCAATACGAACATCTGGATCATACTCCACAGTCATGGAATCAGACTCTTTAGAGGTAGACTCTAGACCTTAATTCATATATATATATATATATAGAGAGAGAGAGACTAGACATTAATATATATATGTCTACCTTAATACATATTATATCTACTATTCATAACTTAATATATAACATATAATATTTAAAGATGGACCTTAGACCTCCTAAGGTCTATGGTCCATCTCTAAAGATTATATATTAGAAATTTTAAAAATAATTTAGAATATTAGAAAGACTAGAGGATATATTTATATATACAAATTATATATGGGTGTATATATTAATATATAATGTAATATATTATGTAAATATCATGCCACATATATATCATATAGGTATACCATAACATACCACAAACATACCTAGGCATTTTATATTACTATAACTTTATGTTATTAATCTTATAGAGTCATACGTCTATATGACTGCAATGTTTCTGCTATTCAGCCACGTGTAAGACATGAGCCACAGCGGGCCCTTCCTCAGTGCTCTGGTGTGCGTTGGAGCAGACCACCTGAAAGCAGGGAGAGAGCAATTAGGAGGTTTCTGCACGAGTTCTAGAAAGGTGGCATGCGCTGAACGACATGGTTTCAGCAGAAACGGAGAAGAATGAGCTCCAGAGAGATGGTTTAACAGAATATGGTTTGTGACTGAAAGTGCTGGCCGTGGGGCTCAGAGGAAAGCAACAGCATTTCCAACTCCCTACCCTGGCCAGACCTCAGTTAGCTCTTCTTTCTTTTCAATGCTGTAGTGCGTCCCTGAACAAGTTCTCCAATCCAGATACAAACTATGCAACTCCTCACCTTCCTGTAGCCTAGACCCGGTCAGCTCCCTCGAGCAGCCCTCTGAATACCAAGGTCCTTCCAGTTAAAGCCAGTTCTGCTTTTGGTGGCAAGTAGCAAAGGGTTCTTGGCAAAGAGAGCCTTTATTTAAAAGTGAAACTGCAAGGGCCATCCCTGCTCTCTCCTCCCCTTCGATTTGAAAGCAAATCTACATCTGGGGGAAAATGGCAGGTAAAATTCCTTACAGAAATTTCATGCACGGCTTAATATGTCCATTTATCAAAATGTCAGCTGGCAGTCACCCAACACAGGCCAGCGTTGGCTTCTAGGAAGAGGGGGGCTGCCCACTCCGAGGGCAATGCTCCAAAGGGAATTCTAAGGATAGAAGAGTACACAGATTTCTCCTTTTCTGTAAATTGATGTCCGACAAGCCAAAGGCATAGGAAAAAACAAGATGGACTAGCATTGTCTTCTCATTGTGACTATGATATCATGAAAATGGAAAATGATTTTTCCATTTGGATGGAAGGTGCGTTTAATGGGTTTTTTTTTTAGGTTGAATATTGAGGTTGTGGTAATACTGTCTATTTTCATTATCCCATAGTTAGATCTGGTGTTGTTGAGTGCCTGGGAATTGATTTTGATTCATGCTGACTCCATGTGACAGGCAAGAACAATCTCCCAGCATCTTTTGGGCAGACACCTTTACCGGAGCCCTGGTGGCACTCTTGATGAAGTGTTAGACTGCTAGCTGAAAGGTTGACAGTTCAAATGCACCAGCAGCTTCATGGGAGGAAGATAAGGTTATCTGTTCTTACAAAGATCACAGCCTCAGAAATCCTGTATGGGGTTGCTGTGAGAATGAATTGATTCCCTGATGGTGGATACACCCACAGGAACCGGGGATCAGGTCATTTCCCATAGAGTCACAGGCGGGGATTGAACTGCGAATGCTAACATTTAGGTTAGCAAGCAGCTAAGTGCTTACTTAACCATTGTACCACAAAAGCTCCTGTAGTTCCGTGTGAGAGTAGAAGGATGGCTATCTTGCTTGAGTGGTGTGATGCTTACCCAGCGTCACAAAACTGAGAAGCCCAGAACCAGACCAGACTGTTCAGATTCCAACTCTTCTAGCTTTTCCTTCATCACTCACTGTTCCCTCACCTCCACTGTGAGAGTCACCAGTGGTCCATTCTGATAAAAGCATCAGAGAGCTCCGTGTGAAACAGAGTCTATCCATCCGTGTGACTTTTGAGGTCCTTCTCCCAGTCTGAGTTTTAAGTTAGCATCAAAATGTATATGATATCATAGGATATTTTTGTAGAACACGTTGTCATTGTTATTAGATGCCAGCAAGTTATTTTTATCTCCTAAGGAACTCATGTTACAAAGTAGATCTGCCCTTCAGGATGTTCTAGGTTATAATCTTTATGGGAGAAGCCCACCAGGTGTTTCGCATATGGAGCCAGTGGGGGAGGGGGGCGCCTTCTTGGTGGAGTGGATTACTTAGCATGGCTCTGCTAGCCATACTCACAGCCATTGAGCCAATGAGCCTCGTAGCGACCCTGCTGTGAATTTCCATCCCTTTAACCATTTACAGGAGTAGAAAGGCTAGTCTTTCTCCCATGGAGCTGCTGGAGGTTTCAAACCATGACCATTCAGATCACAGCCCAACATGTAACCACTACGCCACCAGAGCTAGCCATAGCCCCAAGAAATCCTAGTAACATGGTGGGTTATACATTGAGCTGTTAACAGCAAGGTCAACAGTTCAAGCCCACCAGTCTTTCCGGGGAATTAAGATGAGACTCTTTGCCCCATCAAGATTGACAGTTTCAGAAACCCAAAAGAACCATTCCACTCTTCCCTATGGGGTTGGTACGAGTCACAATTGACCCCGTGGAGATGGGTTTATTTAGCTATAGATTTTGTGACTCCCATTCAATGATTGGCTGGAACTATGAAAATAAGGGGCTTGTGACCCACCAAGAGAGTAGGTTAACTTGATAATAATGAAAGAAAAAAATGGCGTGGAACCATTTTCAGGGATGGGACCACACAAATAAGGTGTATGGAATGCTTACAGGGGGATTGCTCAGCTTTCCCACCTCAATATGCCTAAAACAAGCCCTCCAAATGGAGGGAATGCGGGCTTGACTACCACCAATTAGAAGAGGCAAGAGTGTACCACATTCTTGGATCCAGGATTCCTACAGTGAGAACCTCCTAGATCTAAGAGACCGAGAAATGTAACATCAGAGAAAGTGAGAGATAGACATATCACCAAAGAAATGGCCGCAGAACAGAAGATTAGCAGGAGGTGGTGCTGTGGGCTCCTCAGTCCATGAAGTGAGAGCACTCTAAACCATTGGGCAGGGCACTTGCTTCCAGAATAAGTTGCTTCTTGGCACTTGGCAGAGCTACGCTCCCTAACCCACAAGTGAGAGAGCTGTTTCAGCCATAGGCTTGCTGGTACATTGCAAGCTTCTGGAGACTAATTGACAGAGCTAACAACCAGGGGACAGAGACTGGGCTGGCCTAAGAGGTTCAAGAGCCCCAAGGGTCTAAGGGTAAAGCTGAGAGGAAGCTGTCCCAGTTGAAGAAGTGTATCCTGAATACTTTCTGATTATGATTTGTAACCTGTTACTTCTGGAATAAATGCCAGGATTGTGAATAATGTCTGTGATTTCTGTGTCACCATTGTAATGACATATTGAACTTAGCAGAAAAGCAGAGAAAGTGCAGAGGGAGGAGCCCTTTGTGTCAGAATTGATAAAACATGGTAAAAGAGAAGAGGTATGTCTGACGTCCATCTCACAGGGATTAACTTGGGGCTGATGCTGATGGTGATGCGCTCTCCCTCTCAAAAGGTCATATGCCTCCACCGTACAATGTTATAGGGTTGGGAGTACCAAACTTTAAGTTATCAGTTAATTAAATTATTGTGTGCACATAACCCTTGTAGACAAAGAAAGAGGTCTGATACCACACACACACACACACACAGTCCTTTTAGTGGTTCTAAGAAATCAGGGATTTTGCTTTGCTTCCTGATAATTCTGTAGTGTCCAGACATGATATCGTGCATGAAAAGAGGGATGAATTAGCAAAACATTTATCAAGTGCCTAAGAACTGGAACAGGTAATTCTCTCCCCCACCCTCTTTTCTATGTGTCTTCTGTAAGTATGAATTGCAGAAAGTTCTAAGGAGCTGGGTGTTTAAAAATTCTACTTTGTCTGATACTACAAAGCCCTTGAGCGACTTAAGCAGAAATCAAACACAGGGACGTGCGGATCCATGAGGGACAGCTGGTATCTGCGACAGTCCGTCAATCACAAATTCACCATTTGAAACCCACGCATAGGGCTTCTCACTGTATTAACCTAGACAGCTTATAATAATTATGATAAACAGACATTGTCGTTAAATATAGAAGCAAATGGATAAGATTAAGCATGATGCAATACATCTTCCTTTCCTCCCAATTCGGTATAATAAATTACCCTTAGGCTCCTAAATGAAGCATTTTATAATTGAGCAAAACAGATCGACTTTTAGGGGTCCTGATTTATATGCAAAACAGACTTTTTGAGAATGGTAAACTTGATTAAAATCTCACTCAGTGCAAATCACAAATAACTTCCTCTTACAAGCCATAACTATCCTATTAATGAATAATTTATTGCATACAAGGATAGTAAAATCCTAATGTGCTTCTGATCCAGATGGAATAAAGAGTTAACTAGAGAAAACAACAAACCCTATAAAATAGAGAGAAAAGGAGAGTGGAAATGCGACAGCTAATGCACAAAGCAGGGCTCCCGCTGGTGAAGAACGGCTCTGAGGAAACCAGAGAATGGAACAGCGTATCAGAGGCGCATCCTTCTCCGGAGACAGTACCAGGAGAGAAGTTCCCAGGATAGTTCTGCTGTCAGAGATGATGTCAGAACTCCGATGAAAACTGCATGTAGAAACCAGCTTTGGAACCCTGGCCTCAATTCAAAATTCCATCTCTCTTCTGACTCAGTGACTGGGACACAGTGTACCAGGTGAGTGGTACACA
>NW_022106189.1:27966677-27979236 GCF_000313985.2 Echinops telfairi
TGAATCCGGTTTATATGAGATATATTTCTAAGATATCTATGATGAACAGGATGGAGGAGGCCTTCACCTTGAGAAAGATGAAGAGGTAGGACTAGCGGTGCTGGCAATGCTGAGACTACAAGCCCAGGAGTGGTGAGAACATGGGGCACACGAGTTAGCTGAGCTGAAACATCATTCTTTCTTCTGGATGCTTCCTAACCTGCCACATTCACCAGGAGACACAGGGGTTTCATCATGGAGTCAGTCAAATCAATTAAGGAATCTACAACCATAAACAAGCAGGATATTTGAGATGAGTGCCACTCATTTGAGGACTCTGGTGGCACAAACAGTTGGCATTCAACTACTAATCTAAAGGTTGGCTGTTCAAACCCACCCAGCAGTTCTGTGGACTAAAAGTATCATGAACATTGAAACCAATATCATGATAAAATATTAATAATAAAACAAAATGATGGCAATAAAACCATACCTAGCAATGACCGTATTGAATGAAAACAGATTGAACTCACCAGTTAACAGGCAAAAACTAAGAGACTCAATAAGAAAATATGAACCTTTAATATGCTGATTACACAAAACATACTTTAGATATTAACACAAATATATATTAAAAATCAAGGGATAGAATAATATTTCAAGTTAATCACAGTCAAAAGAAAGCAGAAGTAACTATTTATCTCTGATCAAATAGACATGAAAGTAAAAGATGGATAAATTTCTGGAAGTGCACTCCCTGCGTAAATTAACAGAAACTGATGTAGAAGATCTTAGCAAGCATATGACATGGGAAGAAAGGGATTTTTGTTCATAAAAAAGCTCCTAGCCTCAGAAGTCCAGGGCCAGGTTGTTTCACCGGGGAATTCTACAGCACATTTAGAGAAGAGTTGATCGCAATCCTACATGAACTATTTTACAATCTACAAATGGACAATATAATACCAAACTACGCTTATGAAAGAAATATAACCATGATACGTAAGCCAGGCAAAGACATAATCACAGTGGAAAATTGTAGCTCCATGCCATAGATGAATATAGGTGCCAAAGTTTTTAACAAAATTCTAGCCAACAGAATTCAACAAAGCATCCAATAATGATGATAATAATAATACATAATGATCAAGTTGGATTTGGACCATATGTACAAGGATGGTTTAATATTAGGAAAATGGTCTAATTTACTGCACACGCAATATAAAGAATAAGAATCAAATGAGCATATCGGTCAAAACAGAAAAGACATTTGATTCAATTCAAAATCCACTTGTAATAAAAACACTCAATAAAACAGGCATAGAATGGAATGTCCTCAACATAATAGAGACTATCTATGCAAAATCAATGCCTTGCATCTCACTTAATGGAAAGAAAATGAAAACATTTCCCCTTTCAAAATAGCAAATGCTAGAGAGGATGTGAAGAGAGTGGAATGCTCAAACACTGCTGGTGGGGCTGTGGAAATGTACAACCACTATGGAAATTAATATGGTACTTCTTTAAACAAATATTTTACAATCATATAATCTCTCTACTTGGTATATACCCTAAAAAATAAAGCGCAAACAGACATATGCCCACCTATGTTTCTTGCAGTACTTTCTATAATAGCAGAAAGATGAAAACAATAAAAAACTCTTACTCTAGAGAGTATATTAAAACAATGGAATATTATACATCTGTAAAGAAAGAGTTGAGTCTTTCAAACACCTTAAGACAGGTACAAAATTACAGAACAGTATGCTTAGCAAAATCAATCTCATAGATATTTATGACAATTATTATAAAGGAAAATACGAACAAGAAAACTAGTTGTCACACCAAAGGGTAAGACTTTCGAGTCTAAGAAGAGCAGAGGAGGGAGGGATGAGAGGGCAGGGACCGGAAATTATGGCAGGGAGAAGGGGGGGTGGGAAAAGGAAAACAAAGGACCCCACGCACGGGTTCTAATGAGATACAGCTGTGCAACTACGTAGGACATGTTTCTCTTTGTAAGAATTATATTTCACAAACAACAAGGAAAATATATACGGTAAATAAAGAAAAATTATTACATAATAAACAATCAATAAATTAAGTTGGTTTGGGGGGTTGTTTTGTTTTTGTTTCTGAAGGCAAGAGAAGGGTGTCACCCTGACAAACCTACACCCTTGCCCCTCAGATCTACACCTGGGTCTGAGCAGCTATGAAAGGTGGAAAATTACAACTGAAATGGACTTGGATGCTTTGTGACAGACAAGGTGGCTTCAAGCAAGAAGAAAAAGATTGTATGGTCCCACTTATAGAAGTTAGCATGAGAGACTGAAGTTTCTTAGTGGTTAATGGATGGGAAGGTGGAGGCTAAAGATCTTCAGCCTCTTAGGAGGTACTATTGAGTCCTATCAATGATGCTTGGATAACTTGGAAATGGGTAGCGGTGATTACATGTTACCAATGCCACTAGAGGAACACATAAAAAAATAATTGAACTGGATATGTATACATATGTCTATTTGTACACATATAGATTACAAAAATAATTTTTCCAAAAAAAGAATGTTCTAGAAAAAGCACAAGGCGTACAAAGGCCAGGTCACTGCTCTTTTCACGACAACAGGTGTTGATTCTTTTCAAAGGGAAGTTTCTTGAAAACATTTCATTGACTGACAAGCCCAGAGGAAGCTACTTTGATAAGATACACCGGTTCAAATTTAAGCCTTACTCCTGAGCACTCATATTTTCCTAGCTGAGCAGGATTGTTAATGCTACTCAATGCTACTGTTCTGATCGAACACAACAGAGGAAAAGCTACTGATACTGCACGACTTAGACTAGCTCCAGGTTTAGACAGCTTTCGACAAAGGGCCCGTTGTGATGTGACACTCTCACATTGGCTGTAGAGACAGAGAGCTTGGAACTTAGATCAGAAAGCTTCCGTGGGAGTTCATCTCTGTGATGTATATCGGACTCTATGCCATCTTGTTACTTACCACTTGGAAGCTCAGTCTTGTCTTCTGTAAGGTGGACACAGAAATGTATTCCATATCACAGGGTTTACCGCAACACAAACTAAGATAAAACTTCATAAAGGATAGTTATACTCAACAGTAAGATGCATATTTTGGAACCGTAAGCACCTGTTGGAGTTCCTGAGAGGGGAGGGTTTTTACCAAGGTAAGCCAGGTGCTCAGCTGCTACCTGAAAGGTTGGAAGTTCAAGTCTACCTAGACGTAAGGTGACCAGACATCCCGCTTTTGGCAGGACAGTCCCAATTTTTAATATTTTTCCCCATATCCCGTGGCGTTTTTAAAAAGTCCCGATTTTTTGAAAGAATGCATGATAAGCTAGGGTATATGGTTTTCAGCTGCCATGTGGCTATTTTGCTAGGATATGAGTTTTATCAATGGTGTCCCACTTTTGTCCGGCTTTACCAATGTTAAAATCTGGTCACCTTAACCTAGAGACTCCTCAGGAAAAAAAAAAAAAAGGCCTAGCTCTCTACTTCCAAAAATCACCCATTAAAACTGCATACAGCCTTTTCTGGCATCTCAGGGAATTCTCTGAAGGGACTCTTGCCTCCAGTCTCAGACAGCTTTGTCTAACCAAGCCCCTATGGAAATAATACCGTAAAACCGAGCCCATTGCCACCCAGTCAATTTCAACTCACAGTAACCCTCCAGGACAGTTCTATGGGATTTGCAAGGCTGAAATCTTCACGGAAGGAGATGACCACATTTGTCCCCTTCAGATAAACTGGTGGATTTGACCCTGGAACTTTTGATTAGCAGCCAAGTGCTTAACTATAATGCCACAAGCATTCTTCCCTACCAAGATAAACACACCCTTCAAAAAGCAAACAAAAAACCCTTGCTCTCTAATTAATTCTGACTTATAGTGATCTTATATGATGCAGTAGAACTGTCCCATAAGGTTTCCAAGATAGAAAATCTTTATGGGAACTGATAACCTCATTCTTTTTCCTGTAGATCAGCTGGTGAGTTCTAACTGCTAACTCTGTGGATGCCAGTCGAGTGCTTAACCCACTGTACCACCAGGTTGACTATAGAAACAAATCTAGAGACATTCACATATGTATAAAAAAGAGCGCTGTATCAAGAAGTAATAATATAGCAAGAAAGCACCCTAACCCAGTCCAACTCAATTCTATAATAAGTTCATACTAGTCTAAAGAGGGCTTCAGAATAACACAGCCCCATGAAATGATGTAGCTGCAGGAAGATCACAAGCTAGTGGGTGCAAGACCTGTGGAGCCAAGGTCATTGAATATATGGCAGGGACCTGGAAGCTCTCAGGGTGGCCAGCAAGAAAGAGGGTGCAGAGAGGGAGAGAAAGAGAAGGCCACCCCCAAAGGAGGTAACATCAGGCTGTGACCGGATTGGCAGGTTTTACTCCACCCCTAGTTGTCCAGTTGACATACAATCATCTGACTACACCTACCAAGATAAACATCCCCTGAAAAAAAATCATTCTTTAGTCAGTTCTAACTCCTTATGATCTTACAGGACAGAGTGGAATTATTCTACAGCGTTTCCAAGATAGTAAATCTTTATTGGAACTGACAGCCTCATCTTCCCCCTGCAGATCAGCTGGTAGCTTCTGACATGTGGGTAGCAGACCAATTAATGCTTAATCCTGTACACCACCAGGGTGATTCCCTATCAAAATACACATCATTAAATCACCCCACAAAATTCTCTGATGCCCTCTCATCCATTCTCACCACCACCTACTTCTGGAATCAACCCAATAACTTGATTTCAAGGTATTTGCCCCAGAGAAAATAGCCACAAAAAAGTTAGATCAAGAGTGTTTATTACATCTCCACACTGAAAACAACACCGTTATCTAATGACAGTTGAATGAATACACACACCAAAAAAAAGGAAGGAAAAAAAGATAGTGGTATGTGGATGCAATGGAATGCAATATAAAACCACAAATTCCCGATTCACTCAATGGAAAGAATGAACCTCAAATAAATGTCACTGAGTAAAAAGATGCTAGGTACAAATGACACAGGAGAATGTGTAATCCCAGTCATATGAAGTTCAAGGGTACACAGGTAATTTATGTTACAAAAACAAAACAGATTTTAACTTGTAGTGGTTCCTTCTGCTTCTGCAATGAGAAAAGGCTTAATTCCAAATTAATGAAGGCAAGAGAGGTGTTGTGCTTTTACGCCAACTCCCTGGATTCTAAAGTCCAGAGCTCAGTAATGGACAGAATAATACAAGTATTCCAAGGATCTAAACAAAAATATTTAGTTACACAAGTCCTTTGAAGATGGGACTCTGAGTTGAGTCATCTCCTTCAACGTTAGACAGCTAATCCCCTCTCTAAACCCGACAGGCACCTACAGCAGCTACAGCACCTGGCTGTCCAGTTCTTTGTTTCCTGAACTGAACATTTGGAGCAGTTTGTAGCCTTGTGTACTTCTTGTGGCATCTTGTTCAAGTTTGTGTTCAAGCTTCAACTATGTTACACTGATGTATGTTTCTCAGTATTTTTTGAGTGTTCACTAAACACTAAGTCCTTAAATGTATGTTGTGGAGACAAAAAAAAATTCTCCTTTATTATTGTAGACTAAAATAGCCTTTAGAATACATAATTGTGCTCATGGAGAACCTGTAGATTGACCAAGAGGCAATAATCCCTAAACAAGGGGATTATTGTGTGGGTTAAAATTAAGAAAGGCACACATTTGTGTTGTATTCTTTCACCTTTTGTATTCTCTCTTATGTTAAGCAAATAATCCAAGAAGTCAGACTATGTGATAGTCAGGTTTATTGTGCCAACCTGGGAAATAGAAACATGTGCAATTAATGAGGTCTCGGTGTGATTGGAGGGCAAAGAGATAAATGGCTTTGCAAGGCCTGCCCCATCTTGCTTGCTCTCTGGTGATCAGATCAGTGTGCTACTGCTTTAGCTAGTCCTCTGCCTCAACCTGTGTGCTACACCACCTGTGAGTCCAGCCAACCTTTGGATCATGGATCTTGTTGTAGAGCTTGTGGCTCCTTCAAGTCCTGCTTCATCATGATGCTGGTGCATACCTCGTTGAGCATGAGGATGGTGTATCCTGTAGCCTTGTACTGCTTGTGTTCGATATCTCTTCCGGGCCACTTCACTAAGCTACTGACTGTTGTTGACCCTGTTGTTGACCCTGAGCTACTGACTGTTGTTGACCCACCCTACTGTTTGCTGTCTGCCGGCAAACTCTGCATGCCTTACCCGAGAGCGGACTCTGCTGTCTCCTTCCTTAACGTTGGACTCCACAGCCCAGGTGAATTGAAGGACTTCCAGTACAGTAACTGTTCTATGAAAGTGAGTTAAACTGAGCCCTCTGTACTTCTGTGTGGACTAATGAGCTATTATATTCCTTCTTGTTGTATAAATCTATCATATATATATATATAATCATACGTGTCCTGGTTTTGTTTCTCTAGAGAACCCTGCCTAACCCAGACTATATGACTATATGACCTTAGTATCAGGGTTAGAAAAGGGCCATTAATATCTATCACCAAATAAATGACACATCCATGCTTACTTAAAGAATGGGAGATTGAAGTATGTTTTGATGCAGAACAAACACTCCAGCCTTCAGTATGGATTAGACCCATTTTACAAGAAGCAAAAGCTCTCAAAGCTAGAGCACTATAAAACACCAGGGTAAATGGAGAAGAGGGAGACGTTGTTAGGGATGTTATTTTACTTGGATCCACAATCAACATTCATGGAATCAGCAGTCAAGAAATCCAATGGCCTATTTCAGCGAGCAACCATGCTGCAAAAGACCTCTCTTAGGTGGTGAAAAGCCCAGATGTCATTCTGAGGACTAACGCGGGCTTCATTCTTTTCAGTCCCCATATAATTGCTCAGCCATAATATTTTCAGGGACCTCATCTGCATGTAAAAATTGGAGCTGGAACGTTCATAAGGAAGACTGAGGAAGAAGTGATTCTTTTGAACTATGGTATTGGTGAAGAATATTAAATATACAATTCTGTCTTATAAGACTTACAGCCAGAATGATCCTTAGAATGGAAGAAGATATGTCCTTATCTTATGTACTTTGAACATGTTATCAGGAAGGACCAGTCCCTGGGGAAACCATCATGCTTGGTACACAGAAGACCAGTGAAGGAGATAAACACCCTCATGAGATGGACTGACAGTGTCTGCAACAATGGACTCCTATGAGGCTGATGGAGGATCAGACAGTGTTTTGTGTGCTTTAGTGCAGAGGGTCAGTGTGATTCCGAATCAACTTGATGTCTCCTAAATGTAACAAAAGACTAGGAAGAAAAGCCTGGTAATATACTTCTGAAAATCAGTCCAAGAATACCCTATGAATCACAATGTTCTAATCCTACTGGGCATGGGCTTGCTATGAGTCTAATGACAGCTAGCAATAGCAACACTTCGAGACAAGCCACAGAATATCGGAAAGCGAATAAAAGCATCATGTGATAAAAATACAGAATGAGTAGAAACTCCACAATCTCTACTGCCTTTGAGTTGATTATATCATAGTGATTATATACAGGGTTTCTGAGACTGTGATTCTTTATAGGACTAGATCGCCTCATCTTTCTCATGTGGAATGGCTGGTGGGCTTGAACTGCCAGATTCATGGGTAGAAGTCCATGCCTAACCCACAACAGCCTCGGGACTCATAAAGGTCAGAACAAAAGCATCTGATCTAGACTAGGGTAGGAGCATGGTGATCATTCTCCTTACCATTCCTACATTGACTCTGATCATCAGCCCAAAACATATATGTCTGGCAACCAGCACAAATGTGATTCATATTCATTAAAATAAGGGGGGGGGATATAATATCCATCTAAGAGTCTGACAGGTAAGCATGCAAGACCCTCTGTGACGTGTTATCAGGACCTAATTAAAATTATATTTATGTACCTGTTATAGCACACAGAGAACTATTACATGAGAGGTTCAAGCTTGGCTCGGGTTACCTTTGCCCTGATGGTAAATGGAATGGCTTCTCACTCAGATAAAGGGAAAGCACATATACCTTTACTGTGGAGCCATATAGGACTACTTTTTGTGACGTGTCAACATTTGTAACGTGTGTGTGTGTGTGTGTGTGTGTGTGTGTGTGTGTGTGTATGAGATTAGATGAGAAGGCTTCAGGAAGTTTCTGGGGGGAAATTCATCGTTTTCATTCTAGTCCACTTTTTTTCATGAACTCAGTGACGACCTCGCGTATTATATTATATATAACATAAGGCATTTAGGGGATAATTAAGATGAAGGCATATCAAGACTCAAGTATACTTTACCCATCTAGTGATATATTCCTACTCTGTGACTTTAATGGATTGCAGAATAGCCCATCATCCCAGCATCTCAGCATAACATGACGTAAGTCGCCATCCCTATTGGTGGACAGTTAAGTTCGCTCGTTTTCTTTTTCCCACTTCTGTAACCCGGGTTTCTTCCTTGGGACTGAAAATGGGGATGAGCTAAAGGATGGCTCCTGGGACACTTGCAGAGTGTCACTTAAGCCATTTTCTCTTCCTCATTCTAATGGAAGGTGATAAATGGCGCTACTTAGTGAACGGAATGGGTTTCTTAGAGCTCAGGTACGACCGAAGCTTATGTTTGCAAGATTTCAGCTCACCTCTTAGAGGGCTCATCAGTCAAAGCACAGGCCTCGCCCTGGACGCAGTCACAGTGTGGGGGAAGACACTTGGTTTTGAGGACAGGTAACCAGTTATTGCTAGCCTGGTGACCTTGATTTAGTTATTTAGCCTTTCCAAGTTTCCATTTCTACATGTACCAGGTGTTCTTACGGTGTAATGGAAGCAATGATGGAATAAGGACAGTGGGCAAAATTACATGATTTCTTTAAGGCTTTTATAGTATGAGGTCCCTGGGATGGAGGAGTTGCAAATCATTTGAGCTTCAATATTAACCAAAAGGTTGGTGGTTTGAATTCACCCATTTCCAGAGCTGAAGATAGTTGATTGATGTCTATCTATCTATCTATCTATCTATCTATCTATCTATCTATCTATCATCTATCATCTTTCTATCTATCCATCCATGTATCATCTCTCCATCTATCCCTCCCTCCCTCTATCCATCCACCTACCTATTTATCTATCTATCCATCTATTTATGGCATCGTAAAAAGAAAGTCAAATTAATCTAAAATACAAAAGTCCCAAATGAGGTTTTCTACTCGTGTTAGAGATTTACAGTCTCAAAGACTCACAAGAGCAATTCTGCCCTGTGCGATAGGAGCACTATAAGTCAGGAACAACTCTCTAACAGTGAGTGTAGTTGCGGTTTGTTTGTTGTTTTACTATAAGATTCAAACAGAATACTAAATTAGTAAGGTGAATGTAAGTGCACAGATTTCCGAGGCAAGTTCAGACAGCAAGGGCTGTTCGTAACAAGCAGGAAGCTTTCATTGCCATCAGGTTGTTGATGAAGCTGGCTTGCATCTAAGCCTTGAAGGAAGGACTTAAACCAGAGAAATATTCCAGAAGGAAAAGGAGCCTGAGCCAAGATTGTGCTTTGGTGTGCCCGAGGAAATAGCAAACGGCCGCTCTTTCTGCTTCTTGGTATTTGCCCTTATGGTGTGTTAATTAGAAAATTTGAAAACAGACACTTTACTTTGATTTTAAGGTATGTAAGAGTTTAATTTCTGGACACACGTTTTCAAACGACTATGGATGGCAATGAAAATGAAAAACCCACTTTCCGAGTCCCTGAGCGGATTCAGCTTACATGGAATCCCTTCTGATGCATAACTAGAGATGAGAACCAGCTTGCCTTCAGGCAGCGTGCACAGGACACCTCCCCTCCTCTCCAGCCAGCTCAGGGAGGGGCAGTCTCCCATAGGGGTATACCGGGGTGCATCCTTGATGGTGATCACCATCCTGGGGGTTGTGGGTGTGGGGTTGACATAACCATGAATCATACCCTATTAGTCATGCCCTGACTGCTTTTATTTAAAGCCCTGGACCAATCTTTTTTTTTTTAATCATTTTATTAGGGGTTCATACAACACATCACAATCCATACATACATCCATTGTGTAAAGTGCATCTGTACATTCATTGCCTTCATCATTCTCAAAACAATTCCCCTCCACTTAAGCCCCCGGCATTAGGTCCTCATTTTTCCCCTCCCTCCCCGCTCCCCCCTCCCTCATGAGCCCTTGATAATTTATAAATTGTTATTTTGTCATATCTTGCCCTGTCCGACGTCTCCCTTCACCCACTTTTCTGTTGTCTGTCCCCCAGGGAGGAGGTCACACACAGTTCCTTGTAATTGGTTCCCTCTTTCCTACCCATTCTCCCTTTACCCTCCCTGTTTCGCCACTCACACCACTTGTGAGTTGATTATATCATCCGCCCTGGATTCCCTGTATTTTCAGTTCCTATCTGTACCAGTGTACATCCTCTGGTCTAGCCAGACTTGCAAGGTCGAATTCGTGTCATGATAGTGGGAGCGGGGAGGAAACATTTAGGAACTAGAGGAAAGTTGTATTTTTCTTTTTTCTTTTTTTTCTTTTTTAACATTTTATTAGTGGCTCATACAACTGTTACCCCAATCCATACACACATCAATTGTGTAGAAAGTTGTATTTTTCATCATTGCTACATTGCACCCTGACTGGCTAGTCTCCTCCCCGAGACCCCTCTGCAAGGGGATCTCCTGGACCAATCTTCTAAGCTCCTTTGTCCGACATAATGCACGTGCTCCATCATGGTTTTATTACATTTCTGGTATGGCTGTTTGGTGGTCTTAGGTTGCTTCCGACTTACAGTGACTTTCTTTGCAACAGAGCAAGACAATGCCTGGCCCTGTGTCATCCTCACCGTTGCTCTTCTGTTGTTTTATCCACTGAATCAATCCCTCTCCTCAGGGGGCTTCAGAATCCATTCCATGGGAGTGAACTGTTCTTTTTGTTGTTGTTGTTATTTACTCTCTCCTGATAACAGGTCCAAAGTCCTCGAGATAAAGTCTCACCATCCTTGCTTTGAAGGAGCCTTCTGGATAGACTTCTTCCAGGACACATCTGTTCGTTAAATATTCTTCGCTAGCATCACCAGTCAAATGCATTGAGTCTTCTTTGGCCTTCCCTAATCAATGTGCCTCTTCCACATGCATGTGAGGCAATGGAGAACACCATGGCTTGGTTCAGGCACACCTTAGTCCTCAAAGTGGCATCCTCGTTTTTCAACACTGTAAAGAGGTCTTGTGCAGTGAATTTACCCAATGCAATGCATCATTTGATTTCTCAACTGCTTCTTCGGTAAGCATTGATTGCAGATCCAAGCAAGATAAAATACTTGACATCTCTGATCTTTTCTCCATTGATCATGATGTTACCTGTTGGTCTAGCTATGTATTGATCTCTTCATTGGGTTTTCTTTACATTGAAGGCAGCATTCCTTGATCTTCATAAGCAGCTACTTCAAGTCCTCCTGAATTTTAGCAAGCAAGTTGTGTCATCCTTGGCTCTAAGGAGCATTCTGGCTATTTATCTCCTTAGAGTCACGGGTGGCAAGACTTCATCTCCAGTACTTTGGACATGTGAGGAGAGGCCCATTCATGGAGAATGACAGGGTATTGGTACATCGGTGAGTGCCAAAGAAGTGAAGGCCCTCAGCCAGATGGATTGACCCAGTGGCTCAAACATCAGGACAATTGGGCCGATGGTGAAGGTCTGAGGAGTGTTTCATTCTATCTGATATCGGGTCTTCGTGAGTTGGAACCAACAGGATGCCCCTGAACAACAACAATAACACACCAGGAAACCAAATAGTAACCTTAGAATCCTGACCCAAACTGGAAAAAGTTACCTACCAGAAACTGCTGTATGGTAATGTAAATTTGTCTTACCCATCTAGAAAAAGATAGTCAATTAAAACTTTTACCTCTTAATTTAAAACTCAAAACAAAAGAAAAATCTCACAGCAACCAGTCCATTCTTCCTCATGGCAACCCTACAGGACAGGTCAGCACTGTCCCCGTGGGGGTTCCCAGGCTGGAACTCTTTGCAGTAGTAGAACGCTTAACTAGTGGTTAGCAACCCAAAGACTAACTAGCTCTACCAAATGGTAAAGATCTCAATGATTAGGAGCCAGGTCCTAAATAACCTGATATCGGTTGATATCAGTAAAAAGGGACAAAAGCTGAGTCCATCAATCGGTTTAAGATTAACCAATTGTTGATCTTCTCTGTGTCTCCCTCCTCTTCTTTTGATTAGTGGTTCAATCCTAACAGCCGCTCCATGGGAGAGAGATGAAGTAAAACTACTGCTCCCGCATAGATTTACAGTCTGGGAAACCCTATGTAGAGTTGTTATGAGTTGTGAGGTAGTTAGTTTACTGTGCCAACCTGGCCAATAAACACATGTGGGGTTAATTGAAGGGCAGAGGGATAAAGGGCTCAGTGAGCCTTGCCATTCTAGTTCTCCGGTATCTTGCTCTCTGATGGTTGGACCAGGGTGCAGCTGCCTTAGAAGTTCCCTGCTTCTGCTTGCAAGGCAGACTGCCTGCAAGACATCCCCAAG
>NW_022106189.1:27979336-27984563 GCF_000313985.2 Echinops telfairi
CTGAGATGTTTACACATTCACTGACTTGGCTTTCCTCCTGCAGTCGGCATCATTGTGTCTGCTTTGTGAGATGGAGGAGGACTTTGTGGACTGGTGTTGGGCATATAGGTTAATGGGTTAATGTTGGACTTGTAGGCTTCGGCAGCATTGGGTTGGGATGTTTTCTTGATGTGCACTTAACCTTTATATAAAACTCTCTTTTATACATATAAGTTTCTGTGGTTTTGTTTCTCTAATGGACCCAGACTAACACAAGTTGACTCCATAAGTTTTCTCAGGTTCTTTCTCTCCCTCTCTCTCTCTTTTTCCCCCCATAAACCACATTATAACTAACTTGTTTGATACCGCTTTTTCTAAAAGCAAAATGGTCTCTCTCGATGCATATAAATGTTCAGAATAAACCAAGGCTGAAAATCTGTTCATTCTATTCTGGCCACCTGCTGAGAATTTGGATTTCCATCCCAGATATTCAGAATCGCAGGCTACATTGTAACAAGATCCCTGGATGGTTATTATAGACTCCCCGGGGACTCTCGTGTATGTTGACGTTTTTCAGATTAAGCACGAGCCTCACTGGGACTCTGGAAGAATCATCTGAGAAGATCTTGTTAAAATGTTGATTCTGATTCAGTATGTCTGGGTGGAAGTGAAAATTCTTGGCAGGGCATTGAACCCCAGTGAAACGCTTTAAAGGCCTAGCAGAAACCTTGTGCTAACATGTGGTGAATTTTGACTATTTTGTAACAAGTAACTTATACTTCATCAGTTCTCCAATGGGGTCCACCAAAGTCCCTTCACTGTGGGCCAGAAATGGAGTCTCCTTCTACTGTGCTTAAACTCTGTCATCCGTATGAGTCACTGCCCAGTCCTTCTACCTTATGGCAACCCATGTGTACAAAGTATAACTACTCAATTAAGCCTTTGAGACCATTACCAAAGCTTCGTGGCTCTCTAGCATTTGAAAAATTCCACAGCTTGCCCAAGGAACCTAGGACGGGAGATGCTATCTACCTCATACATTGCCCATGATTAACCTGTACTTTCCTTCTTGATAACCCAGCTCTCCCCAGAATGTATCTTATGATAGCAAGTGAGCATCATCTGTGACCAGACGTGGTTGGCCATGTGAAGTGAGAACAGTTTCAACTTGGGTTAAAGAACCAAAATTCACCTGAAAGACGTCACCAGACCCACTGGGAAGACATTTTAAAGTCAGAGGTCCCTATAAGCTATATCCTGTCAAGACATATAACCCTGCCCTAATGCATATTCATAACCACCTCTGTGAAATCTTTTCCATATTCACAATTCCCTCAGATCGCTTCCTGGTGTATATGTATACCACTGTAAACCCTTCTTTTTATCTCTTTTCTTTTTTTAGCAGTTTTTCTTGGTGACTCTAGGGCGGCTTGCTCTTTGTTCGATTGACCGCAGTAATGCTTTCTCTTTCACTTTCAGTCAGTCTCTGTCTTTGTCTCTCAGCTGAGCCAAGTGAGACCTGGGTTGGCAACATTTTGTAGCCTTTGAGCTTTCAGAATCAGACTGGTATAATTTCATAGGCATCTCTGGTTGAGTTTGAACCACCAATCCCAGTAATGAGACCTAACCATTGATACCTCTTAAGCTCAGGGCCTAGTACAAATCCCAGTGCTTATGGGGAAATGGAGGATTGTTTTAATTAAGGTGAAGATAAGAAGAAAACAAGAAAGAGAGGAAATAATGGTGGGAGAACCATGCCTGATCAAACCAGTCAGCACCAAAGTGCTTAGACAATAATAAGTTCTACTGATTAGTCAGTGAGGGATTACTCAATAAACAAAATAAGCACAGGCTGACTTGTGTTTTCTTACTATTCTGGGGGAGAAAAGACTGAAATTCAAACAAAAGCTCCTGTGACCCCATTAATTGGCCTTACACAACACAAAGAATGATGATGATCATCATCCAGATGAAGCCAACCATCAGCATGAGGCCAATATGACATCTGAATGAATTCACAGGCAAGGGACTAATTATAGGTGATGAAAATGAAGGAAATCATTATAAAATCATGATTGGCTGTGTGTCAATTCATCTCCCTCCCAGTGGGACTACAAAAGCAGAGAAAGGGTCATGATGGGGATTTGTACAAAATTACGCAATAAGAAGATGGGTCCTAGGGCTTCTATCATCTAGCTACTTGGTGGTCCAGGTAAGGCTTTTGACTCATAGACTCCAGAACCTCAACTTTCCGATGACAAGTATCTGTAAGTCATGAAGCACAGGCCCAGGCACGTTCCCTGAGGACAAGCCTCTCTCGGTATGGACGGGCCAGCAACCTGCTTTCAAACACGCTCTGCTTGAGGACCAAACTGCCCCAGTGTGGGTTAATGGTCAGCAGAGCCTGAGTGGCATGTGTACTGAAGCCAGCCAAGACAGAGTGGAAGTCACGCTGTTCGTGGGAAGAGGCTCCAAGCGTTCAGCCTCTTCTCTCTTCATTCTGGTTCTGCTCCCAAGGAAGTTTTCAGGACAGGGACACTATTCAGACCAGAGCCCGAGAGAGGGGTTGAAAGGAACAAGGTGCAATGTGTGTATTAAGGGGGTGCTCCAGTGTGAAAGGAGAGAATGATGAGGCCTTCTAATCCCGTAAAGAGTAACAATCTCAGAACACCTCCTGTTCCCCGCAAGAACAGCTCTGCCCTAGAGGTGCCCCAGGAGTAGGAATCCACTCCGTGACTGTGAGTTTGCTTTGGTTTTCAGTATAAAATGACAAAGGTCCCCCCGGCTAACCAAAGGACAACATGGAATGAAGAGCCAAGTTTTTATCCAGCTAATGGTGAGCCTCCCACCACTGTCTGGCTTCCTGTAGAGTAGCTCCCCTTTATCAGATACATGGGTCCCTGTTGCCAGGCCTCAAAAGCAAGGCTCAATTCAACCATGGCAGGGGTCATGTGAACATCCTGTCTTTCTTTGCCCACATGCTCTCGTCCATTAATAAGGACATGCTTTATCTGCCCTTCCCCCTCCCTCGTTCTGGGATGCGAGAAGGAAGTGTTCTTCCACCTTGGTTCGATGCTGGAAGTTCCTTCCATTGCCAACCATTTTCCCCTTGCCAGAGTGAGTCACAAGGTGCTCACTTTAAAACTGAAGGCTTCATTGCTTTAGAACTTAAACCCTAATGCACTTATTAACCTGCAGTGAAGAATTTCATGTTGGGTTACCCAGGGTAACCAGAGGTAAGCAGAGGCTTACTTGTGTAAACTCCTGCTTACCTTCCTTATTGGTTAAGTAAGCACAAGTAAGCCCGTGCTTACCTCGTTTGTTGGGTAATCTACCCCTGGGGTTAGTGCTTCACTTTATATCGGCCGAGGGCTTTATAGTTAACAGAGACTGTTTTAGGCATAGCTCAGATCCTCCTCACATGGGTGTGATGATCCTCTAAGGGTTCAGAGTGCCGGCAGCAGCCAGATCCACAGCTCCACTCTCTGGGCTCCTCACCTAGCACACTGCTCACTAACATGTACTCCAACAGAAAACACGACGTGGTCATGTTCACGCAAAGTAATTCACGAGACAGAGGCAGAAGGGAGAACGTTTGAGTACCAGTGCCAGGAAGCGACCCAGGACTGGGCCCATCAAAATCTGCTTCCTCCAGCACCAGGTTGAGGGATGATTTATGGACAGGGCTTGGAGACTTCTGAAACAGCCTGGCCCATGAGCTAGGCTGTCTAGTTTTCTGACTGTTCTGTCTGCGTGGAGGAATGAATCTGTATTCCAGCTGCAGGGGGTGTTAATGGAGTTCCTGCCCTTCAGATAGAGATGGGTTCATGTTCACTTCTACAGAGAAGCAACAAAGGTTGGCCAATTCATCATGAACTCTAACAGGATTGGCAGATTGAAACAGAAGGAGAGCAAGGTACAGAACACCTCCACATAAGGCAAAGGTACAATGCAGGCTCCATCGTCTGGGATTTACAAGAACATAGTTATCAGACCAGGTACTGCCCTAACCACTGTGGGTGACATAGTCAGCCAGTCATCATTGCTGCTGCATCAGGGGAAATGTCTCTCTGTGCCACCCCTCAAAATGAGGGACAGTCCTACCTAAAGCACATAACTTAGGACCATATATCCCTCTCCTTTGTGTGGACAAGCTCCCTGGATAATGCAAACTGGCTTGTTCTCAACTACTAAAGATGAAGGTTCAAATCTACCCAGCCCTTGCTGTGGAAGAAAGGCCTACTGGTCAACTTCTGTAAGGTTACAGCCATTGAAAACCCTATGGAGCCATGTTCTACTCTGAAATCCAGGGCGGGCCATGAGTCATCAGCCACTGGATGGCAGCAGGTTTCTGATGCACATCTAACCAAAAGACAGCATGGACTAGAAGTATATGACATGGTCTGATGATGAACACACATACGCACACAGAATCCGTGTCTGCCTTACAGTCAAATGGCGGTCGGTGAAAGGAGTTATCTGCAGCGCCTGTCCCGATGGCAGGCCACAGCTGTGTGGGAGGCGTGTAGGACAACCGGAAAGCCACTGCGAGGAGAGAGGAGAAAAGGTTGGGCTGAAGGAAGGGTTCTGACAGGACATTGCTCCGAGGGTCTTCCAGCAAAATTCAGTCTAGAACTCCTTGTACTAGAGGAGGTTTCCTCCCTCTCTGAGACATGGTTGTTAGTTCTTACTGGATCCCTGGCCATGGGGATACCAAAAATAATTCTTCCTCTATTTCTGTGAGATAATTTGACAGAATTTTGGTTCCTTAGAGCCAAATAGCTTGTCTAAATTGTCTACTTATTTCTGATTGCAGTATTATTTCAAGCAATCTTTGAAAACAATTTAATTTCAATAGTCATTATTAGTAGGCTGGACATACAAGTTTTGGTGTGGAATACAAAACATCACATTTTCTTTTATTGCTCTTTCACAGTGTATTCCATACAGCTAATATAAATATATCAATATGTGTTACTATATGAATTATACATATATATGTATATATATATATATATATATATATATATATATAGCCACAGCCAACTATAATATATAATAGGCATTAAATTCCATGAGGTGTGATCTTTTGAAACATCTTCAATAATTATTAACTTTAAAACAAGCAAAATTTACAGAGCCCACATAGAGCACTCTGTGTATATACACATACAAACACAAATACACAGAGAAACAGAGAGCAAGTGGGTGTGTTGTTAGCCACTCTCAGAGTGTGTGTTATATATAT
>NW_022106189.1:27984663-27988223 GCF_000313985.2 Echinops telfairi
ACGAGAGGGCTTCAAAAAGTTCATGGAAAAAATAGAAATGAAATATAATAAAAATTTTGTATGACCTTGCTGGAGCCCCCTCATACAAACATACACATTTGCTGTATCATACATATGGGGCCATTAGATGCTATCAAGCTGATGGTGACCCCAAATGGCAAAGTAGACTTGCCCCATAATGTTCCCAAGGCTTCTTTTGTCTTTTCCTCCTCCATGCAATCTGCTCAAGGAGCCGAGGTGGCGCTATGGATTAGATACTAACCATAAGGTCAATGGTTCAAACCCACCAGACTTTCCACGGGAGGAGGATGAGTGCCTGCACTTCTGTCAAGATTTACAGTCTTGCAAACCCTGAGTCAGAATGAATGTGATAGGAGTGGGTTTGCTTTGCTTTTGGATATCCATAATGTGAGAGCACTGTTATGTGAACTCTCATCTCTGGGTCCTAAAGCAGGGCATTAAGCTCTTCTGATATCTGTGTCTGCTAATGTTCATTTACATATATAATACACATATACATATAATGCTCAGCAATATGGACATAAACAAATACAAAGCACAATGTTTGAGCATTTAGGTTTTGCATCTATACAATGCCCATCACAGGATCCTTTGTTGATTGCACACAATGACCCAGAAGTTCCTTACTTCATCTTTTAATATAAATACTAAATAATAGGATGGAAAGCACTTTAAGAAATAATTTAAATAACCATTTCAAAGGAAGAAAGAATAGTAAATCTATAGTAAAGCCTGTAAAAGCCAGAGCCCTGTAAGACACAGCCCTCTCAGAGAAGGAAAGTCACGTTTCTACCAGTTGAGAAGGACAGATTGTAGAGCATGAGGACACCCTGCACCTACTGGCAAAGGCAGAAAACCTATGAGGCCAGAACTCAAGGCAGTCCTATTGCAACCTCCATTTCCTGCTCCTGGGGTCTCACTGTACGTGGTTGGTGTGTGTGTGTGTGTGTCCAGAACTCAAGGCAGTCCTATTGCAACATCCATTTCCTGCTCCTGGGGTCTCACTGCACGTGGTTGTATTGTGTGTGTGTGTGTGTGTGTGTGTGTGTGTGTACGTACCAGAATGTTCACATGGATGGAAATACCAACATACTTAGTTAGCAAAGGAGAAATCCTCTAGGGCCAGAGTGTGCCAATTTAACAAGATATTCAATTGAACAATAGAGAAATGTTTCTGCTCATAGAAAGCCATACAAGGCTCAGGGGCATGGCATTCTTTTTTTTAATGCAGGGGAGGGAGACAAGTCCAGCGATGTAAAGAGTTGGGTCAAGAAGTCTCTTTGTAGCTGTAAGAGCCACCAATAAAATGACTTAACACCAAAATAAGAAGCCTCGTTGCATATTTTAGTAGGGTTCTAAAATCATTCATTAGAATGTGAACATTTGTTGTGAAGATTCGATCCGGAGGCTTCCTATGAGGTGGGCAAAGTGGGTTGGTGAGGTTCAAGAAGGAAGAGGGCATCAGCTTACTGGGTTTGGGGAAACAGGCCACTCCTCCCCTGGAGTGAAGCTTGTATAGAACTGCCAAGATTTTTGACATCCAGTGTCCAACACCCAAGGTGGTGATCCGTGGCAGAGATGTACAATGTGGAAGAAGCAGCTCACCATTAAGGAAATTAGTCATTTTGGACCATTTCCAGAATGACTGGGGGAAAGAGAGTGCTGGCTGAGATATAGAAGAACAGAGTCGCGACTTGGGCCAGGGGCTAATAGGAAGGACATCTAGCTCCGGGCAAAACAAAGGCAGAGGACAGATCACATAAAGGGGCTTGGGACAACTCAGGAGAGTTTCCAAGATAGTAGAGTCAAAGGCCAACATCTTGAAGAGTTGCACGCATTCTCTGGCATCACCAGTAGCCAGCCAATCTCAGGGCCAAGGGGAAAAGTCAAGCAACCCCCAAACACACATTTGTGGAATAGAAGATGCTTAGGCATCTCCTGCCCTCATGAGTCCCAAAACCCCAAACGCACTGCTATTGGGTGGATTTCGACTCATCGTGCCCTGTGAGTGCTTACCCAGCAACTGACATTGGACAGGGACGGACAGCGGGTCACACAATGGGCACTTGCCATAACAGCAAGTTGATTAGCAGTTTGAGGGATGTATCTATGATTTCTTGTAGCGATGTAATGTCTGCCATTGCATTAGTCATGTTTCTATTCACAGAGAAAGTTAATAGCTTAGTTTGTAATGAAAGGAAAAACCCAACTTGATGCTGCATCATTTTTGTGGTCGCAAATTAAATACCTCTTTCTCTTTCCACAGCAGCCCACACAGTGGGTCCAATCCAGGATCACTTTCTCTTCTCTCCCACTTAGGGATCATTCCCATCTTGTTGTGAGTGGCCCTCTTTCCAACTTTGACTCATTATGATCTCAAAAAGCAAAGAAGTGTCCTGATAGGGTGTTCTAAGTGGTAAAATCATGACAAAAGCAGATTTCCAAGTCGTTCTTCCAAGGATACCTGAAACATTTCTAAAGCCACTCTTGTGATTAGCAGGGGCGTGCTTAACGACAGCACCACCAGGGATCCTTCCTTCCCAACTTGTTGTTGTTGTTGTCGTTGTTGTTGTTGTTGTTAGGTGCCATCAATTCAGTTCCACCCTATGTACAACAGAACGAAGCACTGCCTGGTCCTGCACCATCTGCACAGTTATTCCTAATTTGAGCCCTATGTTGCAGCCACCTACTCAGTCCATCCCTGAGGATCTTCCTCTTTCTGCCTGCCCCTCCAGTTTACCAAGCACGATGTTCCTCTCCAGGGACTAGCCTCTCCTGACAGCACATCCAAGATCAATGAGGACAAGTCTCGCCATCCTGGCCTTGAAGGAGCATCTGGCTGTACTTCTTCCAAGACAGATTTGTTTATCCTTGGCAGTCCATGATACTTTCGATATTTTTTTTGCCAGCACCCCAGAGAAGAATGGGAATTCCAGAACACTTCTTTGTGCTCATGCAGAACCTGTACGTGCACTGTGTGAACAGAACAAGGGCGTACTGCATGAATTAACATCAGGGAAGTGTGCTTAAGGGTTGTATCCTCTCACCATACTTATTCCGTCTGTATACTGAGCAAATAATCAGCGAAGCTGGAATAGATGAAGAATGTGGTTTCAGGATTGGAGGAAGGCTTACTAACAACCTTCACAACGCAGCTGAGACGCCTCTCCAGTTTACAAGCTCCTAATTACCATTCCCCAGAAATTCAAAGGCACTACCTGATACAGCATCCTCATGGTGATGACAGATAGTGAAGTCCACAACAGTGGATTGGCATGCCTTAAGACACAAAGACTGTAATGTCAGACCTAGAACTTGAATGCAGACCTCCTGGTAGACTGCCTTCCAGTAGAACTCCGTTGGTCTCTCACCTCCCTCATACAGTTTAAGCGTGTTTATACAATGTTAGTAGAAGCACTTCACTGCTGACATCTAATTTTTGTTCTAAGACAGAAAAAAAGTGGTCACCCAAAATAGTGACTCTACTTATTGAAGGGTCATCAAAGCAGCCCACCTCCAGTGTGATGTTCACAGAAGCC
>NW_022106189.1:27988904-27998468 GCF_000313985.2 Echinops telfairi
TTCTCTCAGGCCAGCTCCCTGTACATACTGAAAGGAATTTTGGTTTGTTTTTGTTTGCAGCCTCTTGGATACCTAATGAACCTACTTCAGGACCAGGTGAAATATATTTCAGGAACACCATCACCCTGCCCCTCGGTAGGTCATGAGTTTCTTTATGATTTGCCTTGGCAGGAGTTGCTACCCCCAAAGTTATTATCTGTTCAATCTCAGTTCTAACCTGCGAGCAGCCCTGTCTGAGGGGCCGATTTATGACTGAGGTAGTAGCTCCGGGGAAGATGAGTTTGCTGGTTTAAAGAACTGAGCAGCATCAGCCACACCATCCATTTCCACATGCAGAAATCCCAGACCTGGGATTTTTTTTTGTCATTATTAAAAAAAATCATGCATAGCAATGTTGCCATTCTTCTTTACCGTGTATTTGCTGGAGTGGCACATTCATCACCATGGTGCCTTGCCACTGCGCTTGGCTTTCACAAAGGCATTGCCTCTGAGGGTTTTGCCCAAGCTCTGCGTTGGGAGATCCTAAAGTGGACTACAGGCCACGCCATCTAGGTTTGGGATGGGGCTTGACCCTGAACGACCCCTTTGATATCCTTTGTGTGTAATATAACCAATCTAGGTATCAGTCTCCTGTCATCAGTCTCCTCACTCACTGGTGTGATTGCATTCAAAGCATCGTCCCACAAACAAACAAACAAACTCAAGGATCCAGTTCTGACTCATCGCGACCCTCTAGGACAGGACAGAACTGTCGCTGTTGGTTTCTGAGACTGCTGCTCTTTACTCTTTAAGGGAGTAGAAAACCTTTTTTTTTTTGTTTGTCTCCTGGGGAGCAATTGCCACTGACCTTGCAGTTATCAGCCAACAGGAAGCCGCTATGCCACTTGGGCTCCTGGGCATCCCCAGACCCTTCAAACTGGAGGACAGTGTGAGGGAAGAGGTAGCCATGCAGGATACATCTCACTGCAATATTCAACATACACAGATACATACATACATACATACACACATACATACACACATATATAGATTGTTGTTAGGAGCATTCAAGTCGGTTCCTACACATAGCTGTCCTATGCAAGACAGAGCAAGTATTACCGGTCTTGTTCCAGCCTCTCAATTGTTCCCACCCTGGAGCCCACCCATTACGTTGAGGGCCTTCATTGTTTTCACTGTCTTTCCACTTTACTGAGCACGATGTTCTCCTCCAGGGACTGGTCTCTCTGGACCTAGCTGAAGTACTTGAGAGGAAGTCTTACCATCCTGGACTCTAAAGAGCACTCTGGCGGCAGTTATTCCGGGGCAGATTCGTTAGTCCTTTTAGCAGTCCACAGGACTTTTGATGTCCTTTGCTAGCGCCGCGGTTTGAATGCAGTGCTTCTTTGGTCTTCCTCCTTCACTGTCTAACTTTCACATGCATATGAAGCCATTGAAAATACCACGGCTTGGGTCAGGCCCACCTCAGTCCTCAAAGTATTATTCTTGCTTTTCAACACTCTAAAGAGGTCTCCTAGAGCATATTTAGCCAATGCAAGGTGTCTTTTCATCTCTTGACTGCTGCTTCCATGAATAGTGATTGTGGATCCAAGCCAGACAAAATATCAACAACTTCAATTTTTTTCTCTGTCATCATGGACCAGTATCATCACGTTACCTGCTGGTCCGGTTGTGAGGATTTTGGTCTTCTTTATACTGAGTGGTTATCCAAGCCAAAGACTGCAATCCTTGATCTTCATCAGCAACTGCTTCAAGTCCTCATGTTCAGCAAGCAAGGTTGTGTCCTCTGTATACACAAGATGTTAACAATCCTTCCTCCAATCCTGATGCCACATTCTTTTTCATATAATCCACTTTCTCTGATGATTCGCTCAGCAGACAGATTGAACAAGTGTGGTGAGAAGATACGACCCTGTAGTACACTTTTCCTGATTTTACATCACGCACATCCCCTTGTTGTGTTCTCACCTGCCTCTGGGCCCAGGCACAAGTCCCACAAGTCCCATGAGCACAATGGAGTGTTCTGGGGCCCCTGTTCTCCTAAGAGTCTCCGTAGTTTGCTCTGATCCACACAGTCAAATAGGAGCATTGGCATAGTCCATAGAACACCAGTGAACATCTCTCTGGTATTCCCTGTCTTCAGCCAAGACCCATCTGACGTCATCAATGACATCTATGGCTCCCTATCCTCTTCTGAATCTGGCCTCAAACTATTTGGCAATTCCCTGCCAATGGACTGCTGCAACAGTTGTTGGTTGAGCTTCAGCAAAATTTTACTTACATGTGCCACCAATGATACTGTTGTACAGTTTGAGCATACTGATAGGTCACCTTTCTTTGGGATGGGTACAATGATATGAGGCCAGGGTGGCGAGACTCCATCTCCCATACTTCAGACACGTTATCAAGGAAAGGACATCCTACTTGGCAAAGTAGAAGGGCAGTAACAAAGAGGAAGGCCCTCAAGGAATAGACTGGCACAGTGGCTGCAATAATGCACTCAAGCAGAAGCACAACTGTGAGGACCGGGCCATATGTTGTTCTGTTGTCCACAGGGTTGCAATGTATCTGAACCTACTTCAGAGCATCTCACAACAACAACATCTATCTATCTCTACATACATATGTGTTTCTAGAGACCAGCGGTTCTTAACCTGTGGGTCGAGACCCCTTTGGGGGCTCAAACGACACTTTTACAGTAGTCACCTGATTCATAGCAGTAGCAAAGTGACAGTGATGAAGTATCCACGGAAATAATGTTATGGTTGGGGGGTCACCACCACATGAGGAACTGTATGAAAGGGTCATGGCATTAGGAAGGTTGAGAACTGATGCTCTGGACACATATATTAAAGCCCACAAACACAAATACAAATATAAATATATATATTGCCATATTTATACAGTCATGGCAGAATGATTACTCAAATAAAAGTAGGATTGTTGTTTAAAAAAAGGAAGAAAAAAGGCCATAAAAGTAAACTGAAAAGCAAAACAAACTCACTGCCGATGAGCTGCTTCCAACTCACAGTGTGCCCCTGGAACCCTCCTCCTGGCAGCTAACAACATCTCCAAGATGCTCTAGGACTTGATAACAAGTGTGGGGCTGGCACTGGGCTGGGCAATGTTTTGTTCTCTTGTACACAGGGTCCCCATAAATTGGTACCATCTCAAAGGCACCTAACAACATAAGACATACAAGGAGTCCAGACAAGCACCAGCAGTAGGTTAAGCTTTGAACTTCTAAGCATAGATCCATTGTTCAAAACACTGGCCACTCAGTGGGAGCAAGATTGGTTGCCCACTTCCATGAATGTCGACAATCTTGGAAACTCTATGGGGCAGTTCTACCCCACCCTACCCTTCTGAGCCAGAAGAGAGTTGACGGCGATGGATTTGTTGAATTTATTAGCTCCAAGATAAAAAGGATGAGGCATAAAGCAATGAACA
Organism: Echinops telfairi; assembly: GCF_000313985.2. Taxonomy (NCBI): domain Eukaryota; kingdom Metazoa; phylum Chordata; class Mammalia; order Afrosoricida; family Tenrecidae; genus Echinops; species Echinops telfairi. The sequence goes on from NW_022106189.1 coordinate 27,992,352, forward strand.
GAAGGTTATTAAGGTAGAAACATTAGGCTCAAGAAAGAACCATGAATTTTTCATAGATTCCACTAAATTTTGCATTCTCACATAGCTCCCCTCATTTGATCAAATAATCCTTGCTTTAGTACCATAGAGTCATTCTCCTCATAGTGTCTCTAGATAGGTTTTCTGATGCTGTAATTTACTGGTGTAGGCAGCGTTACTTTTCTCCCCAGGAATGGCTAATCTATTAGAACCACAAATGTTATGGCTAGCAGTCTACAGTGCCACCAGGACGACGACCCGACCCATAGCCATTTATTAATTTTTACTTGAATGCATGGATATATGGAGAAATAGGCAAAACTTTTACAATAAATCTGTTTTATTCCCATTGAACACATAATGCAATGGACACACAGCTTAGTGGCTTCCCAAGGGCTACGTAGCTCCAGGCTGACAGAATTTTGCTTTGTTTTGTTTTTCATCTTAATAAACTCTGACTCCAACTAGGCTCTCTGGCTGTAAATTTTCCCATTTCAATCTTTTACTATAGCCCGGGCCTGCTCACAGAAACCTACAGTCCTGGGACTCATTGGCCAAATTTTATGTCAGACATCTTGCTATTGTTCCTCAACCATGGGTAAAGCTCTGAACTAAATTACATTTGGGCCCCAGTAACTCACCGATTCCTAGACACGTTAGAATTAGAAGGGACCTGGGAAGCCATTTACTCCAAAGTCCATGGTTCAGGAATGTGTGATGGAGAAAGAGCAGCTGTCAGAGAATGAAGGGTAGAGAGCCCTGCTCCACTTTCCTCTTCTCTGTAGCTTAGGGCACTACTCTAGACTAGATCTTGCCAAACATGACTCAAAGAAATGCCCAATGGACCCTGACTTGAGGACAGTTTCAAGCGTTGGGAGAAATAATGAAAGAAACCCAGTCTCTCCATTGTGTGCAAACAGGAGCATAGCTCCCCCGGGCATGGGCTCTGATGCCCACCAGATGCTGCCATGTGGACCACCCAGATGCTGAAAGAACATGATCAGAGACTGCCATATTGCTTTTGCTGCCCCCATCTCAGCCACCTCTTCACATCCTAAATCTCCTTATCATTGAATAAAGATAGACCCCTGTTTGGCTTCAGGACATGAAAGCCAGCTGGGCTGAAGTTCAAGGCCTGAGATGGACAGGGACCTGCTCTGTGTGTGGTCTTTCACATTCCACTTTCAGATTAGGCTAAAGACAGGGACCAGCTGCTGCTTCCTCCTCCTTTCCACCCCAACCCTCAGTTGTAAAGAAAAGTTTCATTCGTTTTCTACTAGCTTCAAATAAAGTTCAAGCCTCCTGTGCTTTCTCTGCATGTCGGTGTTGATTCTAGTATGGCACGCCCCACCCCTTTGATTAGAAACCCTGGGACACTTGTTTAACATTCTGACCCTACGACCCTGTGTTAGTCTGGGTAGACTAGACTGACAAATTCACTGACAATCATATATGTTTAATAGAGAACTTTATATCAAAGAGTAATTGTATATTCTGAAAACATCCCAGCCCGGTCCAGATCAAGTCCATAAGTCCGATATTAGCCTATATGTCCATTACCAGTCTATCAGTTCCTCTTCAGACTCACACAACCATGCAATGACGCCAAATGCAGGTAGATCATAGGCCAGTGGGTGGAAAGTCTTGTGTATCCAGTGGCAGTAGAAGCATCTCAACACTGGCGCCACGTGGCTTTTCCAGCTTACAGCAGTCAGCGTAAGACATGAAAAATATATATATATATTATTAAGTGCTCATAAGGGAGGGAGGATGGGGCGGGGGAGGAAATAAAATGAGGAGCTGATACCAAGGGCTCAAGTTGAAAGAAAATGTTTTGAAAATGATGATGGCAACATATGTACAAATGTGCTTGACACAATGGATGTATGGATGGATTGTGATAAGAACTGTAAGAGCCCACAGTAAAATTATTTTTTAAAAATCGGTTGTTTCCTTTTATCTTTCATTTCATCACTCATCCTTGCAAGAGATGAGAAGAGCCCATGGTTGCACCGTACGTGGCTGTTCACAAGGTTTGGAGCCCCAGTGACTACTCATCAAAGTAAGACGTAGGACCACAGAACAAAATGCGTATAAATGGTTGAGTGAGAAACCAATTGGCTCTGCACATCTTCACTCAAAAAGTAATTGGAAAAAACCAAAAAACTCCTACAACTTAACAACAAAAACACAAACAATCCAATAAAACAAAAAACTTAGTTGTGCACCATTTTTATCCATAGGGTCTGGAGATATCCTGGCTCTGCAGAAACAATACTATGTTGATTTGCATTAATCTGGACTGCATATTGCAACATGTATGGAGGTAGCTATTGTTGTGTTCCATTGAATCGGCTTAGAACAACCCTCCGTGACAGACGACAACAGCCACATGGGATCTTCTGGAGTATCTTCTTCATGGGAGTGGATCTCATGTTTCTTGCCCTCTGAGCTGTTGGGTGGGTTGAAACCCACCAATCATTTGGTAAGTACCTAAGTGCATAACATTTGTATCATTAGGACTTCTTTTTATATACCAATATTATGCCAGGGCAATGCTCTTTAGTCTACAGCACAAGACCCATTTGTGGGCATGAAATCAATTTAGTGGATCAAAAACATCTCAAAATGAAAACAATTCATTCAGAAGAGAATTGAATTCCAGATAGTAGAATGCACTGTGCATAAGACTACAGATCGATTTCTAAAACGTGTGTTTCAGGGATATGTATACATATGTGTCCTTGGTTGACATATCTAGTTTGTAATCAAACATTGACTGAGAATCCTTGGTCTGGGAAACTCCTGATGGTGATTGTTGGGCCTTGAGAGGAGAGCAATAGGAGGATTGTTGGCAGAGTCAGAGTTTGATTCCCAGCATCGTTCCAGTCAGAGTGCCGTAGGCAAGGAAAAGGGGGGAGATCGTGGGGTGGTTCTGGGATAAGGCCAAATAACCTGGAAAATTTACTGAAATCTGGAGAAAATCCTGAACCAAGAAAAACCATTAGGCAAACTCAATACATGACCTAGGGACAGAGTTAAGGTTAGCACCCGAGAGTCAAATCAGTGTCTGATCCTCAGGGGCAGAAGGTCCTGGAAATGGAGAATAAGCCAGGAACCTGGGAAATGCAAAAGTACGAACCAATCGGGATCAGGGAAATGCCAGAGAACACCATTGCCTTGTAATGTAGTGTGATAGTTAGGCCCTGTGTTGACTTGTTTCGACCAGTATTCTCATAGTTTGGTAGTTGAGGTCTCCCCTGTGAAGTGATCTATACCATGTAATCAACTCCATGATAGAATCTACTATGGGAGGCAAAGCATTTGGAAAAGAATTAGGGAGGAGTTCTGCCTCCTCTCTTAGGTTACCACTCTGCTGCAATTGGAAGGACATTTCCTTGAGTCTGCCGTACACTCCTATTTAAGTTGACTATGGGAAGACTTGCCTCTCTTCTTGCTAATCTAGAGCCTGCATCTGGCTCATAGACCTGTAATATTGCTAGCTAACCTTGGGAGTTATCAGTGGCCTGCCATATTGCCTGTGAACCTTGGGTTCATTCCACTGCAGTGATGAACCTGACTTACTGTCTAGTTCATCTTCTTGCTTCCTACTTTGACAGCTCAGCAGCTTTGTGGATCAGGAATGGCCATGAGCCTAACTTGCAAACCTTAGATTCATCCGCCTCTGCCTCCCCCAGCCTCTGGTCTTCCTGCTTCCTGCTTCATCTTAGTGATTCCTGGTTTATCTTAGTATTTGCTGGTTCATCTGCCCTGGCAGGTCCAGCTTAATTAATGTCTGACTCACAAATGTGAACTAGATAAGACGTAACTGCTTGGACAACTGTGTGAGTCACTTCTTGATATAAAAATCACACCTACATATAGTAAACGAAGGAAGCTGCAGTAGCCAGCTAGCAATTATCAGGGGCTTAGCAAGTGAGACCCAACTTCATAAGTGTATACATATATCTATCGTAACCATTCTACAGATGAGGGAACTGAGGGTGAGATACAGCAGTCCACTAAGGACTCCAAAGTATTTTTTAACACCAGGGCCCATTTGGCTCAAGAGAAAGGCCTGAAGAGAAAATAAATGCTGCTTCCTTGGCATCTGTATCCTAGGCCCTCACTCACCATCACTGTCTACTCTCCTGACCCTTCCAGCCTTAGGGTCCTCATTCTGGCCTTTCCCCCAAGGTGTCCTGAGCACATCCTTGCTATGCAGATCTCTATTGTAAGAGATCCTCCTGCCAATTGCTATGCGGTGCTGTGCTTTTTGATGTTGTCTGTCTGGAACTGGTGAGGAGCTGATAGAGTCTTGTTTGTTTAGCTTTTGCTGAAGGTCAGCACCAAGATTCACCGCCCTCGCTGGAGAACTGGCATTAATATTCAGATCCTCTCTCCAATATCAAAGGCTCCTTGTTAAGGGCTCTTCCACTCGCCATCAATGGCAGCTTTGTTTACTGCCTTAAGAATCTCTCAAAACCTTAACTGATACCTACTTAATGCATCCAATTAACAGAAGACTGGGCACATACTGGCTTAAGGGGAGAAAAATAGCACCCTAATTTTTCACGGGAATAATGTTTTATGGGGACATCTGTATCTGTTTGGTTGTAGATCTACAGGGGCATAAATGATATACTCGAGATGGGATTTTTCTTTCCTTGTTTCTTCTGGGCTTCCACTGATGCCTCTCCTCATGGCTACAAAAGGCTTACCATCACAACTTCTGCAGAAGGCAGGAGGCTTTGTGCTTCTCACGGAGCACTGCTGGATTTGACCGATGGCCTGCCCAGCCCTGCACCAACCACATGACCATGCTGATTGATGTGGCCCCACATGCAAATGTAGGAATGACCCAAAGTAATGCTCACCTTCTACCCACTGGGCCATTAGAAGATAGTTACAAGATAGCTCAAGGGATCCTAGGTGTCAAATGTTTCTGATCTCGAGAAGCTAGAAACTGTGCCCTGGAAGGACTTACATTCCCTAGTGGTTGCTGGAGGTCAAGAGTCAAGGCCTGGGCAGTCTGGCAGCTCTGGAGAAGTAGCAATGTCCCTTCATCATGGGACACACAACTTAAATTTAATAAGTAAAAATTAAATGTAATAAAAGAAAGCATAAGCATGTTTTTCAGAAGCTCAGAATTCCTCAAGCTCTGAGAAACCATGGGCACTTTTTGATCTCTTACTACATGTTAGCAAATTTCTAAGCAAGTACAATCATTAAGACCTTTGCTCTTCAGCCCCACCATGAACTCAGTGACAGAATTACCCCCCTTCTTAGACCAAGACATTGAGAGCTACTGAAGTAAAGTTACTTGCTCAATGACACACAGCTACTAAGCAGAGGAACTCGGATTTGAACTCAGGAAGTCTTGATCCCGAATTGATGTTTTTAATTACAATCCAATGTGTCTCTCCCGACTTGCATATTGGCTCTCTGATAATTAAAAATGAAAGTTTCAGGGAGTTATTTTCCTCCTGTGAGCTTTATCTTTTTTGTGTCCTTATTTTCATCCACACACTCACACACACACACACACACACACACACACACACACGCAGTATGGTTCACAAACTTGTATTTTTTCAATAGTCAATGTTTATTAAGCACTCTGTTTCAGGTACAGTTCTATGCACATGAATATTCATAATGCAGAACTCAGCAGCAGGTTAAAAGAAGACCAGAGTTCGCTGAAGAGCTTCAAATGACTCTCCACCTGGAAGCAAATGTTCAGTTTCTTTTCTCATTAATGGACTAAGAAACTATTTTCCACCTCTCTAATTAGCAAGGATTAAAAAATAAATAGTACCCACTCTTGGCAGAAGTAAGGGGAAGGACTTTGTCATGCATTCCTGGTGGGAGAGAAAATGTTTTTAACCCCAATGCAATGCAAATTTGGAAGCAGGTATCAAAAAAACCCTGAGTTTACCTTGGTCTTTGCTCTCAAAAACCCACTTCTAGTAAATTAACATTAAAAAGCTAAAGAGTCAGAGGAAAGAGGAAAGACTACTTGCTCTGGCTCTGGGAGATTTTCACTACAAAACTCTGTGTGTGTGTGTGTGTGTGTGTGTGTGTGTGTGTGTGTGTGTG
>NW_022106189.1:27999101-28000971 GCF_000313985.2 Echinops telfairi
CGGGGTGGCTTTCTGTCCTACAGTTACTGTCAGTTTATCCAACTGTGATTGGGAATCCATTCAACCCCAATGGGTGCTAAGTGTTTGCTCTCTCTGTCTGTCTGTCTGTCTGTCTCTCTCTCTCTCTCTCTCTCTCTCTCTTTCTCTCAGCAGGACCAGGCAAAATTTCACCTCCTTCTTTAAGGGAGCAGCTGAATGATTCAACCCACACCTTTTTTGTTAGCAGCCAAACTTCCAAACACTGCCCCCAAGCTTTCTTATTTAAAGGTGTAGAGCTGCTGACGGTTTGGGACTGCTGGCTATTAAGAGGGAAGCCCAAGGCTTAACCACTATACCACCTTGTGTTATCTGTGGTGAAAATTTTTTTTAAAAAATCAATTTGCAGCATAGGGAAGTCAGCACAATAGGAGGCAAAGGAAAACACTCAGATGTATTCTAGAGAAAGGACAACGAAGGTGAATACAAAAGAGCTCTGGTGGTGTAGTGGGTTATATGTTGGGCTATTAACGCCAAGGTCAGCAGTTCAAAACCACCAGCTGGTCCAAGGGATAAAGATGAGGCTCTCTAGTTCCTTAAAGATTTGCAGCTCTGGAAACCCACAGGTGCAGTTCTACTCTGATGAAAACAACTTGATGGAAGTGTTTTTGCGTTTTATTTTGTTTTGCTTTAGGGTGAATAGTATAGCATACATAATTCTGCAACAAAAATAAAAGCAAGCAGTAATTTGTGAATGGATCCATAAGCAGGTATGTATGCTAAAAATGTGTGGGAGGTCATGTGCGACTACTTCCTTGCACATATCTAGGTACAGCTGTGAATATTTCTGCATATGTATTTGTATGTATTATGTGTATATTCATATACAAATGACATTAATAAAGTATTTGATAGCCCCGAGGTGTTTACAAGCGTTAGTGAATAACAGAGCTGGTTCAGTGGTCAGTGGCTAAGCGAAGGTGATCAGTTCAAACCCACCAGAAGTACCTCAGAAGATAGGCCTGGTGGAAAGTCCTGAAAAACATTTCTTTAGTTGTTCCAAAGGAATGTTATTTTCAATTTACATTTAACTTAGGAAACATCTGTTTTCTTTTTGTTTTGTCTTGTGTTTTACCCATCACGTAGATCTTTGATTTTTTTAACTTCGAAGTCCACTCATTTACTTTTCTGACAGACTTTGAAGCCTGTGTGTCTACAAAGTGAGTATTCTAGACTGACTTGAAAATTAGAAAATAGAAAACTGGGTTACCAAAGTGAAATTGTGTGTGTGTGTGTGTGTGTGATTTCATTTGTGCAGACTACTGTGTGTTTGTTATCACCCAACATCCTGTTGGGATCACGTTGCTCTGTTTATAACAGAAATTGTACTTTCCAATAGAAAACTGAGTTCTGAACACTGCTAGACACCGCCCATGAGCTCGCCTCTCAATCCCAGAAGCCATGCTGCACGAAAGCCCGGCTTCTCGCCCACATTCTGTATGACAGAAGATCCTGAGAGCCCATGGGCTTCGGAGGTCTCCGTGGGGTTCTAGATTAGTCCGTGTCAGAAGCTGGGTTCAAATGCAGGTCTATCAGGTGCCGTGAGCAGCAGCCACTTCAGAATACTCCCTTCCTGCCCCTGGTCCCCTGAGCCTCCGGCAGCAGATCGGAGCCTGCGGTCCCTCTCCCTACCTGTCTGTGAATGGTCCTGTTTGGTGGCATCGCTTCCATCTCTCAGCCACAGCGAAGGCATGTCACTAGTGAGGCACGGGGAACAAACATGAACCGTGGGTAGCGGCTCTCCTGCAAGCTGCCTAATTGGGATGTATGGGTCACTGTGATAACAGGTCCCCATACCAAATTCCTGAGGTTGCTCTTGAACTCTTAAAAAATG
>NW_022106189.1:28001191-28008023 GCF_000313985.2 Echinops telfairi
GTGAAAGTCTACAGTGCCAAGTCATGTTTGCTTTTTGCTAATTGAGACCCGGAGTGGATCAAGTTCAACCTTCTGGTGCAGCATCTTTGGAGAGCCATTCTTGGTGCCTGGGGCTCGTTGGCCTGTTTCCCTCAGCACCACCCCCCACCTCCGATTGCCAGTTTAATGTGCTGATGATGTCTGATCCCAGCTCGGATAGTGCCACCCTAGGTGACTTTTGTCACTCTTTCCAGTCAGGTGGCCGTGAAAAAGAGGAAGGCTGTCACTGAGATGTACTGACACAGTGGCTGCAACAGTGAGCTCTGGCATGGGGACAGTTGTGAGGATGACGCAGGCCCCTGTGCTCCGTCATTCTTTTGTGCCTATAGCTGGTCGCTATGGGTGGAAATTGGCTCTATAGCACCTGACAACACCAGTCAGCTGAGAAGGAAAACCCATACTGACCATGGTCATAACAGCACCTACTGCTCTGGTGGCACAGTGGTTCAGCACCGGGCTGTTAACCACAAGGTCAGCAGTTTGAAACCAGCAGCCACTCTGTGGGAGAAAGAGGGGCTTTCTACTCCAGTAGAGAGCTACACTCTCAGAAACTCACAGGGGCAGTTCTACTTTTTTCCAGAAGGGCCACCATGAATCAGCATTAGCAGTAAGTTTGAGAGTGTTTGGCAGCTACTCAGCTCCGCCTAGGACTTCATAGATGTGAAAAAGCCTTGTGCTAATTTGATCTAAAAACCGATAGCCCAAAAGGGAGCCAGGAGCAACCTCATCTCATCGCTGAGAACTGCGATGCGTGGGAGTCACTTGGCCAAGATCAGAAAGGTCTGATTTGGACTATGGACATAGTTGTTTTGACCATAGGGGTTTTCTTCTTTTTTTCTTACTTTCCCCCTCTACTTCTCTTCCTCCTGGTCTTATTCTACCTCTCCCCTTCCTCCTTCCTTTTCCTCTCCCTCTCCTGCTCCTCTTCCTCTTCCACCTCTCCTCCTCTTTGCTGCATCTTAGTGTCTGATCATCACAATAGGATTGTAGGGCATTATTTGTGTGGACAATGTTATGCCCATTGACCCAGATGTTTCCACAGACCATGGTCCTAAGTTCCCAAATCCAGTGACCCATTCCCTCAAGGAATTTGATTATGGCTCAAATGTTTTCATAGAATGTTATGCTCTATCATGTCCATGTATATAGTTGCAGCACATATAAAGGCATATGTAGAAATAGACTCTGGAAAGCCTATAGGAGAGGGTAACTCCACCAAAATGGATTTTTTCCAAAGCTATGTATTTACATTTTTTTCTAAAACAACTTTATCACCTTCAAAATACTCTCCATTACCAAATACATTTATCACATATGTAATTCTATTCTTGGAAACAATTTTCAAACTCATCTGGCTGGCTGGCTGACAGCATCTCTGTCATTTTTTCCCCCCTCACCTCTTACACATCATCAAATCACTGCCCTTTTCTGTACCTCCTCATCTGTGGAAACAAAAAGAAGTCGCATGGAATGAGGTCAGGCAAGTAAGGAGCAAGAGAGGTATGCTGTTTTTTGCCAAAAACTGGCACACTGAGATGACTGAACAAGCAGGTATATCATCATGGTTGTAAAACCAATCTCCCATCTGCCACAAATCAGGGCTTTTTTGTTGCACACTGTTATACAATCTTTTCAGAATCTCCAACTAGAAAGCTTGATTAGCAGTCTGATCTAGTGGGACGGACTTCATATTCACTAAGAAGCAACATTTTTGTCCATTGGGGAAGTTGATGGATATCCAGAATGAGTGGTTTGTCCTCAATCAACATTTCATCTTCTTTGAAGTGGGTGGTTACCAGTACACTTAAGTTCTACCCATAGCGCTGTCCTTTCAAACTGTGTTCACCATCACAACAGTTTCTGTGGCATTTTTCCTGGGCAGAAAACAAAATTTCACAGCCACATGTTGTTCTCTTAAATTGGCCATCACAAAAAAGTGAGGTTCAAGTGAAATTACTTTTATGAAAAGATTCACTGTGACCAGAGAGAACCTTCCCAGGTGATGCCACTAGATGCACTAACTCAGAGTGAGTTGCTTGATGCTCTCCTAGTGGGGGAAAATGCACACTATGAAAACTCTGCCCAGTGTAATTCCAGTGTTGGGGGGCTACCCCATAGTATATTTTAGTGTGGTTCCCTTTGTGTTACCATTAATGTGCTTATTAAGATATTATTGTAATTACATACAGACAGAAGCAGATAGAAAGATAAAATGAATTTAGAAGTATTTGAGAAAGTGAAAACATTTGAGCCAGACCTTGATGACAATCACCAAGAATATTTTCTGGAAGAGAGGACATGGAATATAGTGAAAGCAATCATTGAAGGCAAGAATGTGGGTCACATAGATGGAGAAGTCTGGGTTGATAGACCTTACTGTATTATTGATATAACCTCGCAATACTGGTTTTCCTGCCCAGCCAATTGCACCCACGTACTCTGCCCAAAACCATAGAAGTCTCTCTCCATCTCTTTGTTCCCTTCTAGGTCAGTCTAATCCATCACCGCCCTTCCATGGACACCTGGCCGATCGCTTGTCATCACTAAGACTTCTGGTCTCACTTGCTCCAGCAAGGCCATTTCACCTCAAATTCTGTCTTCCATACAGTGCCAAGGTAAGCCTCCTTACAGCTAGACCAGGTGACTTACCTCCTCTGCCTTCCACCTTTCCGTATTTGTTGTTGTTCGTTGCCACTCCGTCAGCTCCGACTCAAGGAGACCTGATGCATAACAGAATGAAATGGTCCCCAGGCGTGTTTTCTTGATATTTTTGGTGTGTTTGAGTTTGTTGTTCTGGCTTTTGTGTCAGCCCAACTCCTGGAGTCAGTCAACCTCGTCTCAGTGAGCTTAGGGTACACATGATTGATTCAGCAACCTGTTAAAATATATTAATGGCATAAATGTTGTGTTTCCAAAGAAGTGATTAGGTTTTGAATAGAAACATTTAGAGATGACATGTTCTGAGTTCTGCTACAGAGGAAATGGAACAAAGGGAGTTCACAGTCTTATTGTCGGGCACAATAAGACTGGTCATGAATCGCTCACTAATTGTCGTATTATTCATTACCATAGGGCAGTTCATTACACTATGTTCTCAACTTTAACAATGTTCATAGAACAGTAAAACAAACAAAAACTCCCTGTGATTTCTCATTGCAACCACAATAAAACATCATTTTCCAACCAGAGTCTACAAACCTGCATTGAATCTGTCTCTGGGGGCCTCTTCAAACCCTTCCCTATCCTTGGTCACTCAATTTATGAGCCACTGGCCTCCTTGCCTGTGAAAATGCCGAACTCTTCGGTCCCCAGATCTTTCCGCTCCCACCTCCCTCTGTGTGGATTCTCTTTCTCTTCCCCCAGCAGCCACTCGCCCTGATCATGAAGTGTGGCCTCAATGACTCCTCTAGATCGATCCCTTCTCCCCTCAGACTGTGCTGTGCACCACCCACAACCACTCACCGTAAAGTGAATTCTGACTCCTGGCAGCCCTGCGTGTGTCGGAGGAGAACTATGCTCTGCAGGGAGCTGGTTTTGCAGAAGTAGATTTTCAAGCCTTTCTTCCAATGTGCCTCTAGGTCAGCATTTCTCAACTTATGGGTCATGACCCCTTTGGGGGTTGAACAACCCTTTCACAGAAGTTGCCTAAGATCATCGGAAAGTACATATTTCCCATGGTTGGGGATCCGCACCACACGAGGAACTGTGGTGCACTGGAACAACAGAGTGTTCCATTAGCATCCCAGCACTTAATCTTTGCACCACCCAGGAGCTATCCCCCAACTCTCCCTCGTGACTGTTTTCTCTTCAGAAGCACTTAAAATGGTTTATCCGTTTGCCTACACATTCATTACTTCAATCTACCACATTGCAGTGGAATCGCCTGGGAGCCAGGGACTTCGTCTTGTTCATCCCAGTTACACTGTGTGATAGCAAGGTTTTGTGTCAACTCAACTGGGCCATGATTCCCAGTGGATTGGGAATTATGGCCTAGTAACACTCCATGGCATGATTGCACACAAGGCAATTAGCTCCATAATAGGTACATAATAGGAGCATCCAATTGGTTATATAAATAAGGTCTAATGCAACCCCCTTACTTAGGTCACAGCTCTGGTGCAATGGAAAGGAATTTCCTCTCAGGTGTTGACTAGTTCTTGTAGAACTGAATGCTGTGGAGAATGTTGCTGGTATGGCTTCTCTAGAAAACTCAGCCTCACACACCTTGGAAGTTTGATCCCAGGACTTGGGACACCAAAAGTCCAACCACAATGGGCCAATATCCTGTCAGATGAACTTCCCTGATCAAAATACCATTAATGCCTCAGTTAAGAAACCTCAACCAGACAGTGGCAGTGAAGGGTGGGGTGACATCAGAGAGCATAATATGGTATGAAAATCAAGAGGAAAATGGGGAAAGGTCTTTGACATCATCTCAAGCGATCCACTTAGGGAAGCTGTGTTAGTGGGTAGCACACAACAACATAAATTTAGCATGTCGCGCAGTTAGTAGGTTAGAAATCCAGCGGGCCCAATGAGATCCTCTGTCTGTTGATTATCAAGGCTGAGCTAGAGCTTACTGTGAAAGCACTGGTTTGGGGAGGCTGTGGTCTATAGTATTGTGTTAGTCTGGGTATATTATAGAAACAAATCTACAGAAACTCATGTATAAGAGAGAGTTTTATATAAAGGTTAAGTGCACATTAATAAAACATCCCAACCCTGGGCTACCCAAGCCTACAAGTCCAACATTAGCCCATATGTCCAACACCAATCCACAAAGTCTTCCTCCATCTCACAAAACACACACTATGACACTGACTGCAGGAGGAAAGCCGATTCAGTGAGCATGTAAGCATGTCAGCACTGGCAGGGGTATCCATACAGCTGCTCCAGCACCCAGGACTGCATCCGGGTAGGTTCATGTGGCTTCTCCTTGGGGGTGTCTAGCAGGAAGTGAGCCTTGCCAGTTTGAAGCAGGTAACTGGCTAAGGCAGCTGCATCCTGGTCCGACCATCACAAAGCAAGAGACCCGAGAACTCGAAAGGTGAGGCTCACAGAGCCATTTATCTCTCTGCCCTTCCATTAACCCCACATGTGTTTATCGGCCTGGTTGGCACCACTAACTACCTCAAGTATGAACTGTGATAATCCTCCATAGTGTGACTTAATACAATATAATTTTGAGTCTTGATAAAAGTTCAGATGCCATTTGAGAGTTTTAGGTTACTTCAAAAAAAAATGACTATGCTTAGACAATCTGGGCAAGGCCAGGAGCAGCAATTTACCCTCAGAGATAATGCAATTGAAAGTAGATTACAACTCCTGGGCAAACCCTGGCTGGGAGAGGTTTGCCTTAAGAAATTTGCTTCCTAGTGTTCTTAATGATTTGCTGAAAATTGTTGTATATTATGTATCTCTCTCTCTCACTGCCTTCAGGGTCAATGCCAACCCATAGCAACCCTATAAGATAGAGTAGAATTGCCCCTGGGAGTGTCTGAGACAAACTCCGTTGGGACATAAAACACCTCATTTTTCTCCCAGCAGGTTACCTAGTTTAAGTTAAATGTTGAAAACGTGAAGTTCTGGTGACAATGACTTAGGGACGCATGGTCATGAGTCATACCCCATGTAGAAATCCCCAAAGCAATCTAAAAGCCTTTTAAACCTAGTGCACGTATTCCAATCATGGTTCTCCCCACCCCACTCTTTGATTCTGTAGTCTATCCATGCTGGTTGTACCAGCCAGCCATCAGTCATGGTCTTGTGATGATTTGCTTTTGTTCTCGATGGTTTTTATGAGCCTTATGAATCGGCAGACGAAATGCAGCCTTCATACGGTGTTCATGCTGATGGTTTGTCTCATCAGGGTGATGGTATTTTTTCATTCTTTTCCTACTTAAGACACAATAGTCCCTCCATAAAGACAAGGACACTTAGTGACACTGCGGAGAAGAGGTTGGACTGCTAACTGCAAGGTCAGAGGCTAAAACCCATCAGTCCCTCCGTGGGAGAAAGATGAGGCTGTCTGCTCCCGTGAGGATTTATACTGGTAGAAACTCTGTGTCATGGCATCAGGAGTTGGAATTAGCTTGATAGCAGAGGGTTTGGTTTGGGGTTTGTATTCTTGGGTGCCAGGGCTAGGGCATGGACATTTGGGAGTGCCAGTCGGCCTATTAGTAGTTTTCTGTTTTGCTCTTAGCAACTCTTTCTTCTGACCTTGGCTTGTGTAGCGCCTCCTCAGTCACATTTTGAGTGGCCCCTGCTCTGAGGCCCGTCCTCCGGCGCTCTCTCTGACCTTGTTCTGCTTCCGTTCATTGGGCCTCAGCTCAAGGATGTCAGCCTTCAGTGTGGATTACAACGCAGTGCAAACAACGCCCACACCCTCACAACTGCAGCCATAGGTAACAGTATGGTGATTGGAGAAAAGGTGGATGTTGTCAGAGATTTTGTCTTGCTTGGTCCACAATCAATGCTCATGGAAGCAGCAGTCAAGAGATTAAAAGACGAGTTACGTTAGGTACATCTGCTGCACAAAACCTCTTTAGAATATTGAAACAGAAGGATGTTACCGTTTTAAAATGTTTTTCTGACACCCCATCAGACTCAACTAGAAAACACTCATAAAGGTTAACAAACAGACCTTGAACTAGGTCTGTTTCTTTTCTTTTGGGTCTGTAGGCTTTTCTTTTGGGGGATCGTTGGATTTTGTTGTTATTATTATTGTTTTAATTTCTTTCATTGCTCTGTTTTGCTCTGTCTTGTGTTTGTGCATATTATTATCTCTGCATGT
>NW_022106189.1:28011699-28012659 GCF_000313985.2 Echinops telfairi
TGTCTCATTTCTGGGGAGAATTTATGAGGGGAGCACGTGCCAGGGGGCCTGGAGAGTGTCTCTCCCCGAAGCAGATGCTGCCGATCCCCACACAGAAGTCCCCTCACTCTCCAGCTCGCCCAGGGATGCCCGCCAGATGGCCACAGCTGAATCCACAGCGGAAGCCTAGTCTGCTCTTGGCACCACCACCTCCCTGTGGAGCAGCTCGTGGACCTGAGGTGATCTGGCAGGGCCTCAACTACACATGAACAATGTTGAACGAGGCTTCCGCTGGGCCAAGAGCCACGCTAAGTGGTTTGCAGGCAGTCACTCAACCTTCCCCATGTCCTTCAGAGGGTAGGGTGTCACTCGTGTCCATTTCAGACAGAGGGCAACTAAGGCGAGGGGGAGACTCTGCACTTTGTTGATGCTCAGGCAGTCCATATCAGGCCGAGCTGCAGTTAGATGTGCCTCTGGAGTCTGTGATGTTGGGCAATATATGATGCAGGGGTCATAGCTGATATCCAGAGCCAATTAGCCCTTTCACCGGGGCTCCATGGCAGATGGTCTGACGTGAACACTGGCTCAGATGTGTCTCGGTTTGAGGAGTGGCTTCCATTGAACCACACTCATTTACAGGTCAGTGGCCCAGAAAGAGTTGCCTCCTGGGGAGTGGCATGCAAAGCTGGCATGCGGAAAATGGAAACTGTCATCATCCTGGAGCCCAGAGAAGCCTGGAAAGGGTGCCAACAGCCTGGTAGCAGTGGACCCAGAAGAGGAGGTGTGCCGGGCGGTGGGGAAGGGAGAATGTGAGGCTCAGCTTCCAAAGACTGAGTTCCCAGTACAGAGTGGCACATCGAGGGCAGTTCCTTTGCTGCCACAGGGCCTGAGGTCATCAACAAGGACACAAATGACCAGCTCTCTGTGTGCACAGGATGCAACCTTCCTCACCGAGAAGAAATGCAGCAAGCTCAGATTCTG
>NW_022106189.1:28014453-28015512 GCF_000313985.2 Echinops telfairi
AGATTGTCAGCCTCAGAAATGCACACGGGCAGTTCTGCGCTCCCTACCGGGGCTGCCATGCGTTGGGATGTACTCTGTGATGGTGACTTGAGCCATGGTTCGGAAAACGCAAATATATATAAATCATACAACATGGCAGAATGCCGAGGTTCACACCTCAGGATTGCCTTTCATGAAGCAGGATTCCTGGAACAGACTGCTTGCCAGCACTTGGGGTTACAGCAGCACTTTTCTTCGAGGGCTGAGAATGCAATGGGGTACTCTCCATCCGAAGCCTAATGAAGCTCCAGGAGTACTAGAGTCTCAGGATAACATGGCTGAATGTGATAATGGCCCTTTTGCAACATGAAGGTGTTGAGAGGGTGGCACTACGCCCCCATCCAGGAGGCCTAAGCCAAAGCCCTGGACACAGACCATCCTCGGATAGGAGCCTGGGAACCGACTCTCCCACTCTCATTCTGTTGCCTAGTTGTTCCTCTTTACCAGAATAGTGCTGGGCATCCCGTGACGGACTTGCACATGTGTGGCCACCACATGACACCCAGCCACATCCACTTCTATTTCTACTCTTGGGGTGGAGGGAACGGGGTGTCCTTCAATTGCTGAATGGGAGAGAAGGGTGTATGTGGCCCATGTCTCCTGCACAGGCTGTGATGGGTGCCTCACACCTACAGCAGAATCCGAGCTTGCTCCATATATATATATGACATATCACTGTTCTCCAGATGCTAAAACTGAGTCTAACAAATATTAAGGTAGATCTTGAAACCAGACATTAAGAAGTTCAGTGATCTCAGAGCTGCTCTGCTAATATTCAGCAGTCATACAATCATTGCCACAAATATAATGGATGCTCAACTTCCACTTATTATTCACCTGAAGAGCCATGACTCCCAGGCTCCAGTTCACCCGGACCTCTCATTCTTGATCTACTTCCCATCCTTCTCTCAGGATGACCCTTTGAATTACATGGTGACGGTGATGATGATTTTGTTATTGACCCTAGACCCTGACTTTTGATACTGCTTTTCTAGCGTCAATCCTGACTTTCTGATCTTA
>NW_022106189.1:28017202-28019167 GCF_000313985.2 Echinops telfairi
TGTGGAAAATATTAAAGACAGACAGCAGGACACAAGGGCTCCTCATCTCATCTCAGGACTGAGAGGGTGAATGGATTTTCCAAATGGGTATATATAATGAGGCTTACATTAAGCATATGCATCATACAGCCAACATATTACACAGTCAATGGGTAATGCCATAAGCAAGTAACATAATAAACCAGCAGTGAGGGGAGTCATCGTCTTGACCTAGTGCTAGTGACCTCAAAAGCCCCTCAGCCCTCCCCAGGGGTTTGCTACATTTTACGGTGGGTCACCACAGACTCTGATTCCGATTATCTACAGATGACCTCCAGGTATAGCGAGTAGCCAGACACAGAAATGAGTCATCTTATATGGCAGCTCCTTTATGACTGTTCCTTTATTGGGGGGGGTGGGGGGAGTTGGAGGAACTGTGTCTGGTCATGAGAATGCTGATTAAGATTTATTTATATCTCATATCCGTGAGGGTCTTCCCCCACTGGAGTTGACTTTCTAGACCTGTAATTATGAGCATGGAGGGTTTCGCTGCATTACATTCTCATCCAGTCCCTCCGTGTACCGCAATTCCCCCTTTTGTACTATGTATTAAATTCGAAAGGGCTACGTAAGTGGCATGGCTTTTTCTCTACACTCTGAGTCTTTCTGCAGAAACTGCAAGCAGTTAGAAGGCCCGAAATGGTAACAATAAGCAAAACAGTCAATCCAGAGCCAAGCCTGCACAATAGGCTTAGAACGCAGGCATGATGGTCCAAACCTTCTAAACCACCTACCAATTTTTTGGTCACATCTGTGCAAGGGGATGCTTTCTACTCATCCTGAAAAGTATTGAAGATCTCCCTTTTTAGCTATATGATACCTAATGAGATGTTTACCGTAAATCCCTGCAAATGGCTTCTAATTAAGGACCAATTGTGTATGGTTTCATTATATGGATAAGGGGCTACACAGAATATATACTATTCCAGTTACATTTCAGCATCAATAGCTGCTGCATGTCTAAACTCTGAACAGTCTGTTGTAGTTCAGCTGTCTTCTTCTCTTCCAGTTCATCATCCACCTTTACCTGAGGGACCTAGAGGAGATGAGTGCCCATATACAAATTTCGGTTTTGATAAGAGTCCTAGGGTGTTTCTCTCGCAATGGTACCTGTGGTAGAAACAGTCATAAGTCTCAGAAGCGCAACAATTGCCATTCTCAAGAGTCAGTGATCTTGATGTTTCTGATCATGTCTGTAACAGGGGACAGATCTTTTCGATGTGTCTGATAACGTCTGCTAAGGGAGGCGAGGTCTCTGAGCCGTCTTCCCATGCCCCATGCCACGTCCTCAGCTGCCTCCTGGCCTGCATTCACTGGAGATGTCCATCGATACTCTCCTTCCCCTGTGGAAATATAAATAAATTTCCCCTCTCAAGAATGGTTTAGCAAACCCTAGTCCCAAATGCAATTTTTGTCTTTCCACCAGTTCTTCTCATGGTCAGTTTTCTCTATGAGGGTGGGGAAATATCTTTTTGCTTTAGATATTTTAAAAAATTTTGTTAAAGGGGAAAAAAACTAGGGGTTAATGAAGCTGAATGAAATTTGTCACATATGATCTCCCCCTTCTGTTTCAGTGATTGAGATTTTAAACTGCCATCATTAATTGCCAAAAGTTTGTTTGATGTTAAATTTGTTAAACCAGTTTAACAGGCTATATTCGCATGCAAATTTTAGTTAATTTCTCTTGGAGAAGAGAGGAAAATTAACACACTGATAGTGTACAAAAAACTGTCTCATTATCATGAAGTGTTCAACCTTTTTGACACACACAGGAGAAATCTATGAGCTGAAAATATGATGGCCATTTTTTTTTGGCTTTTTCTGAATTATTTCATATAACTAATCTCTTTCCACTAAGTTTATAAGATTAAGTGTGACTACAGGCTTAATAAAACCGTATTGCCCTTTAGTCTCTACACACTGTAG
>NW_022106189.1:28020291-28024454 GCF_000313985.2 Echinops telfairi
TGTGTATATGTAAATATACATAGGGATATATGTCTATGTACATATATTTATAGATTAAGTATTAAGGTAGCAGACAGATATTGAGCCTCTACTCAAGTCCTCCCTCAACACAAAAACACTTTGTTCTAATAACCTGGCATTCTCTGATGCTCAGCTTCCTGATATGTTTGCTGAAGAAAAAATGAGTGCACAAGAAAATGTGGTGAAGAAAGCTGATGGTGCCTGGCTATCAAAAGATAGAGCATCTGGGGTCTTAAAAGCTTGAAGATAAACAAGCAGCCATCTAGCTGAAAAGCAACAAAGCCCACATGGAAGAAGCACACCAACCCATGTAATCACAAGGTGTCAATGGGATCAGTTATCAGAAGACACCCCCCAAAAAATAATCAGTTTGATGTGAATGAGGGGGTTCAGAATAGAGACTCAAAGTCCATCTGTAGGCAATTGAACATCGCCTCGCAGAAGGTCACAAGGAAAGGATGAGCCAGTCAGGGTGCAGTATAGCGCAGAAGAAACACACAACCTCTTAAGTCTTTAATGCTTCCTCCCCGCCCCTCACCATCCCCACTATCATGACCCCAGTTCTACCTTAAAAATCTGGCTAGACCAGAGCATGTACACTGATACAGATAAGAGCTTTTGACACGCAGAATCCAGGACAGATAAACCCCTAAGGACCAATAATAAGAGTAGGAATACTTGATAGTGGTAGAAGGGGGGGGAAAGAAAGAGGAAACTAAATGCAATTACCAACATACAACCCCCTCACCCAGGGGGGCAAACAACAGAATGTGGGTGAAGGGAGTAGCAGATGGGTAAAATATTAAAATAAAAATAATTTATAAATGATCAAGGGTTCAAGTTGGTGGGATGGTAGGGGAGTGTGGTAGTTACACAATCTGGTGTCAATTTGGGACTTGAGAGGATTAAAAATGAAAGGGTGGAGTCTAGTCTGTCAATTGGGTCATAGCCAATGAGGCCTCTGTATGGGCTTGGCCTTCTCCTGAGGACTCTAGGGACTCAGATATTCTTCCTTGAAGGTGGGACACACTCTCTCTCTTGGCTCACTCATTTTGAGACATCCCTGAGGAGAAGCCACATGGACCTATCCTGATGCAGCCAGAATCCTGGACCTGGAGAAGCCATGTGGAGACCACCTGCCATTGCTGAGATGCTTACAACACCACTGGATCCCCAAGACATATCACCCACTAGCCAGTGATCTTCCTGCATTCAGCATCATTGCATGTGTTTCATAAGTCTGAAGAGGACTTTATAGATTGGTATTGGGCATATGAGCTAATATCAGACTGGTGGACTTGATCTGGACAGAGCTAAGATGCTTCTCAATATTCAATTGCTCTTGTATATAAAGCTCTTTCTCATACACATATAAGTCTCCCTGGATTTGTTTCTCTAGTCTACCCAGACTAACACAGGAAGGGAGGGGAAAAAAGAGGGACTGATATCAAGGGCTTAAGTAGAAAGAAAATGTTTTGGAAATGGTGGTGGCAACATATGTACAAATGTGCTTGACACAATTGATGTGTGGCTTGTTATAAGAGTTTTCAGAGCCACCACCCCTACCCCCTCCCCCGCTCAATAGATTATTAAAATAAAAACAAAAATATTGATAATAATTAATTAATTAATTAATGTTTTTTAAATGACTGTATGTCCAGTTGGACAGGAATTACACTCTCTGGGCTCTGTTGGGTGGGCCTCAAAGCACTCCCTGAGCCATTCACAGCGTTGAGTTCCATGCGGTGCGTTATAGGCCTTCTCTCTGGGAATGTCAGACCTTCCTGAAGTTCAAGCGTTTTTTCCTTTAGTTTAAAATAATTGGCCACAACTGCTTGCTTGATATCCTTTAGCACTTTCCCTTGAAAGAGATAGTATCATCATGACCTTCTCATTCCTTGTGGATTGTTGACCCCGTGGTGGTCTTTTGACCCGGGGGACAGGGAAAGCCAGCCTGGTCTTCAGATCCCCTCGTTTTGAAATTCTCTTCTCTGTCCTTGAAAATGAAGGTGCTTTTCTGCTCTGTCCTGTCGGGCACTCTGGTCTTTGCGATAATCCTCTTCTAAGGCTTTTTCCTCTCTGGGTCCCCAGGTCGTGCACTCATCTTGGGGCGCAGAGACTTTAAGCATGAGGTTTTGTTTGGGGTTGAAACCCGCTCTTGTAGTTTCTTCTAAAACTTCCTCATATTCACTCAGAGATATTTAGTCTCTTTTTATCATTTTGGATAGCTTATACAAGACTTTTGATGCACTGATTATCCTCTTTCTTTTCCAATTCCTCTATCTGTAGCGGTTCTAAAATCCTCTTAACTTGTGCCCAGAGAGACCAGTTCTCCATGTGGATAGCCTCCCCTGTCCTGTAAGCTTTGCTTAAAGTCTAGTGACCTTTCCCTAGGTCCCCAGATCTAAGATTCCTTCCGCAGGAAACCGTGGATTGTGCTTTTTCACCACTTGTAGAAATTCTTTCATTTTTCTTTTCATTATTGCTACACCCTGATGTTTTAACACATGAGTGAGCAAAATACAGTTACTTTCAGGATCAGACTTACTTTTACGTGGCCCCATAAACCTGTTATATATTTCTTCATCCCCCAACCGAATTCTCACTTCAAAACCTCGGCGGGTTGAAAAGCCATTGTGCAGGGATTTGGTTCTCCAATTGAAGGGGTTCTTTCCTTGAAGTTCCCATTTGCAGTGCCGGCTGTCAGGGTACTGGGGTCTCCAACACTCAAATGGGTCCTCAGGAGCAACTTTATGATTGTGGACAGTATTAAAGACAGACAGCAGGACACAAGGGCTCCTTGTCGCATGTCAGGACTGAGAGGGTGAACGGATTTTTCAATGGGTATATATAATGAGGCTTACATTAAGCATATGCATCATACAGCCAACATATTACATAGTCAATAGGTAATACCATAAGCAAGTAACATAATAAACCAGCATAGAGGTGAGTCATCGTCCTGACCTCGTGCTAGTTGACCTCAAAAGCCCCTCAACTCTCCTCAGGGGTTTACTACATTTTACAGTGTGTTCACCTATAGAATCTGATTCCTATTTTCTATAGATAACCTCCAGGTATAGTGACTAGCCAAGGACAGGAACAATTCATCTTATATGGTAACTCCTTTATGACTGCTCCTTTAGGGGGTCCGGGGGGTTATTGGAGGAACTGTGTTCAGTCATGAGAATGTATTAAGATTTATTTATATCTCATAACTGTGAGTGTCTTCCCCCACCGGAGTCGGCTTTCCAGACGTGTAATTATGAGCATGGAGGATTTCGCTGCATGGCATTCTCATCCAGCCCCTCAGAGTACCACAGGCTTGCATTTGTTTGAAGCAAGCACTAAGTTTTATGAATTTTCCACCTATTGCTCCAGAGACCTCCCTAAATTGAAACAGGAATGCTTACATCATCCAACTGCCCCCACAAGCAGAGCGAACTCCATTGATTGTGATTGTGAACGAAGCCTCCCAACCAACCAGCAATGTTTTTAAGAAGGCAAGCACAGGTTAGTAGCTGTGCATGTGTGCATACATGTTCATCTTAGCTGTGACATAGAAATGCCCTTAGTGAGTCTGAGGAAGAAGGCTCGTATACGTTTTGAGGACCGTGTCATCTAAGCACTCACTAGATAAATATTTATTAAGCATATTCATAGGATCCTTGGTGGCACAGTAGGTTACACAATGGGCTGCTAAGCACAAGGTCAACCCTTCAAATTCACCAGCTACTCTATAGGAGAAACGGCAGACTTTCTACTCCTGTAAATAGTTATAGACCCGGCAACCCACAAGTGCAGTTATACCCTGTCCTATTGGGTCACTATGAGTTGGAATGGACTTCATGGCAGAAGGCAGCATGTTTATTTAGCATCTACTATGTGCAAGACACTGCTCTCACCTCTGGGACATTATGGAATGACAAAACCTTAGTCTGTCTCTCCTAAATGATCTCTAATGGAATAAAGTTAAAATCACCTTGCGATACACAAGCATTAGCCCCGTCACGGTGCATTTGTCTGAATCCTATCTCTGAGGTTGAAGTCCTTCATCTCCAATCCAAGGGAATAACACCTAAGGATCCTAGGAACAGTATTGAAAACTCATTGTAAAGATTGTAAGAGCCTATCTATTTCAC
>NW_022106189.1:28025156-28032939 GCF_000313985.2 Echinops telfairi
TAGTAGGGGCAGGGGCATGCATACCTGGGTGTTCTACACACATAGCCCTGCAGGGTCAGGGGATGCCTTTCATATTTGTAGCAGTGTACATTTTGAATGTATTATCAAAGTGCTGAAGTGGTTTCTGAAGCCGCAAAATAGTGGTGTTGCTAGCAATTTATCCACCACGTCTGCCCCAGGCTGTAGAGAAACAGCATTGTTCATGGGTAATTCCCTACGCCTTCCTGCTGTTAACAAATTGGGTACTTTCTTTAAAGTAGAAAACGTGCTGTCTGGTATTGCTCACTTCAATCTGTAGTGGATTCCATGTGATCAAAGCCATCGCCCAGGGACAGACAGCTCCCATTCCTTTGATGTAAGACTCTGTGGTCTCTAATTCATGGACTAGCATCTGCTGAAGTTTTAAGACACTTATTTTTTTACCCCTAGGATAGGATCTGTAAATAGTGCATTAGCCCAAATATAAGTCGACCTTCTGTTTTCCCAATTGGGGGCAAGTAATAATAGTAAGTTAGACATTTTTCCGTTCAGATGGAACATCAAAGCTTTGCCATCTAGCTTTGAAATCAGGATGCTGTGTTGTTTAACAGTTTTCTTGAGTCCATGGCGACTAAGGACGGCTCCTTGCAGCCTAGAGCTGCTCCAGAGGGTATTCAAAGATGTGACCTTTCAGAAGTTGATTGACAGACCAGTCTTTCAAAGTGTGACTGGGTGACTTTGGACAGTCAACCTTTCTTCTTCTAGTAAAGTGCTTCACTATGTGAGCCACCCCAGGACTCCTTAACATCTCATTGTTATTTCTATCTCAGTTGCTTGAGTGACAGATGTAGGTCTCTGAATGATGATGCTATTCATTCCCATTAACCATTCCTGCGGTAGACTCTTCCGTCTTCTACTCTTTTCCAGTCATCCTGTAAGCACA
Source organism: Echinops telfairi (assembly GCF_000313985.2). NCBI lineage: Eukaryota > Metazoa > Chordata > Mammalia > Afrosoricida > Tenrecidae > Echinops > Echinops telfairi. The sequence continues at coordinate 28,026,079 of NW_022106189.1, forward strand.
TATTTCTGACCTCCACCTTGGAACCACTTACTCTATTTCTTTTGTAAAGTGATGTCTAAAAGGCTTGTTTACAACAGTATCGAAACTTGCAATTGCGAGGTCAGTGCCCCAGGAATAATTACTGAATCTGTGTTAGATTCCCTTGCCTTCTTCTGATTTTTAACTGATTCTGCCAGTGACCTCTTTAAGCAGTCCAAACTAGTATTGATTGAGGTCCTTCCAGGCTAATGCGCAGCGCTTTGTTCAAGCTCCAGTAATTGAGAAAGTGCTCTTTAAGGCGAGATGTTGTATTAAGGTGCAACTATAAGTCCTTTCCAGTGACAAGGTGAACTTATTTTGCATGTACGCATTCATGATCCGTGGTACAAATATCACTACTGTGCCTTTGACAAACACTTTTTAAACTACTTCCTGGCATTCTTTTGGGCTCAGACCAGGCTTTGGGTTTCATAACACTGCTCAGCAGATAATTCTTTTTGCAAGCCATTCTGAGACATGTTATGTTGTGTGTGCATATCTACTTAGCATTTGCTTCTAAGCCACTGGGTAAATGCATTTAACTTCCATTCAATGCTCCCAAATAACCGGAAAAAAAACAAGAGCCAGTCATTTCTGTTCTCTACGTTGTATAGATGCGGAAGTTGCAGTTTAGAGAAATTACTGAGTAGCAGATGGAGTCTTGGTAGTGCTATGATTTTGATGTTGGGCTGTTCACCACAAGGTTGCCAGTACAAACCCACCAGTCGCTCTTCAGGAGAAAGATGAGATTGTCTGTTTCCATAAAGATTTAGAATCACTCTGCGTCAGAATAGACACATTAACAATGGGGTGGGGTTGGTTTTCTTTTCTTTTACTTTTTCTGATTGATTGGCAGAGAGGAGTTTCAAGCCTACGCCTTTATGGGAACACAATGCTTATAGGCAGCCTTAGAATAGGTCTATAAAGCAGATCAAAACAAAACAAAGAAAATCATTTCCTGTCTAGTTGATTCCAACTCATTGTGACCTCCTGTGTTAGAGGAAAATGATTCCTAGGCTGAAATTGTCTTGGCAGAAATCTTTATGGAAGTAATAGATCGTCAGTCCTTATGTGCTATCACTGCGTGGGTTCAAACCCTTCTAGGTTAGTGCGCAAGTACAAAGAGTCGATGCCACCCAGGGGCTTTAATATATATACACATTCAAATATATGAAAGCTATTTAGACCTTTCTTATATAGAGAAAGATATATAGAGAAATGGCTGACGGTATTTATGAATGGTTAATTTCATTATCTTCTGTTCCATGTGTTTCAGAATTCAGAAAAGGATTAACCCCAAATTTCATTCCTAGGTTTATAACTACAAGAACTAAAAACTGTATTCACCCCTAAAATTGTACACAATGTTTATAGCAGCTTTATTTGAAACCAAAAATCTATTCAAATAATAGCATATAGCAGTAGGATGATTTAATAAATCATGTAACAAGTAAAGGGAGCGATTTTTAAAAATAAAAAGGAAAGAGCTATTAATGCTTGTGAGAACACAGATGCTTCTGAAAAGTATCACATTGAGCAAAAGAAGCCACTCATAAAGGTATGTAATAAATGATTCCACATCAATGAGAACTGTTTCTGAGCCTCTTTCTCAATTGGAACAGAAAAGAATGCAGTTAGCAAATTAATAGCCACACAGGCCTTATTGATCTACTCTAGAAGACACCCCACCTAACAGTCATTCCAGCTGTTGTGATTTCTACATGCTTGAGTAGTGTACCAGTCCGCAGGATCTGTCCAGTTTCTGTAAGGACCAGACTGTTCAACCAAGCAAAGATATGATAGGGTCAACCTTCATCTTATTCTGAATGACCAAAAATGTCCCCAATAAACCCATTGCCTCGCCTCTCCTACAACTGAAACCACTACCATCTAGGTATGTCAGCTTGACTGGGTCAGGTGATATTTCACGGGCTTCCACTTAGCCTGACCCATTATGATAGCTCTTACCGCAAAGGCTGAGATGATGATGGGCTCATTGTTACACGTGACAAAACTGTCACCCCACTGCATATTTGAAGGTTGAGGAAATGATGGAGTAGGCCTAAAAATCAGAGAAGCCAATCCAGATTTTTGACAAGAATCCAATCATTACCTAACCCTCAAAAATCCTTACTCTTAAAAAACATGTGCCTATAATGATTCTTTAAATCTCTGAGTACCACTGCCAATTCAGATATTTTGCCAAATATTGCTGGAAACATCTGGATAGTTCTAAGGTACTCTGAATGAATTGTTATAGTGTATACTTGGTATCTTGATAAGTCAGCTTGGAGTTCTTGTCCCTGGGGACCAATGGGGGACCAATGACAATGCATACATTCCAAAAAATTAAAAAAGAAACAAACTCACTGCCATTGAGTGGATTCTGACTCATAGCCACCATATAGGACAGAGTAGAACTGCCCCTTTAGGTTTGAGAGGCTGAAATCTTTACTGAACCAGAAAGCATTATATTTTTATCCCATGGAGTTACTGATGGGTTTGAACTGCTTAATTGGTAGTTAGCAGCTCAACTCACCAACAGGGTTCTCTGTCTCTGTCTCTCTCTTTCTCTCTCTCTCTTTCTCTCTCTCTCTCTACACACACACACACACACACACACACACACACTATATATATATATAAAGAACTAAGCAACCCTGACTGGAGCCCTGGTGTCTTAGTGGTTACAATTGGGCTGCTAAGTACAAGACTAGCAGTTCAAAACCACCAGCTGCTCAGCAGAAGAAAGATGAGCTTTCTACTCTCATAAAGAGTTATAGTCTCAGAAACCTACAGAGACAGTTCTATCCTGACCTATAGGGTCACAAAGAGTTGATGGTAATGAGTTTGAGTTTGGCATGGTATGTTTCTCTTACAGTCTCCATAACACTCTATGGGTTCCCTTAGTGCCATTCTACCTTGTTAATGGTCATGATCATTGTAATCACCTCTGATCTCCTGGCTTCTGGAAGCGCCACCATGTAGCCTCTCTTGCTTGGGACTTTATCATAACCATTGCTGTCAACAAGCCAAACTCTGTGAATACCTCTCCTTATATGGTTTGGGGGGGTGGGGGGAGAGTCACCAGAACATTTATTGATGGTGTTGGTGCCCAATGAGCAGTGCATTCCTGTTGGCTTTGGTGGAGGTGCTCTTGTGAAACAAATTCCTCCAATCAGGATTCTGTCCTCACTCAAATGTAACTATGCCATGATACCATCTACTCTGAGACACTAGCTCCTTCCCTTACCATCTTCTACTGAATTTCAAGCATTTCAACATTTCCCTAGCCTTAGAGAAGTGATGCCAGTGGTTCTTAGCAGTATTTCTCATCTTAAAGGCAAAATTTTTCTTTGATACAGTCTTACTCTCTTGCCCCTTTGGTTGAAATTTCTTAGAATCCAGTGGTTGTAGGCACCCCACCTGTCCCGTCAGTCAGGTCTGGGAGTGCTTTTAAAGCATGGTACCTTTCCTCTCTTTTGAGCCGTAGCATAGCCATGGCAGGGAAAGAGAGTCTCAACTCACTCTCCGTCTTGAATACATACTCTATTAATTCTCCTAACATCCTGGCCAAGCCTTTTCTGTGTTTGAATCCCAATATGAAATCATTGACATAGGCTTCGTATCCTTAATAGCAATGCTCGCCTTTCAGGTGTCTTGGCTTATGTTTTTCACATCCTTAGCATGATTCTTGAAATCAAATGAATGCTCAGGGATGACATGAGGAATGAATGAATCCATTTGTGGAAAATCTGAAAGTCTCTGGAGAAAAGAACACTAGGAGAGGATCCTGCATCAGATATCGGGCATCAGAAGACCTCAAACAAACAATCATATGGCTGGGAAGGAGGGGAACTGGAGTGGAGACCCAAAGCCTGTACACAACTGGACGTCCCCTCGCAGAAGGGTCCTAAGGAAGGGATGAGTCAGCCAGGGTGCAGTGTAGCACCAATGAAACATACAACATTCCTCAGTTCTTTAATGCTTTTTCCCCACCACTATCATGACCCCAGTTCTACTTACAAATATGGCTAGACCAGAGTATGTGCACTGGTACACATAAGAGCTCTCAACACACATAATCCAGGACAGATAAATCCCTCAGGAACAGTAATGGGAGTAGTGATACCGTGAGGATAGGGGGAAGGTGGGGGAGGAAGGGGGAACTGATCACATTGATTGATGTATAACATCCCCAACACCCAAGGGTGATAAGCAACAGAAACATGGGTGAAGGGAGACAGTGGATAATGTAAGATATGAAAATAATAAGAATGTATCATTTATCAAGGGTTCGTGAGGGAGGGAGGAAAAAAATGAGGAGCTGACACCAAGGGCTCAAGTAGAAAGAAAATGTTTTGAAAAGGATGATGGCAACATATGTACAAATGTGCTCCACACAATGGTTGTATGGATTGTTAGAAGAACTGTAAGAGGCACCAATAAGATGATTTTTAAAAATAATAAATCAAATTATATTACCAAATGTCCCATAGCATGGGTGGGGGTGGGGGGAGAAAGGATCCTGAATCAAAAGGGAAAAACAAAACTAGGGGGAATGCCTTTGATTTCCAAGTAATATATTTGGATCACCTTGTTTTTTCCAATATAGCAGTTTAACACAAAACTTTGAGTAGGTTTAAAAAGAAAAAAAGAATAGTACCTGGTTCTGCTACTCTTGATATATGCCCATGAACAAGTCATTTATCTTCTCCATGAAACGGTTTCCTTATCTGTAATATTTATTTATTATATGTGAATATGTTATATATACTTATGATGTCATATATGTATATATTAAGGTAGATAGGCTCATTACCTTAAGCTTCCTTCTCACTTCCCAAACTCACAATACTATTTCTCTAAGACCTTAAAGAACTTCCCTGTGAAATTTCCAAAATTTGTACATCCTCTAGCACAGTGTGATCTTAATGTTTTCTTGCACCCAGGGTGCATCTACAGATTCCATTCCCTTGTAGGTCTATGCTGCAACAATTTTTTTATTACCTCTGCATGTCTGCACATGGGAAGCAACCTCCTTGTGAAACCTTAGCTTTTTCAAGATACCTTGCCATTAGGATTCAAAGCAAAGTAATTTTCCTGCCAACATTTCACCCCTTGTTATCTCCATCAGAGGCTCCATTCAGTCTGTTATGGAACTGCAGCAGTGCCTAGGACTGCCCCTTTGCATGAGGTATTAAATCATCAGCCATCTTTTCCTCTGTGTTTGCCCATAAAGGCCTGGTATTAAAGGTTAAGAATCTATCTTGATGTTATCACATGGGTAATCAAAGAAGTAATTACAAAGATGCTCTTGGAAGGGAGACAGCATGATTCAGTCTTAGAAAAAGCAATTTATTAGTGCTTTTTCTTTCTTTCTTTTTTTTTTAAACTCGGAGTTGGCATGAGTCCATGATTAATTTAACATTTATTCAACATAGCAATGAAGAGGGACCTCTTTTTATTATAGACAAGTTATTACAATCAGGATAAGAAATGATTGCATACTTAAACATGTGATTATATCATAGTTCATATGCTGAATATATGAATCCCTAATTGAGCCCACTCTAATAACCTTGGATGTTTAGAGTGTGGTGTATATGCACCCTGGTAATAGCATTTTGTTTGGAATCTTTCTGATGAACCATCACCCAATAAATCCTCACTTTAAAGGACTGTGGGTTGAAAATCAGCAGTGAAAACTTCAACTCCAGTGATCTTCAAATGGCTTTCCTTGGAACCCCAAGGTCCCCCCAAAATGACGTAAGAGAGCCATGAGAAAGGTCGAGTGGGTGGGCTTCCAAGTCTCTTTACTTCAAATTCAGTGGACTCCTTTGTGGTGTTTGCAAACCTGAGTTATACCAGCAAAGAAGCTCTTTATTTTTTCTAATTTCACTCTCCAACATAAACCCCTTGTGCCATATTCCCTCTAAGCAGTCATCATTTTTTGCTTGAGTTGCTCACGTAAGAGGACTCTCCAAATTCCGAGGCTTTTATTTCTATTTTCAGACTGGTTTCTGAAAGGGCTTTTCCAATCTGGACAAAAATAAGCCTGTTCCGGTTTACATTTCCTACTTCAGTCAATTGTTGGGATTATTGGCAAAGCTGTCATTGTGCGCACTGGAAGGTTGTGTTCTTCACAAAGCAGCCTTGGAGATGGGAGCTCCGTGAGCAGAAGTGTTCACAGAGTCAATACCAGTGGAGGCCCTGGGAGGGATGGAAAGAGTTGGGACTGAGAGAGAAGTGGATGCTTGCACCAAACTCACCCCCCACAGAGCTCTGGAGCTCAAACTGTGTAGCTACATTAAGGAAGCAAATCCATAATCAAGTTCTGCACACACTTCTCCAGCTCTTGCTGATGCCTGCTTGCAGCTCCTCTGAGCAATGGCCCCAGGCTTCTCTTAACAGCCTCCGCAGGCTGAGCTATGAGGCAAGCAAACCCTAGCAAATGGTCTGGTGTCTAGCGGAGGGACAAAGAAGCACGTGCTCTCAGAGGTGTGGTCTCTGAACTGTCTTCAAACAAGAGGGCCACGCTAGTTTTAAATAGGACAGAGAAGTCTACTTCTACACGCGCAGAGGATTCAGCAAACTGCCCGAATTCAAGATATTCAGGTTCATCAAGGAAAGCTATTTCCATATTAAATAGCAAATAACACACCGACAGGCCCTACCTTCTTGTCTGGACATTGACCTATATACGCTCACTTAGGGAAAAATTAAAAGGTCTGACGAAGTAGAGGAGCACCCAGTAAAGAAAGGGGAAGATTTTCTCCATTTCCACAAAGTAGATCTACCACGAGTTGGAGAAGTGTGTGATGTGTAGAAATTGATTATGGA
>NW_022106189.1:28034248-28049636 GCF_000313985.2 Echinops telfairi
CCCCATAACCGTCAGTCCTGTTGTTTTCTCCTCCAGATTGTTCATCCAGCCTATATTATTTAGACAGACCTGCTGAGATAATAACATGCACAAAAACAAGATAGAGCAAAACAAAGCAATAAAAGAAAAGAAAACAACAACAATAACAAAGCCAATGACCAAAAAAAAAAAGAAAGAAAGAAACGAAAAGCCTGTAGATAGGTCAAGGACTGTTTGTTGGCCTTTAGGAGTGTTTTCCGCTCAAGTCTGATGGGTTCCATGCCCTGACTCCAAAGTCCCTGGGGGCTTTGTTGCTCTGTACCCCTTGCTGTTCTGTTGCACGCCCTTAGTGTTTTACCTCCATGTAGCGGGGTCAAATCAGTCACATGGAATTGCTTTCTCAATGAGGCTACACACTTTTAACCCTGGAGTTCCTTAGGACGTTAACTTGGTGTAAGCATCCACCTCTCTCTCTACCTCAATCTTTCTCAGACCTTCCATCCCTTCTCCTGATATTGACTCCAAGAGCGTTCGCTAACAAACACTTCCTAACACCAGACTCTGGAGTGGGGCCATCATGGTGCACAGAAAAGAGGCCAATTTCCTACCTAAAGGCTTGGACAACAAGTTCAATCACATCTTGGGGCAGAAAGAAGGGTCATGCATTGCTTTTTGGTGCTGAGAAATTAACCCATGAGAAGCCAGAACCAGCATCTCATTTTATTTCACTCATCAGATAAATGACCCCAGAAGTAAGGAGATCAGTCATGCTGGCTTGCATGACACCTCCTTCTAAGGAGTGGAGTGGCAATCACCTTTCTTCTATTGAAAGGTATGGTCTGGAAAATTAATCCATTCCTGAAAGTAAGTAGGGAGCCAGGGATTGGTGGTGGTGTTGGGTCCAAAGGGAATGTGAACTTCAATAAGAGGGAGAGATCAATAAGATTAAATGTTCCAGAAAGCTGAAGTTAAGATAGCAATTGAAAATTGGGTATTGGATTCACCAACTAGGAGACCTTTGATGAGTTTTAATGAACAGCTTCAAAGACACAATGGAGGCATTAACTAGACACCAATGACTTGAGAATTGAATAGTGAGAAAGTGATTCTAATGTGATTGGATGCTTGTTGCAAGCAGTTTAGCAGGGAAGGGTGCAGATATATGGACAAGAGATTTGAATGAAGAATAGGGAGTGCACTTTTTTCCCATTGGAAATGTGCAAATTGATAAGAAAGATAAATAGAACTGGGTTGCAAATAGAGAACCGGGCAGATTTGTTCATGAAGAAGAGGACAATCACTCAAGGGCCGAGAGGACAAAAGGAAGTGAAACCTATAGTGGACAGAGGAATCATGGTAGTGAAACTCTTCCATCTTCGGAGAGATGGACATAGACGCCCGTTCGTCTTTAGATTGGATTTTGTTGGGAGTGGTTGCCATTAAGTCACTTGTGGCTCATGGTCACCCAAGGGGACAGAGTGGAACTGCCTCGCAGAGTTCTCTTGGCAATGATTTCTACAGAACCAGATCACCAGATCTTTGTTCTGGGGAGCTTCTAGAGGTTTGAAACACCAACCTTTGGGGTAGTAGGCGAACACTTAATCACTAGGCTACCAAGAATTCCTTTACAGGTCAGCTGTTCATTTGTTTCTAATCCAGCAGCTTGCTATTTTACTACATGCAGGGTTCTTTTATCGAACAGAAATCTTAATTTTAATACAGTACAGCCCTAGGGGCATAGTAGTTATGTATTGGGGTGTAGTTCAAAAGGTCGGCAGTTTGAAACCACCAGCAGCTCTGAGTGGGGAGAAATGGGCTTTTCTACTCCTAGAAAGAGTTACAGTCTTGGAAACTCACAGGGACAGTTCAACGCTGTCCTATAGGATTGCTGATCAACACAATAGCAGCCAGTTTGTCATTGATCATTTTTTTCTGTCTTAAGAATTATGTCTACCCCAAGTTCATAAGGGTAGTCTACGGCATTTTCTTCTGACTTTTTTTCCTTTAATCTTTAACATTAAGATGGGCTGCCCAACTAGAATTTTTTTGGTCTACAATGTGCAGTAGATATCTACTTTTCAGGTAAAAACAAATCAATAAACAAAACTACAAAGTCTAAAGAGAGGCCCATCCTTGTCCATCTGGTATGGAGGTGGCTGGTTGCAGTGCTAGAAGCCATTTTGCTACCTACTTGTTTCTAATCAATATGTTTATTTTGACAATCAGCATCGCTTTTAGCAATAGATGGTGATTTTGTCAGGCAAAACATGTTTACCAGCTTAGGGTTTCAATTGCAGCTCTAATTCTCTACCACTATTCTGATTGAAATCACCTTCAACTGCCCTATTCTCTCAGCTTTTTCCAGCTTACAGGGTTGGGGTGGGGGTGGGGGGATGGCGGGCAGGATAAAACACAACAAAATAAACCAGAAACATCCAGAGACTCTTAGTCCTCTCATCCATGGACACCAACCTTAAGAGTGGTTTAAACACAACCGGAGATGCTGTGAAAGAAAGGTCTAATGAGCTGCTTCTATAAAGATTACAAACAAGAAACCCTATGGAGCAGTTTCACCCACTAACACATGGATCGTCAGGAGTCAGGGCAACTGGTTTGACTCAGGAGTCACATGTTTAACATATATGGTACCGCTTTTCTAACATGATTTTACATCCTGGTCGAAAATACCTGGGCTCTAGTCTAATCCTTTCCGTGACTTAGCCCTCTAGATAGAGGAAGGAACAGCCCCTTTGTTTTCTCATCGGTCACATGAAGACATGGGAGGAGGTGAGCGCCAAGCGTCCTTTCATTTCGACAAAGAAACCCTCTCAGGATACTGCTAGTTCATTTTATTTTTTAAAATAGCCCTTCTTGCTATAATTGTGGCAAAGTGTGACACGTTTTCTCCTTCATCTACTGCAAAATAAGAATAGCTGGATATTGTTAAAACTTGGGGACGTTCTGTGGAAGCCACTCAAAGAATTTAAATTCTTGCAATCCATAAAAAAATTACATCTTATCTCCTTATTGCAGTATGCGAAAGGATTTCCATTTTAAAACCTAACTCCAGTCTGACACCTTCATTAACCACACAGATGTGATGTTTGATGTGTTATTCCCTTCTAAAAAATCCCAGTCTCCAGCAGTGCAGGAAAGACAGATTGAGGGTGAGGACAAAGAATGAGTTTTATTAATGACTGCTGCCTGGTTTTGTATACATATCTCAGCTCATATCCCCCAAATTCTTTTTCACTCCATCCATTTCCATTACAGTCCTGTATTGTGTTACCGCCTCATTATCTGTCCGAGAGACCAATTCAAAGTGAGGTTTAACATGCTGAGCATTTGGACAGCAAAGAGCAAGATTCCCTTTTTTCTTTTTTCCTCCCTCGCAGGAGATTCTTGGGAGGTCTCTGGCCATTTTCTTTTTATCGCTGACAAGTTGGTGTTGATATTTGAAAATGTAGAGATCAATACTGACTTAGCCGTCAAAATGACTTGTTAGAGGAAACTCTCTAATACCATGCCAGGAAGAATGCGCATGTCTTCCAGACCAGTGCTGTAAACTGTGCAATCATTTCCCAGGGCTCTCCCACGGGACATCCCCTGCTGAAAAGTGTTCCCATTCAAGGCAGTTCTAGATGGAATCTCCTCCGTGATGTCATACGTGTTTTGAATAAGAGGGAGAGACCAAGGAGAGGGGAATCCTCTTTGACCCTTCACCTTCTGCCAAAGCCAAATCTTGTGTCTGATTCCTTGATTTCCAGTGGCATCACCTGTGGATCCAGGAGCCACAAGCAGACTACCAATGGTGGATTCGTTCGGCCAACTTCAGATCAAGGTATTCGCCAGCCTGTGCCCCCTGTTGTCTCTGCTTCACCATTCTGGTCTGGTTCCTCCATCTCCTGTTGCTTCCTGTTTATCAGCTTCCACATGGCAGGAGAAGCCGAACTTGAACCAGACTGGACTCACCTACTCCTACAACAATGTAAGCGATTTCCTGACGTAAATCTCTTTCTATATACAACACACACAAGCATCACTGGTTTTGTTTCCCTAGAGAAGCCAGCCTAGCACACCTGCATGTAAAAAAACATGATGGGTGGGTGCCTTTGAGAACATTCTGCAGCCCTACAGGGCAGAGGAGAGGTGCCCTTTCGGGTTCCCTTGACCGCTGCCTCCATGACAGCAGCTCACTGGAGCTTTTCTCTTTACAGGACACCTGGGTGGGCTTGGACCACCTTCAGTCAGCAGCCCAGGCTTAACCATTGTGCCGCCAGGAATCATTATTTGCTTAGAAACACATTTGCTGATCATATTTTCACATTTTACATATGATGTTGAAACCAGCTTTTAAGGACTGAATCATATTCGGGATGTCATCACGAATGTTGTTGAGCATTTAAATCACTTCCTTTTCTGTATCAAAAGTAAAGCTATGGTACACATCCTTATTTATAAAGGTCGGCTCGGTGTCCCCCCTCCCTTCCCACTGCCCCCCACAATAAATGCCTAGAAAGAGATTCACTGGTCTGAACAAATCAAATTTTAGTCATAACATGTTTTCCAAATATTTGAAGGAGTTTTTGTTTGTTTGTTTGTTTGTTTGGGGGGGGGGGTTACTGATATTGTGGCATTATCACAGGTTTAAAATCTGGTTTGGAGGAAGGGTTGCTTGGTTAATGAAGGAAAAGCTGGCAATGCCGTCAGTTACATTTCTTATTGAGTCAATTAGCCTTTTCTCCCCTACTGTCAGCTGATAATAATGCTGGCCTTGGAGGAGTGAATCTTGTTTTGAAAAACAGAGCGGCCCCAAGGACATAAATCAGTAATAGCTAAAATAGGTTTTTTGTTGTTAAATTGTGAGTCACTATTTTATTTTACTTATGAACAGCATATATTTTAACTGTGAGGATCAAATAGGTATATAGATAAGGGAAATCATATTGAACAAGAAAATAATATGACAATGGAAACATTTTCTAAATGTGAAAGTAGCTTATTTCTCTTTACAACTTAAAAATTATATATTTAGAATAAGGTTTATGATAAATGCAGTGAATGTGAACCTGTATTTTCAACAAGTCTTCTGTGTTCAGAAAGCCCATCTTTAATACTTAATTGACTCTCTTCATTTCCCCCCAAATTGAGTATATTTTATTACTATTCATACCCAGTTCACCTTGAATTATTTCAATAAACTTTCGGTGTTGAAATCATTATGATATTACAGAAAAATCCCTAAGAAAACAGAGAGCCCGTCCAGTATATCATTTGCCCAGTTTTCCATGAGGTTAAATGCTTATATACCTATTTCTTGAAATGGACAAATTGCCATTGTTATGATGCTATGAACTATTTACTTGATCTTTACCAATTTTTCCACAAATGTCTTCTTTTTCCGTTTTCCAGAATCAAACGTAAAATACTTCCGTCCTCCTGGTGACCGTGCAGGACTGAGTAGAACTTCCCTGTGGCGTTCCTGAGACGGTAAGTCTTTAGAGAAGCAGACTGCTTCACCGTTCTCCCTGGGGGCAGCTGGTGGGTTCACACCACAGGGTAAGCAACCCGGTGCTTCACCCACTGCGCCACCTGCTTCACTGCATTTAGTTAAAAAAAAATGATAACCAAATTCTTCATAGATCTGACGATTGCTTCTGACAAAGGCTCCTACTCAGAGGAGTGATGTCCCTTGTCATCCAGAGCTTACCCTTTTGTTTCTCTCGCTAGGCTTATCTTACTCCATAGTCTCTATTCAGGGACTCTGTGAAAGTCACTTCTTTTTAAGCAATTCAGTGTGATCCAAAGTGCTTCAAACAACCCACTGATCCACTACACTGGGCAGCGCTACACTGCAGCATTTCACCCAACAATGGCAGTAGAGTCATCACCAATCTTGCCAAGTGTGGGGCTCTCCTCCTTTCCCCCAAGGACGCATCCAAGATTGTTCAGGATCCAACTTCCAGCAAGATGGCTGAGGAGGCAGACAGGGTACATAGACCTTCCACACCAGAGAGACTGGCAGGCAGCCGTTCCAGGTTGAGGCATCCCACCCCTCACCTTCACCTGTAAGTTCTTTAGTGATGGAGGGAGCCAGCCCTTACCAGATCCCTGCCCTCCACCTTTTTCTCTTTTCTGAGTCCTGCCCCTGCCCCAGTGTCCTTTCTTTCCTTTTCTCTATTTTCCCTTTTTCAATCCTGTCTTACTCTGCTCACCTCTTTTGTTCTTTGTTTTATTCTCTCTTTTCTCCTTTTTCTTTTATTTTTATCACTTGCTTTTGTTCGTTACTATTCTTCTGTCTTTCCCCTCCTTTCATTATTGTACTTTTTCTTTCTTTTTGGGTCCCTTTTTAATTGTCTTTCCTCCTTCAAGGGTTCAATTTTGTTTAATAGTCAAGCACTTAGCTGTTTGCTCTACTAGGGAATTTCCTCAAATTTCTCTTAAGTAAAACCAAACCCACCAGCATTGAGTTGACTTTGACGCATAGCAATCCTGTATAGGGTTTCTGAGACTGTAAAACTCCATAGGAACAGACAACCTCACTTTACTACCTTTGGGTTAGAAGTCCAGTGCCTAATGCAGAGTTCCTCCGGGGCCTGAGATCCAAATGGAAAGGAGAGTTCCATCCATTTTCCCCACACCCCAATAGATTGGCTCTCACAAATTCTGCTGTTACTGTTAGTTGCCATCAAGTTGGTTCTGACCAACAGAATGAAATACTGCCCACTCCTGCACCAGCCACATAACTGTTCCTATGTCTGAGCCATGCGGCCACTGTGCCAGTCCATCTCACTGTAGGTCTTCCCTTCTTGCTGCGCCTCCACTTTACAACGCATGATGTCCTTCTCCAGGGACTAATCTCTGTCCAAAGTATGTAAAACAAAGTCTTGCCATCCTTGCCTCTAAGGAGCACTCTGGCTAGACTTCTTACAAGATAGATTTGTTTGTCCTTTTAGCCGTCCATGGTACTTTCATTATTCTTCTCCAGCACCACATTTCAAATGCATCAGTTCTTCTTCAGTCTTCATTCAATATCCAGCTTTCACATGTGTGTTAGGCCACGTTGACTAGAGAAACAAATCCGGTGACACGCATATATGTATAAGAGCTTTATAGCAAAAAATAATCATCCATCAATAAAACACCCTAGCCCAGTCCAACTCAAGTCCATAAGTCCGATACAAGTCCTTAAGTCTGATAGTAGTCCATAAGTCCCTCTTCAGACTTATGCAGCCACATGCAACTATGCAGAATACAGGAAGATCACAGGCTGGTGGGTGCAGACTTGTGTGGATCCGATGGTGGTGACCACATCACAGGGCTCATGCAGGTCTCAGCATGGCTTTTCAACAGGAAGGTGAAAGCAGAGAGAGAGGGGAGGTTCCCAGGCTGCTCCTAATGAGAAGGCCATGTCTACAAGGGGATATCTCATCAGACTGTGACCTGCTTTACAGTCTAGACTCTACCCCTACACTTCTATATCTTCAAGTTGACCTGAAATTATGTAGCTACCATAATGAAGGACTGAAAAATACTATGGCTTGAGTCAGACACACCTTAGTCCTCAAAGTAACATCCTAGCTTTTCAATGCTTTAAAGTGGTTGTGTGCAACAGATTTACCCAATGTAACTCATCTTTGATTGCTTGACTGCTGCTTCCATGAGTACTGACTATGGATCCAAGGAAGAAAAAATCCTTGACAACTTCTATATTTTCTCAATTTATCATGATGCTACCTAATAGTCCAGTTGAGTAAATTTTGATCTTCTTCACATTGAGTTGCAGTGCATATCGAAGGATGCCATCTGTGCTAGTTATATAATCTGTTGTCAATTTGAGAGGATTAAGAGTGAAGGGATGGAGTTTAGTCTGTCAATCAAGCCACAGTTTGATGAGCTCATTTGTAGGTGCTAAGGAGATAAATAGCTCACTGGAGGCAGGACACAAGCTCACTCCCTGGGAGACATTGCAGTTGACAAGACACATGGAACTTTGCTAGTGCCCTGAGCTGGAGCAACTACATGGAGACCCCTGACAATGCTGAAATGCTTCTACTGCCACAGGATCCATAGGACTTCATACCCACTGGTCTATGATCTTCCTGCATTCTGTGTCATTGCATGTGTTTCATGAGTCTGAAGAGGATTTTATAAATTGTTATCGGACATATGGGCTAATATCAGATTTATGGACTTGATCTGGAGTGGTCTGGGATGGTCTCTCAATTGTGCTTGTATATGATGTTCTTTCTTAATCACATATGAGTGTCCATGAATTTGTTTCTCTAGTCTGCCCGGACTAACACACCATCCTTGATCTTTATCAGCACGTGCTACAAGTCCTCCTTGCTTTCAGCCTGCAAGGTTGTGCATCTCCATATCGCGGGTTGTTAGTAAGACTGATGCCACATTCTTCTTCATATAATGCAGCTTCTCTGATACAGACTGAATATATATGATGAGAGGATAAGCATCCTCATACACACCTTTGCTGCTTTTAAACCATTCACTATTCCCTTGTGCTGTTCTCACAACTACCTTTGATCGATGTACAAATTCTGCATGAGCACAATGAAGTATTCCAGAATTTCTATTCTTTACAAGGTTATTCATAGTTTATTTTGGTCCACACAGTCAACAAAAAATACAGGTAAACATCTTTCTGGTATTCTGTCCTTTGAGCTAAGATCCATCTGACATTAGCAATAATATCCCTTGTTACCAATGCTCTTCTGAATCTGGCCTGAACCTCTGGCAGTTCCCCATCAATAGACTGCTTCAGCAAAACGTATAACCTCTAAAATATCCCTAAGCTTCTGTTGGCATTGAAGTGACTGGGAAGACGTGAGATTGTCCAGTGGAACCGACCCATTAGGACCTCTTCAGGACTGCTAGCCGTTTCTTCTGGTTGTCTCCACTGAAGAATGTTTCCATATTAAACCAGGCTCCAAAGCTCAATGTGTCTGCTCTGAGTCATCAAAAATCCCTCTGAAATACGAGACCTGAAGTGCCAGGGAGAGCAGAACTTTGTTGTGTGGGGTGTAAATGTTCAGCAGGATCACAGAGTGTCTGTTATTTCAAGTTGGGCTTGATTTTTCTTTTTCTTTAAGCCACCAGACTTTCAGACCATACAATCTCAGCTTTCTTCCAATGTAGCGCTTTAGTTCCTTTTATGGTAAAGTTTAATACTGTGAACATATGGAGGGTCTGAACGTCTGCCAAATGTTTTAAAAGACAAGGTTATAAATACTCCGGCAGCAAGCTTTGTTCCTTAATGTATGGCTCTGTTACTCGAAGTCAACGTGGATGATAAATCAGCACGTAGAGATGGCTTGGGCATTAACTTGATGTTTCTGGCATGAATCCTGAGGCTCTCATGTGAGCGAGCGAGAAGTAGGAGTGGCCGCTCCGAGGTGACTTTAACAAAGTGTGCAAAATAAATTTAATTTTATCCAACACGAAGAGCAGAAGCAGGGCTTCACCAAAACGTCTAACACGCAAATATATAGTCCAATTTCCTTGCTGGCCAAGTGCAGGTTTAAGTGGTCATAATCCTGTCTATGGGATGAAGATTTCCCTCTTGGGGCCCTTTCTTCGAGGTCTGGTAGAGATAACTCCTGATTTCCTGGAAAGTGCCCTTGCCCATTGCCCCGCCCCAAGCTCAGTTCCTCCCAATGTGAAGACTCCTCCAGGGTGGCACAGTGGTTAAGTGCTCCCTAGAAGCCCATCAGCCACTCCTCCGGAGAAAGATGGGCCGGTCTATGTCCTTCATGACGACTGCCTGGCAGAGCTCCGGGAGGCAGATCTGGTCTGTCCTACAGGATAGCGAAGAGGGAGAATTTTTCAACAGCGATGGGCTTAGGGGTGTTCTCAAATTATTCCATTCCCAATTTGAGCTCATCTCTGCCAGACTCAGGGAAGGGCATCTCCCACCATCCCTCTGACTCTGCTGTTCCTCCGGAAAGAGGATGCTCACCTGGCCTCACCACCACTCGTAACTGGTACAGCTGGCCCTTTTGTGTGTCCTCTGACAGCTGGGAAAAACGTCCCCCCTTCTCCCAACCCAGGCTCTGCCTAACACATCTCAGAGAGCAGGCATTGCTGATGACTCAACTGCATGCTGGTGTAAGTAAGGTCCTTCGAGAATGTTCCAGGTCACTAGGATAATGTTTAATAATTCATCTGCCTCAGAGAAAGTGCACTTCGTATCCTGAGTAGTATAATGTAACTTCCAAGGAGTCCAAGTTACTGTCGAGGCTTGACTCATTTCGGTGGCAGGACATGATTAAGGACAGATAGCTCAAAGAGGAATTGGTCGGACTTAGATTTTTTTCCCTCGCTTCCTAGACAAGGACACATTTATAGAGATTTTTTTATTGCCATGCCATCTAAGTCTAAACTTCCTTAGTCGTGAAATAGGAGCAAGAACAAATCCAACTTGCTTAAAATATTGATATGGGACTCCAAGGACATAATGCATGAGAAAGATCTGAAGAATTAATTTGGAAATTGCTCCAGCTATTTGTACTAACGATCTGAGTTTTGCTGGCATAACAAAGAACCAACCCTCACATCTCAGTGACTTAGAAGCACACATTTACCTCTTGCTCATGGTCCGTGTCGTCTAGCGGTTGGGTAGGAGACCCAGTGGGCTGCTCACCACCAGATCCACAGTTTGAAACCACCAGCTACGGGAGAAGAATCATGCTTTTTGTTCTTGTCACAAGATACCGTCTCAGAAGCTCATAGAAGTAGCCCAACCCTGTCACATAGGGCTGCTATGAGCCCACATAGACTCCATGGTAGAGTTTTGTTTTGGGTTTTTGGATAGGTTGGTTCCAGCTCTGTATCTTCTCCATACGGGTAACCAGGCCAACCCAGTATCTGGGGTATAATTTCTAGGAGTGAAATGTAAATCAATAGGAGGACCCCACAATGGTCCAGGATCTTGTGCTCAGAGGGAGCATGTACCACTGCTACTCGAATCTGAACTGGCCAAAGCAAGACACCACATCAAGCCTCACACCAGTTAGGAGGGGAACACTCTTTGCACAGGAAGGACTACGAGACAAAGCTGCTTAGTGGATGAGCCTACTCACAGTGGGATTAGAACCCATCGTGAACTTGGAGATTTTTTTTGTTTTTTGCTTACTAAGTGAATCGCAAAAGACCTTCCCTAAGTCCCTGGCCTCCCCAGTAGCCTAGAACAACTACCATGAAGGACCCTAGGTAGCAGTGAACCAGTGAACCATCTAAGTAACATAGAGAAGGAAGCAGTAGAAGAAGGCTGATTCATAAAGGAAAGAGAGGAAAAAGGGCGCGCAGGAATGAAAATGAGACAGAGAGAGTGGGTGAGACAGCACTGACGCGCACGCTGAAAGGAGATCCGCGCAGCAGTGCACAGTCTTTGCTCTAGTCCGTGGTCAGCACCTGTCTGCCAGCAATCTTCCTGCTGAGAGAGTGACTGCCTATGGGAGAGCGTTCGAAGAGCAGAGCCCAGCTCGTAGGCTTTGCTTACCTATATGACCTCAGGTTCTCATCATTCCCTGAAGATGAACGAAATGCCTCTGGGCAAGTCGTTCCAGCCTTCTGTTTCTTCATCTGTAAAATCAAGATGCCCTCATACAAATGCATGCAATAATCCAAAATGAAATGAGCAGAGCTTCCTGGCCTACCACCTAAAAGGTGTTGTTGTTGCTACTATTGTTATTGTTATGTGCCTCCCAGTCAGTTCAGGGCCACTCTCACCATAGTAGGTATATTTGAACACACTGTTGCAGCTACTGGGTCAATCCATCTCATATCTGACAATTTGTTTGGCATTTTTTTATTCATTATAATGATATGAAAAGATAATGCTTTTATTTCTATTCAAAACCAGTGAGGAGTCAAGTTCTAGCTTATAAGCAAAAAAATACAAATCATGCACAAAAGTTTCATATTGACTCCCATACCTTGGAAGTCTTCAATTGTACATAAATCCAGGCATGGCAGGCATGGCAGCAGCATTTTCTTATTCTATTATTCTTCCCACATCCCCTCCATCTCCTTGTTCCCTCTCCACGTTCTTACTCGAATACGTATTCTCTTATTCTCTACTTTTAGTTTACTCTCTTATTCTCTACTTTCACTCGTCTGATGTCTTGATTCTCTCAAGCATCAGGTATATTCTCTTTTTTCTGTCCGGAGAGGTGATTGTTGCCAGCAACAAAACCAGATCCTTAGAGCCTATGATGGAAAGGGAGGTGATATCTTTCAGTCCCGTGCACTATTATTGGGTGTTGTTGAGTCTCTTATGATGCCTGGAGCCCTGAGTGATTGAATAGAGTTGGCCCCTGGGGTTTCCTTGCCTATCTGCACTTTAAAAGAGTTCTTCAGCAGCAGATTTGCCCAATGCAATAAATCGTTGGGTTTCTTGACTGCTGCTTCCATGAACAATGATTGTGGAGCCAAGTTAAATGAAATCCTTGACAACTTGAATCTTTCCTCTATTTATCATGAGGTCTGTTGGTGCCGTTGTGAATATCTTGGTTTTCTTGACACTGGATTGCAATCTGTGGTGGAGGCTGTAGTCCTTGATCTTCATGCATTGAACTCAAAGGATGGTACTTTGAAAACTCAGGTCCATCCAGTCACCGCATCTGGACGTGAAAGTTCGGCAACAAACGAGGAAGGCTGAGAAGAGTTGATGCACTGGAATGAGTGTGGCTGGGAGAGCATTGAACGTACCATGGACCGCCAGAAGGGCAAATGACTCGGTCCTAAAAGAAGTACCGAAAGAATGCTCCTTGGAAGCAAGGATGGTGAGACTTTCTATCACCTACCTTGGACATGTCATGAGGAATCAGTACCTGTCAAAAGAAATCCTGTTTAGTACGGTGGAGGGGTGGTGAAAAATAGGAACACTCTCGGTGAGATCATTGACACGGTGGCTGCAACAGTGGACTTAAACACAGCAGTAATTGTGAGGCTGATTCAGGACCGCACTGTGTTTTATTTTGTTTGACATGATCTCAGTGACTCAGAACCAACTTTCTCTTATCTATTGGGCGTCTGGACCATAACCTTTGGAGAGGTAGTACTTTTCTCCCTGGTGTTAGATGGAGCTCAGCTAAAAGTAAAGAATGCCAGAAAGATTTTCAGTTGTGTTTCATAGACTATGCCAAAGCGTTTGGCAGCGAGGATCCTAACAAACTGTGGGTAACCCTGAGAGCAAGGGGAATTTCATGACACTCCATTTTGCTCATGTAGAACTTGTACATGGATCAAGAGGCAGTTGCGATCGTGGAACACGGGAATACTGCATGGTTTAAAATCAGGAAAGATGTGCACGAAAGCTGTATCTTGCACCCTGTATGCTGAACAAATAATCAGAGAAGCTGGCTTGTATGAAGTAGAATGTAACATCAAGGTCAGAGAAAAGCTTATTCACAACCCGAGCTATGCAGAGGGCACAACCTTGTTTGCTGAGCGTGAGGTGGACTTACAGCATTTGCTGATGAAGATCAAGGCTTGCATCCTTCAGGATGGATTTCAACCCAAAGTAAAGAAGACCAAAATCCCTACAACTGGACCAATCATGGTAAATAGAGAAAAAGTTGAAGTTCTCAAAGAGTTTGCCTTCCTTGGTCCCACAAGCAAAGCTCACAGAAGCAGCAGTGAAACGATCACAAGATGAGTTGCACTGGGTGAATCTGCTGCCCAAGCCCTCGTTAGAGTATTAGAAAGCAAGGTGTGCTTCACCCAAGTCGTGGTGCTTTTGATTGCCTCATAAGCAGGTGAACATTGGACGTCGAATAAAGCAGATGGAAGAAGAACCCGTGCATTTGAAATGCGGTGCTGGAGAAGAATATTGGAGGTGCCATACACTGCTGAAAGAACAAATGGATCTGTCTTGCCTGAGGTGTGGTCAGAGCGCTCTTTGTAGGCAAGGCTGGCGAATCTTCCTCTTATACACTGTGGACATGTCGCCAGGAGAGACCAGCCCCAGGACAAGGATATCGTCTTTGATAAAATACAGGAAGGCCTCCAAGGAGACGGGGTGACACCGTGGCTGCAGCGAGCGGCCCCCGAAGAGGAAACTGGTGAGGATGGCACAGATCTGGGCAGTGTCTCGTTCTGTGGTGCATAATGTCGATATGGGTCAGACCGGATTGACGGCACCTAACAAGAACACTTTCTCCCATGGAGCACCTAGGTGAGGTCAAACTGCCAACGTTTGATTAGCAGCCAAGCGTTTAATTATTGAACTTCCAGGGCCCTAGTTTCCTCATTTTGTGGATGAGCAAGCTTGAGTCACATTTGCCCCGATCTTTGTCCAGAGGCATATAATACTAGAAGATGTACATGCAAGTTAGTCCTCCATGGCCTCAATGGACCAGGAGAGACACTAACAGCAGATGCCCCTTACTGGGACTTACTACCCGGAGTGGTGGTGCTCTCTATGGTCAGGAACAATTTCTACACTTGACAGCCTTCAGTGGCTTGGGAGCATGAGCTGCCCACCTCTTCAACATGAACCAAATTCACATCCACCTCCCACTTCAAGTCCCAGGTTGTCTCCAGCCTTGAGCACCCTCTGGTTTCATCCAATTAACACAAAGGTAGCAGACTAGTGGACACTTCCTAGTGCTCTGCGATTGTCAGCATGACCCCCTATCAAGCATCACTCCTTAGATTAATAGGAAATTACTTTATAGTCTTTTCATTTCGTTCTTCCCTGGGCTGCCAAGGGAATTGCAGCTACTTAACAATGATAATTTCCTATATGCATTTAGAAAATAAATGCAAATTAAGTTAGGTTATAGTGCAAGTGTTATAGTGAGAAAGTTATTTTTAAAATGCACCAGTGGCTCCCACACAGTGGGATCTTAATAAATGTTTAATAATGACTATATTAGTTTACTTCCTATAATTATTTCTGCCGCTAAAATGCACTTCTACCTTCTGGAAAATAAACGACAAGGAATGCCTTGTTGTGGCTGCGTGAAGAGCCTCAACACCTTGGAACGGGAGTCCATTGAGATGGGTTCCACACAGATTTTTCTATCCAAGTCCATCATGCCTCAGGAATTTTCACTTCCCGAATTCTCATCAGCCACCCATAATGCTGTCGAGGGAGAGAGGGCCGAATCCACCCAGTGGCACCTGCCACCATTTTGCTCTCGTGGTTGCTAGTTGCTGTTCTCAATGAATAACCAATGAGCAAACAGAGCATGGTCCAAGCCCTATGGAGGACAAATGAAGGGGGTCAGGTGACGTGAACACAGCAGTCAGGGAAATGGTGCCGGTTCCCAAGTTGTTGGGAAGGAATGTTTTCGTTTTTGTTTCAATGGAGTTTGAATAAGGAGAAAACTGCGAAACACTTGGGAGTATTTGATGTGTGCTCGTGTGTGTGCGTGGAGGGGGG
>NW_022106189.1:28049773-28064740 GCF_000313985.2 Echinops telfairi
GTGTGTGTGTGTGTGTGTCACAAGCACCTATTCAAATTAATTAATGCTCCATTCTAAACATCACTTGGTGGGAACAACAAATTTTAATGCAATGTGTTAGATAACACATTAAAATCCCTCCTCTAAAAAGATCTAGCATGCCATTGTGTTTCTGTGCTAACAGACAAGTAGTCAGCTTCTCTTTCACTTGTATTACTTTCTCAAACAACACTGTAACTGATATTCCGAAAATTAGCAAGCACAAGGAATTAAAAAATCAAATCATAAATTGGTCAGAAAAAATAACAAGGATAAAGAAGTAGGTCAGAACAACAAGGGAAAATAAGAACATTTACACCTTTTCAAGCATTATTTACGAGCATCAACTCTTATTTTCACTCAACGTTGTCCTGCCAGTCTTGTTCACTTATACTATAAATATCCTCAAAATAACACATTGTGTCTATTATTATAAATCACATGTCTGAGATAATAGTAGTTGGACGATTTGTAATCAAATCTGATTTACCAGTCCCTATCTAGTGTATGCTTGGGGTGTTTCGAGTAATTGAAGAATCCTAAGTAGTTGTTTAGTTCCTATTGAAGATCCTACATGGCTATGAACTAAAGGGTTGACAGTTCAAACCCACCCAGCAGCTCCAAAAGAAAAGGACCTAGTGCTCTTGTCCCATGAAGATTAGTCTAGAAAAGACTCTGGGAGAATTGTCAGGTCAATCTGCTGCACAGGACCTCTTTAGAAAAGTGAGGACATCCCTTTGAGGACTAAGGCGCACCTGAGCCAAGCCATGGCATTTTCCATCACCTCCTAAGCAAGTGGAAGATAGGCGTTGGAGAAAGAAGGCCGAACAAGAATCCCTGCGTTTGCATGGTGGTCCTGGAGAAGAGCATTGTATTCGCGTGCACGGAACTGCTAGAAGGAAGAAGGCCAGGCGGAGAGCTCCTTAGAGGCAAGGATGGCAAGACTTCATCTGACATATTCTGGACTTCACGTCCGGAGAGGCCAGTCCCTGGAGAAGGACATCGTGCTTGGTAAAGTGGAGGGGCAATGAAGAAGGGGAAGGCTTTCAAGGAGATGGACTGACATGGTGGTGGCACCAATGGGCACGCGCAGAGAACTGACTGTGAGGGTGGCACAGGACCAGGCAGTACTTCGTTCTGTTGGGCCTGGGGTCACTATGGGTTGGAACCAGCTTGTTGGCACCTAACTGAAACCAGAATTTTGGGGTGACTATGAGTCACTATGTCCTAGATAGCACCCAACAAAAAGCTCTGGCTATGGTCTAGATAGGGAGGTGGGTGAATGTGCTCCGAGGCTAAGCCACCCCAGAGGCCATGAAGAAGGGATGTCTGGGAATCTTCTAACCATTGCCTTTTAACAATCCATTACAAATCATATGGTTCACTGTCCTGTTCTGACACACATGGCTTCCCCCTAAGTCAGAGTCCGCTCAGCAGCACAGGTTATGGTCAAGAGCGTCTCTCCATGTAATCACACCCACTGTCTATAGAGACATCTGTGGCAAAAACGAGGGACAGCAGCCTGTACCAAGAGTATTGTCTATCATCTCACAATGTTAGCAATGGGGAATCCGTGGAGGATTCATTCATATGGTCAGGCTCTCAGATGCTCACCGAAAGATTAGCCATTGAATCCCACCCAAGAAAAGACCTGGTGCTCTGTTTCTCTAAAGATTGAAAACAAAAGAAACTCACTGCCATTGAGTCAATGTCGGCTCATAGTGACCCCCAGGGGACAGGATAGAACTGCCCCTGCAGGTTTCCGCGACTGTAACTCTTGACAGAGTAGAAAGATCCATCTTTGGATTACAACCTAGCAAACCCTGTGGGGCTGCTGTAGTCTATCACGTGGGGACACTCTGGATTGAAATGGACTCACGGCACTTATAAACAACAAACACTGATGTGACCACACAGATGCCTCAGAAAATCACTCTTAGGATCTGCATAAGATGCAACAAGGAGCCTGCCCTTGCCGATTGCCCGAGATGGGATTGATGGCTGGCCCAAATAGAGCCATTAATTTGAAAGACGTGGGGGTGTGGAAATTACCTCTATGTCACTCTTATATTAAAAAAAATTCATAACTTAATTTTGAGCAATAGTCATAAGACTTATAACCAGATCTTTACGTTACTGAAATTAGGTGTTGTTGGGCTGGTTCCGACGCATAGGGCCCTGTGTATAACAGAACGAAGTACTACCAGGTCCTTGTCTGCCAGTTTGTCGTACTGTGGTGGGTTGGGTGTTGCTGTGATGCTGGGAGCTCTCTCACTGGTATTTCACATGCTAGCAGGGTCACCCGAGGTGAACGGGTGTCAGCAGGACCCCAAGGCTATGCAGAAGGACGACGCTATCCACATTGGAGGCATTACCTACTGCAAACCTCTTGATGGCTGAACCTTGCCATGCGCACCATGCAGTCTCTTGACAAGAATGTAATGAGGAGGCCCTCGTGCGTTATTATTCTGGGAAAAGAGGACTCGTGTCACATTTTAAAAAATCCTATGTCACAAAATTGCTTCTTGTTACTGTGAATTCAGACTTAGAAAATGACTACACACGAGTCCGCTCCCCCGAGGAGAGGAGGAGGCCAAGAGAATGGAAAGGGAGGCAAGTGGCGTGTTCTTTCTGTTTGTATCAAGACCTTCAGCATGACTTGCAGATGGTGAGTCAGCAATTTAAGGTGTTGGGTTTACGGTATGCGGAAAGAAGAAATTCCATAAAATACTCCTTAAAATCTACACGTAAAACATTTATGCGTCGGATTTGTGATTCAATGGACTTCTTGGTCAGCGCAGGCGGGTCACTTTTGTGAAAGGCCTTGTTCACATTGACTTCACGGTGGTAATGTGAAGCGCTGTGTCCCGCTGAACCAGGATTGCACTTCAGAGTCCTTCTTACCACAGGGTGGGACAGTCACTGTGAGTAGCAATTGACTTAATGGCAGTGAGTTTGATTGTTTGGTGTTTCTGTTTGTTTGGGGGAGGGGTGGGGTTTAGTTGTTGTTCCTTAGGGTTTTGGGTTTGCCCCCGGTTTTTAAGGTTCCTTTTCTTTTCGTTTTTGCATTTTTTTTTTTGTTGAAATTGAACCCCTTGCCTTTCCCCAAGGGCTTCCTTTTTTTTGGACTTTAAACCAACCAACCTTTTTTGCCCATTTTTAGGAGGAAAGGTTTTCTTAGTTTTTGAGGGGCTTTTCGGCAATCCAGTCTCGCCTGCAGCTCTCTTCTCTGGATGTAACTGCCTCAACACCCTTTGCGCAGACCCTGCTCAAGGATAAAGACCTGAGAAAGTTCGCTGCTGAGAAAATGCCATGCTGAAGCTGGAGATCTATTTTCAGGATTGGGGGGAATTAATAATAATGTTACCGAGGCAGTAGGTGTCAGGTTAAAAAAGGAAGTCGGGATCCGAGTGTGTTAATGGGTCAACAGACAGGCTTCCAGACCCACCTGCTGACACATCCAGGCCTGCTGGTTCTCACACCCAACAACAGGTCGGAAACGACGAAAAGCAGGGTGGCGCCTTCATTCCAGTTCCTGAGCTCACAAGAGGTGGTGTGGTCCTGGGAATTGAGGCCAGATCATCAAAGATTCATAAAGTCGTCATACTAGTTTTTAATACCCCGTAGGGAATTGCAAAAAGATGCCCTCCATCCACAACACCCCCCCTCCCCCCGCCTCCAAAAAAAACCGCTAACAAACTACGTAGGCTGGCCTTCCGAGAGGCATCTAACTGTGGGTCCTTGTAGAGATCCAGACCTCTGTCTCTGTGGACAGCAGGGCTGTTATCACCTGGGTGAAGGGAGTAACTCATCCAAAGACCGAGCCTAAAAGGGGAGAGGAATTGATAATCCATGGAGACGAGAAAAGGAGTGACCAGGACACAGGGAGGCAGAGGCCACATGAGGAGGGTTAGAGGAGTGAGGGTCTTCATGGAAGATGTTGGTAGTCAGAATAGCAGTTCTAGAACTCCGAGGTCGGCAAGTGTGTTTGCATTTTGCAAGGATATGGAAATGACCCTAAATCCCCAAAGAATCTTTTTTAAAAAATCCAGAACTGTACATTTCAAAGTAGGAACTTTGAAACCAAAATATCTAATCATAGATAAAAGGCTACAGCTCACCTCTTGAATAATTGCCCCGACTGGGTTGTTCTAGCAGTAAGAACAAATTCTTTTCATCAAAACGCTCATCTAAAAGGCAGCGTTTTAAGCGGAAGAGGGCAGGAGCACTTTGAATCCCAGAGGAAACGTTTTCTGACTTTAATTTTTAATTAAATCTCTTCTTGCCAGCAATAAAATAGTTTAGGGAAAGGTCATCCACCAAAATGATGATTTTTCTGTGGAGACAGAAGAATAAGGAGAGAAAAGGTTTTAACTCATCTCTAAATCGCCACAATACTTTCTGGGAATGATGAAGCGGGCAGGGGAGGGACTAGAGACCAGCACTGCCTACTG
This sequence comes from Echinops telfairi, assembly GCF_000313985.2. NCBI lineage: Eukaryota > Metazoa > Chordata > Mammalia > Afrosoricida > Tenrecidae > Echinops > Echinops telfairi. The sequence continues at coordinate 28,054,246 of NW_022106189.1, forward strand.
TGTCCCCCACATTGCGCCAGGTGCTGAATATATTTAGCTGTGTTTTTCCATCTAAAAATCCCTATGAGGTCGATCGTCTTTCATCCTGATTTTCCAGGTGAGAACATAAATGTTGGCATTAAGTAACACATCAAGTGGTTATGGGCCTAGAGAGTAAAGACGGAAGATTTCAATTAAACCCTAGTCTTAGGAATCCAGTGGCCACTGTCTCTTGTCCAGTGCTCAAGCCTTCTCCATGAGAACACAAAGGGAATTTGGCCATAGCACACCGCCCATCCAACCAGAACCTGAGAGAACGAAACAGAATTCCCGGAACAGTTTCTTAAGCATTACAACCCTCAGCCCTGCTCTACTTGTTAACGAGGAGTCTGCATTGCATTACATTAAGGGGATCTTATTTTGTCTGTAGTTGGCATGTCCCCTTTTCTCATTGGATTTCGTGATTTTGAGCAGGCATGCACATGCGTGCAGAATGGCTGCTTCCAAAACAAGAGGACCTGATCCTTTCCCCTTCCGATGCTCCTTCAAAGAAGCCAGGGTAAAGAGGGTTGTGAAGCGACTGGGTCCTTCCTTCCTTCTTCCCTCACTCATTCTTTTAAAGCCAATACAAGTCAGGTTATGGATTCACTGTTAACGTAGTCTCAGTATACCCTTTGTGTTGGATTGGAATGAAGTCTCAGGGTTCTTTCAAAATGCAGACAGGCTTCAACTTCCCTGGTAAACACTTAATATATTAATAGGATCATCGCTGCCCGACTCCAACAGGCAACTCTGTGTGAATTGCTTTTATAAGCCAATCAGTATCACAGTTGTCCTTAGGAAATCAAAAAGATTGCAGCGATGCCTGAGAGTCCTTGGTGCGTTTATATTTATCAGGTTCTTCAAGGGCACGAGGTCATTAATCCTCACAAAAACCCTAGGGGGGATGCAATTGGGCTTCTCCCTGGGCTAAAAAGGAGGCTCAGAGATTCCCATGGAGCCTGCCTCTCTAACACCTAGGACAAGGACCTCAACTTATAACGCCCTTGTTGTCTGACACCAAGTCCCACCACATCTGGCCACAAAGAACCCCACCAGTTAAATCGTAAGACCAAATCCTAGACCCGGGTTCTCCATATACATAAACCGAAGACTTGCTGCGTGGGTTCCAGTACATACAGGCACAGGTTTCTTCCAATAAAATGTGGTTCAACATTTCTCTGTGATGAGTGAATGGCCGCAGACAAGGTTTCTCAGGATGGTGATGGTCCCGGGTCTCATTAGGGTGCCTTACACAAAATAAAGGCCCATTCAAAAGAGTGGTTTGCAAGGGGATCAACTGGGCCAGTTGCATTCACGCAGCGAGGTCGGTTCAGTAGTTTATAGCAACTGGTGTTTTTTGGAATTCTAAAGGAGTCATCTTAATAAATGTTCTCAAAGAGCACAAAGACAATCATGGGGACTTATTAGGGGGAGTTTTAAGAAGATTATAAGCTACATTGGTGAGATAAAGATTAGGAATATTGTGTCAAGTAATTTTTTTCCCTATCCCAATAAAATACCTGCTCATTCTTCAATGATAGCAAGGGCTACCTTATGAGAATTTCACTTCTTGGGGAAACAGTGTTAGGCAGGGTTCTCTAGAGAAACAAAACCAGGACACTTATGATTACAGATAGATGATAGATAGGTAGGTAGGTAGACAGATAGATTTATATATCATGAGGAATATAACAGCTAATTAGTCCCCAGTAATTAGCCCACAGTGCAGAGGGCTCAGTTCAACTCACTTCTGTGAATTGGAAGTCCTTCAACTAATGAGGGCTGCTGGGTTCAAGACCAAAGCTGAGTCTTCCCTTGGGCAATACAGACAGAGCCTGCCCACAGGCAGCAAACAGCAGGGTAGGTCACCAGCAGCAGCTCAGAAGCCTAGCGAAACAGAATTGGATGGGATATCGAACTCAAGCAATGCAAGATGACAGGATCCACCAGCCTCAAGCTTAAGTGATGTACACACCAGGAGCCTGGCAGAGCAAGTCTTGAAGGAACCTCTAGCTCTAGCGACAGGATCGACAGGTTGGTTGTCCCACAGGTAGTATAGCTCACAAGTCGAGGCAGAGAACTAGCTGAAGCAACTGTACCCTCGTCTGATCACCAGAGAGTAAGAGAGAGAGGGCAGGCCTTGCTGAGCCATTTATCTCTTTGCCCTCCAACCTGTGACCTGATTAATCCCACTTGTTCCTATTGGCCAGGTTGGCACAATAAACCTGCTTATTACAGAAACTTTACCCCATATAGCCTACAGCCCTGTTCTTGCCCCTTTACACTTCTTCTTCTCCTCCAAATTCAATGAGCATAAATGAAATGAGCCATTCACAAAAGAACATATTATATGAGACTACTGTTACATGGGGGAGAAAAGTTAGACATTTATATTAAAGGGAACAGAATTTGGAGTTTCCAATGGAGTGGGAAGGAAAAAAGGAGGGACGATACCACAATGATCTAGACGGTTGTCAGGTGTTAACTTGAGTGAGATGGAAAATAGTAGTCCACCAAGGGAGAAGAGAAGTCAGAGAGCAGGTGAGCGGAAACTATTGGAAGATTTAAGGGATGGTTTAAACTGTTGAATACAAAGGCGATGATAGCTTCCATAAATACATAACTAAAATTAAACCAAAATTAAATCTAACCTACATAAATAAATGGACCGTGAACCCTTGAGGATGCTCAAATCGCCCTTTGGGTAAGTGTAACTTGAAAACCACAGAACTAAGAGAAAGGGGAGAGAGACGGGAGCATCACCTTCAGAAGTGTATAGCTGGGAGGGGACTATCAAGGAGCTGCAAGACATTTGTGGGGAAAGTGCAGTATTCTGAGCAACAATCGCTTCACATATTGTATTCTTGTAAATGTTTCTAGTCTCTTGTAGCAATACTTCTTGACTTACCCTGGTAACTTACTCATTTACTAAGCATAAGGGCCTACTCTATGCCCGGGGCAGCTCTGAGCAGTAGGAATGCTATACTGAGCAACAACTCTCACCTTCTAAAAGAGAGACAGACATGAAGCAACAGAACCCACCGATGCCTGTATGAAAACAGACTGATCATGGAAAGATAGTGAGATGAGATTCTGATCAAATGGTCATACAAGATATTTCTATGGAACACACCAGAAAGAAGAATTTGGTAGATAGCGGAAGCTGACAGGCAAAGTCCACATAGTGGGCATGGGCTCTGTAATAGGTAATATGAACTGAGGATGGAGAAGGAGGCAGGGGTGAGACCGTAATGGCTTTCTGGGTCCATTAGGATTTATTATTCATTTAAAATCAATGGAAAGCAACTGAAGGGTTTTAACACCTGGGCAGAAAGATGGTGCTATAACATCAGTGTAAACAGATAATCTCAAAAAGGCAAGCCAAGCTGAGATCCTCTGCATCGAGCCAACAATACCGGCACCACGTTCTCCACTAAATCTGCACACCCGAGTCTCCACCATGGTCTTCGTGAATCTGAGCCCCAAGTCCCTGCCGTGTTCTCCACTAAACCTTCACCCTGACTTTGACCAACATCGCTCTAATTAGTTGCTGTTGAGTCCATTCTGACTCATAGTGACTCGTGGGGGTCGGCCAGACCTGCTCCAATGGGTTTGCCAGGCTGTGACCTTTTGGAGCAAATTGCCAGGCTGAGCTTCTGAGTGTGTTTTGGTTGTCAGATATAGGTTGGTGGGTGAGCAGCACTTAGCCATTTTTACCACATGGGGATTCTTAAAATTATGCATGACGAACACATAAAGCAAACCATGTTAGAAGAGCCTAGTGAATCAGTGGTAGAAGGCACTGGTAGAATTTTGTCCTCTGTGGTAGAAGCACTGGTTCCATTTCTGGCCAATGTACCTTACAGGCAACTACCTCCATCACTGGAGCTTGTGTGTTTCTATGGTACGGTGCTGGTTGCTGCTGAGCTTCCAGACTGAGATAACTAGGGAGAAAGGCCAGAAGTTTGTTTTCAAGGACCATCCGATGAAAACCCTATTAATAGCAAAGGCCTGATCCACATCTGGTCATGGGCATAATGTAGGACCAGGCAGCATTCATTCTGTTGTGCAGGATTGTCATAGTCAGGCCAAACTGGACAATAGCAGCAGAGGAGGAAAAAACAAACCAAAAACCCGTAGTAAGAGTATACATCTTCCTGATGTTGTAGTTGTTCGGTGTGAATTGAGTCAGTTCTGACACTTAGTGATACACAACTTAACAAAACGTTGTCCAGTCGTGCACCATGCTCACAACTGTTCTTCTGCTTGAGCCTGTGGCTGCTGCCACTGTGTCCATCTTGTCCAGGGGCCTTCCTCTTTGTCCCTGCCCTTCCACTTGACCAAGCACGATGTCCTTCTCCAGGGACTAATCTCTTCTCATAACACATCCAAACCATGTGAGACACAGTCTCACCATCCTTGCCTCTAAGGAATATTCTAGCTGTACTTCTCCCAAGATAGATTTGTTCGTTCTTTTAGCAGTCCATTTTACTTCCAATATTCTTAACGAGCACCATGTTTTAAATACACCAATTCTTCGTCAGTCTTCCTGATCCAATGTTCAACTTTCATACGCACACGAGGCAATTGAAAAGACCATGGTGTGGATCAGGGGCACCCTAGTCCTCAAAGTAATATCCTTGCTTCTCAACACTTGAAAGAAGTCCTGTGCGGCAGATTGACTCAATGCAAGGAGTCCTTTGATCTCTTCAGTGCTGCTTCTACGACCATTGATTGTGAATCAAAAGCAAGTGAAATCCATAACAGCTTCAACCTTTTCTCCATTTTTCATGATGTTCTCTATTGGTAACATGATGAGAATTGTGGGCTTCTTGACATTGAGTTGTCATCCATGCTGAAAGCGGCAATCCTTAATCTTCGTCAGCAACTATTTCAAGTCTTCCTCCCTTTCAATAAGTGAGATTGTGTCGTCCACGTAACTAAGGTTTTCAATAAGCTTTCCTTCAATCCTGATGTCACATTGTGCTTCCTAACTTCTCGGATAATTTGGTCAGCATACAGATAGAATATGTATTGTGAGAACATACAGCCCCGAGCCACACCTGTCATGATTTAAACCATGCAACATTCCCTTCTTCTGTTCATACAACTGCCTCTTGATCCGGGTACAAGTTTATACATGGACATAATTCAGTGTTCTGAAATGTCCACTCTTCTCAAGACTAGCTATAGTGTGTTATTACCTATGCCTTTGCATAGTTAGTAAAACATGGGTAAACATTTTTCTGGTGTCCTCTGCCTTCAGCCAAGATCCATCTGATGTTGGCAATGAAATCTTTTGTTCCATGTCCCCTTCTGAATCTGACCTGAACCACTGGCAGCTCCCTGACAATATATTGCTGCAATTATTTTTGGGTGATCTTCAGTAACATTTTAATTTTATGTGATATCAATGGTATTGTTCTATAAGTGTGCATTCTGCTGGTTTACCTTTCTTTAGAATAAGTACAAATATAGGTCTCTTCTAGTCAGTTGAGAAGCTTATACATATGAATAAGGAAAATTATATGAAGCATGTGTGCCACATAGTTGTGGAATTGGGTAAGTCCAATTCGGTGCAAGTCCGTCAGTCAGCTATTAAGCTGGAGGCTTCCTGACTCACATAACTGCTGTGGCTGATGGACTAGAAAGTGGGAATCAGAAGCAGGAAAGGCTGGTGGATGCAGAGACAGATTAATCCAAGGTCAACTGGAATGCTATGAAGTCTCCCAGGATCAGCAAGCAATATGGCGGGCCATTGGCTCAAGTCCAGAGAACCGGATGCAGATACAGGATCCAAACTCTCAAGAAGCAACAAAGTTCCCACAGGAAGTAGGCCACGTGGACGAGGAAACACTATTTGGGCTGTTCTCTGAATAAGGGATTGCACTTAACCTTAATATTCCTACAACTGGTTGGTTTCTCACAGCAATTCCATCAAGGAGTGGATGACATTGTGTTATATCACATCATGGGGGTGGCTTCAACTGCCCAACTATTGAGAATCCTGGTTGCCAGTCAAGTTGACAGAAAGCCTAATTATTATCGGAGGGGAATAGTCTGAAGAGAACTTGCATGCAGACCCTTCAGTACACAGGCAAGGAAAACCCAGCACCAGAAAATGGGTTATCTGAATTCATAGAATGAGTGAAAGTTAGAAGGACAATTTCTCTGGCCACTTTAGTACTTTCCCATTGGCGATGTGAGCAAATTTCCAGGAGGGAGAATAATCCCTCTTCACTCTGCCCTGAATGCAACCAAGATGATAGGGTACCTTCAGACACCCCAGAGCAGCAGCTCTCAGTTGCCCCGGCAAGTGTTCATCTCAGAGGCAGTGGGAAAATTACATTCGGAGGCACATGCACACTTAGGTATTTTCCATATCAGAAAATGACCTTGTTAACTATCCTCTTCTCGGTGAGGCTTCTCCCTCGGCACAACATATATTAAATTTATGGATACAAGGGATATATAGAGTCACCAACCAGTCACTCAGCCAGGATGTATTCATCATTTGTGTGCACAGCATCGCAATTCAATTAAATCCCATTCACTTTTACAAGGGTGTGGAAGGCAGCGAGAGAACAGAACACCGGGTGTGGTTCTGAATCCTGGTTTCACTCTTTAACTGGCAGTGACATTGACGACAAAGGCACCCTCCACACATCCCAATGTCCTCATCAGCAAAGGTGGAATCATACGCAATGCTGAGCTCACTGAATTGGGAGAATAATAATGAATACTTCACTCATGAGCCTGGTGCTCACAAGCGTTTCTTAAATCTACCCATGACTTGGAGAGAAAAAAAAAACAACACTCCACATTTGAGGAGTCCGGTGAGGGTGATTCCTTCCATTTCTGTTCAGATACTTGGCGTTCTTCTCCACATGATTGTTGCTACTGTGACTATGGCTGCCAGCTCAGACTCACGCCGACCACACGTGTTGACGGAGCACAACGAAACGTGGTCTGGTCCACCTTCACCCTGAGGATCTCTGATACCTTGAAGCCCATTGCTGAAGCTCTTATGCTGGTCTGTCTCCAGGGGGTTTTCCTCATGGTCACTAACCCTTGGCCTTACCAAACATGAGGCCCTTTCAGGGACAGGCCTTTCCTGGGGACACATCCAAAGGAAGCAAGCTAGAGCTTTGCCATCCTTGTCCAAGGAGCCTTCTGGTTGTATTCTTTGGAAGCTTTCTGAACTTGGGCCCATGCAAAACTGGGCTTCTGGTGATAAGGCTCCTGCACCGAGCAGAATCCACGCATTCTTATGAAACAACTACCCGGGTAGTGAGTAGCTTGGGCAGGCTGCGTTCTATCTTTCCGGGTTCTGGAAGGCTGTCCCAGGTAGGGAGGAGACAGGATTTATTTCTTGGGGACTAGAAGTTCCCCCTGGTCTGATTCTACTTTAACTAGAAATGAAATGGGTTAGAAGGCTTTGGATTCACCAGTCAGCAATTACCAGTGTCAACGGCTTTTATATGACCCGAGTCAGCTCTGCATGGCTGCCCAGTGGCCCGGGGCTTTTGGATGATCCCCACACTCTAATCCTCAAGGGAACCACTTTTGACCTGAGTGCCAAGGCCAGGATGGCAGAGCCCATGAGCTGTGCAGAGAGCCATTGGGGTGTCATTTGGTGGCTGCTTTCTAAGTGTGTCATTTCCGATCAGAGCCTGAGAGTGCCCGCCTTCTAAGTGGGGGAGATGCCTCATATTTCATCACCATGTTTGCCTTTTGATAAAAATAAATAAATGTGAAGTCTCTGTGCTTCTGAATTGGAAGAACCAACTACAGCATAGCACCAACGCAGCAGAAACACCCACACGTAAATTCCTGGCGTCCTCTAGACTGGACTCGCTTGTTCTCAGGGTTGTCTTGATCTACAGAATGCTATGATGGCAAGGGTTTGGGGTTCAGCATCACTTGGCTTTGAAATCGATCCAGACTCAACTTCTTTGCCACCGCTGTGAGCTGAGCCAAGGACGAGGATGGGGCAGATGAGGCTGCGAGGGCACAGAATTGAGGGAGGCAAGCTCAGCCCTAAAATTCGCCTTATATGTTGAAGCACAGAGATCTGGCTGCCCGAGGTCTATCCCAGCCTTGACTTGCAGCCTCACGACCTTGTGAATCCAGGCATTTTAAAGCAGCCAGGTCACTACCCAGGAGACCTGGTAGCCTTGTGGTCAAGCATCAGGCTGCTAGCTGTGTGGTCAGCAGTTTGAAACCACCAGCTGCTCCGTGGGAGAAAGACAGCTTTTTACTCCCATAAAGAGTTACCATTCCAGAAACTCAGTTCTTCCTTGTCCTATAGACTCTCTCTGAGTTGGCGCAGACTCAATGGTAGTGAGTGCTTTTGAAACACGACCTGACACAGTGCAGGTTCTTAGTAATTGCCTCAAGCAGCAATTCTCACCAACACAGGCGACATGCTGCTGCTGGGTGTAGCCAGAGCCACATCCAGATGGACACCTGGTTTCTCTCCTTCCTGGGAAGGGGGTAGAGTGGAGGTAGGGGAGTCATAGTCACCAGGCCACTCTGCTGCCAGGTCTCCTGGGTAGTGGCCTGGGTGCTTCATCAGAAAGCAAACCGCCAGTTGCAGGACAGGGCTGCTGAGACCCTGATGAGACAGCCACAGAGGGGTTTCTGGGGTGATCCTGGCTCCCAGCATTCCCAAGGAGTCAGCTGAACCCAGGCCACGGAAATACAAACTCTAGAGCAAAGCTTTACAAGATAGCGCCGATGCATTGATAACCAATGACTTTCCTGCTAGCTAATATGCAGGTGAAACAGTCCAGAGGACCCACCTGAGTAAATTGTTGGGGAAGTTTAAATGTTTCTTTTGTACAAGCCACAACCAAATCCCAGGAAGTCAGGGTTCATTTATGAGTTTGCTCTTTTCTCTCCTTTTTATAAAGTCACATGTTATATGTTTTGTAAATTTGCATTATTTTGATCACACTGCATGCCAACTTTGCTCATTTGGTTTCTAACTTAACATTAGCCCTGGTAGCTTAGTGGTTATGCGTTGGGCTGCTATCCACAAAGTCAGTAGTTCAAGTCCACAACCTGCTCTGCGGGAGAAAGACAGGGCCATTATAGTCTTGGAAACTTGGCAGTTCTCCCCTGATGTCATAGGATCACTATGAGTCAGTATTGTCTTGATGGAGCAGTGATTGGGGTTTTGTTTTTGGGGTTTTTTTTGCAGTTTTACTTAACAGCAAAAAGAAAAAACCAACTGCTATTACGTCCATTCTGACTCATGGCAGCCCCGTGTGTATCAGAACAGAAATATTTTCTGCAGTTCAGGTAGAAGCGATATCAACAAAGAGGGTTTTGGAAGCAGATCACCAGGCCTTTCTTCTGAGGTACCTCTCAGTGGGCTTGAACTACCAATCACTGTCAGCAGCCGTGTGCCAAACTGTTGAGGCCACTCACGAATTCCCTTCGTTAACCTCTTATCGTGCTTGCTTCTCCATCCTGAAGCAGTCTGCAAAATTCATTAGCACTGTTTAATGGGAGGCTGTGTGGTAGGGGTAACAAAAATTATGAGTATTTTATTGTTGGGATTGGATTTGGGTCTAAATGGCATAATAAGATGCTTCCTCTCATGCCCTCCTTCAACCCTGTTGCATGTCACTGTATTAATATATCAGAATGAGCACACGCTCCATGTTACGGTTTCTGAAACTCCCCAACAGATGCCTTTCTAGGAAGGCTGTTCCTGTCTGCAAGTCCCATTGCTGGGTGGCAATGAGTGTGTCACAGGGGACACACGCATTGTTCATGGACTGAGGGAGTAGCCTGGCTGGACCACCAGCTTTCTCTGCAACCTGATCTCCTCAGGGAGGGCACTCCCCTTGGAGCAGGCTAAAGAGCAGGGCCTTCTGAACTGGCTTAGCTTCTGTTCTGCTCTCACAAGCGAACTACAGTCATTAAGATGAAGCCACAGGAATGACCTTGTGGATGTATCAGAGCTTAAATTCTGAGTACTTGGTTTGTGGAAGGTTGAGGTTGATGGTGGGAGCCCTAAATCCATGTTTAGTCTTAAGAGAGATTCCTCCTGACCTTTGACGAGTAAAGTAGAAAGCTTAGCACACAGGCAAAGTGTATTTGAAAGGGGTTTCCCTAGTGAGACAGGGTCAAGGAGGAAAGGTGGAGATTTGGATGAAGCAGGTGCAGAGTCCAAGACAACACCTTGGTGCTGTATTTCCCAGAACCTCTTGTACCCTGTTGGAAGTTACTGAGAGTCTCAAGAGCAAGAACCTTTAAACATGTTTGATGTGCACTATATCAATGCAAATGAGGGGGGTTGGAGTGAAGACCCAAAGTCCATCTGTACACAATTGGACACCCCCCCCCACACACACAGAAGGGTTACAAGGAAAGGACAATTTAACCAGGGTGTTGCATAGCACCGATGAAACACACATCATTTCTCTAGTTCCTATATGCATCCCCACCCTCCACCCTCCCA
>NW_022106189.1:28064840-28076776 GCF_000313985.2 Echinops telfairi
CAAATCTGGCAAATCCTACAAAACGGAGTACACACATTGGTACAGGTAAGAGCTCTCCACACATGGAATCCAGGACAGATAACCCCCTCTGGAACAGTAGTGGGAGTAACTATATCATGAGGGTAGGGAAATGGCCAGGGAGTGGGGAAGGGGGAGAAAGGGGGAACCCGTCACAAGATTGGACATATAGCTGCCCCGTCTTGAAGGGGACAAATAACAGAAATGTGGGTAAAGGGAGACAACGGATAGTGTAAGATACAAAATAATAATAACAATATATAATTGATCAAGGATTCATGAGGATGGGAGAGGAAAAAGAGGAGCTTATACCAAGAACTCAAACAGAAAATATTTTGGAAATGATGATGGCAACATATGTACAAATATGCTTCGATACACTTGATGTATGGAATGTTATAAGAGATGTAAGAACCCCAATACAATGATTTTTTTTTTTAATTTTGATGTGTATTTGGGGAGTGGGGTGGGGCAAGAAATGCTGAGGCCAGCTGTGGTTTCTTCCTCCTAACTCGCTGCCATGGAGCGGATGCTGACTCACGGTGACCCTGGGGGACAGGGTAGAGCAGCCAGTGTGGGTCTCTGAGACAGTAACTCCTCACGGGGATAGAAACCTCATCTTTCTCCCATGGAGCAGCTGGTGGCTTCGAACTGTGGACCTTGTGGTTATCAGCCCAATGCAGCACTCACAACGCCACCAGAGCTCTTCTTCTTCCTCTGAGCAGTTTCTAAATGAAATTCTCTTGTGATGCCCAATGTCTTCCCAAAGTAAATCTTTCTCTTGGTAAGACAGGAACTTAATCCGGTAACACTGGCCAGCCCAGGGAAGGATGGTTTTACCATCAAGGACTTGCCTGGGCATGGCATTGTGGGAAACTGGGGTACCAGGTGAGAAGTCATTCTCCAGACTAAGGTGGCTAGAAGACCTCGGAACCAATCCTATAAACTTTTCTAAACTGTGTTTATGTCCCAATCATGATCCCTCTCCAGCTGCTGTAATGCTGCCTATGCTGAATGGAATAGCTGCTAATCAATGACGTTGCTTCCCATTTCTACACTCCTCACAAGGCTGTGAACCCCGAAGATACCATTATGGTCTCCTGCTTATGGTCCCCCTTGTCTGGATGACGTGCCTTGTCTTGGTCCTGTATAAGACTGAATAGAGTGGTCCCTATGAAATAGATTTGTTTTCTGATGCATCTCTGAATGGGTTCAAACTACCAACCTCACAGCTAGATGTTGAGCATATCAGGCATCAGAAGCTCCAAAAGAGTGAGATGCTGTCTGAACCATAAATATATGACCTATTTGAGGTGCTCATCCCAGAAGTGCCCCACCTTCCATTGTGGACACAGCCATGGGAGGTCTGGAACCCCCCTGTACCACGTTCTCCACCTGCAACCTCCCAGTCAGGTGGGGATTCCACCCACTGCTCCAGTGTTGTCAATCCAAGCACAGAACCAGCTGTCCCCATGTCACTTTGCACCAGCAGTAGATTCTAAATGACCCACCTAGACTGTGCCCTGCCATGTTGCCCATCCAGAATGCCCCATGCCGGACCTTCAGGCACACACATAGGCCTCTGACCTACACCTGACCCCTATCTGAGAGAGTGCATGCTTAACATTAATTGCCCAAATGACTCCAACCGAAGAAAGGCAGATGAATTTAAGCAGCCAACCATCCAACAAAGAAATTTCTATTAATATGCACAGAACTTAGAGTGCAGTAGAGCAGAGATTCAAATTGATACTGGTCTCCATCTGGTGGGGAATGCATTCCGGTATTTGGTGGTGGGGGTGGGGGATCATTTCTGCATGCCTCTGAAAGCATGTGAGGGTCCTGTGTGCTGGTCTAGGCACAGACTGTCAAATGTCTTCAAGGTAAAAGGCTCAGCTTCTGGATGATGGAGCATATAAAGGTCAGTGAAAAATAGCACTTTTTGTTGTTGTTAACTCCAGGTTTTTCTTTAGGCCTTTGGTATCAAGTAGAGAAATCCAAGTGACCAAATTATAGTTTTTATTGTCTGTGCATACATTTTTATGGACATGTCTAACGGTTCATCCAAGCGTCCTGTTTCCAGTTTGAATGAATACGTGGACTTCTGAGAGTTCTGCCACCTTCCCCAGGGAAGTAGAAACTTGTCATGCACTAGCAATGTTCAGGGACAGACAGTGCCCCACCTTGCCATGGAAGGCCAGGCATATTATTTGGCAGAAAGAACCGAGATTGTACAGGGGAAGCAGGTCTGAAGAGAGCAGTTTCATTTTTTTACCATCGGTGACAGGGTTGGCTTCTGATATTCCACTAACAAGCTCCCCACCATTAGAATACACAAGCACGGAGACCCAGCCTTTGCTGCCCGTCCGATAGGAGTCAACAGGAACGAAGCGCCATTCAACGGGTAAAGAGCAGAGAGGAACGGCGTAGAGAGTGGAAGCACTGTCCTCCATGCCACGTGGCTCTGGAAAGGCCACAAAACAGTCAAAGAGATGCAAACTCTTGATAGTTCTACGGACCTAGAGCCAAGAGCATGGTACATACGAACCCGGGCTTTTGTTGCGTGGCGTAAAGATGCCTGCTTTCTTTCTGGGAGTACGATTTCTTTGTAAGCTAAGATTTTTTAAAAATCATTTTATTGGGGGCTCTTACAACTCATCACAATCCATCCATCCATCCATTGTGTCAAGCCCATTTGTACATTTGTTGCCATCATCATTCTCAGAACATTTGCTTTCTACTTGAGCCCTTGATAGCAGCTCCTCATTTTACCCCCTCCCTCCCAGCTCCACCCTCCCTTATGAACCCTTGATAATTTATAAATTATTATTATTATTTCATCTCTTACACAGTCCGACGTCTCCCTTCACCCACTTTTCCGTTGTCCACCCCCTAGAGAGGAGGTTATATGTAGAGCCTTGTAATCAGTTCCCCCTTTCTACCCCACCTTCCCTTCACCCTCCTGGTATCTCCACTCTCACCACTGGTCCTGAAGGGATTCCCTGTGTTTCCAGTTCCTATCTGTACCAGAGTACATCCTCTAGTCTAGCCAGATTTGTAAGGTAGAATTTGGATCATGGTAGTGGGGAGGGGGAGAGGGAGGAAGCATTTAGGAACTAGAGGAAAGTTGTATGTTTCATCATTGCTACACTGCACCTGACTGGCTCATCTCCTCCCCATGACCCTTCTGTAAAAGGGATGTCCACATTGGTTTTTAATACTCCCAAGAGTTGAGGATATTGGGGCAAGTGCTTCTGTGGGGACATACTCAGGGCTGTCAGTACAGTTCATCGATTTCCTTTTGCATTTGTATATGGTCAGAGGTATTTTTTAAATTTCCTTCTATCTTCATATACTGCCATGTAAGAACAATTAACTTATGGAAACACTTAATATTTTATTAAAGCTACTTTTTTAGTTTCTCTTTTTTACTACAATTATGCCAGGGCAATTGATTTCTTTTTAAGTTATGTAAGTAAGTAGTTTATACAATCTATGTATTTTATTTCAGAATAATTAAGGGAAACTTAGAGAGCATTTGCTATAAGAGGAGGAATTGGATCAATAGAATTCAAAATGACTGCATTCAGTGGCCTCTCAGGATTAGAAAGACAACAGGTGGCTCACTCACATCATTCTGACTAAGAGCAGCCCTGTAGGACAGAGTAGTAGGACTCCACAGGGTTTCTCAGGCTTTCAGTGTCTACAGAAGGGGCTGCCACATCAGTCTCTGGTGGAGGAAGTGATGGGTTTAAACCACTTGTCTTTTGGTTAGCAGCCAAGTGCTTTCAATACTGTGCCATCAGGGCTGCTTTAACATGTGGCTAGTGGTCCCAACAGAGACTGGATCCAACGCCTGGAAAGCCACAGAGCCACGCTGAGTCTAAGAGAAGATGAGGAGCTTGCAAAGATCACAGACTTAGATTAGAACCCTTAATAGGATCTCTGATGCTGAACAGGGCTTTGCCAGCACTGGTTTGCACTCAAACCCAACACAAGAGAACCTCGTGGACACAAATGAACGGGACTTTTTTGGAGGGGAGGGGAGGAAAAACCGTGTCCACCAGGCGAAGTTTGGTCACTCTGATTTTTCTCACAGCGGCTTCCTTCCAGGTGTTGGCAGTTTCTTGGCCTTCAGATGTTTTTCAAGTTTCCCCATTCATTGCTGAGTTCTGTGAAGGACGAAGATAAAGCAAAGTAATTAGCCTATTGCCTTGCAATTATTAAAAGCCTATAAAGGTGGTCCCCATAGGAATCCCCCCTTTGCAGAATGCTCGTAGAAGGAACTATGGGCTTATATTTAGCTTGGCTGTTATTGATTTTATACTAAGCCACAGGACGTTGTCACCACACTGTGAATGAGACAGGCAGCAATCACCTGCTTCTTAGTTTAAATGAGTAAACAGCCTCTTGCTTCCCCATGCTTCAGAGGCATATCTCAGGAAAGTCCAGCCTAAGCACGTTGTAGCAAAGCAAAGACCATCGAGTTCCATGATGCCTCTCTGACATGGAGACAGTCAAACCCAGGTTCTTAGAATGTGATCTCCGTCCTGACCTGGGCTCCCCATTTACTTAGCTTCATTTCCCATTCAATCTCCTCCACATTACTTCAAGCCAGTCATCCAAACAATGAACTATCCCTTCCCTAGCAGGATGCTGATCATCCAAACCGTTCCCAAGGCTGGCCTTTCCTCCTCTACTTGGTCAAGGTACATTCAATGTGGAAGACCCAGCTCAAGAGAGATGCATTGCTATTAAAATGCCTCTCCCACCTCTTTCCAGTGTTCCATGCCTCCTGCCACGGCACTCAACCCCTCAGAGTACCTGGCACCACTGATGAGCCCGGTTGTGTGGATCACCCCAAATCAGATTAGTTTTTAAAGATATATGTATGTAACAAATAACTCTCTGATTTCATATATATGCAAGACACATACATGACATATATATATTCTATAGATAGTGAGAAAGACATTAATTTAATATGCCTCCTGCATTCAGAGACTAGAATAATGCTCTCAACATTGCAACTTAGAACTTAGTTCAGTCCAGTAAGTAGCATACCAGAGGAGTAAAAACAGGGCACGGTCCCTTTGATCTGCTATCAGGTCAGGGGTCCCTGGGAAAACAAAAGCAATTTAGAGAGGGAGGGGAGAAGGAATGAGCAAGCAAGTGAGAGAAAGAGTGGGAGAGAGCTGGCAATAATTAAAACAAAATCCATAGGGTAGACTTGCAGGTTGTAAACCAGGGAGGATTTCTAGGGTACCATCTTGAGACAGAATTCCAACCCCCATCTGGGAATTCTCACTTTTTGCTCTTAAGACCATCAACTGGCTGGATAAGTTCCACTCATTTTATCAAGGGCAATCTCCTTTACTTAAAGTCAACTTATTGACAATATTAATGTGTAGCTGTCCAACTGCCTCCAGACTAGGGTTTGGTCAAACAACTGGGCACGATAGCCTAGCCAACTTGACTCGCACAATTACTTTTGAAATTACTGAGCTATTTTCTCTTCTTGGCTTACCTCCTTTCAGGCTGAGCCTTCCCATTCTCCCAGAGCCGAGAGCCCATGTGCTCCTAAACACTCTATCTCCACTTACTCACAGGCATCTATTCACCCACAAAAGATGACTCTCCACGATTCCGCATTTACAGTGAGTACGGAGAAGTCCTCTGGATGTTTGTGACAATTGTTTAGAGACTCTTGTCAAAGGGATCCTCAGGTGAAAGTGACCTTGTCTAAAACGGTGTAGGCCAGCAAGTCAAGCCCTGCTATGGCTAAAGGTGGTGCGTCTGCAGAATCCCATCATCTGAGCAAGAAGTTTCTAAAGAGGTCATTGGTAACTTATCAATTGCTGTGGACTCCTGAGTGGTAGCAATAGCTAACAGAGCAGACGACTGCTAACAGACAAGTTGGAGGTGCTAGTCTACCCAGAGATGCCTTTAAAGTAAAACCTAGAGACCTACAGCTACAAAATCAACCACTGAAAATCCTTTGCTACATGGAATAACCGTGAGTCAGAAGAGACCCCATGGCCACCTTTTGTGCATTGGTTGAGTTTGTATGGTCCCAGAGTGACATTCCTGATTCCTGCTAAAGGGCCCAAGGTGGCTAAGAAGAAACTGGAAGCAAAAAACATACTGAAACTTTCTTAGAAAGTAACTTGCCAGGGCAAATCTTATAAGGAAAGCAATGATGGTATTCATTATTACTGTTAGCAAACATATTAAAAGAAACCCAAAGCTAAATGTTTAACAACTGAGATTCAGTTTCGTGAAGTGTGAAACATCCACATGATGAAATACCTTGGGGCCATTCAATACACTGTTCATGGAGTCAAACCAGTAGTAGCAACAAAAGCCACCCCAGCGAGACCACTTTTCAACATCAGCCAATACCTTCTTGTTTTCAAAATGAGGATGTGGTTACCTTCATGCCTGTTTTACAGGCAAGGCACTTACAATGAGAAACCTGTAGTCTTGCTTCTACTTACATAGTTAATAGGTGAGGCTGGTTTTTATAATCAGCCGTGCCCTGTCCAACCCCTCAATTGCCTATAAAAATACTTTTAATAACATGGGGATATTCTTAGACTCAAGTGTTACATGACAAAAAACGGAGCACAGGAACATGAATTATATTAAGAAGTTGAAAGAATTAAGGGCTGGCTGGGAAGGAATGCTTCAAGGTTTGGTTTAATTAAATGCAACTTTTACTTTTCTTACTCTGCTCCTTCTGGATGCTTGGCAATGAGCAGACCCACCGACTGCCTTCCGGTGGATTCCAACTCATAGCGACCCTGTAGGACAAGGGAGGACCGTCCCGTAGGCTTTCCAAGGTATTCATTTTTGGGGGAATAGACTGACTCATCTTTCTCCCACAGAGTGGTCGGTGGGTTTGAACTTCTGACCTTTGTGTTAGCAGCCATGGGTCTTAATCGCTGTGCTATGAGGTCTTTCTAGTGAGCATATGTTACTTAGATAACAGTGAGATGGTGCAGAGAAAGAAAAGGTCTCGGTTCTATTGTGGACGTCCAAATACGAAGGCGTGCACACCAAGAGGTCATCTTCACACAGAGTCCTCGTGTACCCAGTGAGCACACGGCCGTATAAATGAGATGGCATCTAAGCCCACACAGCCTGGGTGAGCCAGGAATTGTAAACAATAAAATCGAAGACCCGAGGAGGGAACGGTGCTAGGGTGTAAATTCTGAGCACCCAGTTTGCAGAAGGGTATGGTTGACAATGAAAGCCCCAAATCCATTTGCAGGATCCCCAATTGGACTAAGTTACTAACCCTGGGCCAGGGATGTGAATGGTCTTCCTATAAGACGGGGTGCATAGCAAAAGGGACAAATGTAGATGTAGCTAGGTTAACATTTAACCCCTATTTGTTTCTCCCTTTTGACCCATTTAAATTTGTTCTAGTTTTTATTGTTTCCGTTATCATTTCAAAAAAGGTTTTTCAATTTTTTTTATGGTTGCTGGGTCTTAGGTTTTGTGTTTTTGCTTTTTGTTTTTGTATGTTTTTCTTTATATGAGATCCAAGTTAAGTAAATCTATAGAGACAGTAATTGGGTTAATAATTTCATGGAGTTATGGCAGGGGAGATTGGGGTGAAATGGGGAACTAATAATACAAAAAAGAAGAAAATATTCTAAAATCAATTGTGGTGATGAGGGCCAAACTCTTTCTAATATACTTCAACTATTGAATTATAAATGTGAATTGTCCTATCATTTATGTTGATCATGTATATCAATAAAACTGTTAAATTAATAATAATAATTTAATTTAAAACATTTACAGCCCTGGAAAAAAAAAAAAAAGGCAAGAAGGCTTCCTCTCAGAAAGGAACTTACATAAAGCTTGTCCCCAGCATGACCTGCTGTCACTACATCACAGGACAAAGTAAAGTCTCGGAGAGGGTGAGGGGGCCTACATGGTCAGGATGGCAAAGCATAGGATTATTAGAATGATTGTGACAAAGGACTCCATCTGGTTGACCGGAGTAGCAACAAAGGAACGCTCTGAGAGTTAGTGATCAGAAGGCTATTGTTAGCATGTGCCAGAGCCAGGGAACTACCAGGACCCAGAGGCAGCCCAAAGTTTGAATGGCTGGTTGCCTATTGAGCTTCTACAAACATTTCAAATGGTCAATGCAAACTATCCATCCACCCTGGACAGAAGGCAGAAATTGGTGTCTGTCTTTTTAAGGGAAAGGCACCCAAGGATCCCTTTGGGAGATAATCTGTTCATTTCTAGAGCTGCCTCATCTTCAAAGGGCGCTGGGGGTGCCCACAGAGGCCTGGTGTGCATTGACTACCAACCTGAACCCTGGTGAGCTAGCCACACTCCTGCTCCACATACCTTTTCAAGAAAGACAACTCCAGGAAAAGCAATTGCCATGAGCTCAGCCTGCCCTGAGAGAATTTAATGAAGACATGGCTCCTGGGGAGAAAATGGAACTTTTCAGAGCAAGCCTGGCTACCCCATTGCCATCAGCTTCCCCAGCCTCACTAGTCGAAGCTGGAGTCATTTTCTCTGAGCCCAGCCCAGTTTGCCAGTCGGCCTCCCTCCTGTTAAGTGGCCCCCTCCGATTTAACACACTTATTGGCATTCTCCAGTGAGCCTTCCACAGAAAGCAGCCATTGAAGGGTTTGCCCTCATCTCGTTATAAATTAGTTTTGAATATCTCTCAGTATGCACAACATTCCTTAGCTGCCCAACCTACGGCACTCCTTATTAGACTAGGAAGAATTTGTGTTTTAATTAGTTTTACCTCTGGTGTACGAATCCCACTGAGATTACTACACTTAGTAAAATTTAATTAACTTGACAAAAGTTCCTAATTGTTTTCGTGCCACTGGTCCTTTGCAAGGCTAAAAATAAGACCCTCCAAATTAAGCGGCCACCACAACCTGCCTTTCGATTGTCCTCTATTTGTAAAAGTTTCAAATTACATTTCCTGGCAGTTATTATTATTTGCGTCCTTTGTCAGGTGCGGAAGCAGAGATTCCCCGTCCCTCTGGGAAGCGCAAGCTGGCGGATGGAGAATAACAGAGGGGGTGGGAGAAAAAGCTCCCTCATCCTCATGTTATAGAAAGCATTTGTGGAAATGAAAGGGGAAGCATATTGATTTATTCAACCCCTTCAAGATTCAAGTAGACATAATACATCATGTGAATTAATAATGAAGGTTTATAAGTTTCTTAAAAAACTGCTGAATGAATGAAGGCAGGCTCCTTCATGCACGTGTCACCCATTTACTCCGGTAATGCATATTTCCTAAGGACCTATTTTCGGAATCAGATCAGGGAACGAGCATGGAACCATTCCATCTTCAAGAGCCTCAGGCCTTTCCACTCTCATTCGTGCTCCGCTGTGTTCCCTAAAGCATCTAGCTTCCTGTTCTAAACATGTGTTACCACGACGCGCGTTGGTCTGTTGGTGCCCTTGCAATCAGGACAGATTTTAACCTTGACACCATTTGATCCGCTGCAGGAAAATCTTTGCATTTGCCGTCCTCTCTTCCCAGTAAAGGAACGACACTAGTCTCCCCAGCAGACTTCAGCTTTCAGCGTCCCTGGGTGGCTCAGAAGGTGCAGCGCTCTAGTAGGAATAGAAAGCGCGGGGGCATGTTGGGAGCAAGGCAAAGCGATTTGCTTCGGAAAGGAGAGGTCCCAGCTTACAAGATCCCGTGGAGTGCAGTTCTCCTCTGCCAAGCAGGGTACCCCTTCCGTTGGAGTTGGCTCAATAGTATCTGATCTGCAAGTTTCTGTTGTTGTTGCTTTTTTAATATTCTGTGTTTTTATGATTGAAGGATTGAATGAGAGTGAAATAAAGCAAGCAGAACAATGTTTGGTATATCGTTAATGCTCACTTTAATATATATTTTATATATACTACATGTCCTGCATAGCATATACAATACCATAGATAAATATATAAACATATAATATATAAATATATTCTATACAAATATGTATTATCTATGTTTATACATATATGTATATGAATATATATATATATATATATAAAATGGTTAGGGCTCATGCAATTAGACACTCCTGGATAAGTAAGGGTAGGAGTGAAGCACAACCCATCATTTGATCTTATACAAGGGGCCACAGCCTAATGACACCTCTTGGAGCATGTGGCCTTTTATATAAGAGGCAGAGCCCGAACCGAATCTAATCCTCTTTGGCCCTTTGTCTTCTGCCAGAGTCAGGTCTTGTGTGTAGTTCCTCCATCTCCTGTTGCGTACCCTGCCAATCCCAAGAGCCATCGGTGGACTACCAATGGTGGATTCATTTGGCCAACTTTGGGGCTCTGCATCCGCCAGCCTGTGGCCCCTGTTGTCTCTGTTGTTCATCCTGTTTCATCTTTCTCAGCTTCTATGAGTCAGGAGCAGCCTGATGTGAACTGGACTGGCCTATTTCTACAACCAGGCAAGCCATTTCTTGATACATGTGAACACATACAAGTGCCACAGATGTTGCCTCTCTAGAGCACCCAACTTAATAACAACACATGTATGTCTACTGACCTCTGATTCTTTTTAAAATTCAAACCAATTTGCCTTGCCCTACACCCACATTTTATGTCTACCCTCCGGTTAATAATTTGCCCTTCTTCCACTTCTCACTCTTGATAACTTTAAAAGAATGTTTCTGCTTCTGTGAAAACCTTTTCTTCTTATTATTATAATGATGTCATATAATAATTACCCTTTTGTGATCAATTTATTTCACTCAGAAGTATGTCCTCCAGGTTCAGGCATGTTATAAGGTGCTGTGCCAATTCATCCTCACTCTTTAACGTTGCACAGTGTTCCATTGTGTGCATGTACCCAAGTTTGTTCATTCATCCTTCCCTTCATGAGCATTGAAGCGGTCTCTGCCTTTCTGCTATTGCAAGTAGGGTATGCATCTATCCATTCATGCCATCGCTCTTATTTCTTTGTGAAACTGAGTCCTCTAGAGGAACAAAGCCAGACGTTCATACACTTATTATTAATGGTGTGCAATGACATCCCACTGTTGTTTTGATTTGCACCTCTGGTGGCATTTCTTTCTTTGTTGGCCAACTGAAGGTTGTCATTGATGAAGTGTCTGTTCAGATCCTCTGCCATATTTTAACTTGATTGTTTGTCTTTTTCTTGTTGAGATGGTAAAGCTTTCAGCAAACTTTAGAGACTGGTATCTCGTCCCGTATGTCCTGCCCAAAGACGTTTTCTCAGTCTGTAGATTTTCTGTTGACTCCTTTAGTGAAGTCTTTGGATGGGTGTAGGTGTTTAAATTTTTTAGGTGTTCCCAGTCAAGTTGTTTGTCTCCTTCTGTTTGAGGTTGGCCCTTCTGTGTGATAGCACACGTATGCCATGTTGAGGGCCCCTAAGTTTGTCCCAGTTTTTTCCCTTGTGATGTTCATGTTTCCAGGTTTCACACTTAGGTCTTCGATCCATCTTCCGTTGGTTTCTGTAGATGGAGTGAGGTAGGGGTCGTGTTTCCTTCTGCACATAGAATCCAGTTTCAGCAGCACCATTTGTTATCAAGACTAGGTGAAGAAAAGGGTTGGGGCCCACGGCTGACCTCCTTCATCTCCCCAAAGAGGGGGCTTCAATGCCACATCTGCCCAAGAATGGGCATAGGGATAGGAGGCAGCAGCCATCAGAATGCGTTCACCCTCCAACTTCCTTTACCTTATTCTAATGCTAACCATCCCTCCCTGGGCACTCGTCTTCTCCGTTGGTTTGATAATCCGTAGCCATGGCCACACACAATGCACAGACAAGACTCACAATGATTGGGGTTTATCAGGAAAGTGAACGGGTTATATCAAGTCAGGATCAGAAAATGTGAAGGGCGCAGTCCTTTTGTCTGCAGCACTTCTTCATAGGCCTGCCAGCAGGTCTC
>NW_022106189.1:28076876-28077988 GCF_000313985.2 Echinops telfairi
CTCTCTCTCTCTCTGCCCGTCCTCCTCCTGCCCCCCACCTCTTTCATTCTCATTCTCTCAGTCATGCATTACCCTGGGCCTCTGCCCTGCTGGGGCAAGTGTTACAACATTCCTTTAGTGCTGATAAAAGGCACCTCACACTGGAAGCCAACCGCTTGCTCGAAGACACCATGAGCTTCACCCTTGGTTGGGCCGGGAACCCCGCTGTTCTGGGTCCTAGTCTCACCTGCTGTCATTTCTCCAGGGGTCTCTGCTGGTCAGGGGTCTCTCTCTCTCTCTTTCTGCCTCTGAGAGGGCTTATTCAAGCCCAGAGAGAAGATGAAAATGATCAACCTGCCCCTACCCCCACCGATCACCACCCCTCAGAGTCATCTACAACTTATTTGGATGTTCCCGCGCAGTCAACTGATAAGGGTTCTTACAGATAGAAGAGGCATATCAAGAAATTTAACTTCACGACACCATCTCCAGCCCAGCTAAGGAATTCCTTTCCTTTGTCTAAGGCCATGTGTCCTTGGGCAGTTAGACTTACCTCGAGGATCTCAATTTTATTTCATCTTGGGCAGACTCTACACAGGTGGGTCACTGTGAGTTGGCATCGACTCGATGGGAGTGAGGCGAGGCTACAGAGGTGGGAGTTTTGGATCATGTGATTTCCTGTGCTTTGACGTGTGAAGAGCGACCACTAGAATGGCAGCTTTCTTCTTATTGGGGCTTTGTAACCGCCCCTCCCCCCACCCATTTCCGGACATTCTTTTGGGCACCTGACCCTCCCCAAAGTAATTTGCTTCTGCTCAGACTACCAGTCCTGCCATGTAGGTGTGACCCAGCACATGTGATCAGAGCACCCCATCTATCTGGCCACCACCATCAGAATGGGACAAGCGGATCCGCCAATGTAGAGCAGCCAGACACATCCCCTGGACTGGGCATTGACTAAGAACTGGCTCTAGTTCCTCCCGGCTCAGCAAAGGAAGCCAAAGTGGCTCTGGAACTGGGTATGCTAGCAACTTTTACCGTTGTCTTGCCCAGTTTGAGTGGTATTGCCCAGTTTGAGTGGTATTTTTTCAGCTTGCCACTGAAAACTGTTTTCCTCCATTCCTTTCTACTTT
>NW_022106189.1:28078150-28079209 GCF_000313985.2 Echinops telfairi
TGCCCAGTTTGAGTGGTATTGCCCAGTTTGAGTGGTATTTTTTCAGCTTGCCACTGAAAACTGTTTTCCTCCATTCCTTTCTACTTTCAGCACCTTTTACCACACCTTCTTTCAAAGCCCCGGCGGCACAGTGGGTTAGGTTTTGTGCAGCTGACCACAGGGCAGTAGTTCAAAACCACTAGCTGATCCCTGGGAGAAAGATGAGGTCCTCTATCCCCATAAAGATTTACAAGGAGCTGTGGTGACGTAGTGGTTTATACGTTGGACTACTAGCCAGATTTGTAAGGTAGAATTGGGGTCACGATTGTCAGGATGGAGTTGGAAAGCATTAAAGAACTAGAGGAAGTCGTATGTTTCATCGGTGCTGTACTGTACCCTGTCTGGCTTATCTCCTACCCTCAACCCTTCTGTAAGGGGATGTTCAGTTGCCAACAGATGGATACAATATATTTTCAAGGTCAGTCATTAGCACAGCATTTCTGAGCTTGGACAAGTATGCATTTTAGGGAAGCTGGGGGGTGTGCACACTGTGCATAACATAGTATAAATATAAGTATAATAGGAAAAAAGAAGCTCTGCCTAGAGGTGCTGGGAAATAAGCGTAAAGTGGTTAACCTCAAGGTCAGTGGTTCAAAGACCCCAGCCTCTCCACAGGAGAAAGCTGAGGCTGACTACTCCCATACATATGTATCGTCTTGGAAACCCTAAGCAGCCGTTTTGCTCTGTCCTATATCAGGATGCTATGAGTTGGAATCAATTGAAGGCAGTGGGTTATAATAGGCAAAGAGCCTAGCTGATAGAAGCACCCAGCTGCTACCTGAAAGGTCACTGGTTTCAACCCACCAGCTAGTCCACAGGAGAAAGATGGGACAGCCTGCATCAATAAAGATGACAACCTTGGAAACCTTATGGGACAGTTCTACTCTGTCCTACAGGCTCGATATGAGTCAGAATCGATTCGACAGCAATGAGGTGCTTTGGTTGGTTGGTTGGTTGGTTGTTTGGTTGGTTGGTTGGTTGGTTGGTTGGTTGGTTGGTTGGTTGGTTGGTTGGTTGGTT
>NW_022106189.1:28079309-28083413 GCF_000313985.2 Echinops telfairi
GTTGGTTGGTTGGTTGGTTGGTTGGTTGGTTGGTTGGTTGGTTGGTTGGTTGGTTTGGGTGGAGATATGGCACTTTTCTCTTAAGGTTTAATCTTTATGGGAATAGATCACCAGGTCTTCTGCCCATGGAATTGCCAGGTGGGTTTAAACCACAAAGCATTTGGTTAGCAGCTCACTACTTAACCATCATGCCAAAAAGGTTCCAAGTTCATATATAAATGTAGAAATATGCATACAGCTATATGAAGAGGTTTCACAAAAGTTCCTGGGAAATGGAATTAAAAGATAATGGCATTTTCCCCAAAGCCTTTTGAAGTGCTCTTGTATTATAAATAATTGTCATCTTGCATGATAATATAGTCTATTATATGTGCTAAGTATATAGATATCATCTATAAATATAGTTTTGCACATGTGTATGTTTCCTGTGTGGTTTTATATATAGGGGAAACTCCATTATCTTTTAATTCCATTTGTTCAGAAGCTATTGTATCTGAAGCCTCCCTTATATGTCCACAGAAGCATATATAGCCCTACTTGTTCTGCCCTTACCCAAGTTAGATCTGTAGCATTTAGATTATCATTTTAAAAATGTCCCCAAAGTCTTGTTTAATCTATGCACAACTGTTCTCACTCGAAAACCCTTTGGTGATCATTAACTATGTGCTAATGACATGAAAGGGGCCAGAGAAATAAGGATAAGTGAGACAGAGCCGGTGCCTTTCTTTGAAATGTGTTCTCTCTGTCCAATTATTTCAGTTCCTTTTGTTGTTGTTGTTGTTGTTTGTTTTGCTTGTATTGTATACCCTTTGGTTCAAAATCTTCTGTTTGCTCAGGCGTATGTCCCTGCATCTTTCGCCAGCTCCCCGATCTATGAGGTCATCTCTGAGACAGCCAACATGGTATGAATGTTGCCATTTCTCCTCTGAACTTTCACAGCATCCTAGTCACACCTCTCTTTTGATAGTTGTTGTTGTTGCTGTTAGGTGTCATTGAGTCGGTTCCAACTCATGACTTATGGTAGTTACAAGTTCATATCAACTTGATAAAGAAAGTGAAGGGGTGGAGTTTAGCCTGTCAATCAAGTCACAGCCTTTTGGTGGGCATGGCCTTCCGATGAGGATTTTGGGAACTTCCTCTCTTTCTCCTTGGAAGCAGGCCACACTCTGCTTCACCTTCCTCAACATGAGCCACTTCAATCCACTCTGATGGCAGCCAGAGCCCTAGAGATGGGCCCACCACCACTGGATCCACAAGACTTTGCACCCACTGGCCTGTGACTTTCCTGCATTTTGCATCATTGGATGTGACTGTGTGAGTCAGGAGAGGGATTTATGGACTAGTGTCAGACTTATGGGCTAATTTCAGACTTATGGACTTGATTTGGATTGGATGGGTTATTTTCTCAATATGCAATTGCTCTTAGATATAAAGCTCTGTCTTACACACATATGAATGTCCCTGGATTTGTTTCTCCGGTGAACCTGGTCTAACACATGACTCATAGCAACCTGATGTACCATAGAAGGAAATGATTCCCAGCCCTGGGCCACCCATACAGTTGTTCTTGTGTTTGAGCCCATTGTTGCAGCTACTGTGTCAATCCATCTTGTTAAGTGTCTTCTCTTTCTTCTTGTCCCTGTACCATGCACGATGTCCTTTCCCAGATACTAGTCTCTCCTAAGGACATACCTAAACTACGTAAGATGAGGTCTGACCCTTGCCTTAAGGAACATGCTGGCTGTTCTTCTGCCAAGGCAGATGTAGTTCTCCTTTTGGCAGTCCATGGCAGTTTCAGCACCTTTTGCCAACACCACGATTCAAATGCCTCTGTTCTTCTTTGGTCTTCTTTACCAATGTCCATCGTTCACATTCACAGGAGGCAATTGAAAACACCAGGACTTGGGTCAGGTGCACTTCAGTCCTCAAAGTCACATCCTTGTTTTTCAACACTTTATAGAGGTCTCCTCAACAGATTTACCCAGTGTAATGATCACTTGACTGCTGCTTTCATGAGCATTGATTGTGGATCCCTGCAAGATTGAATCCTTGACAACGTCAATCTTTTCTCCATCTATCAGGCTGATACCTGTTGGTCCTTTAGTCGTTATTTGGTCATTTCATAGTTATGTGTGTTCGTGTCCTCTTTGAACTTTGGCGGCCTCCTCATACACAAATATACACATGTCAGATCATATATACTTGAGTGTGTAACAGGAGTCTCTGGGTGTCACTAAATGTTAAGCCCTGGACTATTATCTAAAGCCTGGTAGTTCAAATGCACCCAGAAGTGCTTTGGAGAGAAGACTTGGCCATGTGCTACGGAGAGTCCACAGGTGTTAGAAACAAACACGAATGGGACAGTTGGCTTTTAAAGTGGGATCAATAGGGGTCAGAATTGACTCCACAACTGCTAGCAACAACAGCAGCCTGAGAAGGTGCATTGTGTGTGTGTGTGCATGCGTGTGCTTGTGTGGGTGTGTGTGTGTGTATGCGTGCTGTAGTACCTATTACAGGCACTGAGCACCTGAAAAAGTCTGATACATTATACGTATTTCAAGCAGTAAAGGAATGGTGAATAACTGTATGAATGACTGACTCCATTCCCCAGGAGTGTAGCCTGCTTCCTACTAAGAACTGCTCATTAAAGAAAGTAATTTTCTGACATAGTTGTCTTCCCTAGTAAAAAAATAAAAAAGCTGAGGCCTGCACGCTCCCACCAGAATGAACCGCGTCCTTCTGACTCAAGCATCTGTCTGAGGCTCCATTACCCGTCCCTTTAATGACCATGGAAGGGTGGCATCGACTGCTGACATTGGCAGGTGCCTGTCCTATGGACGGAATATTCCTTCATGGAAATGACCAGGATCGATAGAGCTCAAGGGTCATCAAGAGAGATGGCAGGTTGTAATTTCAATCTATGGCCTGCCACCAGCTAATGAAAAGAGAAGACTTTCCATTTGTCACATCTGGCTGAGAAATCTTCCACGTGGCTCTTTATCGAACAGAAAGCCAGGCAGGCTGTCAGCAGCGGTGGCCTGGACAGCCTAACTGAGAAGTGAGGTAAGGTGGGCTTTCTTCATCCAAAGCAAAAGCAGCACCTGCGAAAAGTGTCGAGTGTCTGCTAAGATTGGCAAGGCCGACTTCCCCACATGTGATCGGCTCTCATAAGCGCAAATGCCTCCCAAGCATGACCAAGTCACCCTCACTTTCCAGATGGGAAAACTGACGTCCAGAGGGGTGACTGGGCTCAGCCGTGCTAGGGACACAGTCAGGGGCCGGCGAGGGGAATGAGGACCAGGGTCTGGCTGACTTTGAGACCTCCAGCTAAGTTATATGGTGCTAGGCTTACATGACCAAGTATCACACTTAGTAAAACTCTAGACAACACAAAAAGCAGTTGCTGTCACGTCAATTCTAACCCTATGGGGACACTACAGGGCAGAGCTGAACTCCTCCCAGCCAGTCTCCAAGGCCGAAGCAGACTGCCCCATCTCTCTCTCTCCCTCTCTCTATCTCGCTCTCAGGGCAATGGGGGTGGGGGGTGGGGGGGGTGTTCCCGACTGCCCACCTCTAATCATTGTGCCAGCTTCACGCTTCAGCAAGGTCACCTGAATCCCCAAGTGAACTGATCACGTTCCTCCTGGGTGAGACTCCCACAACTCTCTGTCCTCTCCTCCGTTCTCCCATCAGGAGTGGGCATCAGAAGAAGTCCCCCAGAGGTGTCCCCGAAGCTTCCGCACACCCTTTTCTAGATGCCCAAGCATTTGCAGAAGTGATGGTGGGGATCAGCCACACAGGGAAGAGAGAGAGTGCTATTCTCTTCCTTGCTAGAATTGACCTATGATCCAGCCATTACACTAACAGTAGCAGCCCCAGGCCCCAGCCCTTCCTCCCTCACGGAAACAGCAGGATTCCTTTGCAATCCCAGTTCCTCCAAACTCCGAGGGGCTGTCCTGCTACCCCTTTCCCCCCAGGGTGCTCCGCTGCAGGGCTAGCCAGCCACCCTGTTCCCTTCCTGAATGGAGAGGCCACCGGATGCCCTGCAGAAAGGGGGCTGCCCTGCAGAAAGGGGGCTGTCCTCTTGGCTCCACGTGGCTATTT
>NW_022106189.1:28085162-28087156 GCF_000313985.2 Echinops telfairi
AGTCTCTTTAAAAAGGACTGATGTCTTCCTCCTGGTTGGGTGGTGATGGCAGAAGTGCCTACAGGTGTGCGAAGTCCTTCAACGCTACACCGACCATCTGAGTGTTAAATGCAGCAGACGCTCAATTCAGAGTCAATGCACGCGGGGGAGGAGCCCAAGTTGGCTCCACGCCTGTTCCCCTTGGCCGTTAGAATCTGGTGTTTTCCTCCACTGTGGCGGTCAGAAGCTGCCTGCGAGTCCATTCTCACACATGGCCACCCCATGGGTGCCAAGGAGAAGCTCCCTGGGGTTTCCAAAGCCTTGGAAGAAGACTGCCAGGCCTGTTCTTCAAGAAGCTTCAGGTAGGTTTGAACTGCTAATCTTGTAACCTAGTCATTGAGTGCTGCACTCTGGGAGAAGCCCAAACTCACAGCCATGGAGTCCGTTATGACTCCCAGGGACCCTCTGGGAGGAGGTAGATCTGCTCTTGTGACTTTCCAAGACTGTAGCTCTTCATGGGAATAGAAAGTCCAGTCTTTCTCCCAAGGAGCTGCTGGTGGTTTTGAACTGCTGACTTTGCAGGTAGCAGCCCAGCATATCACCCCTACACCCCAAGCCTCCATATGAGAAGCCCAGGAACTCCTTTTATTACAGAAAGGTTGAGAAAGACTTGTTCAGGGAGACCTGGGTTCCTGGTGAAGAACCAGACAGCTAGAAAATGTTTGTAGCTTCATCTTTTAAAAGCTGAGCGTCTTCCAGTACCCTCAGGTTTCAGGACACATACTCTTAATTGGACACACACACATACACACATCTCAACTGGCAATCATCGAAAAACCTAATGATATGCAATGATGCAACTTTCAGTCTCAGGAACAAAAGAAGGAAAAGGAAAAATAAGCTCAGGAAAAAGACTGAGTGAGGAAAAGGGAGTAATAGGCTCAACCTGTTTATAAGATATTTAACCAGCCAATTACACTGTTAGCCCACAATGACAAATTTCTCTGTGAATCTCACTTAGCTGTTTCTTCTTCGTGAAACTAATTTTCTTCCAATTTGCCACTGTTTCATAAAGTTTTGTCAATCATAAGCATTTTTTTTTTGCAGAAGATTGAAATGGCAAGTTAATGGCTTACTCTAAAAGACACAAACACCGGGAAAAACAGCTGCAGCATTTAAACACTGATGGGGAACGCCGATGTAATGAAGGAGCAAGCGGGCAATTAAGGAGAAGGAAACGCTCACGGAATGAAATTCTAGCGCAGGGGCTCTCTAATTGCTGAATCTTTTGAGGACAGGTTAAGCATGTCCTTTGGATCGATAAAAATCCCGGTGCCTCTTTGCATTCCCTCTGAATGGTCCCCTGCATACACACTGCAACTGACCTCCTGTTCGTTCACATATATTATGTTCCTGATGCTCCCCGACATGGTGGGATTGAACAGTGCGCATGCTTGCTCTTGGATTGCATAGTTCACTGGCAGACTAGTTTCTAAGGAAGTTGGTAGGTATGACAGCCAACCCCTTACGAAGACCCCGTTGACATCCAGCACCTTCTCTGCACATCCTGCATAGCCTCCTCTCAGACTAGATTGGTCTATTTGGCCCACAGAAAGTGACATGTCACTTCTGAAATTCGATGGAATGAAAATGAGCCTTCATCTTGAGCTCATTCTCTCCTAGATCATTTCCTCTGAGAGAAGCCAACTCCCCCAGAGAAGCCCCAGAACTACACCTGCCCACTCTCCAGAGGTCAAGTTTGGGAGAAACACATCTGTCACAGTTATACCCTGAAAGACCGGCAGCTTCAGCTGCCAGCTTCTCAGTGACCCCAGGAAATACCTGGGGGCAGTACCACCCATCCCAGTGGCTGTTGAACTCTGCAGCAGAATAGCTTTGATTTTCTTTGGTGCTCTTTGTTTTGTTTTGGATTGCTTGTTTGTTGGCAATATGAGTAGAGGCATTTTTTTATATTTCAAAATAAAATTATATATGTATATATATACATATATATA
>NW_022106189.1:28087256-28106139 GCF_000313985.2 Echinops telfairi
TGTATGTATATATATGTGTGTGTTTCCTGAAGCAAAGCATGCTCATGCTGACCATGCTACTCTGTCGTCTGCTGGGGTCACTCAGCAGCACCGAGGGCAGAATTATCAATAGCCAAGGATGTCTGTCTCTTTGTCAAATATCTATAAACTACGACATTGCATGAATGAACCAGGTTACCTGGTTTTAAATCCTTTTCCCCTTTAAAGCATATTTAAATAAAAATCAGTCATCATCTGTGATAGGTAGGATTATTGTGCCAATCTGTGCAATAAACACATGTGGGGTTAATAAGCTTGAAGTTTAATTGAAGGGCAAAGAGATAAATGG
Organism: Echinops telfairi; assembly: GCF_000313985.2. Classification (NCBI taxonomy): domain Eukaryota; kingdom Metazoa; phylum Chordata; class Mammalia; order Afrosoricida; family Tenrecidae; genus Echinops; species Echinops telfairi. Next base: position 28,087,585 of record NW_022106189.1, read on the forward strand.
CTTGGCGAGCCTCGTCTTTCTGTCTCTTGCTCTCTGATGATCGGTCCAGTATGCAGCTACCTTCGCTAGTTCTCTGCGAGCTAGTTCTCTGCGACTGCGTCGCCATAGTTTGAGGTTCAATGGAGACCTATTTTACCACACTGCTGGTGTCTACATCACTTGAGCTGGGGACTGTCAGCCCCTGACATCTGGTTGACTCTTGGTAGCCTGTCCTGCGGTTTGCTGCCTGTGGCCGGATTGCCTGTATTGCTCCACAGAAGACTGAGCTGTCTGCTTCCTTGACTTGTACCCGGAAGCCCTCGTGAGTTGAAGGACTGCCAGTGTATTAACTGTCTCATGGAAGTGAGTTGAACTGAGCCATTTGTACTCTTCTGTGGACTAATTCGCTGTTTATTTCTTATTTTGTATCTATCTGCATACAAACTCATAAGTGTCCTGATTTTGTTTCTTTAGAGAACCCGGTCTAACACACCATCCCAAATCTGGTGACATCAATTTGATTCTGCATCATAATGACCCTGTGAACACACCAAAAACAAAACTCAAAGTCATCACCTTGATTCTGACTCATAGGGACCTTCCCAATCAGACAAACTAGAACTGCCCCTGTGGGTTTCAGAGACTGTAGCTCTATACAAGAATAGACAGCCTCATCCTTCTCATGGTGGTTTTGAACTGCTGACCTCCTGAGTAACAGCCCCATATAATTTCCCCAGCTGTCATCTTTCTCCAGAGGTCCAGGTGGTGGATTCAAACCTCTATCCTTCAGGTTAGCCACTGAGCACTTATCCATGGGCCACCATGGCTCTTTGAACCAGATTAAAACAAAGAGCTAAATCCATTGTCATCAATCGATTCTGACTCATAGCAACCCTCTCCATGGGCTCTGAGAGTATAAATCTTTATGGAGGCCCAGTCCCATCGTTTCCCTACAATGCCTCACCCACAGTGCCACCAGGGCTCCTTCAAGGCACATTAGCCCTGTTAATATCCAGCTTTACATTTTGTGATTTTGCTGTATTTGTAATACTGAGATTTTTTTCTCTCTTCTATTTCTAAAATAGCAAGGTAATTTAGTTTCACATAAACCTTGACCAAATTCTAACCCTGCCAAACCACAGGATAATTTGTTTTGCTTTTCTCTCTCTGAAATTTCACATCCAGTGTCCTTACTTTGAAAACCGGAGTAACTGTGGCTCAGGGTTCTTGGGAGGATTGAAGCTGCTAATTCAGGTGACATGCTTAGCTCATGACCCTGTATGTAGAAACTGTTTATTCACCTGAGGAATTTCCCTTGGTGGTGTTGCTCTATTCTTCGTTCCAAGTCTGCAATTACAATCTCCTCTTTGCCGAGCCAGCCTCTCCTCATTCTGTTGTTGTTGTTGTTGTTGTTGTTGTTGTCTCTCAAGCACAATGAAGTGTTCTGGAATTCCCCTTCTTCTTAAGGTTATCCTTGAGGATCCATCTCAAGGTTATGGATAACATTCTAGTTAGACTTCAAATACCAATAAACACTTTTCAGGATTGGATTCAACTAAGCGACTAACCTGAGAGTTCAGGTACCATAGTTGTCATCACCTTCAATAAACGGTGCAGGGGTGTGTCTGATTCGTCTGACTCAACATCAGCCCAAGGCCAAGGCCAAGTCCTATGAGAAGAGTTAGACCGTGTCCACCCTGAAACCGTCCTTACCAATTCTGACATCAACTATCCCTCCCACATCACTCAACCACGCATTGCAATGGCCACAGAGAGCTTACCGACAACATTCAAAATCATGGTTTATTAGGGACAAGGAGAGGTTACAATTCAGGATCAGAAATGCTCAAAGTGTAGTTCTTCTAGTCAGGAGTAGCCTGACTAGCCACAGGCATGCCTCCCTCAGTCCTCAGCCTCTCAGCCACGTGACCTCTTGGCCTGAGCCTGCATGGACAGTCGCTTTTGTAGCACTGCCAATAGTCTCCCATAGGGGTCTATTCACCGCACACATTTGCTCAAAGGTTCTCTACTCTATCTCTGTGAGTAGCAAACCTCACTTCCCCAATTAAGTGCTGGGAAGCCCCCTACTTGGCAAGTGGGCCTCCTGGCCAAAGGGACTCCACTTTATTCCTCCCAGGGGCTGAGAATCCCACCACTTTCTCTCGTGCTTTGGCTAGGTTACAGTTTGCTTTTCCTTGGTTTTTACTGCTTGGTGCAGTAAGAATTCCCATGGCAGAAGCATGATAGTAAATTAAGGTGAGCTGGTATGAGTTAAAGCATGGTTTTTGATAGTCCTTTTTTTTCTGCGATGAGAACACACTGTCTCCATAGAGAGTGGAGACAGTGGCAAAGGGAACGTGAGTGGGGCTGTGTTTTCTTTTCTTTTTTTTAATCTTAATTTGATGTATTGTATTTCTTGAATTATAAAATATGTGTGAGGGGCAGCATATGATAAGATGTTCAAACTCTGGCTTGTTGTTGTTTTGTTTTCTTTTGTTGCTTGGTTTTGCTCTGTCTTGCTTTTGTGCATGTTACTATCTCCGCAGGTCTGTCTAAATAAGATAGGCTGGACGAACAATCTCAGCCCCGCGTGGAGGGAGAGAGAGCGCTGGGCTGTGTTTTCATCTGACATGTTCTGCCTCCCTGATTGGTCGACTCCCATGTCCACTAGGATGGCAGGGTTGTGGGCTGTTAGGGGGTGTGCTCAAGTATGCATGTGTTGTAACTGGTCCCTACTGTGTATGTCCAGACTTTGAGTGTGTGTGTGTGTGTGTATGATGTAACTGGTCCTTACTACGCATGTCTTTCCCCATAACCTTGTAGTATATGCCTGACCTCTCACAAAGGTGATCCCTTTTCCTTATGGGCGTGGCTAGCTATTCCTTGCTGATTGGTGGGCCTTTGGGAGACAACACCCTTTTCCTTAAGCATCCTGCCTATCACTTTGTGTTCTTTTTTAATTTCATAATTTAATGACAAATTATTTTTATTTTCATATTTTGCACCATCTGCTATCTCTCTTCACCCACCTTGCCTTTTTTCATCCCCCCCGGGGTTGGAGGGTTGTACTTTGATCATTGCAATTGGTTCCCTCATTCTTCCCCTTCTCCCCTCAGCTTCCTCCTACCCTTATGGTATCACTACTCTCATTATTGATCCTGAGGGGTTTGTATGTCCTGGATTCGACAGCTCTTATCTGTACCAGTGTACATGATCTGGTCTAGTCAGATTTGTAAGGTAGAACTGGGGTCATGATGGGGGGAGGCATTAATGAACTAGTGGTGCTGTACTGCACCCTGGCTGGCTTGTGCCTTCCTGTGACCCTTCTGTGAGTGGATGTCCAATTGTCTACAGATTAGCTTTCAGTCTCCACTCTGACCCCCATCATTGGCATTGGAATTGTTTGTTTTGGGTCTTCTGATACCTCATACCTGATCCCGTTGACACCTCGTGACCCCTGTCTATCACTTTGGCTTTGGTTCCCTGCCATCATTCTTCTGGTACTCCTCTGATGTCACAGCTTTCAGACTCCTGGGTCAGGAGATTCAGTCACAGGGATCTCAGGGTCCAGAAGATGTACTCCAGTCCTAGGTCTCCCTTGGAAGCACTGACCAATCCTCACAGTGATTTCTAAGATTTTACAACCACAATGAACTCTGTTAACAATAGCTCACGATTGAATCCTATAATTCCATCAGCTTCCTCAGCCACCCCTTCTCTGACCCAGACCTATGTAGAAAAAAGGAAATACACCCACTCTTCATGGTCATGTGCATCCATGTTGTGGGAGTTACAAAACTATGGCTAGAAGAGCCCTATCAAGTTAATCACTGCAACACATCACCTTAGATGGAAGGAGGCTGAGAGAAGTTAAGTAAATTGTTCGAGATCTTGCCACCATTAGTAGTTCTTATAGGGCTGGTGTACAACTCAGGGGAGAGGTAGAGTCATAAATGAAACCGGAAAGGTCAGCTGGTACCAAATAACATAAACCACTCTTTGCATTGCAATATGAAAAATGTCCCAAAGAGACAGAACCCCTGGAGATGGAAGCACAAGACATAAAATGGGCAATGATTTTGAAAGCATTCTTTGATTTAAAATGTAATGCTTCTTGAAAACGGGGGTGGGGGGGTGGGGAAGCTTCATAAACAAGCACCCCCTCCTCAGAGTTATTATAAGGCTTTGATGAAGCAGTACAATAGCAGCTAAGAGATGTCATCAGGCAGAGAGTCTAGCACATAAGCCAGTGGAACGTGGGATGGTTGAGACCCATGACCGCATTGTCAAACTTGAATTGCCACTGTGTTGACATCGCTGACCATGGATGCAACACGAACTTTCTATCAGTGGCTTTTAGAGTTGGAGATACAGCCGAGATCAGTCTTCCAGAAGCGATCAGTTCACATTCACTACCTCTCCGAATTGTCCTTGCAAAAATGAGAATGATCAGGTGTGTGCGATTAGGAAATAGCAATATCCAATGTGGCTTCCTGGACTAAAAGGAACCAGAAAGAGAAGAAAAAGAAGCAAGCATTTAAACCCTTGGTCACACCTGTGATCCAGAAGGCTTTGAGCGGGTCCATTCAGGTTCGACTCCCGATGAGAATTTGCACATCCACCTCCAATACACTGAATCGGAATGCAGGTTTTATTGCGATCCTCCGATGATGCTTATGTGTCCACGCAGTTTGATTATGGATACTCAAGAACTGCCTGGGGTCAGTAAGAATCACCTGGAGCGCCAGGTGAAAGTAGAGATTCTGATCCCACGTCTGGGATGGTGGAAATGCTTACTCTCAGTAGGAGGTCAGACCACCGGGAACTATCACGAAGCCCTGATTTTCTACATCCCTCTCTTTCAATTGAAATGCTGCTTCTGTAAAAGAAGAAAAAAGAATCTTTTTTCTTCTAAATGCCGCCTTTGTGTCAGGACTTTTCAAGCCACAGCAGTACTTCTCTGTAGAAAGTTATTGTTGTGTAGACAGGAAAGACTGGGTCTTAGCAGGGAGGGCAATGGGAGGAGGGAATTCTTTGGGCCGCATGATAACCTTTCCATTGGCGATCCATTAAAACCCAAGGAGGAGCCCCTAAGGAGGCTGCGTTGTCAGGTTTGGGTGGAAGAAAGCCCAGCACAAATAGCCATGTGCAGATGAGATCACGCACTAAAGTGCTGTTTCCTCAGAGAGCGAAATGGCTAACCACTCTCCCATTGACAGCAGGATGGAGTAGACGCCTTCATTACGCATTGGCGTGGGTCGGGGATACCCCCATGATAATGCTGTTAATGGGGTTTCCGAGAAGGGAGCTACTGCTTTATCCTGGAGAGAGCCTGAGTTACAGAAATCCAGTTTTTCAACTCCACCTATACCCATTATCATCCAAAATTGCCTTCATACTTGATGGCTTTAAGACGACTGACTAGGAGCTAGAAAGGTCCCTTGGTAATTGAGCCTGATGTCTTTTATGATGCACGCAAAGGGGCAGAAGTGTACTGCATTAGCCTGGGGTTGCTTATGTAGTAAGAGGAGCATATTTTCCCAAGGCCATCTTAGCCTGGTATGGAATGGTGGCTTCTGTAAGCCTGTCATTCCTCCCCTGGTCATGTCTGCACTTGCCACCGAAGAGCATCATGGACAATATCTGAGAAGAGAAGTTAGAATTCATTTATAAATCCATATGCCCATCCTTCACACGTTAAAGACAGCCTCTCTGGAGCTGGGGACGCAGAGATGATAAATACCTGGCTTATGCCCCTGATGCATGGAGAGACCACTCCCCTTCGGGGACAACTGTCTCCTGGTGAAATTGTGTGTGTGTGTGTGTGTGTGTGTGTTTCAGATGCATGCACATGCCTGAGAAGAGTGAGGGCATTTCTTTACAGGAGCAGAAGGGGACATCTTTGCCCCTTCTGCAGAGCAATGAGTGATTTCAGACTGCCGACCTTGTAGTTAGCAGCCCAATGTGTAACTTACAGTGCCTACTAAGACATTAACACAGCGTTTTTGCAAAACAACCAGGACAAGGGATCCCATGACCTCCCCTGACAGCACGTGGGGTTTGTTTGGCAGAATCATGATCGGAAAGGTTTGGCTTCCACGGAGGTAAATTCTGCCTCTCCCAGTCCCAACCTCCTCTACACCAGGTACCCATACTCTCTCGTGACACACATTCAGCAAGCCAGTTGGGGATCATGTTTCCCTGTCCAGGATGCCCAGCACCTTCTCTGAAGCCAGGTGGCTGGTTGTCAACTATTTGTGAGAGAAGAGACCCATTGAGGAGTTAGAGCAGGAGATGAGTTGAGTGTCCAAAGTCGGAAGCGATACTTTCCCCACATCTTAAAGGAAGAGAGTAGTCATGGCTTTTTGGTTATTGTTGGATGAGGAAGCAGTTCGATTACCTGAAAAAATTGGTCAACCCCAAGACTACCATTACTTGTTTGCCTTGCAGGCATATAGTGATGAGAGAGGCTGGTCCAAATATGATGCCGCTCTTCCCGCCAGCACAGCCCCTTTGACACCCTGCTTCCTGTGTCTTCCATATAAATAGTTAATTCTACCTTTTGCTATCAGCCGGCCAGTTCTGGGAAGGGTCTGTGGATAAGAGTCCCCCAGTGTGGTCAGACCAGACCTCCAAATGTACTCAGGGAACCAGGAGAGTTTCTAAAGAGCTGATATCAGGACAGGGTCCTTGGTTAATGGCTCCCTGGGTCTTTCTGACACCCTGGCATGGATGGGAGAGATAAGAGCCCGGGCAAGGCTGCCAGAAAGCCCTGCTTCACAGGAGCAAGGCCAAGGTCGGACACATTGGAGAAATCCACGGAGACAGGCAAGAGGCAGAGTGTCCTCTGGGGCAGCATGTGTGTCTGCAGAGGTCAGGACAAGAGCCCAAGATCACTTTGTAGTGCTCAGAGGCAAACGAGAAAGATGGATGACATGAAGGGGAATTGGAGACCAGATGAATAATCATAGACCACTGAGACACAAGGTGCCCAGGAATTTGTTCTAGAATGGACTACCCCATTTATCCAAGGAATGATGGTTTTGTGTGGCTGGTCTGGGGTGGGCACTTGGTTAGGGTAGGAGTGTCCAATCTGTTTAGTGCAGGACTTCTTCAAATTCCAGGTGTTTCTCATGTGTGTTTGTTTTGCCAACAGCATCTCTTAAGTTTTCAAGTGTTGATAGCTCTATTCTTCCTGGTGTGTATAAGCCCTCTCCATGGACAACTTGGCGGTCTCTTGTTCACAGAGGCCATCTCAGTCAGGCACAGAGCTGAAAGACCAAAGGGGGTGGGGGTGGGGGGACTTACTGCCATTGAATAGATTCCAATTCATGGTGACCCTCTAGGACTGGTTAGAATTACCCCATGTGTTTCCAAGACGGTAACTCTTTATGGGGGTAGAAAGTCTCCTCTTTCTCCCTCATTCTGGATGGTGATTTCAAACTACCAATGTTGCAGGGAGCAGCCCACCATCATAAGGACTCCTGGCACAGGGCTCTACCAGGACAGAAAAAGTCACACACAACTGTAGGAAGAAGAAGAACAAGGAAGGCCAGCTCCGTGAACCCTCCTTCCCCCATCCAGAGCTCTTTTCCACAGGCTGCCTTTGCCCACCTTGGGGTCACATCCAGCCTCCCTCACCACCAGAGCCTCCTCTGGTTGGCTTCCCTGGCCTCTGCCCTGGGCTGTTCAGAGCTAGTCTCTAAAATCAGTGGTTCTCAGAAATGATGAGTGCTCTTCAGATTTCATGCAGGTGAGGTGTTGTTTTTTTTTAACACACATACATGCAGCATACATACATATAGATATATACTATCCACTGCTGTCCAGTCGATTCCAACTCATGGCAACACTATTTAGGATTTCTGAGGCTGTAACTCTTTATGGGTGCAGATAGCTTCATCTTTGTCCCTCGGAGCAGCTGTGGGTTTGAACATCTGAACCCAATGCTTGTCTGACAGCCAAAATATACATTATGTGTGGATTTATAGAGAGTATATCTATCTGTCCATAGGAGAAAGATGAGGTTTTAAACTCCAGTAAATATTTAAAGTCTCGGGAACACAAAGGGGAAGTTCTATCCTTCCCTATAGGGTTGCTATGAGTCCGAATCCCTCGAAGGGCAGTGAGTTTTGTCTGTGGATTTGTCGATCTGTAGAGTGCTTCATGTGATTCTAGACTGTGGCAATGCTCAGCTACTTCGCTGTGTCAGTCCAAGTTGACTAGAGAAACAAATCCAGGGACACTCGTGTATGTGTAAGAGAGAGCTCTATATCATAGAGCAATAATATATTGAGAAAAGATCCCAGCCCAGATCAAGTCCCTAAGTCTGACATTAGCTCATTTGTCTGATACTAGTCTATAAATTCCTCTTCAGATTCACATCTGAATGCAGGACGATCACAGGCGGGTGGGTGAAAAGTCTTGTGGCTCCAGTGGCAGTGGAAGCATCTCAGCACTGGCTCTGCCATCTCTCTGAGGGTGGCTCCTCAATAGAAAGGTGAAGCAGAGAGAGCGTGGCCCTCTTCCAGGGAGGAAGAGAGGAAGTTCCCAGGATCCTCATGAGAAGGTCATGCCCACCAGGTGGCATGATCAGGCTGTAACCTGATTGGCAGGCCGCACACCACCCCTTTATTCTATTCATCAAGTTGACATGGAATTGTGTAACTACCATGTCAGTGACTCTCCTCGTCGATTAGCATCAGCTACAAAAAAGGAATGGAGACCCTAGAAGTTCTCCAGGTTCCTTCTTAGATGTAAGCATCTCAGCCCTTGCATCTAATTGAAGCTGCTAGAAGGCTGAGAAGCTCCCTGGGTGTCCTAAAGGTTGGTGGCTCGACTTCAATTAGCAGTTTGAACTCATCAAGAAGCATCGTGGAATTAAGTCTGCCTGCCCATCATGCTTCCCTTAAGATGCCAAGACCCAGTGGGTCAGACAAAGCTCCTAGGTCTCTAGAGATCTTGAGAACTTTTGTTTCATGGACCAGAAAACCAAACTCACTGCCATTGAGTCAATGGTGACTCCGGGCGAACAACCATCCCCACCCCGTGGGTTTGAGTCTAATTGTTCACAGGAGTAGAAAGCTTAGTCTTTCTCCCATGGGGCTGCAGGTAGTTTTGAACTGCCAACCACGCAGACCATAGCCCGACACGTAGTGAGCACACCACCAGGGCTTCACTATTCCATGGAAGATGTCCTTAAGGCTCATTCTTACATTATCGCTTTCAGGGCTTGACTGGCTTCATGATTCTGGGTGATTTGATTTGTGTATTACCTTGTAGAAAGTTTCTGCTGAAGTTCGCTCTTTCCAGTAACATCACAATCTACCAGCTGCCCACGGACACAATGTCACACCACATCACTGCCCGTGTCTATCCTTGGGGGTGGGAAGAGCCCAACATGGTCTGCCTGTTGCCTCCTGCCACTGACTCTTATTTATCCGTACTTGAGAGTGTTTTTTGCCTTTGCTAATTTACAGGCACATGGTGATGAGCAAAATGCATATCATCTGGGAAGAGTTCTCTTAAACTGTGAATAAATTCAAATGTATTTCAAATATCACTGCCTTTTTAGATTCACTTTTCTGAATATGCCTTTTTACACTTGAAATTTTTTTGAAAACAATAAAATTTAGTTTCCTTTCTCTCTCCTGTTTATGGAAGATAAATGGCTACATTTAAAGATTTTTTAAATGGACTTTTAGATTCCTAAGTATGTAGAAGCCCTGGTGCTGTAATGGATGATGAGTTGGGCTACTAGCCACAGTCAGCAGTTCAAAACCACCAGTTGCTCCAAGGGAGAAAGAGGAGGCTTTCTGCTTCCATAAAGACTCATAGCCTTAGGAACCCACAAGGGCAAGTCTACTGTGTCCTATAGGGTCCCTACGAGTCAGAATTGACACCATGGCAGTGGGTGGGCAATTGAGAAATATTTACTTCTCTCACTATCTTACCAGGTGGTCGGTTTATTTTAATAGTCTCTGCCAGGATTCTTTCATGTTTATCCCCTTTATCTGTCAGAGATACAATGAATATTTTCATTTCCCTAAACGCTAGTGAATTCCAGAAATGGCACTTACAAAATGGCATCTTTCCGCCTCATACCCGTTCGTGCCTGACTTGGTTTCCCTTCGACAGCACTGACCTGCTGGGCTCATTCTGGAGAAGACCACCCTGTGTTCAGGGGCACTCTGGTGCCGCCTAGGCTCATGCTGTGACTGCAGCTGAGCCCTGACTCACAGTCAGCCCACGCACACCAGGACGAAAGACTGCCTGGGCCGACATCATCCTTGTGATCCTTGGCAGATCAGGCGCTGGTGATCCATCGGGTCATTGATCCCTTGGCTGATTTTCTGTGGAAGTGCTTTGCCAGGAATTTCTTCCTAGTCTGTCTTCGTCTGCAAGCCATGGACAGATGGCGGGGTCGGAAACCCTGTCCGGTCCTGTCCCATTCTCACCCTTGTTGTTAGGTTTGTGCCTGTTGTTGCAGCCCCGGTGTCACTCCAATCTCCGTCCGCCTCAGATTCGTCTGCTCTTTTGGCAGTCTGTGGGCGTTTCAGTGTTCATCGGCAACGCCGTGATCAAAATGCTTCAAGTCTTCTGCAGTCTCCCTAATCATTATTCCCCAAGAGAAAGATCCCACCATTCTGCAACATAGTCTTTGACGTGTCTGCGCCCAAGCACGTTTCATGATCATTTCGGCTTCTTGCATACCATTTTCCCTCGATGATTTATTTATTCTTTGACATCTAGAAATTCACTTGTGGATGCAAAAGCAGGGCGAGCAGATGGCTTTGTGACCATGGACTGAGGTTTCTTCAGCGTCACAAACACCCACCCCTTAGGGATCAAAGCCAAGGCTTGTTACTGTGTGCCTTTGCGCTGCACTTCATTTCGATAGCACCCCTCAGGCCCGAGTGTCTTGCCTACCTGACGTCTGTATCTGAGAGTGGTGGAGGAAAACCAGGGTATTGGCTATTACAGCTCCTGACCGCGCCACGAAGCAACCAGCGCACACACAGATCAATGACTGGCATTGGATTTAGACTTCACCTGCAAGCAAAGTAGGAAGTGCCATGCAGAGCCTCGGGTGTGCAGTCTTGCTTTGCGAGACAAGAAACGGCCCGAGGTGATTATGCAGGGCAGGCACGTGGGGGGTGCCAACCTCTTCCTTTGCTCAGTTCAAATATTATTGCTTTTAAATGTCAGCCTATCACCATTGTAAGCATGTGTACTTATTAAAACTTCTCTTTCCGGAGACATCCCAGGCGGACACCTCGGAGCATACAGCATATATTTAAATGTTAACCAGGAGGTTTGCAGCCGCGAGGCTGCTGTATATGTTGGATTCTTTATTGGGATTAGAGCCACCTGACTGCCGGCCCTGCTACAGGTCTGGCCCTGCGTTAGTTGCTGCATACGCAGCGCCAGCTTCCGTCCCCAGGAGAATTCTGTGGGCAAGGGATTTTTGTACCTGCTGCTGTTGTGTTGTTGTTGTTAAGTGCCACTAGGTCAGTGCCAGCTCATAGTGACACACCCTGCCATAGAAAGAAACCCCATCGTGTCCTGTAGCCTTTTCCCAATCAGCCCGATGCTTGAGCCCTAGGTTGCAGTCTCTGGGCGTCCAGGGCCTTCCTCTTTTTCTCTGACCCGCTACTTTACCAAGCATGCATTTCTATGATCAGCTTGTTTCTGGAACCTGTCACCTTCCCGTTTCCTGGAAAGTGGAGGGAAGTCGGCATCATCACTGCTGTATCGCCCTAGCCACCTCTCAGGCTACGGCTGCAACCGCTTTTCAGTGTCTTGTTTGACCCACCATTGAGTCCTTTGGCGAATGAATGGGTGGCATATCCCTTAGTCAGTGTACCTGAAGTCTCATTTCTCTTGGCTGTGCTTGAGAGAGGAGGCAGGGAGCCCACCCGCCAAGGTTATGCCCTCTACTGAGGGTCTGCGGTCACAGGACTGGGGTAGAGGATTTGATGTCCACAACTATCAACATCCAATCAGTATGAAATTATTTTCTGACTCCAGCTGACCAGGCACTTTTCTTTGCAGCTGCAACTTCATTAAATGGGGGAGTGAGTTTCCAGCAACTAAAGGTCAACATTTCCATTCGGGCATTCAAACATCTCCAAGATGGGTTTGAGGCTTTGAGTTCTATCGATTCAGCCATCCCCATGCTGAGCACAGAGCTCTGCCCAGAACAGACGGGCTGCGTCAATCAAAGCTTACCAGTGGGGCTCCTTATTTCCAGGTTGATTCATGGGGCTCTCAAATATTGAAGTTGAAGGGGACCGACGTTATTCTGCCTTGGTGGAAGTTTGCAAATGAGTCTTTCACCAGCAATACACACGGAAATGAAAACTCCCAAAGAACTCTTTGAAAATGAGAAGGGGTTTGCTCCCAGGCTTATTGGGCTTGCCTATACCCAACACCCACGAACCATGAAAACCCAAGAGCAGGTCTTGTCTAGAGCCCCTGCCTCTGCCTGAAAGACACTAGCATCAGTGAAGTGCCAAGTTACATAAAACCATAATGTACCACGGGACCAGGGGCAGGGAGTTCTTGGACAATCTAACAGAGGTTGGTAGCATTTATCTATGTATATCAGAGGATACTGACTGGTAGAAAGGACGGCTCTCCAAGCCCTATGTTGGCCTCAATGATTAGGCAACTTCTCAAATTACTGTCCGCCCTTTTGTGTGCCTTTGCAGCGCTCCCTTGTATCTTGATATTTTCATTATAGCCTGTTTCTCCTCTTCATTGTGATTAGTGGACTGCATTGTGCCACCCCAGAAGTGTATCTTGGAAATCTTACTTCGTATCGTGGCTGTCATCCAGTTTGTGACTGGGGTTCTCTTGGTTGCATGCACAGGGCAGAATCCGTTGTGGGAGGAGCCCTGATGACATAATGGTCAAGGTTTGGCTGCGAAGGTCAGCAATTCGAAACTACCAGGCACTCCACAGGAGAAAGATGAGGCTTTCTACTCCCATAAAGAGTTAGTTTCCAAAACCCACTGGGGCCGTTCCACCCGGCCTTCTCGGGTCCTGGTGAGTGGTCAACTCATTGGCAGCCAGTTTGCTTGGTTTGGGATATCTTCAATGGATCTCTTTTTGAGGGTTAAAGGGCAAGATGAAGTCAGCCGAGAAGAAAGCAGAGATGGCAAAGAAAAGTGGCAAGCCACAGGAAGAGTGCGGAGGAACAGCTAAAAAGAGACACAGGCCTTCTTCTAGAGTGGTGGTTCTCAACCTGTGGGTCGCGACCCCTTTGGGAGTCGAATGACCCTATCACAGCGGTCGCCCGATTCATAACAGTAGCAAAATTACAGTTATGAAGTAGCAACGAATATAATTTTATGGTTGGGGGAGAGGGGTCACCCCAACATGAAGAACTGTATTAAAGGGTCACAACCTTAGGAAGGTTGAGAACCGTTGCTCTAGAGCCAAGACACAGAGATAGCCTTCCCTCAGAGGCAGCACGCTGAAGTTAGTCCATGTTAAATGGACTCCCTTGTAGTGTTTCTGCGTTAGCACTTGATAACTGAGGCAACCACGCAGGTTGTAATACAATCATCAGCCATTGATGGAGTCATTCTGATTCCTGGTGCCACCAGGTGCTGGAGCAGGACTGTGGTTTTCGACAGCTGATTTTTTTTCCTTTGGAAGTAGATAGCCAGGCCTTTCTTCCAAGGCCCTTCTGATTCGACTTTAGGTTAGCAGTTGATCCTTTAACCATTGACCCCCAACCAGGGACCCTGAGCTGTTACTCATTTTTACATGAACTCCATCTGATGGAAGCATGTCTACAAGAACCAGGTGTCCGCTGGCCAAGCCACACACGCATAAAGCTGTCAGCCTCTCTGATGGTTTCAGAAGTCCTCCTTCCCCAGTGTACCTTTGTCCTCCCATTCTAAGATAGTATCCAACCACATGGAACCCAATAACCTCATCGCCCATCACCCAAAGACTATGTACAAAACCTTCCAATAAAAGGATTTCACATTGCAAACTGTTGAGCGCTCCTCCACACAGCATCTTTGTCAATGGATATTTTAGCTGCTGTCTGTTTGCTTTGAAAGCTTCCACCCCACCCCCAAGAGGTGAGGGTTCTCCCTGTTGGATTGGTTGGTTTTGCTGCTGCGGCTGTTGCTTCTCCTTGAACCTTCCTTTATACACAGCCCGGCTCTTGAGTTTTCCAAATCCGAACTTCATGTCAATGTGTAGCACAAATTCTAGCTGTCAATCTCTTTACAGAAGAAATACACAAACACAGTAAATACATAGTACAGTTCTGAGGAATTACTACGTGTGCATGTGTGGAAGCTCTGCAGCCGGCTGGGGACAACAATCTTAACAAGAGTAATTCATCTCCTCCCCGGTGTGTTACTGTGTAACACAGTAATGACATCGCTCTCTACCTTTTGTGTTTGGAACGCCTCCACTCTTCCTAGTCTCTTCTCCAGGTGGGCTTCCGGTGTGTTCCAGAGGAGATGCAATGAGTCTTTCTGTCTGCCCATTGAATTGACATCTGCTCACTCCGCACAAGAGGGCCACCGTTTCTCTCGATGGTCATGAGTCCATGCAAAACTCCACCTTGTTCTGCTCTAGCGTCTTCCCCTTCCCTCCAGTCCTGGCACAAGTGCTTTTCTGAGAGCCACATCGGGCAGCCGAGATGTGGCCAGCTGTCTGAGTCAAATTCTGTTAGAAAGGCTATTATAGTTGTTTTAGGGTACAAAGGAGACCTCATATATCAAATATAATGTAAGGGGAACATTTATGAAATCCTAGTCAGGGAAAGGCGCATCCTCTGGATGACTGAGATCATTAGCATAAGGTCATAATTGCATCCAAATGTTTAGATGGGAAAGGAAATAATCACAAAAGCGTGATGGGCACAGATCACACCATCATAGTTACACAAAGCACTTCGGAAGTGGGAATGGGACCGTGAATGGGGCACATGCATAGAAGGGTTATGAGATTGGTCCAGTGCTTTCTGAATGGAGCTCAGGCATAGAGGGCTTATAAGATTGGTCCAGGGCTTTCTGAATGGGGCACACGCATAGAGGGGTTATGAGATTGGTCCAAGGTTTTCTGAATGGGGCACATGCATAGAGGGGTTATGAGATTGGTCCAGGACTTTCTGACAAAGGCAATCAGAATAAATTCTCATGACTCTGTGACCCTAGTATGGCAATGTCCATCAAGAACTCAGCCAGAAAAGCACTTCAAGCGGCTTGTTCTTTACTGGCAGATTAGGATGTCAAGGTAAATCACTTTCTAATATACTCTGCCTGAGGACAAAACTGTTCACCTTCCTAGTTAAGGGTCAGGAAGGATTCAATGGAGGTTTATTCCAGTGGGGACTCTGCAAATAGAGTTGGGGCTTCCATCATGATCCTTAGTCCTCACAAGCCTGGTGTTCATAATTTAAGCTCTAACATGGCATGGTGGTTAGGAGATGGGCTTCAATCAGCAAAGGCTTTCCCAGGGAAACAAACGTTGGGGTTTTCTATCCCTATAAACAGTTACAGTCTTCAGATCTCACAAGGGCAGTTCTCCCCGTGAGTCAGAGGACTCAAAGACGGTGAGTTTAGTGTTCGGGTTTTATGTAGCAGAAGGAAGCTCAGCTTGCTTTGTTGCTCATTAGAACATAGACCAGAGTAATTTGACTGTAGAAAAGAGCTAGGATTCTTGTTTTCTTTTTTTGTCCAAGATGACTTCTTTGGGGTGTATAATAGCTGGACCACCCATTACCCTTCGGAAACACGGTTCCCATCCCTCCGCACCACTTCTAACGATAATGTGATTTAACTTGCTTTTGTTTTTCTGTACAGATGAGTTCACTGGACCCACAGTGGCTCCATGTGAAAGAGTAAAACTATTTCTAGGCCAGATGTGTCAAAACAGGAGCCTTGGTGGCATCGTGGTTACACATTGGGCTGGTAACTTCAAGGTCAGCAGTTCGAAACCACCAGCCAGCTCTGAGGGAAAAGGGGAGGCTTTCTACTCCCTGTCTTGTAGAGTTGGTATGAGTCAGACTTGACTAATGATGGTGAGTGTGGTTTTAAACACAGCAGAATTGACTTAACAGCTAGTTTGGCTTTGAGTTTGTAATATTTGCAGAGGCAGATTGCCCATTCTTTCACCATTGGAGCCAGTAGGTTGGTTAGAATTATCAAACTTTTGGTTAACAGCCAGTCAATGCACTATCGGGCTTCTTCTTCCCTGTCTGTGGTCTGGTCCATGCACACCATAAGACACTACCACTGTAGTGCAGACATTGGTATATTCCTATCGTATGAGCTACTCAATATTACATTCCCACACAAAGGATTTTCTCAGCCCCACCGAGGTCTGACCACACCAGATTCTTCTCCTTGACTTTAGAATGTCTTGATGTTTATTTTCTCTTCTTTATGACAGGAGAGAAAGCACGTTCTGCACAGGAAATGTATCTAAGTCCTCTGTCCTGTTCTCTCACAATCACCCCCTGCTGACGTTCCTGTCTGCCTTCCTTGCTGAGCATGGCCTTGCTGATTTGGGCTAGGCAAATTAAATTCAACAAGAATGATCTGATAGCTATGATGAAGCTGGGCTTGAGTAGGCATTATGGACAAAACTAGCTTCAGTAAGAGGAGTCGGGAGGAGGGCTGAGAGGAGACCTGTGAGAGGAAAGGGTAATCTATCTGACTGGAGGATTGTGGGAAACCTGGGTGCTGGGTGATGCACACAGCTTGCACTTAAGCTACTAACCCAAAAGTTGGCGGTTCTAACCCACTCAACAGCACCATGTGAGGAAGCCCTGGTTATCTAGTCCCATTAAGGGTTCAGGTAAGAAAGCCTGAGGGTTCTCAGTTGTACTCTGTAGTACATGGGGTCCCCCATGAATCAGAATATGGGAAGTGTCATTGAGTGGGTATCACGTAAGTTGGGTCTGGAATAAAGGAGATATTCAGAAGGCAAGCGCTCACTCATTATTGATATATATGTATGCCAAGAATGTTATCTATTTATACAGCCTTGGATATGATTTCATTCCCTTTCATCTCTTGGGTTATGCCCTGCAGCTCATTTCATTAACTCTTACTAGAGACTGGAATACTCTCTTTCGTGGTGTCTTAATATTTATCTTTCTAAGAACTCTCACGGACGACATGGGAATGTCAATTAATGCAGAAGTCTTGAAAAGCAATTTGGCATTAATGGATCAAGAGTCTTAAAAATGTTCATATAGAGTTATTATGAGACAGCAATTCCATTCCCAGGAATCCATGTAAAGGAAATAACCTAAGACATAAGGGGAAATAAATATGTATAAATAGATTTGCAGAAATATGTTTATCACACCATAGTTCCCAATTTTGTTGATAGGATCTAAGAAAGCTAAATAGATAATCAAAGAAATTATTAAATGGTAACATAGCCATGTGATGGACTGTTATGCAGCTATTAAAATGGTGCTTATGGAAAATTGGTAATATAAGAAATATGAAAGATACACTGTTAAGACAAAAATGCAAGTTGCAGAATTGTGCATAGAATGTGATCATGGCTGTGGAAAACGTACTTTGAAAATAGGCTGGAAGCAAAACGAAGTGGATTGAAGTGTTGTCATTGTGATTGCCGTCCATTTGCCTCTAACTAACGGTTATGGGGCCCATGTGTGCAGGGTCAGATTGCCCCACAGAGGGTTCAAGGCAGTGACCTTTCAGAAAAAGATTGCCAGGCCAGTCTTCCCAGGGCTCTCAAGGTGGGTTTGAACTGCCATCTTTGAGTTAGTCATTGAGTACTTAACTAGTTATATCTCCCTGCGACTGGAGGTGTTCAGAGTAGAATTCTGTGTAGAATTTTTTCACCCTTGGTTTCTACTTTACCAAATATTTTACATACTCTTGAGTGGACCAGTATTGTGTTTTTAATTGATAGCATTTGAAGTCAATTGTTTGAAGGCAGCTTTTCATCAACGTTGTTGTTGTTAAGGTAGGGGACCATTGAGTTCGTTCCACTTCATATTGACTCTTTGTGTAACAGAAACAAAATACTGGCTGAACATTCTGTTCATCAGCAAGGGTCCCCTCCCGACTCCTGCTAAGGGCAATGTTCTTTCTAATAAAGACACAGCCTGGTTAACTCCACTATCAAACTCTGGTCCGTAAACTCATCAATTTCCCGTATGCTTGAGGATTCTCAGCACTATGCAAGGAAGGCTTGGTTCCCTCCCAGACAACACAGGCAGCATCAGACAAGGACAGACTCCTTTCCTCCCTTTTCCAGGTCTTTCCATCCTGCCTGCCTACAGGACACAGAGCATCTGCTGCCTTGTTACAGGACAACCATGCATACTTCTGTAACTCAGCTGGTGCGCCTGACCGTTGCAGGATGCAAGAGAGAGCATTCTGGTTTTTATCCAATTGTCACATTGTGGTTGGTCCCACTGTCCCTCCTATCCCCTGGTTTAGTTTCCTACAAGTAGCAATTTTATTGTTGTTGGTAAGTGCATTTAATTGGATTAGGATTCAGAGGGGCCCACGTGAAAGACAATCACCCATGAAGCTTTCTAGGTTGTAACCTTCT
>NW_022106189.1:28106739-28108507 GCF_000313985.2 Echinops telfairi
CATGCCAGTGTAGGGCGCATCCTTGACTTTATCACCTGAGAATTATAAGGAGCTGCGTAGAAAAATAGGTACACATGGGAAGACTGACACCCCATAAAGATTATCAAGGAACAGAGTTGTGTCTGGGGTTTCTGAAAGATGCAGACATCTCCCCTAAGGCTGACAAAGAGAAAGCCTTCCCCTCGGGCTAGCGCCCTGCATTCAGACTTCTGTTGTTGTTGCTGTTGTTAGGTGCCACCGAGTTGGTTCAGACCCATAGCGACCTTATGCACAGCAAACTGACTGGTCCTGCAGCATCCTCACAACTGTTCCTCTGCTTGAGCCCATCGCTGCAACCACGGTGTCAATCCATCTTCCTGAGAGGCTTCCTCTCCGTGGCTGGTGAAACAAACCAGGGTAAGTCAAAACTATTTTTACTATGGTTTCAGCTCATACATACAAAAGTTGATCCCAAAGAAAATGTATTGACCATGTCTCTTTACTGACTGAATGGCTTCAGATGAATTCTCATAGTCATACACTTGGCTTCGTCACCTTAAGGTACCTTTCCCAAAAAAGGTTCAATCAAAACAGTAATTTCTAAACGTTTCCAAAAGACTGGGTCAGGTCAATTCAAAGAAGAGTTATGAAGATGGCATTTCAGAATTCCATGGGGGTCATTTTGATAGATTTTCTTCAAGGACACAGGACAGTCATGGGGACTTATTATAGGAAAGTGTTAAGGATATTTAAAAAAAAAACAAAACTCCCTTGGTGAGAAAAAGGTCAGAAAATTTGTGCTGAGGAATTTTCTTCCTATCCTGACAATGCACAGGAGCAAAGACTTTGGGAGTAACAAGGACTATCCTGCAAGAATATCATTGTGGGACCCTTTTCCCACCCACCTATGGCCCTGACTTCGCCTCTTCAGAGTTCTTTTGGTTCCTCAATCTGAAAAAAAACCCACAATTTGAGTTCATCAAGGATGTCAGCACAGCTGTTTTGACATGGTGGCAATCCAAGGGCTCAGAATTCCCCCAGGAAGGGCTCCCACTCCCGACCATGGAGTCCCTGGGGACTGGAACTGAATCTGAGAGCAGAAACCAGGTCTTTCTCCACCAGGAAGGGTGGGAGGGCTGGACACAGCGTCTCAGAAGGGTACAGACTGCGATGAGTCCATGTCAAGAAACAGTAGGTCCCCATGTTGACATTTTCATTTAATAGAAGGCTCTCAGTACTTTTCGACTTCATGTCTCTTTCTTGCTACTTCCTCTCCACCTTCTCTCCCCCTGGAAGAACTCTTCCCCCGTGGGCAGTTTTACCCAGTAATCACCTAAGAGAACGTATCATGTCCTGGGTGTTTGCCACATGAAAAGGATACTGTCAACTCCCCGGGGAAGTCAGAGATGGGAAATCGGGTGCCTGTGCCCACCCCCCTCCCCAGGGGTGGTATCGTCTGGTAAGAGAGGTGAGGTAGGGCCGGGTAGCACCTGATAGCATGGAAAGCATTGCATGATAAAGGAGGCAGACGGAGGAGAGCAACATTGACTTTGTCTTCCCTACGTGCTAAGCACGAAAAAATCTGCTATAGCGAAATAAAACCCAGATTTGAAAGAACTCTATAAACACTCTCCACTGTGCTTATTAGAAAGCTCAGAGAGATCAAGGAAAACGGAACATGCTGGGGCAGGGCATGGAGCAGAAATTCCAAGCTTACAAGATAGACCTTTATCTACATAAGATCCAAGTGAACGGGTAAGCCAACGGAGGTCCTGAATGAATACAAAGC
>NW_022106189.1:28109161-28111323 GCF_000313985.2 Echinops telfairi
CCGCCACGCCTCAGAAGAAAGATGAGGCTGCGTGCTCCAGTGAAGATTCCCACGCATCGAAACCCTAGGAAGCAGTTGTGTTCCATGGGGTCCTCATGAGTTGGGATGCCCTTGATGGCAGTGGGGCCCCTTCCAGTTTGATTGGCAGGAGGTGAGCGCAGTGCCCAGAGGAGAAGGCAGGCCACTGGGACTTCATTTGTACAGGGGCGTGGAGAGACCTGTGTCCATGGAAGGATAGCAAATGCTGGGCCCAGTGCCATGAGAAGGAGGCGGGCAGCTCGAAGACAGAACAAAATGGCAAAGCAGCTGGAATTTCAATGGAAAGAATCAAAGAAAAGAGTCAACCAAGAGGTGTCCTCGGGTGGTCAGAGGACACACCAGGTGTTCAGTAGAGCCCGGACCCGACACTAATCCGGTCTATAAGGAGTGTCGAGATGCGATGCAGTCGAGTTCCAAATCAATTTTTCCCATAAGAAATAACTGAAAACGGATGAATCTGTTCTCGACCACCGAGTTTTTACCCTAGCCTTGCCTTTTTATACAAAACATTGCACAGAAATTTCAAAGTAATTAAGTTCAGAGTTAAATAATGTAATTTAAAGGAGAAGCACAACATTTTAAAACGTTTTTTAACAACTACAGTATATGGCCCACACCTTGAGATTGATGAGGATCTGGGTCTGTGGACTCGGATGTGGAGCGGAGGGATGGAGAGAGAGTCAGTGTTTGGAAGGGGAATCCCCTTCCATCAAATCAAGTGGTAGCTGCTTTTTAGGAGGGTTTTTTTTTTTTCTTCTTCCTCTTCTTTACCTTTTTTCACTAGGTCCTGGTTGGCTTTCTCTAAAAAAAAAATTTAAAAAAATCTGTCCAATGTGGTCTGCTATTGGCATTTCCTTAAACTGTTTTCCTAAAGGGTTTACTAAATTATCAACAATATTGATAACGGTTAATCAGTTCCTTATCATAATGTTTCTTTTTTTAAAAATTATTTCGTAGGACCTATGTTTTTTTATCTAAAAGCAGTACAAAAAGCCACAAAAACTAGGAAACACAGCCACAAAAGGTTTAAACAATGCGTACTAACAACATCAACTAATGCCAAGTGACTGAAACATGACCGGCTTTTGTTTAAAAAATCACGTGCATCAGGTCAATTCCGATGTTTTGTTTGAGCTCTGATGCAACATTTTCTGGACATTTCGTGGGCAAATCCAATTATGTCAAAAACTGATGTGGTTGAGTACCCGGATCTACTGTATGTGCCTGGCAGGTATCAGAGCAGATTGTGGAGGGGACTTGAAAGCATTCTCTGCACTCAGTGTGGGGGTCCCTCTACACAGTCTGGAAGCTTCACAGGCCCAGGGGTCTTAAGCTCAACTTCTAACCAAACACGGACTGAACAAGGAGCTACTCAGACTAGGACCCAGGCAAGAAAAAGCAGTCAAAATCATTTGGATTTTTGAAGGAGAAAAACCATCTCTATTTGCAGATGGCATGAACTTATATATGGAAATCTTGGATAGCCCCCTTAGAAACAACTAGAACTAATAAACCAATTCTGTGAGGTCAGAGATCAGTGTAAAAATTCAATTGTATTTCTCTCCGCGAGCAATGAACAATTGGAAAAAGAAATTATGAGAGAGGGGGAGATGATTTACAACAGCAACAAAAAGAATAAAATACTTAAGAATACATTTCTTTAAAGAAGTGCAAGACTTGTACTCTAAAAATAAATACAGTAAGAAAGACAAAAAAACCAAACAGACTATACAGAAGATCTAATAAATGGGATGATATCTAAGGAAAAAATAAACAATTTCTTCCAAGTCATGAAACAGGCTCAGAGGGCTGGTAAACTTTAGGAATAAACAAGAAAAGGAATTAAAAGAAACAATAGCTGAATAACTCAAATTGATTGCAAATGAGCTCAAGCTCTCCTTAACCTATCCACTGTAAACCACAAAAGTGAAGATTAGCATATTAATTTCCCTTTCCATCCAGTTTCTTTACATATTGTGCCTGCCCCAGGATCTCTCTCCTCAGCACATCCTCAAGCTTTCTCCCCCAGCCCTGGCAGTGGAGTGAGTGAGTCATTGGACTGCTACCTACAAGGTCAAGAGTTTGGGAGACAGATGCGCCTTTCTACTCCTGGGAACAGGATC
>NW_022106189.1:28112112-28114107 GCF_000313985.2 Echinops telfairi
AGATCAAGAAAGTGAGAACTCCTCACTTTCACGAAAGGGACCTTGTCACCCTCAGACCATGGGAGGCTACTCAATGGTCAGACCTTTGGCACCAACCTCCTCATCTGCCCATTTCACTGATTCAAGCATCTAAGCAAATCCAGGATATATTGGCCTAGCTGTCGCTTAGAGTAGGAAACAGATGGAGTGTGGTTTATCGTTCAATCCCTAATCCAAATGCAAGTCATTGGCTTGTTCTTAATGGGATTAATAGGAGTGGAGAATACATCCTGGCAGCTTGAGTAGCCGCCTGGGGTTGGCAGTACACATAGGTGTGCCAAGCAACTAAGTCCTCAGCTTCTGGGGTTTCTGGGAAGATGACATAGGATAAAGATGCTCTTGTTTATGAATGTGTAAAAAGTTCGGTAGCCTAACACTTATCAATGTTTTTTAAAAGTTTACTGATGTAGGACTTACATAGAGAAAATGTCATAAGTGCACAATTGTATGATTCTTGGCCTAAGGACAACCCTAACCAAGATACAGAACAAAATTCCCTATACCCTATTGTGGTCCATTCCTCCTACCTTTTCACGCACCAGTCTGCTTACCATGCCGATGTCTTGTCTTCGCAAGAAGGCAACGAAAAATGGCATCATGGAGAATGGAGCCTTTGAGGCTATACACAATATATGCATTGGAAATTCATCCATGATGTGGAGGGCACCAATCATTTATTCTTTTTACTGGGTGAGACCCTTGGGATTTCGCAATGATGTGATTTCAGTGATTATTTTGAATGATTATGGATATGTCACTCTACAGTGGTCTGTCATTTTGTGTGTGTATCAGCCTAGAGTTTTATTTCACTGAGGTCAATGCTTAGACATGGGTATTTGAACTGTATGAGAAACTGTCAAAAGGTTCTCCAGATTGGCGGTATGATTTTGCACACCACCAGCAATGTCTATGAGTTCAAGTTGCTCTGTGGTTTCACCAACATGTGTTTTTTTATTTTGTTTTTTGGTGCATTTGTTATTATTATTTATTCTTTTATTATGTGCCCTATTCTAATAGTTTTGTGGTGGTATTGTTTGGGGTATGGATTTGTATTTTCTTAATGGCTCATAAAAAAGCATGGTGGCACAGTGGTTAAAAGTTGAGTTGTGAGCCAGAAAGTGGGCAGTTCAAACCCACCAATCACTCCATTTTAGAAAGATGTTTTCTGCTCCCATAAAGATGTAGTCTCAGAAACCCAAAAGGACAAGTTATATTTTCTCCTAAAGGATTTGTATGAGTGGGGATCATGGTGAGTTTTCTTTTTCATTCTAAAAAATGTGGGTTTAATAGCCGTACTGTTAAGTGTCTCCCCAGGTGTTGACAGTTTTTTCCATCCACGTGTCTTTTTAATGACGTGCCCTTTCAGGTCGTTGTCCACTTTTCATCAGATTGTTTTAGCTTTTCCAGTTCACAAGTTTTAAGTCCACTAAGGTTTCCTAGATGCGAGTCCTTTATTGGATACGTGATTACAAATCTTTCCCACAAATCTGGGGCTTTCATTTCCATACTGACAACCCTTCTTTGGAGGAGTTGTCCTTAATGTTTTAATGATGCCCAATTGTGTTCGTTTTGTTAGATGCTGATATAGGATATCTGATCTAGGATATAAGATATAGATGATAGAGATAGAGATAGAGATAGAGATAGATAGATAGATAGATAGATAGAGATAGATATACAGGAAGAAATCTATATCAAGAAAGCAGAGTAAGTAAACCTAGTCCAAGTGACAGTCATTTGGACAGACTAAGGGGCACTGTTTGAAATCAGGAAAGGAAAGGTGTGTGTCAAGGTTGTGTTCTTCCACCATACTTACTCAATCTGTATGTTGTATGTGCAAATAATCTGAGAAACTGAATTTAGATGAAAAAGAAGGCATCAGGATAGAAGAGACATATTAACAAGTGAAAAGGTACGCAGCCGACATAATTTATTTGCCAAAAGTGAGAGGATTGA
>NW_022106189.1:28126707-28128208 GCF_000313985.2 Echinops telfairi
TCTGGTATTCCGTTACTTGGAATGTGTGTTGGATATTCCTCTCATGTGACACTGGTTGGGTTGTTATGGGCCCACGAGGGCCTTGCTTCCCTGGCCAATCTCTAAGTAGGCTTCACGGTTCTTGGAGCACCTCAGCTGGCCTATGGTGTTTTCCTCTGCAACTGGAGTGCTGAGGAGGGTATACTCACCTTGGTGTAGAGCTCTGTAGCTGGTAGGGGGATTACTGTAGACAGAGAGATCACCTTGGAAATTGGGTGGGTGTTCCCGTAGTAGCGTGGAGCCCCACCAGTGGTGGCCAGCCGTTTCCCCCAGTCACTTGTAGGGCCTTGGGATTTAGGCTGGGGAAGCCCCCACTTTTTGTAGGGTAGAACCCCCTGATGCTTGGTTGAAGAGGACCGGCTTGAATTCCCCAGCTGCTCGCCAGGCCTATAAATGCGGGTGGGGGCTCCCCCACTTGGACCTTCAGAGTTGCCCTAGGCAGAGGGCAGTGGCCTGGGGGCCGCTGGTGGCTTTTGACAGGAAAGAGAGTGAAAGGAGAGGAAAAAGAGATAAAGAGGAAGACACAGACTGGAGCAACAATGTCTAGCAAACTGAAACCCACTCACCCACACTCAACTGGAATGCACAGAGTAAACAAAAATGAAAACAGTAAAAAAAAAAAAAAGAAAGGAAGGAAGAAAACAGCAATAAAGGAGAACTTAATCTGCTGAGGCTGTGGTAGGATAGAGAGACGAGTTAGAATAAGAGGATAAAAGAAGAAAAAGTGAAAGAAGAACACAAAGTAAAAAAAGAAGAAAAAAGGAAGGAGAGGGAGATAGAAATGACAAAATTGATAAAGAAATAGCTGAGCCCGTGCTGTGCTGTGTGTAGCACTGACTCGTCCTGTGTGGAGCACCGTCTTAGGAGTCAGGCTGCCCATTTGCAGGACAGGATTGCTCTAGGCAGAGTGTAGGGGTCTGGGAACCAGCAGTGGCCTGTAGAGGGAATGAGAGGGAGAAGAGAGAATCATACAAGCTGTGAGAGAAGCGAAGAGAACAAAGAAAGAAAGGAGAGAAAGAGAAAAAGGAGAAGGAACGGGAAAGGGCAACAAAAACACCCTACTGTGTTCTCTAAGATTGTGATGGTAAACAGGGAGGAGAGCAAGAAGGGGGAAATAAAGATTAAAGAGTTAGCTGATCCCTGATTACTTGTATGTGTGGTTTAGACCCTGCCTCACAATGGCAGGTTGGTGTGCTCTTTTGATGCAGGGACCCAGTGGTGCTGGGCAGTATTGCCCTTCTTGATGAGCTTACCTAGAGGTCCGACAGAGGTTTCCTCAGCAGCACAGCGAGGTGTAGATATGTGTCCCAGCTGCCTTGTGTGGTGTTCAGCACTCCCATGGAGGGCGGGCTGTAGTTCCTCCTGCTATTTGGGTTGATTTACCCTAAATGGAGGGTAGTGATCTGGAAGTCAGTAGTGGTTTATGATAGGAGAGAGTGAGAGAGAGGAGGAAAAAGAGGGA
>NW_022106189.1:28128719-28131435 GCF_000313985.2 Echinops telfairi
TGAGGTGTTTGAAACTGAGGCCTACTACAGCGGGTCTTTGTTATGCAAAAAGCCTCCAGGCCCTGTAGCTGGGTTCTGGCATGCCTTAGCTAGGTTACTTCATATGCTGATTTATGTTAAGGACCCCCCACCTATGTGCTCTTTGCAGCTGAGAAACCAGACTGTGGTTTGAGTTATTAACCAATAATATATATTCCACCTTCTTTTAATTTTTTTTTAATGTTTGTGATGTGCTCTGATTTGGGGGCTGTCAGGCTGGTCCCCAGAGGGGGAGATCCAGCTTATCAGGGGGTTGTTTCCTTCTCAGCCGATTGGAATTAATTCCGCTCTCTGGATTCCGCTTATTTTCTCCCATACCACGATCTACCATTGCACATGTTTCCATGCACAGACTTTTCCGTATGTAGAAGCCATCTTCAGGACAGGGTCTCAGAGGCAGCATGGCTGCTCTTGTCACAGTTTGGCTCTGGACTGTTGCCAAATTGATGTCCCCCAGGAGCCTACCAATGTATACTTGGCAATGGAAGCGTGGAAGTGTCAATGCTTCTTAACTGTTGCCAGAATTACTATTAGAATGTTAACTGTTTTGGTTTCTTTTTATCTTCGGTTCACATAGTGGTCTACAACTTCGAAACATAGTGGTCTAAGTGCTGCCTTCAAGCAGCACCCATCTCATGCATTACGAGTGGGCAGTGGGCGGCAACCTCGGTATGATTTTCCTCTGCTGGTTAAGCCGTTGGAATGTACTCATATCATTTGTTCATGATCTTCAAACATGTACGATAAGCTTTGAGAAGGTGACAGGAAAATTCCATTACCTTTTTATTCTATTTTTTCCATGAACTTTCTGAAGCCTCTTCTGCATTCGTATTTCCCTGATTTTTATGAGCCATTCTACTTGCCGTAGTTCATGCAAGTGTGTCCGTGCTTTCTCTTTTGCTTTCTAGCTCAGCTACCTGGGCACTCGTTGTCCCTTCTGCTGGAATTGTCTTGTGCCTGATGCCTGAATGATGAGCACCTCCCTTTCTTTTGAGTTTTACTAGCATTTCATCTTCTCCCTGCGGCCTTCCCTGCCATCCATTCGAGGTTGACTCCTAGTGACCCTGGGCATGTCAGAGAACCATGCTCCCTCCTGTTTCCAATGGCTGGTTTTTCAGCAGGAGATTGCCAGGCCTTTCTTCCTAGGTGCATTTCAGTTAGCAAGAGAGCACTAACTAGCTGTATCTCCAGTACAGAATGTTCCTTGGGCACAGGATGGTGAGACGTTTCATGTACTTTGGACATGTCATCAGGAGCCACCTGTCCTGGGAAAATGACATCAGGTTGGGTAGAAAGTCATGGATAGAAAGGAAGACCCTCAACAAGTTGAATTGACACTGTGGCTGCAACACTGGGTTCAAACAGAACGGCAATTGTGAAAATGGTCCAGGTCAATGTAGGGCTTGCTTCTCTTGTACATGGCATCACGATGAGTCAGAACTGACTCAATGACATCTAACAATAAACAAGAGCAACCACGCTGGGTCTTCCTGGGCAGATTATTGGAACTCTGAGACCTTCTTCCTATCAAACTCTTCTTTCCACTTGTCCTGCTTTCTTTCATTGCATCCCCAGTACACATGCATACATAGATACATATGACACACAAACATACGTACAAACAATCATATGGCAGAATAAGTAGGGTCCTTATATTTTCAGTCTCACTAGCCTCCATTTCAAAAAGGTGGCCCAGTGAGGTCAAACACAGCCTGGTGTCAGATCGCTTTTCAAATCTTTTGTATCAAAAATGAAGTGCAATGAAGGGATAATGTCAGTAACAGAGCAGACTGTGCAGACCCCCTCACTCTCATCTACATTATGAGTGATAGCCCTGAGGGGTACGAACGGTTAAGTGCTCACCCACTGGCTAACAGGTCAGAATGACCCACCAGGGAAAATGCCTCATGAGCTACTTCTGAAAAGTCACCGCATGGAAGGTTCCATGTTAGTGGGTGGATGGATGGATGGATGGATGGATAGGTAGGTAGGTAGGTAGGTAGGTAGGTAGATAGGTAGAATTTTATATCAAGAAAATGACACATCATTGTAGAAATAGGCACATCTAGCCTGGTTCCAAGTCCATGGGTCAGATTTTATGCTGAGTCAAGGCTTCTCTTGGCTCGTGGACCTTTGGAGTAGATCAACCCAACAGGGGCACAAACACCACAGGCTGGTAACTAAAGAGGCAGGTGACTCCACAGTCGGCAGGTCAGGCTTGCGATGTAAGAGGTGAAAGAAGACCAGATTGGCAGGTCAGGTGGCAGACCGCTGATGGCTCTTGGGACCATAACCAGATAGTGATGAGTCAGAGGCAGTGCCCAGACTCAGCAAAAAGCACACCGGTGTTTCCACAGCAGCCACCTGTGGAGGAAGTGGGTCAGACCCCCAAGGAGACATCTTTCTAATTGAATCAGGGCTGTGACCTGAGTAAGGAGCTTGCACTCCACTTTAACCTTACAACTGCTTGGCTGCTTACAGCAGATCCTGTGGCTGAGTGGATTGCCCTGTGTTAGGTCACAGCATGGGGAATGTCGAAGCCTTCACTGGACGATCTCTGAGAATTCTGGCCCTATTGAACTGTCACAGGAGCTATTTGCTAAATAACCGGCGATTGATTCACACTGTATCTATACACAGCCATCAAGTCAATTCTACCCATGGTGATCCACTATAG
>NW_022106189.1:28131535-28134376 GCF_000313985.2 Echinops telfairi
TATAAGTCTTTAGAAGACCACATAGCTTCATCTTTCTCTGGAGAAGTGGCTGGTGGGTTTGAACAACATTTATCCAATAGCATCACCAGGCTCCATACACCATATAGTACTATACAATAAATCAAACCAAGATTAAAAAAAACAAAACAAACAATTGCTGATACTTAATAAAAGCTCCTATATGAAGTGAAAGATAAAGGACCCAAAACTATATCAACACTATGATCAATGATCAATAATCAATCCGGGTTTTTAAAAGGTTTCCTGAATCTTGCTGAAGGATATAGAAATTGAATGACCTTCAAATGGCTTCTTAAAATTCAGTTTTAAAATCACAAGCCTACAAAAGAAGTTCTGTTGATATGTTTCCCAAAGGTGAATGAGATGCAACCTTATGTCCGCTCCTTTTTCTTCCCTTCTTAGAAAAAAAGCTAATTGCCTTTCTGCAGTTGTGGGGAAAATCTCAGTGGACCACTGAACACCAGTTACACTGTCAATACACTATGGGATGAAATTATTGGTAGAATGGCCATATACATGATTATCCACAATGGGGCACTTTGGAGAATGAAGGGACACTACTAAAAATTCTCTCCAGAACAATGAACAGAGGCTTGGGCCACCTCAAGGAAAATGGGGACATACAGTCACCATGGTTATTGGTGACACCCATAAGAAATGCTTGCTGCTGTTCATTTCCAATCACCAACACACCTAAACCAGCTTGACGATGTGATGTTTGGATCCTCTGAGCTACTGCTATGTGGCCTAAAAACCACAAAAGAACTAGTTTCCACATGGCCAGTGGTTTCCAGAATAGATTCTTTATTTGGAGTATTATCCGGAACATGGAATAATTAAAAGGGAAATATTACTAGTAAGTGAGCCTGGTTTCTAAAACAGAGTGGGCAGTCAAGCAGACATCCACTCGAGCTCTTCGGTGAGGGGTTGTGTGTGTGGTGTTCACCCCTGGAGGTAGGGGCCGGTGTTGACTGTGTAGCAGGTTGTCTAGCTCTACTTGAGCCCCATTTCCAGGAGCCAGTCAAGAATCTATGGCATTCCCTAGAAAATAACTTCAGGGTAGAGGTCCCTGGGCTGCTCTAGATGGTTGGTACTCCACGGCTAACCTAAAAGTTGGGAGTTCGAACCCAACCAGAAGTATTGTGAGAGAAAAGACCTGACAGCTCATTGCCATTTATTTAGATGAGAGACAAGCCCTCACCGCACTATGATGAAGTTCAACTTTGTAACACAGGGGCTTGCCATGAGTCAGAATCACCTTGAAGGCCACTAATGATAGCTTCGTGACAAGCATCTACTTCCGGTGGGTCATTAGACTGGGATTTGGAAGCCTTCTTCCATTCAAACAATAGGAATCCAGGAAATGGTGCAGTTCATCCCAGGCTGGCCTCCTTCATGAGTAGTCCTCTCTTTGGCATAGCAAGCCCTCACTTTTAGGGAGGGACCCCTGGTGGCACAAAGGTCAAGCACCCAGTTGCTCACTGAAAGGTTGGATGCTGTGTAGGAGAAAGACGTGGTTGTAGGGTTCCAGGAAGATTTACAGCCTTGGAAGCGATGGAGGGCCATTCTAGTCTGACCTACAGGATTCTGTGAGCCGGAGTCCACGAGAAGACAAGCATTTTGTTGTTCTTGTTGTTGGCTGGTTGTTTTTGAAGCTGTTCAGATATCTTCAGAAATTAGAAGGAAACTCTCAGAAAAAGTTAAAAATATCTGGCTGTAGCACACCTGAAATGCCTAGATTTGGGGGAACAAAGGAGCTAGACTATCCCTTCTCACAGCCTCATTTGGTTTGACAGCATCATGGCAATTAATCATTTGGGGTTCTGCTGGGGTAGTGGTTATGTGTTGGGCTGTGATCAGCAGTTTGAAACCACCAGTGCCCCCTGGGATGGAGACAAGGCTTTCTATTCTTGTGAACAGCTATAATCTTGGGAAACTCACAGGGTCGCTATGAATTGGCATCGACTTGACAATAAGTTTTGGGGATTTTGTTTGTTTGTTTGTTTGTTTAGAAAAAATAAGCTCTATGAACAGCATCACTCAATTGACACCAGAAATGAAATGCCTACCTAGTGTTGAGCATGCTTATTGTTTCCACTGAATTCTTTCAGCAAGTATCTGTCAAGGCCCCAGTATCTGCTGGGCATGGTTCTGGGTTTGGGTATATAGAGAGGAATAAGACAAAGCCACAGTGTGGTAGATGAAGTTATCTAAATTAACAAAACCAGTGATACCATCTATACATAAGACAAAATTTTATGTTAAGAAATAATTATATGTCGAAGTGGCCGAGCCCCATCCAATTCAATTCTATGGGTCAGGAGGTTAGCTGGGGGCCCTACAGACTCATGCAGCTGCCAGCAGATGAAGCAGGAAGGCGAAGAAGGAAGCTAGACTAGCATCGGCTGGGGGATGCAGAGCCATGTGGATCCCAGGACCAAAGGAACACAACAGAGTGCTACAGCTCCCCCGGGACAGCTAGCATCATGGGCCACTGGATTCAGTCAAGTAGGAAGGACAGGGGCAAGAGAGAGAGACATTCTCTATAGCAGCTCTTATAAGATATCTCTCCCACTCCCCAAGGAGATTCCATTAGGCTGTGTCCTTCATGAGAAGTTGGACCCACTTACACCTTCACACGGGTGCATCAAGCTGACTTGAATCCAACCATTATACTGCTCTCGGAGCATTGGGGACAACTGACAATAAAGTGTATGTTAATTTTGAAGTCAGGTAGGGGTGAGGTATACATAGTAAAAGAAAAACAAATGACATAAGGATAAGGTGGAGGCAACCCTCCCCATACTACTTCCTAACACC
>NW_022106189.1:28134481-28147772 GCF_000313985.2 Echinops telfairi
GTAGCAGCGCCCCTGTGCCTTTCAGATAATGTGACTCTTCCTGGGAGCAGGGAACCTCCTCTTTCTCCCTGGGAGCAGCTGGTGATTTCAAACTGCTGACCTCGTGGTGAGCAGCCCAATGCATAATCACGACACCACTAGGGCTCCTAGGCGGGTATCTGGCTAAGGAAATAACAAAAAGCCGAAGTAGTAAGAACTCACTCAGTGACTTGTAACCTTCATAGGAGTTCAAGCTTACCTAGATGTGAGGTTTGAATCTTGAACCGGAGATCTGTATTTTCTTGCCAGACTTGCTCTGTGGTCCTCTGCCTCTGGAAACAAGTGATCTTGCCTTCTAGCATCTCAGTTCTCTCATCCATCACTCAGCTGGCCGGCCACCCTCGGGGCACCATTGACTTGAAGGCCACTCTACACCACACAGCTTCCCAGCATATTCGAAAGCAGCACATGCACTATTTACTGAATATCTATTTATCTTTAAAGAGTTTTCTTTAAAGCTGTATTTTAAAAAAGGAAACCTTGTGTGATTGGCATGGATGGAGAGTTTCTCTCACCTGACCTTTGGAGAGAATAACACAAAGGTGTGGAAGCCAGCACTTTATTAAACCCTAACTGGACACATCGCTGAGGAAAGCTTGAAGCTTAATCTCCCTTTCAAAGGGGAATTTGGCAACGGTTAGACCAACAGTCCCCAACGAGGAGCTATCCCCTCAGGAGGATCAATGCAGACTACTGCCAAGACCCTGACCAGGCCAATGCTGTTCTGGGTCTCTACAATGGACCAAGCTCTCTTCTAGGTACAGAGGTATGCATGAGAAACGCAAAGCCTTCATTCCCAAGGAGACTCCGTTCTAAGAAGGAACTAAACTGAGTGACAATAAACCTGAAGGCTTTGCAAAGAGAAAACCTTCAGAAAGCAGCATGTGCTCTGCATTTCAAGGTCAAAGGGCAACTGGGCAGAGCTTGGTTGGGAGCCTGCAGTGGACCGGTGGTCAGGGAAAGAATAGGCAGAGAGTACATCGGAGGTGGGTGGATTTCAAACACTGGGACAACTTTGTGTAAATTAACTGCTGAAGAATATGATCTTCCCTTTGAGATTCCCTATGCAGCGACACACTGTGTCGCTCTCGCCCTTAAATTCATCACCCCCAATCAGCAGAGAGGCACATCCCACACTGGAAAGCACTGATTCAAGGACCAAGGCCTCTCGGCGCTTCAGCCTTCTAAGTCATCACTGTTCCTTTGAAGGTCACGAGGCTGTAGTGAAGTTAGTGGGGCTGGGCTTGGAGACCCCGGGGTCACAAGCCTTAGACAACAAAGATGTCGTACCCATCTTAAGGCCCGTTCAAAGCCCACCCTAGGGCTACTGGATCGAAGCCTTCGAAGAGAAGCCATGGGGTCCATTTATCTTCACTCTTTGATTTTAGGTTGTCTTCTGCAACTGTGTCAGAGACTAGAACTCTGATGTGCACAAAGAAAAGGCCCAAATAGGAACAAAAGCAACAGCAGGAAAGCCATCAGTGTGAGCAGCAGTTTCGCTATTTCACACATTTATTTCTCCACACGAGATCCATCTTTGCCGGGACCGGGGGAGGTAAGAAATACAGTTCCCCACTCTAGAGAGTGTTTGGTTCAAGGCTTTGACTTCATGGAATGACGCAGCTAGGCCAATCTTCTGAGGCCCCTTGGAGAGGCTACAAAACCACCCGCTTCTCAGTGAGGCAAGTGTGTGACCATTTAGCATACCCAGGGACACGAGACTAATCTTGACAAGAGTAGGAATCTCTAGTCAAATCTAAAATCCACCCCAGGAGACAGGTGGATTTTGTGATGGTCCAATCAAACAAAAGGAGCAAGAACATTCTCGAGAAGCATGCAGGCATGAGCATTTCCAGTAGCATGAGTTGCTGTAGTGCCTACCCATGAAAGGAAGAGTTGCCTCTGCTCACACCCTCATCTGTGTAAGTATGACGGAAGTAGAAACAAGTTGCTACTAGATTCCCGTTCCGATCCAAACACAAGTCACTGTCATTGAGCCATTTTTTACTCCTGGGGACCCTTTGGGACAGAGTAAACCTGTCCCTGTGGGGTTTCAAGACTGTGACTGTTGACAAGAGTAGAAAGCCCCGTTTTTCTCCTGTGGAGCCGTTGGTGGTTTTGAGCTACTAACTTTCCAGTTATCAGTCCAATGCGAAACTCACCACCCTACCTATAGACACAGGTTGATTCCAAATGCAACAGGTTTCACCAGGCCTCTGCAGTCAGGAGATGGCGGCAGAAAAGCACATTCAGTGATAACCTGGTGGTCCAGTGGGTCACACACAAGGTCAGCAGTTTGAACCCACTCGTCTTTCCATGGGACGAAGATGAGGCTCTCGGCTCCCAAAAGAGATGGCAGCTTCTGAAACCCCAGGGTGCAATTCAACTCTTAGTCTCAACTGAGTGCCCTCAATACTAAAATCAAAATAATTAAAGGGCCAATCAAAACAGTGGCTTCTCAGGCAGGGGATCTGCTGGGCCTGCTGAATTCAAGGCAGAGAGATCAGCTCAGAAGGTTATGGTGACTATTTCTGGGGACTTTGAAGGATTCACCTTGAAAGATTTCCTCCAAGGACACAGGGAGGCCATGGAGATATATTAGGAAGAAGGTGTAAGGAAAGGGTTAGACTGCAGTGGTGAGGGAAAGCTGGGGGAGTGAAACTTAGATTTTTTTTCTTTTTCCCTCTCCCCACCCCACTCCCAACCCCCACTGTGAGAACAAATGCGCATGCTCATTCTTCAAGGGTAGCCAGGGCTGTCCTAGGATAACTCTGCTGGGAAATATGATCCTATCCAGAGGATACCCCTCATTGGGTCCTCAGACCTTTTTGACCCTCAGGCTCAAAGAGCGTCTAAAAGGAACATGATTTGAAACCTGGGAGGATGCCAAATGGAGTAAATAGAGAGTTCAAGATTCCAAACTTATTTGGCCTACTCTACCCACTTTTTGGAACCAAGCAAAACAAAATAAAACAAAATACCATATGTGCTCGAGTAGAAGCTGACCCGAATATCAGCCGAGGCACCTAATTTTGCCTCAGAAACTGCATTAAAAAATGTGCTGAAAAAATCGGCTTATACATGAGTATATACGGTACCCACTGCCCCTGGGGCAATGCAAAGCCTGTGTACTAGAGTTGGTAATCCAGGATGGAGTGTAGGCAACTGCTTTTGCAACCCCTCCCCCGCCCCATCATTCCACACCCAGGAGGCAATATCACCCACGTAGGGAGACACTGGGTGAGAGAAACAGATACATCAACCTCAAAAATGTATATAGAGACCCAGAAGGAGGATGAGAAACATGAATTGCCATGAGTCCTGATGGACTCAGGGGCCATGAGCGGACGAGGAGGAGGACGGTTGGAGAGGCCGTGGCTTCATATGTTGATGTTTTTATCTGATACTCACTGCCATTGAGTCCATGCTGATTCCTAGTGACCCCCTTGGGGGTTTCTGAGACTGTAACTCTTGATGAGAGTAGAAAGCTCTGTCTTTCTCCCGAGGAGCTGACGGCGGGTTAGCACTGCTGACTGTTCAGATGGCAGCCTGATGGGTAACCACTACTCTGCCAGGGCTCCTACAAGCTTCCATCATTTGACAGCAATCCTTTCTTACCGCCCTGCTGTTTCTGACTCTGAGATGGACTGGGTACCGATCTGTCCTGAGAACTCAACGTTTCAAAAGGGTTGCAAAGGTGGGTGTCCCCGTCGCAGGTCATTTGTAACCTGGAGACCTGGAGCTGGTGCGCTAGGTCAGCATCTGATGGAACATGCTTTTACTGACTCGCGTGGGAAGACACTGTAAGACATGATATCTTCACGTGCCATTCTTTCCCTCATAGCCCAGTGAGTACGTAGACAGGAAGAGAGAGAGATGTACTATAGCATAAAATTATCTCCACTTTCCAGAATGCTAAATGTAGCACTAATTGTGGTTAAATTAAACTCATCAGACTTGGCATTGATTTAAAAAAAAAACGATTTCATTGAAATTGTCTTCAAATCTAAATATTTTCAGGCAAGAATTATGTCTATTGCAAAAAAAAAAAAAGCAGTGCGCTAGTGAAACCTGAGTTTAAACCTGAGTGTAGAGATATCAAAATGTAATACATTACGTTTGTGCAGCTCTCAGTCAACCCCACTGCCATCGAGTCCATGCGGACACATAAATCCTTCTTTAGGACAGAGTAGGGGGAGCCCTGGGAGTGGATTGGTTTCAAGTTGGGCTGCTAACCAGAGGTCAGCAGTTCAAAACCACTAGCAGCTCCATGGGAGAAAGATGAGGCTATCTAGTCCTGTCAAAAGGTACAGTCTCAGAGACCCATCGGGCCAATTCTACCCTGTCGCTGAGTCAGCATTGACTTGATGTCAGTGAGTTTGGGTTTTGTGAGGA
This sequence comes from Echinops telfairi, assembly GCF_000313985.2. NCBI lineage: Eukaryota > Metazoa > Chordata > Mammalia > Afrosoricida > Tenrecidae > Echinops > Echinops telfairi. Next base: position 28,138,916 of record NW_022106189.1, read on the forward strand.
CGGAGCAGAAGGGCCCCGCTGGGTTTCCAAGGCGGCCGTTTTTATCAGAGCACACGGCCAGACCTTTCTCCCAGGGGAGAGGCTGGTGGGTTTGAACTGGCCAACTTCCGGTTAGCAGTTGAGCACTCAAGCCCTTAGCCACCTTGCAGTTCAGCAACCCAACCTGGAAGCCCTCTCTCTGACAACGGGGCAAGTGACATTTCCACCACACACTGGTAGCAAGTGAAGGTCAGGGAGGTCCAGTGCTGGCTAAAGTCACACAGCAGTTACACAGTAGAGTCGGAAGAGTGGCCTTGAGGGTAATGCAGAGAAACGGAGTGGACTGCGCTCTGGGGCTGAAGGTCAAAGGGCTGTGCCAGCTGAGTCTCAGGGAGGCTGAGAGAGGAGCCGCGTGCTGGCAGTCAGTGTCCCAAGGAGGCAAAGCCGGCTGACATCCATGTAAATGAGCCTGAACGCAGAGGGCCTTGGAAGGAAGGCCGCGTCTTCTGAGTCGTGAGACAGACTTTCAGGAGCAAGAAGGAGCGAAGAGGCTTTTCAAAGAAGGAAGTTCGGTTCTTGTTCACAGGTCTTGGAGAGCTGGAAGTGGCTCTAGATCAGTGGTTCTCAACCTTCCTAATGCCACGACCCTTTAATAGTTCCTCGTGTTGTGGTGACCCCCCCAACCATAACAGTATTTTTGTTGCTCCATTATCACTGTCATTTTGCTACTGTTACGAATCAGGAGACCCTGTGAAAGGGTCGTTTGACCCTCCAAGGCGTTGCGACCCCCAGGTTAAGAACCGCTGCTCTAGGTGATGAACGATGTGTGTTTCTTGGGTATGGTTTACCGATTTTTAATCGTGTGAAGAGAACGGGGTTTCTAAGTGCTCCAAAACATGTATGCAAACAGCTATCAAATGCTTAATTCGCTTCTTTGATTGTGGATTTTCTAAATTCATATTGTAGTATGAGGTCGTATCCAATTCCTGCTTTGGGCTTGGAAGGCAGGCCTGGCCTTCCGCAGGATGACTGGATCTTGCTGTGCTTCAATGGCTGCTTAGTGAGCCAAGGGCTCCACAGTGGGCGGTTTCCTGCCTTGTCCAAGTCTTTAGTCACTCATGCCTCAGCGAAGACCCTGGACATGAGGAGTAGGCTGGGTGGCTGGCTTCTCGCCTACATTTGAAGGAAATGTCCTCTTACTAATCAGTGTTCTTTCCTTCTCTCGTGGACAAGCACGTGCTGTGTGTGCTCAGGAGAAACAGTTAACCTCTCTGGTCTACAGTTTCTGGCAACTGATACAGCACACACCTTGTCTTCCTGCAAGCACAGGAGGGCACACCCATCTATCAACGTTATTCCTCATGAGCTGTGCATGCAAAGCGAGGCCAAGGACGTGAAGTAAATAATTAGTGAATTAATTAATATGCCCTTCCTATCCCCCCCCACCCACAAGCATTTGACATACAAGGATAAGGCTTACACTTACTAATGATCCCTAATTAACAAAACGAAACACAGCATGACTCTTCAACACCAGAGGGACGCCACCATTAGAAAACTCTTTGAAAGTCAGAAGAGAGCAGAGGAAGCCCAATTAGAAGAATGGTCCTTGGAGACTTCAACTGCCATGTCCGACTTCCTCACAATTGGACAGCCCTCACTCTTGCTGAGAGCTAGTGGCACATCCCCACTTCTGATTACCCACTTGGTGGTCCCATCTAGCTGTCACACAACCACTTGCAGTCAAGCCAACTCCAGTGCCTGGGGTCCCCTCGTGTGTAGCGTCACACTCTGCTTTAGCGGGGGCTCGTGGCTCTTTATTCATGTGCAGCTTGTCGACCTTTCTTTCTAGGCACTTCTGGGTAAATTTGAACCTTCTGCCTTTTGGTTCACAGCTGAGCTCTTTATCTGTTTGCAAGCCCCACTCCTGCCTGGGGGCTTAAGCTGTCAGACCAGCTCCCCCAATAGACACATCCAACCCAAACCTTGTTTCGTTCCTTTCCCCAAATCCACGTGTCTCTTTGAATTCACCACCCCAGCTACCAAAGCCCCGCTCCAGTCTTCAGGCCAAGTGCGTTACCATGGCGGCATTCCCACTCACAGTGAGCACTCGGGATGGCGAAGAACTGCCCAGGGTTTCCGAGGTCATATCTCAATGTTGAAGAAAGCAGTCTGCCACAGCTTTCTGCTGCAGGGCGGCCAGTGGGTTGAACAACTGACCTTTCGCTTCGCAGCTGAACACTTAATCACTGTGCCATCTAGGCTCCTTGACTTTTCTGGCAAGGTCTTTGAAAGCATGCTGCTTTCTCATGTCGGTCTTCACGTCCTGATAGGCCAGCCTTGCTGCTATCACCATCTAGTCAACAAATACTGTCCATCTGGTATGTTTGCGGCACAACGCAAGGAAATGAGCATGCAACTGAATACCGACTTTGAGAGCTTACACTCTGGTGGGGCAGTGGAGTCTCTCTCTCTCTCTCTCTCTCACACACACACACACACACACACACACACACACACACACACACGCAAAGACATCTTAAAGAGCTGGGGTAGTTAGGAAGGAACCACCACCAGGTGAGGAGTGAGGGCTGCTTCCCTTGGGCAGGAGCCAGAGCACGGCCAGTGTGCCAGGAGCACTGTGTCTAGGGAGAATGGAGCAAGGTGGCAGGGGTCCACAGTAAAGCAATTGGATGTCATTTGAAGGCGTTCGGAAGCTATGGTAGATATTTAAGCTGAGGAGCATCTCCAAATCCAAGCTGTATGTTCAATCTTCTTTCTGGCTTCCGTGATGGGAGGAGGCTGGGAGGGAGAGGATAGCTCCCAGAAGGCTTCGCTCAGCAGGCAGGCTGTGGTCTGTGTGGCAGAGGGAGAGGGGAAGGGTCCTCGCCTGTCTCCACCCCCAACTCTGAGTTATTCCAGGTCCTGGTAATAGTCCACTGTGACTTCCACAAAATCCCCCCGGGCACACCTCTAGGGTCATTAATTCCCCATCTGCCCTGCTCCACAAAGCCTGCCACATAGACATGGCCACTCTTTTGCCCAGAGGCCCACTCCTCACCCCATTTGTCCTACCAAGTTTCTCAAAATGGGTGAAGACTGTGGACCAATGACCCAGAAATGTTTCATATTCTCCTGAGGACACCTCACCAGGCTTACCAGCTGTACTGTCTGGGCATCAGGAAGTGAATTTGCAAGCCATTCTCCAGAGGGTGTATACAGATTACACTCTGGAATCTCTCCTGAACTCTGTAGGAACCTTGGCCTGTGAGGTCACATTTAGCTACATGGAAGATCTGTCCAGAACTGCCTTACCCGCTTGTCACCCTCTTTTGCAAAATCATTCGGTTCCTTTATTTTGCTCCCTCAAAGCGGAAGGAGGGTTGTAGATGCTGTGGCATTGTCTAGGGAGGTGGCTCAACACATGGTTCGATAGTTGACCACAAAGCACCAGGACAGATACTTGGTGACAGACTTGGGAAGACCCGACGATGTTAAGGGAGGTAGCAAGATTCATTCCAGATGCTCAGGTGACTAGCATGGGGGCTACAAAGGTCGCATTTTGATGACTGACGACGGGAGGCATGAATGTCAACAAGGACAAGCAAAACCACGTGACATTTCTTCTTTGCGGTGAATGGAGGCCATCAAGCAGCGATTCCTGGGCACAGACATGCGGAAGGCCCTCTTAAACTAGGCGTGCTTTGAAGGCAATATCTACCGAATGAAAAGAGAACTCCGCTGGTAGGGAAAGACATTTTATTTCCAAGCTTCTAAGAGGCTTCTACAAACAATAGAGGTTTCAAGAATAAAAGGAAAGAAGAAAAAAAGGAACAAAAAGAAAAACAAGTATTTTTAAGTACTGAGAAGTCGACAGCCCTTTTTCTTTTGCAACTTAAACACAGAAAAATGTGAAAATGTACTTGTCAAATCCAATCAAAATACATTCTTAGAAAAAAAAAAAAGACGGTCTTTGGTGAAGGGGGTTAGGACGTAGCGCCGAGCGCTTGTCCCAGCTCTGGTCCTATGTCTTGTGAGCGCTTTCCTCTTCTCAAATCCAGTTGGAGGACTGTGCCAATGTAGCAAAGTCTTCGTGAGTTGTGGGAGGATGGGGGAGGAGGACATGTTGGTATTGAGACTACACACTGCAGTGGAAGGCTCTAGACCCAGCCTGGCCACAGAGCGACTCCACTGATAGATGCGGCCCAATTGGAGTTCAATTGGAAGCAACGTGGAAGGAGGCACTTCACAGCACTTCCTCTCTGAACGCAGTTTGAGTGAGTCATTACAAAAAGAGTAGATGGCCGTCTATCACGCAAGGCTTGATACAAAGCTGCCGTACAATCAAGCAAGGAAATCATGCATCTAAACATCGCTCGCAGTCTCACTGGCTATGTGCCCAGGGGCTATAAGGAAGAGGGAAAGCGCTGGTAGAAGACTTCTCAGATCTCTGCCCAGAATGGCTACCTTTTGACCTCAGGTGCAATGCCCAGCACAGAGCCGTTGCCCCAGAAAGCTGGGTGGGATTGTGTAAGACTGTGGGTGAGCCCGAGCCTGGCAGGGACCTCAGGTCCCCCACATGGTCCCTGCCTGCCTTCAGAGCAAATGGCTCCAAGTATCTCTTGGAATAAAGGTTTTGAAATGAAGCGCACTCTCTTTTTGTTCCATATCTTAAACCTAAAAAAATGCCATGATATGATCAGTGGATAAATAAATAAGCAGATTCAAGGGTCTGCGTTATTAAGAGAGTCTGGCACGACCCATATGGGTCTGCTAGCTACATGCCCAGAATCCTATTCTGGACTCTGTAGCCCTGACCTATGCCCCCCGACCCCCACAACTCCGTGCAAGGCATGTCATTTCTACTGTGAGCATGAATGTTCCCAGGGTTTCATTGAACTGTGGGCCTGTCTCTCATTAGCACAGCATTACAGACACACACACACACGCTTAATGCATATTATATAACGATCTTGTCAAAGCATAGATTTACCTAGATCTTTGATCAACCTTCTCTTTTAGAAGACATGTGTGTGTGTAAGGCAGGAGACCAACACCGAGAAGGTACATTGACAAGGTACTCCTGAATCTTAGAAACAAACCAACTAAGACCACCCGGGTCAGATAAACTTGATTTTAAACATGCAATCAAAGGAACGCACAGGCTACAAGCAGATGATCTAAATAAGCTTATTCCAGAGACCACCATGGTCTCCCATTAGAAATACCCCATAGGGCACTGAAAATTTGAAATCCTTTCTGCTCTTGCAATGTTTAAGAATCAAACCAGAATTAAAAAAGAATCTTTTTGTTTTTATTTCAAAGGTTGCTTCTTATATCGAAGCTCATATTAAAGCAACAGTACAATGTTCATAAAATATAAGTGTGATGCTGTAACGTTTCTTACATGTCAGAATACTGATATTTGTATGTATACTAAAATAAGACCTTTAAAATTGTACAAATAGATACATTAAAAATGACATAGAAATAGGGCGCCTCTCGCGGACACAAGACAAGTTATATCTGGCACGTATTAGTTTAAGATGAAAGTCGAAGCAAAAAGATTTACAAGAATCAGCAGTAACAAGATTGATGCTCAAGAGACATAATTGTACATTGTATTGTACATACATCATATGGGTTTAAGCTGGCTGAATATTATATATTTCAAGTTTAAAAAAATGCACTACATATAGAGTGTCCATAGTTTAAGGCGAAATTACAGCTCAGAAACTGTTGTCCTTTCTAGTTTTGTGGAAGCTTCTTTGACAAATTAAAAAATAATAATAAAATAAAGAAGAAAGACTTAGATGTTCATAACACATAAACGATTTCCCTTCATTGTCAGTTCACCGTCAGACCGCTCCTTCCCTTAAATATTTTGTCTGTTGAGTGAGTGGTTTTTCTCTATTGGAGTCGATAAACAACTTTCCATGTTGGCCTTTTTTGTGTGTGTGTGTGTGTGAGAAAGAGAGAGAGAAAAGATACTTCACAGTATTTACCAGTTCGATGTCCTTGCAGGTGTATTAAACGTATCCTCTCTGTAAAACATTGCTTGTTTTAAATGAGCCTTCCCTTGATGTAAAAAAATACCTGTTTACATATCTTCTAGATTCTTCAGAACGCCACAGTTCATAAGGCCAAATTTGTATCGTTATTGTTAAGAATCATCATCAAAAGTGTCTTTGGAACCATACAAGTCTGCTAGTTTCTTAAAACGAGGCCCCCAGTTCTGTAGATAGTCATAGTTCAAGTCTGAATCTGTGGTGGCAGACTCTAAGGAGCTTAGGGACCCGGCCACTGAGCCCCTTCCTTCATAGCCATAGATTTGGATGGAGTCGTAGGGCGGGGCCGTGGGGTCGTTATCAGCCTCCTGTATCCTCGAGTTGATGAAATCATCCACGTCCACACTGTTGGGGGCTGGCCGCAGGCCCGGGCGGGGCATATACTGGTACTCCGGCTTTATGTCTTTGCGAGGGATAAATCCATTAATGCCGTCGGGGTTCTGGAGGGTGGCAATGTCAAAGGCCTCCGTGTCTTCCTCCCCGCCCCCTTCATCGTCGTAGGTAATGATGTTCTCACGCACATCTTCTTCCTCAAAGACGATCAGAGGTTCTTTCTTTTGCCTCCTCAGGGTCACAAACAGCACAACGATGACTGCAGGGGTCAAAGAGAAGACGGTAAGTAAGTGGGGTCGACCCCAGCGCCCCTGGGTTCTTTTCCCAAGGACCTGCTTAGCTAACAAAGTTCGTGGTGCTTGTACGCCTCGGCCTGGAGCCGGTAGACAAAACAAGAGACTTACCAGGAATCCCCCCAAATGTACACAGTTGGCCCTTCCCATGAAAGGCAGCCACCAAATCACAGTTCATGAGCCCAGACGCTACCTGACACCATTGGAAGTCATCCCACCCCCTTAAACATCAGGGAAGACTTCTACATAAGATAGGCTTCAGTTTTTAGGAGTCACTTAAAGTATCCCGTTTGCAACAACAGGCAACTGCCCTTCCATGTTTCGGAAGGAGGCTGTGTAGAGACCCAGCCTCGCTTTCTGTGGGCGGTGGTCCCTCACTTTCTCCCAGAGGTCTGGGGGAGGGCAGAGATGGCTCTTGCGGTGGTTGGCAGGTCACATCGAGTGAGTTACAACCCATAGGAACTCGACATGTAACCAACTGAAAACACTGCCCGGCCTCGCGCCAGCCTCACCATCGTTGCTAGGTTTGCGCCCATGAGTGTAGTCGCTGGGTCAGTCCACCAGGTGGTGGGTCTTCCTCTTTTCCATTCACCCGCTACGCCAGTGGGATTCAATGCTCCTAGTCTACCTTAGTGTTAACAGGAAGCCTTATCAAGGACTTGGCTGGACTTTCTGTGGCCCACATTACCGGGAGGGGACGCTTATAGAGACTCCCAGTCAACAAAACCTCTCCCATTAGTTTGAACATAGGAAAATACCATCCACGGAAACCCCCAGGTGCAGCAACCCCATCTCCTCCCTGGTAGAGGGGAATGCCATTAAGGGTGGGCAACCTGGGAGGAGTGAGCAGAGGCATTTATAAGGAAAGTCTGAGTCTGCTTAATTCTTCATTGAATTCCCCTGCTCCCACCAGAAGCTTCGACAACGTTATCTAGCTTCTCCCGCACACTCAGCTAGACTGGGTGGGGTGTCATTCACTGCACTTACCAATCGGGGTCTGACCTTGCCCACCCATGGGCCTGGGCCATTCCTCTCCTCTTTTATCATGGGGGTCTTTTGGGCACCTCACCCTGCCTCCCAGCAGGACTATTTAACTGAAAGCAGAGATGCCACTGGGATGGGCCTGACCCGAGCCATGGTTTTTGCCACTGCCCCCTAGGCCTGAGAACTAGGACCAGCCAAAGGGAAGTCGGCAGAAGAATAGAGGCGTGTGAATTGGGGTGTGGGTGAAGCACACTGATGACACAGCTCCGAGATGGCAGAGGCCAGGCCGAGTTTCCGGAGTGCCTCAAAGCAGAGGACAGACTGGTTCTGTTCGGGTAAGCTGATCTTCTAGCACCTGGGATCCTTCACCTGATCTCTTCTACCTGGTGGTTGTTTCTTTCTGCCCCAAGCCATGCCCTACTCCTTCCACTTTTAGAACAAACTCTTGCTCAGAAACCAGGTCACTACCGTTTAAATTCTTCTGCTTTGAAACTCTCTCTGATGTCCCCTTAGGCGGGTTGATGGTTTCTGCTTTCCAGCCTTGTAGAGCCCTGGTGGTGTAGTGATTAAGCATTGGGCTGCGATCCACATGGTTGGAAGTTTGAAACCACCAGCAGCTCCATGGGAGAAAGACTGGGCGTTCTATTCCCGTCAACAGAGTCTTGGAAAAAGACAGGGTGGGGGGTGTCGCTGTGAGTTTGGGTATCAACACTGGGATGTCTCCCACTGTGTTCATTATAACCACTCCCAACTTGGTTATAACTGCTTGCTGACTTGCCTTCTAGACCCTGAATCTATTGCCATCAAGTTAATCCCAATCCACAGTGATCCTAGAGACAGGGTAGGATTGCCCCATAGGGTCTCCAAGGCCTATGGCCAACAGCAGACTGCCACAGCTTTCACCCAATGGAGAGTTCAAACCGCGCACCATAACGTGCATGGAAGTGGGTGTCGCTTCCCCCTTGTCTCATGCCACACCTAGACTCCCGGCAACCAGTCTCTGCTTGAGACTACGTGGTACAAGGGGTGGCGGACAGGTGCCTTACCCAGGAGGATGACGATGCAGGCCAGGATGGCGATCAGCGCGCCCGTGCTGAGCCCGGCGTTCAGGATGTAGGCCTCCGCGTTGCAAGAGAGCAGCCCGCCGTGCACGTCGCAGCCGCAGACCTTGATGGTGAGTGTGTTGGTGCTGCTCATGGG
>NW_022106189.1:28148398-28150422 GCF_000313985.2 Echinops telfairi
TGCTCAGCTTGTGTGTGATTACCACTGACCAGGCTCTGACAGGGCTGGGAAGAAAGCATTAGCAATTGGGGTCTCAAAACCAACCATGGGAACAGGGCTAGACCAGCGCTCCCCTCTGTCCTCCAATCGCTCCATGTTCTTCTGAGCATCCCCTCCCCATTTTTCTGCCTTAATATTCCTCTTATCTTGAAGGTGAACATCTGAATTGAACTTCAGCCTCACCGTTGAACTTAGTAATTATGTCTCCAGGGTGGCTCCAGGCCCTCTCCCATCATCTTATTTGGCACCAAACACTACATTTCCCCAACAAACCTGCTTCCCACTCCTCTGCCATTATTACCTGTTGACACAACCACCCTGACCTCTACCGGATGGAGAGTTTCTTCAGAACAAGGAGTTTTAGCTGACTCATTCCCTCCCCCACCCAGTGCCCTGCACGTACGTAGCAGACACTCAATATTTGTTGAACAAATGGCATGACCGTATCTTGGGAATCTTGGGAAAGGCTTAACCCACATGTCAGATGTGGGCTTTCAAGAGCAGCCTGACTTCTCGATCTTTGGTGACCTCTATTCCCCAAATGCTTCCTCACCATGCTTTCTGTATTTCTCCACCCCACCCCCCAATGCTTTTCTCGGCTCTTCTTCTAGTTTGTTGTTGTCGTTCCCTTGGGAAAATATTAGAAGTTGAAGCAATCAACATGTCGAGTATTTCTCATATGTGTGCCTGTGTGTAGGTGCGCACACACACAGTGAACCCCTGTATATTCTGTCTCTAGGTGTGGGATGAAAATCATTAGGTAATTTACAGCAGCTTCCAATTCTGGCCAACATGGTGGCTCAAAGGTAAGCAAGCTTTAAAATCTCTGCCATTGAGTAGATGCCAACTCATAAGAGAGAATGGAACTGCTCCCTGTCAGTTTCTGAGATTGGAACCCTTTAGGGAAGTAGAAAGCCTCATCTCGCTCCCATGGACCGGCCAGTGGCTTCAAACAGCTGACCTTGTGGTTAGCAGCCCAGTGCATGACGACTCTGCCACCAGGATTTCATAAAGAGCTCGATAGTCTCATGAATTGTGGTCAACAAAAAACCCTCAGGATTTCCAAATAAAATGGATATTTTCAGATGAAAGTAAGAGTGTTCTGTTCTCGGACACACACAGGAAATACAGATGCCACCTTGCTTCGGAAGGAGCAGCCATTGCCAGCACTACAGCAGGCAAGGGAGGTGTTTGGTCGGTTGTTCCCATCACTGGATTCTCTGCCTCTCGCTGCAACAACTGATCAAAACGAGGCAGGGCAGCTAATTGTGCGTATTTCTATATTTTCTGAACTTTGCATGCCTGACTGTTCCTCTTGCTGTGAGGTGCTAAGGAGTCCTTTCTAACGCATAGTTGGCGGGGGCCCTGGTGGCATAGTGGTTGTACATTGGACTGCTAACCAAAAGGTCAGCTGTTTGAAAAGACCAGTTTCCTCGGCAAGAAAAAGACGAGGCTTTTCTATTCCCATCAACAGCTACTGTCTCAGAAGCCCACAGGACCAGTTCTACCCTGTCTTACAGGGTCACTATGAGTCAGTATTAATTTGATAACAATGAGTTTGGTTAGCTATTGCTCTTAGGCATGGGGAAAGCTATATATTTCACAAAAAATAGTAAAACAAAAGCAAACTGATCCAATGAAATTCTCGTTGAATACTCAATTCTGCTGTCATTCTCACCTTCCCAAGCAAAACCATTGCTCTATACCTAGCAAGTAACAGGAAAATTTACAGATCGATAAGATTTTCAAAGAATGCTATTTGAAAAATTGTTTGGAGTTCAACTAAAACATTCGTGAGTAAGAAGCAAAATCCACCCAGTGGGGTGATTAGGGTGGTGTCATTGTGCCCCCCCCACACACTTCTTACCCCAGTGGGTAGGGCTGGTGGACAAACCCAGCCCCTGATCATTCCCCACAGCTCCATTGGCCAAGGCGGAGAACTGACTGGTGGGTGATGGGGAGGGCACAGGGTAAGGTGAAGATGG
>NW_022106189.1:28152693-28205824 GCF_000313985.2 Echinops telfairi
ACAGGCCCCATCCTGAATCCTCTGAGATGCTCTTGGCAGAAGGCAGCCTGGGATGGTTGCTCTTGTGCTTCCTCTTGACTTGTGATCTTGGACCAACCCCAATGAGTGGGAAAAGCATCAAAACCAATGACGCTCAGAGCCTCCCTCCTCTTCTCGGTGGCTGCTGTGAGACCCCAGTGGACAGGGTAGAACAGTCCCGAAGGCTCTTTGGGGCTGTGATTGGTGTAGAAGCAGATTGCCAAGTCTTTATTCTGTGGTACTGCCTCTCTGGATGGACACATTCCCCGGTTGCTGGGTGGTCCCAAGAATAGAGATTCAGTAAGGACATGTATCCAGGAAGTATCAGATTTGATGGCTCGTGATACAAGCTCTTTGGATTTTAAAATGTGCTTTCAAGAAACATCTCAGATCCTCTCTCAAGACCTACCCTACCCTCTCAGGCTTTGGCACCAATCAACTCATGCCTGGATCCTGAGTCTTGAATGCATTCACTATTGGGCTGTGGACATCCTTGAGCTCCGATCTTCACAACTCTGAAAGAACAACTTCTAAGGTAAGATGTGATTCCATTGAATGACGAAGGTAGCTAGTCCAGAGCCAGTCCATCAGAGAGGCTCGGTAAACATACGTTGTTTTCTGGAAGCTTTCCTCTTTGAGAAGGGGACTCATAAAAGAGGGTCTGTTATTGGCAATGAGAGAAAAGTGAATTCTTGGCAATGCCACCGTGATTTCAATGAGACTTCTCACCCTGAAGACAAGAAACCAGTCTGTCTTCTTCAGACCGGGCCAACACGGGTCCAAGAATGTGCTGCGAGCACTCGGGCCGTTCATCCGGACCCACAGGACGCTCACTGCTGACCACAAATATCGGACTGGTTCCACTTCCTCCCCACTTGGGCAAAACTTTGCAAATGGGGTGGTTGTTTATAATCTATGTCATGCAAAAAGTGAAGAGTTTTTCTCTTAGCTGGAAAAGGAAATGCAGGCTCTGAGTGTTTATGGCAACACCATGCCATCCTAACCGCATGCTAGGCGGAGCTGCATCTTTTGTCCTGTCAGAGCCAAATGACGGCCCACGGAAACAGCTGGATGGGAAACTCCCTTAAGGAAGCTAGACTACAGGCCTATGGTCCTGAAGACCCAGGCCCACCCCATCTCCTTGCACCTCCCAAAATTTGGGGAGAAAAGCAATATAGTAGCACAGGCATCACCGCTGCATGTTGAAAACTTAGAGGAAGCTGAGCCGCCCAGAGTAAGTGCAGTTAGCGCTCAGCAAGAAGGTAGTAGAAAGGACCAGATGGATCACCCTAGGAGTCACTGGATGGCACAAATGGTGAAGTGCTAGCCTAGTAACATGGTTCAACCCCCCCCAGAGGTGCCTTGAAAATAAGTCCTGACAATGTGCTTACAAGAGGTGACAACCTTGAGAACCCTGTAGAGTAGGGCTCTACTCAACGCCCACGTGGTCTCCGTGACTTGGAACAGACTTGATGGCAACTCGCACAAACCAGAGGCAGCTCCCCCAGCAGCCCTTAGGGTACTCTTCCTTGTCTCTCCCCTTCCTCTGCCCTTCTCTCTTTTGAAATGGAAGATTCCCCATTGCTTCACCTCCTTAGAGACACTTTAGTCTGGAAGGATGATTCCCAGACACAGGACCCATTCATTGCAAGTTCCACTCTTGAGATCTTTAAAGATCTAGAGCAGAGGTGGGGATGGCCGCCCGAGGGGCCATTTGAGGCTTGGGATATCATCCATACCAGCTAAGATCACAGACCTCACTACAGAGAAACAGCACCCAGCCATCACCTTAGAGGTGAGTTAATGACATGTGAATGATTTATAAGTAGCCCTTGGCAGTCAAAACATTTCACACACCAGAGAATCTAAAACAAGCCAGCCACTCAGAACCTATCCTCGGGGTCAGGGCACTACTGACATGCGACAAATGGGCGCGACTAGGCACAACATGGAAGTCTGGGGCCCGCTGCTTCCAGTTTCTCCACTTCTGATTCACATCCCCCTACTGTACCCCTGCTACTCAAATCTGAGACCCAGTAGATCTACTTCATAGCATGCTCCTATCCTCCCCAAGACGGTTACCCACTCAGTAGCAGACTCATCATTTACTTACTTCCCCGGGGACATTTTCCCTAGAACTCTAACCAACGCTCCATCAGGAGAAGAGAACAATCATCCGTGCATACATGAAAAATGCATTCGGGGTGTCACAAGTCTTAGAAGCGATTCCCCTTTCAATCATCTTGGATGCATTGTCATGATGGTTGGTTGTGGTTGAGTTGGTTTCAACCCCCAGCGACCCCATGAGGGCAGCGTAGGACTGCACCCCATATGGTTTTCAGAGCTGCGACCTTGAGGAGGCAGATAGGCCCTTTCTTCGGAGATGCCCCTGGGTGGGGCTGGGTCAGCTAAGCTTTCCCTTTGTACCTAAGTGTTTTATTGTTTGTGCCCGCAGCAACACCAGCCCTCTCACAGTCCCTGGCATTTGTGGGGATGTCTGTCCTATGCACCACAGTCAGGTAGCTTCTTGGAGGGCAAGGCACTTGTCTCATTTGCCTTGGAACAGTCAGTAGTATTTTCTGCATTGACTGGATGGTAGCCCCTTTCAATACAGCTCAGCATCAATCTGGATTTTCCAGCACAGTCCAGCTGGGCTGTTTCACTAGCATGCAGTCCATTCTCGTACCTCCATCTTCTTCTATTCCTCGCCTTTGAACCAGACCCAACCCACACTGCCTGTGTATCTATGTGGTTTTCTTCCTGCCGGATGTTTCATCTTCTTCCTTTATAATTTATGCGTTATTGAGGTTGAGTCAGTGCCAACTAAGCAACGTTTATGGAGCAGCTAATATTCTTAAGCCATCCTGCTTGTCACTGTCACATACCTTACAATTTTTCAAACTCGGCACTGAAACGATGATAACTCTCATAGGAAGGGAATTGGAAAACCCAAAGAGAAATGGCTGATGATAACACAGAAAATACGAAAACCTGGCTCGCTTTCAAACTCCTCTAAGCTTTCCCTACGTTTTTGGGAGCTGTGTGCTTACACCAAGTGTGACTGCTTGTCAATTACTTTGGCTCCCATGGGTTAATTAGAGGGACCATCTTCCTCATTACAGTCATCAACAGAATACAGATGATGCATGTCCCGGATCAACAGTGTCCGGGAGAAATCGAGGACTGTTGTGGCAGAATCACCTAGAGATGGGTAGCCATGGAACAGCACCATGCTCACAGCATGTTGAGAGACACACACACATCTATAAGAACACACTACGGTGGAAAAAACAAGTTTGCTACCATGAGGTCAATGTAATAAAATACTAGTATCAAAATACTAATAAAAATGTCCTAACATAAGAGTCACCTGTGTGTAGGAATGAGATCCCAGTGTGTATATGTCAGATAGGTGTCCGAGTGTGCAATGTTTGCTGGCATAGATCAGTGTTTTCAGTGTGCCATTGTATTACCTCCATTAGAATCAACTCTCAGTCCCATTTTGTGGGAGGATAATTTCCTCCTTGGTGATTGGGTAGAAAGAAAGGGTATCTCTCCCTTTAAGAAATCAAGATATGTCAAGAAAATGGCCTAGGGATTACGAGCCCTGGTGGTGAAATGGTTATGAATGTGGCAGCTAATTGAACGATTGCTAGCTCAAACCCAACCAGGGTCTCCACGGGAGAAGTCTCTAACCAGCTCTCCCCATGAAGGGGATCTCCCAGCAACACCATGGGGTCGTTTTGCCCTGTCCCATGGGGCTCACCAGGAATTAAAACGGACTCATCAGGGCACAACCAGCACCACTGCCTTGGCAAGAAGTGGGATCTAAACATTTCGGATCTTGAGAACGGTGATGTCAAGCTGGTTCTGTCAGAGTCAGAGAACCTGGGATGACTAATCGTGGGATAGCAGAAAAACAAAGAAGAGGCATTTGTTTATTTATTTTAGCTGCCTTCGTGGTAACGGGGGAGGAATGATTTCTGATCATCTGTGTGGGACCAAAAGTAGCCATGCATTTCAGGCAGAAAAGGAATATAATTATTTACACAAGTGGAAATGGCAGGGCATTAAAAGACATCTGCCATTTTGATCTGCCAACAGAGAACCAGCCATATTGAAGCAATTAAAGGAGGGGGAAAATATGAAAAACTCTCCATGAAAACATTTTAAATTATAAGAATGAAAAAGCAGCAGCATATTTGGAGGTTATTTGATACTGCCCAAAGGGAAGAAAGAAATGTTCCCAGCTTAGGGAACACAACTGAAATAAGGAAAGAAAGAACGGTGCTTGCCGTTGGTCCACTCAGAGTGCGTTTGTACTGGATATCCTGGCTTTCAGAACAAATGGTTCTTAGACAGTGCAGACAGAGCTCGGAATGTCTCAGAACTCGCTTACTACAAAAGAACTGGGCTCATCTTGGGGGTAATAGTCAGCAGGCCAAGGCAGAGCCCACTGTGCCACGGGGACTCCTTCATACCAAACCTACTCTTCACTGAACTATCTCATTAGCTGGCATTTTAAATGTGTGGCAGTGGTCAACCAAATCTACTTCCCCATTACCTTGAGTATTCACAACGTAACGAAGACCGAAGAATGTAGGGAGCTCACTGGTGGTTGTGACGATTAAGGCTGCATCAACTTTGGTGGCCCACGGGTCTCAATGGTTGGGCGCGCAGGTAATGATGGATTTTGGCAGCCATGCAAGGATTTAGTCATCCTCGGTTTTCTGACCTGATATGTCTATCCTTTTTTGGGGGGTGGGCACAATACCAATTTTGCCATTGTTGGGTAAGCCTTCGGGTCAGGAGTTCAAATCTATCAACTGATCAGGAGGAGAAAGCTGACGGTGTCTCACCCTGTAATGAATCACAGTCTTGGAAACCCCTATATAGGATCACTATGAAGCGGAGTTGACTGATGGCAGTAGGTAAGGTAAAGGTACGTTTTCTAAAAGGACTTGGTCTTTGGAACCTAATCAGGTTGATAAACAAGGAATGTTTCGCTTGTAAAATAAACACATTTGACAATGATTTCTTCCTGAATCCAAATTCTAGGTTTCAATATAACTTAAACCAAACTCACTGCCATCAAGTGGATGGCGACTCCTAGCAGCCTATAGGGCAGGGTAGCACTGCCCCCGGTGGGTTTCTGAGACTGGCACTCTTTACAGGAATAGAAAGCCTTTGTTTTTCTCCTAAGGAGCAGCTGGTGATTTAGAACTGCTGACCTGGAGGTTAGCAGGCCAACTCTTAACCACAACGCCACCAGGGTTCCTTCAAAACGTCACGGAGAAGAAATGAAGGGATGGATGAAAGGGGTAGGGGATGGGCTAATGGCTCCTTCAGAATAGTCCAGTATCAAAAGAAGGGTTTTCTTTTTCTGCCTGATGTTAACCTCAAACATATAATCATTTTTCAATAAAAATAACTCCTTCCTGAAATTTCTTAACTACTTTACATAATAAAAACTTCCCCATCCACTTGTAGGTCACTTTCATTGACCTACTTAGTCAACCCATTTTCCCAAGGGTGGGGTTACTGCCCTCACAGAGCTGTGTTTCTCCTGGGAGAGAGACGGAGAGATGTATACTGTAAGAGACAGAGTAAGGAAAATAATACAGGCTAGTGCGGTGTTTCTGGAAATGGCAGAAGGACAAATCTAAAACAGTGGTTCTCCACCTTCCTAATGCTGCGACCCTTTCACACAGTTCCTCATGTGGTGGTGACCTTGTATGTGGCCGACCCGCCTGGAGACGGAGAGAGGAGCGGTTTCTAAGCCCATTGGAAATATGGTCATCAGCGACCCCTGTGAAAGGGTCATTCAACCCCCAAAGGGGTCGAGACCCACAGGTTGGGAACCGCTGATCTAGAATGATCTGGCGAGACATAGCACAGCCTCAGCCAGGAGCCAACTTCATTTGAAGATAGACATGAAGGAGAAAAATAAGCTAAACCAGTTGCTATCATGTAGACTCTGCCTCATGGAGAACCCCCATGTGTGTCACGGTCTGAGAGGCTTTCAAGGGCTGATTTTCAGAAGGGGATCGCCAGATCCTCCTCCTGAGGAACCTCCAAAATTTTGGCTAGCCACCCAAATGTGTTAACCATATCTCACCCAAAGCCATTCTAAGCAGGACGCAAACATGGAGGTGTGGGAAGGTCAAGCAAATTCCAACTCATAGCGACAGAGTAGAACTGCCTCTGAGGCTTTCCAGACTGTAAACCTTTGCAGGCATAGAAAGCCTCATCGTCCCCCGTTTGAGCAGCTGGTGGATTTGAACTGTTGATAGTAAGGTTAGTGTCTAGAATATATGGGGCTTGACATTTCTGGAGCGTAAGGTGAAAGGGATAAGTAGATGGAGGTAAACATTACTGGGGCTACATCACATAACTTCTTGTTGACTAGCTCTGAAGTGTTGGCTACCTCCCATCAGAACAAAGCAAGACACACCGTATGTCCCTTGTTAAGAACTGAATAAGCTCACGACCATCAATGCTGACTCATAGTGACCTCTCTACCCCCTGTGGGTTTTCTGAGACTGTAACTGTGTACAGGAGTAGAAACTCACGTCTTTCTTCCTTGGGGTTGCTGGTGGTTCTGAACTGCAGACCACGTGGATCTCAATCAAACTCTTAACCACCCTACCACCAGGGGTCAAGTGTAGAAGAAGCTGAAGTCAAGTAGACCTTGTGGGAAGCCATTGAGAACTTCCATCAAAATCCGCTTTTTGTTCTCAAGGGAACTTCTCCGAATGTGCTTTGCCGAACTCCTTGACATCAAGGGCAGTGTCTGCCTCACTGTGGGAGGCCCACTCCGACACACAGCACATGGGAACAGCTCATCCTTCCATGACTAAGGAAGGGTGGTGACAGCTGTGTTGGAATACTAGGACATCCACAGTTTGTTCAGTAGCAGCACTATTACTGCACCTGGTGGGAAGACACACCAGGATCAAGAAGGCGAAAGTGCTAAGAGCCTGTTGGGTTTTGTTATAACAGAAACTTACTACAAATTCTAAATACTTAAAAACAAGTTCTTAAAATGATGTTCTAACAGCTAAGGAACCTCCATGATCGTATATGTTTCCAACTTCTCTGGAAATGGTTTACTGCAAAACATGAAGCCCAAGAAGTGCGTCACCGGCGGCGTCCACACGTTGTTGTTAGTTTCCTGTGTCCCTCAATTAAGAGAGCAGTTCTTTCCATATATTGGAAATGGTAGAACTATTCTTCGTGCTTTAAAACGTAGTAATTTACGCTAAAATACCAAGGTCTTAAAGATCAGCATCTTGCTCAATTTTAGAGATGAAGTACAAAGCCAGGGGTTTCCTCTCTAACCTTCCTTCTTTCCAGTCTACCTTATGAAAATGATCTTCATTTACAAAAACAGGTTTAGAAATACAAATCTGAGACTCAGAACCACTAGTTCCTTACAACCGAGTCAATCCAGATTTGTGATCATCAACTTGGGTTTTGTTACGTTTGCAAATCATTACCCAAAGGACAAGATCATCTTGTTAGAAGCCAAATATTATTTGGGCTGTAAATTGAACATCCATTTTTAAAATAATAATAGGCGGCTAATTCCCTAACACGCACGCACCCCACAAACATGAATTTTAATCCAACAACTGATAATAGCCTTATTAGTAAAACTCTCAAACTAGCGTTCCCTTTAAAGTTGAAAGTCAAGAAAGAATAGCCGTTATCTTAGCTGCTACTGAGCAAGAAGTGAGAATCTCTGCAGTTATTTGAGAAAATAAACAACGATAAGGCAAATTACCACTACTTAGTATTGATACGGTCACCTTTCTAGAAAACCCAAGAGACTCAGCTAAGCACAATGTCCAGGATCAGGTATCGAAGAAGAAAAAAAATCATATTCTTGTGAATGAAGGGGAATGCGGAGTGGAGACCCAAAGCCCATCTATTGGCAACTGGACATCCCCTTACAGGAGGGTCGCAGGGGGCAGACAAGCCAGTCAGGGTGCAGTGTAGCAACGATGAAACATACAACTTTCCTCTAGTTCTTTACTGCTTTGTCCTCCCAGGCCCCCTACTCCCCACCTCCTCCCACTATCATGATCCCAATTCTACCTTGCAAGTCTGGCTAGACCAGAGGATGCACACTGGTGCAGATAGGAACTGGGAACCCAGGGTGGGTGATCCCTTCAGGACCAGTGGTGTGAGTGGTGATACTGGGAGGGTAGAGGGAGAGTGGGTTGGAAAGGGGGAACCGATTACAAGGATCTACATGTGACCTCCTCCCTGGGGGATGGACAACCAAAAAGTGGGTGAAGGGAGACATCAGGCAGTGTAAGACATGACATATAAATTATCAAGGGTTCATGAGGTGGGGGCCGGGGAGTGAGGGGAAAAATGAGGAGCTGATATCAAGGGCTCAAATATAAAGGAAATGTTTTGAGAATGATGAGGACAACAAATATACAAATGTGCTTGACACAATGGATGTATGTATGGATTGTGATGAGTTGTATGAGCCCCGCCCCCCATGAAATAAATATTTCACAGTATATTAAAAATAAGAACAATGTCTAATAATAGCTAAATCAAAACAGCTATACTTTACCCTCGAGGACCCTGGAGGGACAGTGGATAAAGCCCTCTGAAACATAGGCGGTGTGAACGCACCAGATGCACCAAGGGAGCGAGGTGTGGCAGTCTGTTTCTGTAACAACTAAGTGTCAGAAACCTATGGGGCAGTTCTGCTCTGTTCTATAGAGCTGATGTGAGTTAGAATCGAGTTTTTTTGTCCCATACACTGTATCCTGAAAAGGTCACATGTAAAAATCCACTTGACAAGAGCATCCCAAATGTTAACTAGTCAAAAACTTGACAAGAAATGCCTAGGCCCAAACCCTAGAAAGCCACAACGCACAGCTGGCGCTACTGCAAAGAGAAGCAGCTGGCTCGAGGGAAAGCCAGACGGTGGGTCCTGACTGGAAGACTCTTTCAATTGAGCTCTTGAAGTAATCTAGACACTTCAGGTGCACTCGTTAAAGTGGACAAAGGTATTTATCGGCATCTGAAAAGCAATCCTAAATTATATCTGGAGAAATACAAAAACCAAAAGAAAAGATTGTGAAGACTGAGGAAGCTAGGGACAGCAGTGGGGTGGGAGGTGGGATCAGAAATTGCGGAGTGGGTAGGAAGGATGGAAGGGGAAAGAGAGAGCATGGGTGGGGGTGTAATAGGATATGATTCCAGATTACATTTGTTGAGATGGGGCTGTGCAACTGCATAGAATACGCTTCTTTATAAACCAGAGAGATAGTGAGAGTGAGAGAGGGGCTCACAGCCTTAAAACCCTCCACATGCCTTACCCCTCAGATCTAAAGATTGGTCTGAGTGGCTGAAAAAGGAGGAAAAGTAAAAGCGAAGTGGACTTGGACTCTGTAGTGGCATACAAGTTCATTTCAAACATATGAAAAATTACATATTTTTAAATTCTCAGCTTCATCTGTCTAGAAAGAAATGGACAGTTTAAGACAGGATTGTACCCCACTTATGAATTTGCCC
This sequence comes from Echinops telfairi, assembly GCF_000313985.2. NCBI lineage: Eukaryota > Metazoa > Chordata > Mammalia > Afrosoricida > Tenrecidae > Echinops > Echinops telfairi. Next base: position 28,162,255 of record NW_022106189.1, read on the forward strand.
TTGATTCACTCACTGCCATCGAGTGGATTCTGACTGAGAGCGAGCCTGCCGTAGGGTGGACTAGAACTGCCCCCGTGGGTTTCCAGATGTAACTAACTCTTTAGGTCAATAGGAAGCTCCATGTTTCTCCCTTGGAGCGCTGGTGATTTCCAACTGCAGATCCTGCGGTTGGCAGCCCACTATGCCACCAGGGCTCCTGTCAACAATTAAAAAGCACAATAATATCTAGAATTGGCATGTATGTGAGAAAAATGAAACATTTCCTATTTTACTGATGGAATTATAACTTGGTGTCATATTTCTGATGGGCAGTTTGCTGATGAAGGCTTTTTGGTCCAGCAATCCTATTATAGGACATTTTTTGGGCAACCAAGACAATGTCCTTCCATAACAATATTCCACTGGTATCATGACCAATCATGTTGGCATTAAGAAGAGAACTAAAAGTTGGCATCGATCTGTTGATGTGGAAAATGTATGTCAAACATTAAGTGGGGGAGAATGGGTTCTATTTTATCATTGTACTTTTTAAAGGAAGAAAAATATGCAAAGAAGAGATGGAAGGGTGTATAAAGTAGTGCTTATTTCTGCATAGCACGTTATCAAGTTATTTTCCTTTTTCATCTTATTTCTGCTTGCATCTCCTAATTTTCTCCCCAAAATACATCATAAATGTGTAATAGAAGAAAATTAGAAAATGCTTTGCCAATATATTGGTTTTAATTATTATGGCTATCATTAGAATAGAAATTAAAGCGTTTGTCCTTCATGCAAGGAGACCGTCATGGCGCAGGGAGATCACGGCTAAGCTGTTAACCAAAAGGTCAGTGCCTGAAACCCACCAGATGCTCCCCCAGAGAAAGATGAGACAGTTTCCATAAAGATTTAGAGCAGCGGTTCTCCATCTTCCTAATGCCACGACCCTTTAATACAATTACTCATGCTGTGGTGACCCCACCCATAAAATTATTTTCGTTGCTACTTCTCAACTGTAATTTTGCTACTGTTATGAATCAGGCGACCCCTATGAAAAGGTGGTTAGACCCGCCCCCCCCAAGGGGTCGCGACCCACAAGTTGAGAACCGCCGATTTAGAGCTTCACAAACTTGCTGGAGCAATTCTACTCTGTCCTGTAGGGTGACTAGGGTCACAGCATTCACTTTCAGGACCTGGGTCCTCGGCCCTCTTCACATTTTCTCTTGGAGCTTCTATCTTTAAATTGGATTTCAAGTCCCTCCTCTTCCAAGTGGCTAGTTACATGACCACTTGAGATAAATAAAAGCTTTGAAGAAAGAATCACATAGCAAAGGCACTCCCATTGGGCTTTGTACCATAATACAGCATGCCCTTGGCCTCAGACTGGACCCTCCATTCTGGCATTTCACTGCTGGCTTTTTGCCTTATGCCAAGTGTTGGAGACAAGATTAAAGCTTCCAGCGACTCCCGTTCCTTCCTCATCTAGAAAGCAGGGGCAAACACACCCCACAGGCCCACGCTGGGGGCTATTTGAGGAGTTATGGGAGACGATTTCACTAAGAGGAGTGAGAGAGATGAAGGTGGCTCTTTTCTTTTGAACTTTTAGTTTTGTCCCTTTGTCCTCTCATCCATTACACAGTCCTTGTGTCTTTTGAGATGCCCCACCCCTCTGCTATTTTCAAAGTTAATGCATCTCAAAACCTGGGCGGGACCAGCTCTTCCTTTGCCCAAAGGGCACCTTTCCTGATACTCATAGTGAAAGATGGATTCAAATGCTGAAGAGCCACCCGGGGTTGGGCTTTCCTGCTGCCTGCTGAGCCACAGAGGAGCCTGGGCCGTCCAGTGGAGTGCGATGAAATGCAATAAAAGCCTGCCTGGCATCGGTGTGGCATTCCCTCTCACGTTCCTAAAGAAGCTGGATGCTGATGCAGGGTTTAGGCAAACACAATACTGATTATTTACATGGCATAAAGCAAGTAAACACTCACGGAGAAAGGAATGGGATGCTTTGACTCAGCATGATATAAACCATTATCTCGTGTTTTCTATGGAAAACGGTCTCGGCCGAGAAATTTGGTAACTCAGTAGGCTATTAATAGGATGTGGAATGTGATTACTCCTTTTGGATTACTTCAAATATGTAATTACTTTTAGGAGCTAGTAGAAAGAAACTCTATTAAATGATAATTATAGGACTGTATTTGCGTTAAGGTTCCGTAATAGCTCTAAACATGGGGGTTTTCTTGAAGTGTTTGCCATGGTTAATAAAGTCATTTTTCTTAAAAAGTAGCAATTCCCTGCAAAAGGGCTAGCTCGACCATCGGATTAGGCTTTTCCAGGGGAGGGTGAAGGAGATGGATTGTGCAGTAGGCTGGCTTACTCAGTAATATAATTTCCCTGCAGATATAGATCGCATCCCTGAAGGAGTGTGACAAAGTACAATGCTCCCAAATCCCAAGAGAACAGTATGTCTTCATATAGTATTTTCAGAGGTTAACAGCAACTAAATATTATTGCACATATTAAAAGGGAAAAGACAAGGCAGTCGGTGTAGGCAGAGTCGACATGTTGAGAAAAGCCTAGGGAAGATGTCTGTTTGCAGGATGTATAAGAAGACAGGTAGGGTATCACTAGGAATATGACCAAATGTTAGAGCTCAAATATAAGGGAAAGATGCTATCAGCCTGCAGTTTATACCCCAAATAGGTGATAAACCAGATAATCAAAAGAAGTAGTCGTCAAGAGAGGAAGGGGAGACGGGCATCGGAAAAGGACATGAAATATATTACTAATAGCTTCCATGAACAACTTCCTCCTTTGCCAGGAGACCAGAAGAACTAGATGGTGTCCAGCTACCCTTACTGTACATTTTGATCAAAGATTCTATAGATGAATTGCGATCCCAAGGGGGAAACTACACAATATAATTTCAAATTGTCGAAGACCCTAGATTCTACGGAGTCAAGAGGGCTGGATGAATCCCTAAAAGGAATGCATTGAGATAAGCAATAAAACTTAAACCCAAAACATCTGCAGTCTTCCTGAAAATAAATGAGAAAGAGAAAGGTCTGCCTTGAGCAGCATGCTCTTTTAAAAAGTGTTGGCTTGGCATCCCAGCGGGGATGGGAACTCAAAAGGCTAGCTAGGAAGCTTAGGGGGCACTGCGTTTACACTAATGGCATAGGGACAACTCGGCAAAAGAGATGAGAATGGTTGCCCAACTCAAAGAACGTCATCAGTGACCACGGGTTGTCCATGTAGGAACTACTGAATTGGAGTATGCTTTGTTGCACATCATTTCAAATAAGTCGCTGAGAACATTTTATGAGTTGAGCATAGATAGTAATCATGTTGCTGTGGGTGATCTTGCTAAGGTGAGGGTTCTATGAGTGATGGGGGAGGGGGAGAATGATCCTGGCTAGGTTAGCTTTAGATCCTAAGAGCCTGACCAGTCCCTGGGGAAGCAAGCAACCCAATACCTGGACAAGCATCTTAGTTAATGAAAACATATACACTCCAGAGGCCCCACTTAAATCCCATGTGGATAATGGCATGTGTCTCTTGTTGTTTTGTTTTTTTTAAATCATCTTATCACAACCCATACATACATCAGTTGTGTAAAGCACATTTGTACATCCAATGCCCTCATCATTCTCAAAACATTCCCCCTCCCTCCCTGCTCCCCCCACCCTCATGAACCCGTCATAATTTATAAATTATTATTTTGTCATGTCTTACACTGTCCAACGTCTCCCTTCACCCACTTTTCTGTTGTCTGTCCCCCAGGGAGGAGGTTATCTGTAGATCCTTGAAATCGGTTCCCTCTTTCCACCCCACCCTCCCTCTATCCCCCCGTGTCACCACGCACACCACTGGTCCTGAAGGGATCATCTGCCTGTCCCTGACTTATAAGAGATGCCTGCTCAGGCCTTCATCAGTCTAAGCCCATACCACTGGGGCAGCCACCCCTGATCAGCTGTCCATCTGGAGCCTCCTGAACCAACCCAACCAACAGCGGGGTCTACAGCACACAAACAACACTCGGGTCTACACCCCGTGAGCCACAGTTCTGCAGCCACCTTTGGGGATCAAGCTCTATCACCCTGCAATCTGCCTTCCAAGTGGCCTAGGAAGGAGCGGCTATAAGCCAAAGCACTCCGTCCGTCGCCTCACCAAGTGGGATGAATCAATCTCTCCGTGCTTTCCTCAACATTAGTATTCATAAAGGCATGCTTCCCACCCCCGAGGGTTTACCAGCCTCTTCCAAAAAAATGGAAAAAGATAAATGAAGTTGTTTGCATATTGACCCTGTGAAGCTTCCCCACTTGGTTTTCTCAATGCTTCATGAATATCAACGTCAATTAAAAAAAAAAAAAAAAGCAGACTAGCATTCGATTCACTCATTCACAGGCACCCAGGTCTCCACACAGAGGTGGCATCAGGATTTCTTGTTTGTTCTCCACCGGGCAGGCATTATTAGCACACACATGGGGGCTCCCGTTTCTACTGCTCGGAAAGCATAAGAACTGGGGTACGAACCTCTGTTGTCTCTGACGGTGAAATTTGGATTGTGAATGATTTCCGGGGGCAGGCTGAAGATAAATCTTGGTCCGTTGGCTGTGTCATCCTTGTCATCTGCACTAATTGTAACAATTGGCTGAAAGAGAAAGGTGGCCCATAAATAAATCATGCTGACATGGGCACATCATTTATTCCAAAATTTTCTGGCTGCCTTGAAAAGCCAGTTTTAATTAGCGAGCAGAGCTCCGGAGCCAAAGGAGGGCCGAAGGACCCCTGGTACATGGGGGAGGGACCTGCAGGTGATGCACTGCTCGTGGCCAGGGAGTGGGGTGGGGCGGGGGACATGTTACCTGGTTGGAAAGAGGCTTGGTCTGATCACTCTCACAGATGAAGCCTTCATAAGGGGCTGCAAACTTGGGGGCGTTATCGTTGACATCCAGAATCCTAACAGCCACAGGGACTTTGGCTTCCTGATGGCGGTTGTCTGGAAGGAGAGAATTCAGTCAATGTCAGGGAAGAATGGTCCTTGGGCCCCGAGAAAGAGGAAGCTCCTTTGACTATTTGAGCAAGACAGGGAAAGCCACTGTTGGTCCAAAAGCCATCTGCAATGGGGGTTAGGTTCAGTCCATTGTGAGGGGACAGTCCTGGAATGGATGTGAAGATTAGCCAGTTCCACAAGTCAGCCTAGGGAAACCGTGAGGACCACTGTGCGTGAGGTCCTGGGGTGGAGACTGGGCGGGTACCTGGACAGCAGCTTACAACAACAACAACACCACAACCATGTCTGCACTCCTGTGGTCTCCAGGCTTGGTTTCATTCTGAACACTTGCCATGGGGCCTGCCCCCAGAGCAGTCAGTCTACAGCACAGTTCTCAGAGCGGCACCGGGATCACCTGGGGACTTGGGTACAAAGCCACCAACTAAATCAGAGACCGGGGGCCAGGGGGGAGCAGTGAACAAGCCCACCATGAGTTTCTGCCAGGCAATCAAGTTTGAGGCTCGCCGGTTTCTGAATAAGCAAGCACTCCCCTCCCAGCCCTAAGGGCTCCATGACTCTTGGCTTCCTTTCCAAAGCCGTATTCTGCTTGGCCAGAGGCAATGGGAATATCTCTATTTGTCTGTCTGTCTTACTAAGGAGATGAGTACAACTCATTTGGGGGCCCTGCAAAAAACGGTCTAAGACACACACACAAAATTAGTTGGCCACTCCCCAGTGACACAAGGGGACCACCTGCTTGTCCAGGTCTGGCCGGTTTTTCACCTCTGACATCAGTAGCCAGGCCCTACCTATAGCTCGCTGTTCCGGTGGGAAAATTGACAGGTCCCCATTTTTACAGGTTTTATGCTATGTGTAGCTCTGGTGCCATGGTGGGTTATGCTTTGGGCTGCAAACCACAAGATCAGCAGTTTGAAACCAACCGTTGTTCCATGGGAAATAGCTGGCACTTTCTACTGCTGTAAAGACTTACAGTCTTGGAAACACACCGGGGCAGTTCTACCCTTTCTTGTAGGGTCCCAATGAATCAGGAGTGACTTTAAGGCAGTGAGTTTGTTTTGTTGCTTTGTCAGTAAATGCTGACTTTTAGGTGCGTATAAAACTCAATAGGGGACTGGTAGCACTGTGGGCTAAGCACTGAACTGCCAACTACAAGGCTGGGGGTTCAAGTCTTCCTGGCACTCCTCAGAAGAAGGCCAAGGCTGTGTGCTCCGATGGAGATTCACAGTCTCAGAAACCCCAAGGGAACAGTTTGAGTCTGTCTTATATCAGGCTGCTATGAGCCAGCATTGACTCAGTGGCAGTGGGTTCAGGCTATCTATCTGGACCAGTGGTTCTCAACCTTCCTAGTGTCGCAACCCTTTAATACAGTTCCTCATGTTGTCGTGACCCCTCAACCATCAAATTATGTTTGTTGCACCTTCATCACTGTAATTTTGCAACTGTTATGAACCAGGCGACCCCTGTGAAAGGGTCGTTCAACCCCCAAAGGGGTCGCAACCCACAGGTTGAGAACCACTGACCTAGATAAAAGCGGCTTCCAAATGTTTTTTTTTGGAAAAATTCCTATCTCTTTGTTCCATTTTTCCACAAACTTTATAAAGCCCCCTGGAGTGTGTACATACATACGAGAGGGACATGTGGGTATATGCCATTGAGTTGTCTCTGACTCAGTGACCCTGTAGGTTTTCAAGGCTGTACATCTTAACAGGAGCAAGCAGCCTCCTCTCTCTACGGAAGAGCCCCTGGTGGGTCTGAGCCTTCCACCTCGCAGTTACCAACTCAACACCGCCGGGGTTGCTGCTACTCAGTGAGGAGGGATCCCCACACGAATGCGGGTACTCACGGATTTCGGCTGCAAAGACGGAGATGTTCAGCCAGGCCATTTCCTCTCGATCCAGAGGCTTCGTCGTTTTAATAAAACCATCCTCTGGATTAATAGTGAAGAACCTGTCGAGGTCGGTGTGACGATCGATGGAATACCTACACAGGATGCAAATGAGGCCATTAAACCAAGACTCACCAAGCTGCCCCATGGTCGAATATCTTCTCCCGGCCCTATTTCAAAAGGCAGCTCTTCAAAGAAATGCCGGTTCAGCTAGGGGTTTGTATGAGTGTGTTGCATTCTTTCTTTAAATCAATTGACTTTACAGATTTCCAACTCATCTTTTATAGATGTCGTTTTGCCACATCGGAATTCTTTATTCAGGACAATGAATGGAAGAGCTGCTTAGCATATTTGATTGAGAAGTGCAATAGCGGTTGCATATTTTGCTGTGTTTACTACAATCACGGCTGCCTGCATATTTATGAAGCTGCATTTGAGAAGTGGGCTTACCTTGCTCCCAAAGACTGAAAAAGTCTCACGGCCAGAGTTTTGCATATGAAATGGTAAATAGCTTGTAGCTTTATCTAAATTTATCATCTGAGACTGTTCATGGCCCTAAAAATCAGTTTTCTTCTTATTGAATATTGTATAATTTTCGGGGGTTTTAAATAGCTTGGTTCTGAATGTCATGGTGTAAGATGCAAAAGCAGACTGGACATTCCTTCGACTGGCCTCTGCACCCCTTTATGACCTAGACAGAGCCAACCAGCGGAACTGCAAGGTTCTTGCGGATCCCATTCTTTAGGAAACCATCACTGGTGGTGCTGTGGGTTAGGCATTTGGTTGCTAACTGCCAGGTCAGTGGTATAAACTCACCAGCAGCTTAACAGTAGAATGAGGCTGTCTGGAGTGGTAGAAGATGCAATATTAAAAAGCACTTGGAAATGATCCATCACCATAAGTCATACTTAGAAAATGTTCAACCACCACAAGCCAGCAATCTATCTGAGGGACAAAGCTGAGACCGGCTGGCCCACTACAGATTTAGAGCCTTGGGAAGCCCACATAGGGTGGCTGTGAGCTGATATAGGAGCCCTGACGTTATAGTGGTTATGTATGAATTAGACCCCTACTTTGGGGCTATACACCAAAAGCACCAGCCACTCTGTAAGAGAAAGATGAGTAATTTGACTCTTATTACAAATTACAGTTTCAGAAACCCATAGGGGCAGATCTACCCTGTCCTATAGTTTGCTATGATTTGGCATAGGCTCGCAGGCAGAACTTGGCTTGCTTGGGTGAGCCAAAATCAACTTGATGGGACTGGGTTCTGGCTCATTGGGAAGTCTTTTTTTTTTCTCTCTCCCCTAACAAAAATAAAAATTCAGATTATTATTGGCATACACTTATAACAAACTCAGGAGGGGGGGCAGAAGAAATGAATATTATCTACTGAGATGCAGAAAGGTAAAATAAGTTGCCTAGGATACTCTTTGGGAATACCACAAAGTAAGCAGTTCAAATCCCCCAGCTGCCCACAGGAGAAAGACGAGACTTTCTGCTCCTGTCCAGATCACAGCCTTGGACGCCCATATGGGGCAGTTCCATTCTATGCTATGGGGTTACTCTGAGTCAAAATTACCAGGATAATAGTGAATTTCGGTTTATTTGTTTGTTTCTGAAGGTATCTTGAGAGTTGGTAAGTATTTGATTGATGGTTTTTTATGCTCTAACTTTCACTATCCTAACTCAAGGGAATCCCTGGGTGGTAGAAATGGTAAAGCCCTGAAAGGTTGGCAGTTCAAATCCACCAAGAGATACCTTGGGAGAAAATCTGGCTCTCTATTCCTAAAATATTGCAGCTATTGGAAACCCTATGGAACAGCGTTCTGCTCTGTACATGGGGATGCCATGAGTGTACATCTACTCAATGGCAAGCAGTTTGGTTCATTGTTTATTGGAAATATGCTAACTCCTAAAGGAAGAAGTGGCATAGTGGGTTACTTATTGGGTTGTTACCTGCAAGGTCAGCAGTTTGAAACCACCAGCTGCTCCTTGGGTGAAAGATGAGGCTTTCTACTCCCTTACATGAACTGGCCTTTACAGAAACCCACAGGGTCATTTCTGCTGTGCCCTACAGGATCACTATGAGTTACAATGGACTCAGTGGCAGTGGGTTCGCGTTTTGAACAGAAGAGCACAAATCAGTTATGTTCACTTAAGTATCATACTGAACTTCCTAATCGGTGGTTTCCAGGTCTTAGTGGGCTTAGCAACTGTGTTTCATAGAATTTACAGAATACATACTATCTGAAGGTGTTTTCCGGTGGTCACAAACTCAAAACACAGAAGAAACCAACAAAAAGAACTCCCAGACTAACAAACTATTGGGAGGAAAGAGCATGGATACCACGCTGTTTAGACTCTTGTCTTTACCAAGGGTGCAAGCTGCAAGTGATCCACATGTAGTTCTTGGGGGAGCTGATCTGAGAATTTGATCTTGTTTCTTCTAAGAGATAGGGACCCAGAGAGCCCTTCAGAGCACTCAAAATGGAGCTCACCTCCCTCCTCATCTGATTTCACACCTCCCTGTAGAAATGGAACTAGCCCCCTTTCCCAAGAGTCAAGCTGGGAATAAAGAATCACTGTGCCTTTGATGTCAGAGAACGGGCTTGATAACTGAGCCCTTTGCTATGTGCAAAGAAGGCAAACAATGAGTGAGTGGGTTCCTGCCTTTAGGGAGCCTGGCATCACAAACAAATACAGGAAGACAGACCCTGATGATCAGTGGCTTTATCCCGTAGACACTGAGGGCACAACTATTGATTCTGGAAATACCTAGGCACATCGTCACGTCCTTTTCCATAGAGTGATGCCCAGGGTCATGTAAAGCTCTTCAAACCCCAGGGCATGCTTCCATTGTCAAGTATGAATAGACCCCCCACAATGGGGCTATCTATAAGGAGGGACTGATGTCTAAGACACATAGCTTACTGGTTTGTACATGGTCAGCAGACAACATGTAATAGAATAGCTGCTAGGAGGGCCTCTTTGGGGTGGTCACTGCTGTTCTGCCCTGAGACCTGCTCCAATGTCAATCTGCAGAGTGTGCCCTTGGCCCTGCAGCCAGCAAGGCATTCTGAGAGCATTTTCAGAAGCAGAACCGATCGATGGGATGTGGGAGGGAGGGGGATTCAGTAGGTGAGGCACATGGGTGGTCCAAACAAAAGTGAGCACCGGAAGAGCCGCTGCAATGTTTAAGTCAAGAGTTGATCAGGGAGTTAGGCGCAGCGTGGCAGAGGAGTGGAGAATTATGTGATGAAGAAAGCACCAAAAGGCCTCCGCGGATATTTGCATCCCTGTGGGAGGCTGGGCGACGCGTAGACAGCTGTTCACATCGTCTTACGGAAAGACGGAGGGGCAAGTCAGTTCAGGTGGCACCAGCAAGGGGAAATTGGACTGGAACTCTGGACAAGTTCAATGCAAAGAGAACACAGATCCAACTGGATTATAGTTGGATTTCACAAAGTCAAGGGTAGGAACAACCTTCTTATTCTTTGAAATATGCTACAGTGAGGGGGGCCCCTGGTGGCCCACTGGGCTAGACATTGGACTGCCAACAGAAAGGTCAGTCGTTCAAACCCACGAGCCACTGCCTGGGGTGAATGGAGAGGCTGGCAACTCTCATGAAGGTTTATGGTTTTGGAACCCACAAGGAGCAGTCCTATTCTGTCCTCTACTGTTACTATGAGTTGAAATTGACTCGATGGCCCTGGAGTTTTGGCTTCTTGGTTACCATCAGCATGAATGAGTGAAAAAACATATATGAATGAATGGATAAACCAATGACCATAAAGTCAAAACCAAACTCACTACCTGATGTAACCGACCAGGCCACCAGACCGCCTGTGACAAGTAGCTAAGTGAGAGAAAATAAACAGCATATCATAAGTAGCAAACTCAAATGGGCGAGAAAGACCAGAGCACAGAGCATCTAGAGAGTCACACATCAGTTCAACCGACGTCCTGGTGAGAACTCTATGGGGGAGGGATGTAGAGAGGGAAGTCCCAAAGTCAAAGGCGGACACTCAGGGAGCCTCCACCACCCAGACAGCAATCAAAGACCAGTGTCAACACTGGGCCTGGTACTGTCTGTACCAGATACCTAACCTTACGGTCGCCAGTGGGGACCTATCCAGGGCCTTGCTGAAAATCACCTGGGGTATCCACTTCCATAATGACTGCAGCCAAGACAAGTTTGTGGGGCACACCGGGTTGTCATGACTCAAACCTGACTTGAAAACAATGTGATGGGCGCTTCTGTGTGAGGCCTGAAAAAGTTAATGTCTGTGAAGGTTGGGGGTGGGGGTGGGGGCGGAGAAAAGATTTAAGGAAGGAAATGGAAAACAAGCGCAGCATCCCGAATGCTCCCGAGTCGCAGAAAGGTCCACAAGATGTGCAAGCAGCTGACAGGGTTGGATAAAAATATCAGGCCTTACTCATCGATCCAAGGACACTAGTCCCTTCTGAGTGGAGAGAAGCAATTAGGAAAGGAAGCAGTGAGGACAAGAGGCTCGTTGAATGGAAAGCGCTCCATCACCTTCCATGTTTGCCTTGACAGTGCTGAGAGAAGGGACCCGAGTGGGTGAGAGGGGCTGGGTTCAAGGCCAGTATTGATCATCCTTGAATCATTATAGACATAAACGGGCTGATAGGCACAGGACAGCTGCCACTGAACTGCTGACCCGTAGAACCAATCAGCGATGTGGAGCTTCCGAGGCAATGCAGCTCCAAGGAAACCATTGATGGGTCTCCATCGTTGCTCATGTTCTCACTCTTCCCAAACTTGCTCTTCTGGGACATGGCTACCTCATCTACAGTTCACACTCAGGACATTGAGTGGTTGGAAAGTGTGAAAATGGTCCCCGGTTCTTATGTCATCTACTTCCTGCACAAAAAGGAGCACAGAAGTAGTCAAATGCTACCAGGGGACCTTTTCAGCAGAGGCCATTTGGTTTAAGAGTCAAAAGCTCAAAATGGATGCAATGTGGATTCAGTCTCCGGCACCGGCTGGCCACACAAGTTTGAGGAAGCCATGCCATCCTTCTCAGCTTCAGTCTGCCCTTCTAGACAATTCCAGAGTGGGCACAGTCTCCGAGAGGGACTGTGGGCATTCACTGAGTATATTACATATTGTCTACGATGGGGGCAGTGAATGATAATTATCTCCTGGAAGAGACAATGTCCATGGATACAGAGGTAGCTGAACCACTCTTCCACTGGGCTGTGTCTCCCACCTGCCATCATGGTCTTTGGTACACAGGAAGATCCCCACTGCTCCTGGCGACTTCTTGGAATACTCAGATGGCCCGGCTGGGTTAGGGGTATCTAGGATTAGATTGGGAACCCCTCCTCTGTGCTCAGTGAAGTGTGTTGGATAGGGGGAGGAAGGAGAACTACTCAGTTCGTCATGCCGCAGACTTTCTGCCTGTGAACACTGTCGATTTGCAGGTCTGAGGTGACTGCATTTGGTATGAAATGGATATTAATCAGGCATCCAATGCTTGAACCTATGAATGGAAAGGTTGGGACCAGAATTTTTCAGGTAGCTGAGGGGGAGAAAGTTCCGGCAATCGGCTCACACAACAGCCTAGCAAACCGCTGTGGGACAGGTCTACTCTGCCACAGGGAGGGATCCAGTGAGTCTGGATTCTGTTCACAGCACCTACCCCTAACAACCACATCAGGCTCCACTGAAAAGAAGGGGGGGCGGAGGGTAATGAACTTGAGCTGATGACAGCAAGTGTTTTCTATAAAGGGCCAGAGAGCAAAGGCTCGGCACCAACAGAATCTCTTTCTACTCGTCACATGAAAACAGCCACAGACAATAGGCAACAAATCAGTGCGGCTCAGAGTCCATGAAATTTGTTTGCAAAAAGAATTTGTGAGAATCGCGTTGCAGTGCGGCTGGTGGTTTCTAATTGCTGACCTCGAGGGAAGCAGTTTAACATGTGATCCACTACACCACCAAGGCTCCTGCTTAGAAAGAAAGGCCTGGCTAAACTACCAAAATGAACGTTTTTGAAAGATTATAAAACCTCTAAGGAGCAGAGTTCAGTTGCCCTGAAACACTTAAGGGCAATGGGTAGAATTCAATCCAGAGCCCACTCAGGCTACTGGAAACGTGCCCTCTACAACTGCCTTAAAACTGTGACTCAGCCCTTCCCCTCAGCCTCTTTCTCATTTCCCCAAGCCTCCCTCATGTTCACCATCAGCTTCCTCCTAATTTAAATTAGGGCAGTGGTGGCAATTTGTCCGCTTTGCTTCCTTATGAGCAAGACCTGCAAAAGGCAGTTCCTATCAGAGAAGGAAACACAGAGTTTCCACTAAAACAATCGTGGAAAACTTGCATGACCTGGAAAAACAGAGCATTCCTTCTCAGTTCCAGCTCTCACAGGTTTCCCTGTATGTTCATCAGAATGAAAGCACCCTACGTTTGTCTGGCACTTTGTCATTTTTTTTCTGGGTGGCCGGCAGCAGTTAGAAGGCTCTGTCACCCTGGGCGAGGTGCTATGCCTTGTGACACACTCCCAAGGTTCCTCTTGATTTAAGGAATAACTGTGCTTGCATCAATGGAGTTGAGGGAACACATTAGACCAACAGTCTAGAACATCGAGTTGAGTCACTAAGTACAGGAAGGTGTTCAATATGTTGTAATTATTGCAACTTATCCACAATCATTATTTATTCTTTCTCATGGGTGCCTGAGTGAGACAGGACCAGACAAGGCTTATAGATCCCACCCCACAGCCCACCCACTTCCCTACCCCAGCGTTCCTTAGGGAATCTGCTGCAGAGGGAAATCGTGCAGTTGGTCAAGCCTACACAAGCACGTAGCAGAAGTGAGCTGTATCCCATGCCCTTCAAAGCCTTGCTTCCTCTAGCTTTCCAGTGGACCAGATTAACTGGAACCCTGTTTGCAATGGAAGGATATGGCTCTGGCAGGACCCCCCTTGCCTATAAAATTCCCCAAGAAGTCTCTTAAAATGCACCTGTCTGTACCTTATTGGGCTGTTGGCAGCATCGGGGTCTTTGGCATGTACTCTTCCCACCACGGTGCCAGCGGCTGCGTTTTCCTGGACTTCATGGATGTAATTTGGGGCTAAGAACATGGGGGGCTCATCGGCATCTTCTACTGCGATCTTGACTGTCACCGTGTCCTTGAAGGGGCCATTACTGATGAACTTGGGGTCGATGTGCACATTGGCAGCCTCCACCTTCAAGCTGTAGGCTCTTTTGGTTTCAAAATCGACAGGCTGGCCAAAAGAAAGAGAAGATTGATAAGCAGTTATTTGGAAGAATAATGGCAGAGAAGGGCTTGGGTTGTTTCAAAAGGCACAGTGAATGGTTCCTGAAAGAGAGAAAATTGGAGTCTATCCAATATCCAACTCCCAGAGCCATTTGGTCACAACATCAGACAAATCAATTGCTGAAACATGGAATGTGTTTCATGGGTAATTCCAGGAGTATAACCAATTCAGGCAGCCAGAAACTCTAAAATGAACTTTATAGAGGGACGCAAAGGTGGCTCACATTAAAAGTTGCCTGAAAGAAAGAGACATAAAGTCGAACAATAGTGTGTTGCCCATTCTGCAAAGTTCTAGACCTTGCGGCAATACAAACACCCACTCGGTTTCAGCCAAAGCACAAAAGCATTGCTTTCCCCACACCCCCCTTTACCTCATCCTCACCCATGTTGACAAACACACTTCCTGATGTTCAGCTATCGTAGCACATCCCAGCATTGGGCACACTTACAGGTGATTTGGGGTGGCAGATGGGATAGGCCGGAGCTGTTAAATATCATTAACTCCATGTTAAGGGATGTATTCTTTTTCTAAATCTTCCCATTCTAAGAGTGTACTCTTCTCCCCTGGGCCGATGGTTAATAGATCTCTTACACCTGCTAATGTCCCCTTTGAGACAGAGCTCTCCGTGCAATGCAATGACATCGTTTTATTTGGATAGGATTCAGGTTCGTTTACTTGCGATTTAGGACAAGCGACAGGAGGGCAATGAAAATCAGGCTTGTTCTTACAAGGAAAGCGTCTATGTAAAAACAAGCTTCCAATAATAGCACCAGGTCCATATAAAGGAAAGCAAAATACAATAGCACAGGTATTACAGAGATATGCCAAAGAAAACACAGAAAAAGAAAAGCCCTGGAAGTGTCAGAACGCCTGAGAAATGGAAGGTAAACACTCCCTTCGAAGAGTGCGAAGCTGCCTTTGATCAATCATCGAAGGGGAACTGTAGCCGAGAAACCAGCTCTGAAGCCCAGGGCACAGCCCCCTAAGTAGCCCAACGGCTGCCTGCTGTCGAACCACCAAATGCTTGGAAAGATTTCACCTTTCATGCTGAGCATCTACCAGCCATGCGGCTGACATTTTACCTGGCCTGGCAAACCCTTATTTGAAATGGGCATACGAGGAAGCTTTAAGAAGTCCGAGGAGAAACCAATTTGTTGAAGCGCCCTGATATAATCGTGGAACTTAGTCCTGCGCTCACATAGATAAAAACATATAAACAAACCTTCCTCCCTAACCAAACGGACAGCCCTGGAGTAGAATTTGCCTCCTAGTGACCATAAGGGACCACGTCAAAGCCCCCTCAGGCTTCCAGTGCTGGAAAATCTTTACAAGAGCAGCCTTCTGCAGCTTTCTCCCACAGTGAGCTGGCCGGTTCTAACCTGAAGCCCTTTCAGTTAATGACTGAGCATCTCTCCTCCTGGGGTCCCCACTTATCCTGACCTTCTCTACAAAAATCCCAGCTAAAGGGGATTCAAGTGCCAGAGAGGTGAAATCGTTTCAAACCTTGTTGCCCACCCAGCCTCTAGTCCCACCGCCTCAAAGTCCACTCCCATATTCCCCTCCCCAGCATGACATCTCACACCGGCTGCTCCAATATGCTGGGGACTGAACGGCCCCTTTCTCCTTGGCTGGGTTGCCGAGCGGCAGAAAGGAGTGATATTTATAGGCTAAAGGCCCGCGGTGGCTGTGATTTCTGAAAAGTCTGCAATGATCAGACAGAACGCAAACCCTAAAATATACCAGTCTGGAGACGAGGTGCCCTGCAACTTTCTAACCTGAGGCAACCAGTGGGGTGGCATCAAAGCGGAACCTTGTGAACTTGGTTTAGGCCTATGCCCGAGGGCCCAGGGCCACTTCCCATTGGAAGACACCACTGGCGGTGCGGCAGGGATAGCCACATGTCCTTCCTACTGATCCAGTCCAGATCCCCAGCCAGGCTCTAAGTCTTTGCAATTATTCGTCTGTCTGGACTGACCTTTCCACGTTGGGTGAGATTGTGCTAAGTCTTTTGGGGGGTCTGCTCAACCTGACCAGAGAGGATTCTGTGGTTCCCTATGGACCCCTCATCAGTCCATCCTACTTCCGTGCTGGGCTGGGAGCACCCCAGAGGCCCAGCTGAGTCTTGCTGATCTTTGTCTCTCTGGTGCCAAAGTAAAAGAGTCCCCCAGTGGGTGCCAGCGCTGAAGCTCTTGACTACTAGTCGGAAGGCTTGTGGTCAAATGTCCCCAGAGATAGAACGCGTGGTGTGTCTTAAAAACCCTACAGACCGTTCTGCTGAGTATACAGAGGTGGACCGTGCATTGTAAAGCGACAAACAGCCAGAGTAAACACCCAGGAAAGATGGTACGTGGTGATCCTTAGGATCCATGATCCTGCCCAAGTGGGGAGCAGCACTGATG
Organism: Echinops telfairi; assembly: GCF_000313985.2. Taxonomy (NCBI): domain Eukaryota; kingdom Metazoa; phylum Chordata; class Mammalia; order Afrosoricida; family Tenrecidae; genus Echinops; species Echinops telfairi. The sequence goes on from NW_022106189.1 coordinate 28,178,845, forward strand.
GGGCGTTACCACTTCCACATTGGACCGCCAGTGTACTCGCTGCCTGCTTCCAACATAAGGATGTGGAGTCGTTTCCCATGAGAACACTTAGATCCGCGTTACGAGTAGTTGCTGTAAAGCTAGAGGAGACGGCGCGCAACTGAAACCAAAGAGAGTTTAATGCCTCCTACTTTACTAATCTCCCTCCTGAGGGGTCTCCCTAAGGGACTGGTTCATCAGAAAACCCAGACAAAAATATTCAAAACTGCATAGTGCTTGTGAGGTATTATAGAAGGATAGATTTCACTGGGCATGGGCGTGGGCGTGGGGGACAGGAACATACGCACCAGATGCCAAATCCAACTGTGAGGCTTTTATTAAGAAAACGATAGTCCATCACAGGGCAAGGTGGGAGATGAGTCAGTAAGGATTATGCCCATTCAGTAACAGCATGTGATAGGGTATGATGCGAAATATCTTTCTAATTTTTTTCTTTTTTTTTAAATCAGTCGTTTTATTGGGGGCTCTTACAGCTTAACTTTAAAAGACTGGATCACTTAGGATTGCAACACTGCGAACTGCTGTGTGCCCACCTTTGTGTGCATGGAGGCAGAGCACAGACAGAAATCACCAGGCATCCAAATCGTTTTAGGACAGAGGCTCTGCGATGATTTCCTTCAAAAGGTCTCCCTGCGAGTCCTCCCTTGGCCTTCTGGGTTATTCGTTTAAAAACAAATGGCTCAGCGAGTATGCATTCGAGTGATTTCTCTAGAAGAGCTGGGTGTCCTCCTAGGTTACGGCCAACCCAATGATGGATTTTCCACCCCACGTCTACTAAGCCTCTAAAGGCCACCTACTTATTTTGCCCCAGTTCCTCTTCAAGGAACACAGGATGAGTCTGGAAATGCCCCAAGGTCTGGTTGTCTCTCTCAAGGTCATGATCCTATAGTCCTGACAGTCAACCACAGCCTGACAAAGCATCACCATTCAAGAAACACGGAAAGGGACCTACCCTAAGAATCCGTGATGGCGCTTCCCCAGTCCCTCCTGGATTCTCTTTCCTCACTACCATTGCATTCCCTCTTGGCTTTCCTCAGTTCTTCGTCATTGCTCTCTTGAGTTTCCACAGCAGCTGCTCACACGGCACCCATCCTATCACCCCCACGAAGAGTCAGAGTGCCGTTTCCTAAACAACTCCTGTTTCCGCTGACGCCAGCCTTTCTGGAGAGCTAGTTTATCCCTAAGGATTAGCTCTTCCTCTCTTTTATTTATCTGGCAAAATCTGACTCATCCATCAGGGGTCAGCTCCAGAACTGGCCACTCTGAGAAGGTGGCCCTGCGATTGGCACAGAGTGGGCAGATGTTGAGCCATGTGAACTAAGCAACCTGCAGGACCCAGCTCGGCCCCGGAGCATAAGGGATCGGCCAGTGGGACATGCCAGTGGTGCCACATTCCGGAACCCTGCTCCGCTTGGATGCTTTGCACTTCAGTTCCCCAGTGAACAGAGCTCCCGCCCTCCTCATCTGCAGACTTGCCGCCTCACCAAAGGTCACCTTCAGAAGGAGTCAGTAACACTTGCTAGAAAATCAGGGAAATGCATTAAGCAATCTGCGGACATATTATATTTAAGGATGTTCCGTAAAAGACAGGACACACTTCCATGACCCCTCACCATACCCGCCAATACCACGAATCTGTCAGCCACGAGGAGTCCTTGGTTTCCTCTGTTGAAGTTAGCTCTCAATATTTTTTGGGGTGGGGGTGGGGGGGCGCAAGGGAAGTTTAAATGAAGTTCTTTTACAAAGAAAAGGACATTTGGCTCCTGCTTTAAGCCTAGACATCCGTGTTACGCAGCAAGTTGATTTCTTTGCCTGAGTTACAACTCACTGGGTGGGAATGGGGTGGGATGAGGTGGCATATTCAAATGAATCCGATGTGCAGAAATGAAGAGCTCACGTCTGACGTGGGAGGTCCATAGGCTGATCTAAATGTTTCAAGATTTTGGAGACCCTGTATGTGTTCATGCCCTGAACATACTGAAAACAGGTGACAACCATCACCAATTACCCAGTGATACTGTCAGCACAGGAAGGGGGGGTCAGGAATCGCATGTCAGTGTGCAAAGTCACTGTCAGGCAGGAAGGGTGGTAACGTTCATTAGTGGGGCACTTGGATAGTTCTGCAGCACACACAGTTCACACAGGCAGCTACTTTTCCAGAGGTCACACCGGAAGGAATGGTTTTGCTAGTCCCTTGAGAGTGATCACCACCACTCACATGAAGCTTCAAGGCTCCAAAGTTCACCACCACCTCCTTAGGTCACACATTCCCTATTCTTTTAGAATCGGGTCAACGTCACTTTCTCTCTGTTCCCTGTCCTGCTGTACTTCTCCCAAATCCCACAGAGCTTTTAAACGAACTGAAAAGCCAGCTTCTAGAACAAGCATCTCTTGCCCCTCTGCTCTCTGACAGAATGCTCCCGAGACTGCCTCTCCTGCCCCACCCTCAGCCTCTTCCCCAGCTCCTGGGCTCTTCATTGATTCTCCCCATTAATCTTCTCATCAATGTGAGCGTCCAATCTCTCCCATCCCACCAAGGAGTTTAGTATCCATGCTACAAAACCAAGCTGAAAACGAATGCTTGATTAAAACCAGGTAATCCCATCATCCAATTCAGAGTTAATGCTCCATACACTTTGATGATGGAGAGGTGTTGATTTCTCAAGTGGAGAATCAGGGGGAAACCGGATTCTGCATCTACTGTAACTGTGTGTTCACTGACAGGACATCCTAGCTGGCCCTCCTTCAGGAACCACGGCTGCGCCAGCTGTTTCCGGAATGTCTCCACAAATAAGTCCCATCAGACCTTGGGGCTGAATACCATGTCTGCAGGAGATTAGCTGTATGGGGTGCCTAAGTAAATGGTTCAATTAGCCCGAGTCCCAATCCCCTCATAGTTCAACTAAGGTTGATATTGCCTCTTGAGATAATGAAATAGGTCTTACATGATGTTTATAAAATAAATAAACTTGAGGATGTTTGTAAAAGGCTTAGGCTGTGTCTGGCCAATAGTTAGTATTAAGTAAACGCTCATTCTTTAAAATGGTTCTAAAGATATATGTGCATGAGAGGGCTTCAAAAGTTCCTAGGACATTGAATGGAAAGCGAATAGAGCCCCCCATCCCTGTACAACACAATAGTCAAGTCAACATTTTTCACTGCAATTGAATGGCATCAATTCTCTTAACCAGGTGGGCAACCACTGCAGCTTCTTTTGCCTAATCTATATCACGATCAACAGGAAGCTCCGGTGGTGTGGTAGGTTACGTGCTGGGCTGGTAACTGCAAAGTTAGTAGCTCAAAACCACCAGTCCCTCCCAGAACCAGAGAAGAGGCTTTCTACTCCTGTGAGGACGTATGGTCTCAGAAACCCACGGGGACAGTTCCACTGTCCTATACAGTCACTAGGAGTTGGAATCAACTCAACGGTTGAGTTCAATTTTTTTCCCCACACTCCTGATACCCACTAATAAACATCAGTCTCTAGAAAATATTAAACAAGGCAACAACAAACCGGAAACTCTTCTTTGTCACAGATGAAACCCATGGCTGTCTGGGGTGGGGGGTGAGGTGGTGGTGGGCATGAAACTCATGGCTGTCTGGAAAGAGGGGGAGGTGGGGAAGGTTCCTTACGGTCATGGTCATTCATTCCCTCAGGTTCAGCATTTAGGAAAAGGCAAACATTTATACAGATGCACAAATGCGCTTGACACAATGGATGGATAGATGGATGGATGGATTGTGCTAAGAGCTTAGGAGCCCCCAATAAAATGATTAAAAAGAAAAACAAAAGGGCAAACCAATGTTTGGTTTCTGTCGCCCAGGATTTTCAGCAAAGAATGAATGTTGGCTGCTTGGGAGTGGGAACGTTCTAAGGAGCCCCATGAGCAGACTCTGTTGGGCAGAGCTACCAGTGCAGGTCCACGCATGCCCATGCCGGTTACTCTAAAAATCCCCGTGGATGGAGCTCCCTTTTCTCCCATGAGGAATCCATGCGGGAACAGACAAGAACTAAGCAGCAATCTCACTCAGGCCTCGCCAGCACCTTCAGCCAGCTGCCTCTGCACTACAGGAAGGAGTGCACTTCTGCTCTCCTCCCAGAGCTCCACGGCCAAGGCAGGTGACCCCCCCAGTCTCATTTCTTGATCTTCAACTCCCTGTCCTGCTGCAGAATTGCCTTGGCAGAACAGACCGCCCCTGGGCGGGCCTGACTCTTTACCCTAACTCACCTTTTTCAGCTTCACCACGCCCTCCTGTGTCTCATAGTCCGTTGTGATTTCGAACAATTCCATCCCGTCTCCATCAACAATATTGTATGCGACTAAGCCATTTTCTCCAATGTCTGGGTCTTTAGCCTTCACTCGTCCTACTTCCTCCCCGGGGACAGCTGCTTCTGACACAGACATCTGGTACACGCCTAGAAGAAGAAGACATCTATTTTTATTTTCCCTTTTATTTGGCAGCTGTGAGGCTTTAGATTTCATTGAGTCCCAATAAATTTCTCAAAGGGCTTGAAATTGAACTTTCTATTGATTGAAAACATGAAAGCAATGAATGGATGGGAGGACCCTCCCGCGCTGCCTGCTTGTCAAAGGAATGCTTTCTACAAAGGATGATGGAACAATGATGGGGTCGAGGGTGAGGTGGTGGGGTCACCTGCTACATGGAAGGCAGGCAAACAATGCTTGCGTATATTCCCAGCAGGAAGAGATGTGTGTCTTCGGCCAAGCAATTGAACGCTGTTTTTAATCCTTCAGGATGGTCTCAAGACTAATTTCCAAGGCCCACAATGGCATCACCAAGGTCAAAGCCAAATCCATTGCTGTCAAGTCAAATGCCAACTGACAGAAATCCCACTAAGCAGAGTAAACCTTCCCCAGAGTGTTTCCAAGGCTGTGAGCCTGGCACTGGTTCATTGCTCTTTCTCCTGCAGAGCGGCTGGTGGGTTTGAACCACACATCTTCTGGTTAGCAGCCCAACCCCTGTGCTCCTGGGGTTCCTAGGACCCTGCCAGGTACCCAGAAACAATCTTTCTCTGTTCAAAAGCCTGGAGCCACTCTACTGATAGAAAGCAAAGCATTGTCTTTCCAGATCCTGGTCCGGCTGACCCTGGCCATTTGACTTCTCTGTGACTTGAAATCCTTCGCTATCCCAGCAAGCCTCCCTTTGTCAGGAAACTTTCCCCACAGCGTGGCCCTTCCCCGAGAACCGATCAGCTGTCAAACACTGTTCCAGATCTTGGAGGTCTAGTCGTCTTTAGCCCTCTACTGGCTTCTCCTGTGGAAGCCCTGGCAGTGTCCTGGTCACGGGTTGGGTTGCTCACCTCATCGTTGGCAGCTGTAAACTACCAGTCGCTCCGAGGGAGAACAACGGGCTGTCTACTCCCGTGATGAGGGACAGTCTTGAAAACCCACAGGGGCAGGTCTACCCCGTCCTCGAGGAACACTATGAGTCGGCATTCGTGCGATGGCAGTGAGTTTGGAGTTGAGCCTTTGGACAAACTCCTCCCCTCGTGAAGCACATTGAAAATAAATAAGTAAACAAATGGGCACACATGGGCTTGGGCGAAGACAGTCAGTAAAGGGTACAGGCGGCGTGCAGTTGGGCCGTGATGGCTCTGTGGCAGAGGAGTTTGCCAAGAGCCGGAGCTGACTCAGCACGGTCTAACTAGGAAGGGGGAGAGGATCGTGGAAGAGCTCGAGAGAGTGAGCGAGTAGGTGTAGACAGCGAGGGCGCGTGTGACGGGGTGTGTGTGTGTATCTGAGAGTGCGAATGCGTATCTACATAGGTGTGTATGAACGTGATCGCGTGTGAACATGCGTGACTGCATGTGTGTGTGCGTGCATGTTTACTTTAAATGTATGTGTGTGAGGGAGAAAGCAGGTGCGGGAGGAAAAGAGAAGAGGAGGGATCGATTTTGAATGGAGTGGTCAGAGAAGCCATCAGACAGAAGCAAGCATCTGAGCTTCCCTAACGGGACTGTGGACGACCATCACGTATACTGCTGGAAGATAAAAATTATGGGCAGAAGGAGAAGTCAAGGTCAACGGGAAGCATCCAGAGGTGGGAACATACTGGGTGGTTTGACTGGCGAACAGCGAAGAATGACAGGGCCCTTGTGGACAGAGAGAGGCATGGAGATGGATAGATGCTGTCTATTTTGAAACATGGTGGGAGACCACTGGGAGGTTCTCAGAGGGGGATCTGAGATGATCTCATTTGCATTTTCACTTCTTAAAACCCTTCCGGGTGACACGGAATATCGAGAGGCAAGGGGCCAGGAACTATGGCTCTTCTGCTTCCCAGCTAAGCCGTCATGGGCATGTTAATTAACTCCTTCAAGTCCGATGCTTCCCTTTACCAAGATTGATCAGTCCAAGTCCTGTGTCCGTATTTCTATATGTGCTTTGACTTGGGACACTTTCAGTTTGGGCCCATGTTCAACATATTGTCACCAGCCCTTCGTGCAGTAAAGGACTGGTGGGAGGTAGGGGTCTCTCTCTGTAAATAATTCCCAAGTTACGAGAAGGTTATAAAAATAAACACGTGGAGTCAATTTTCTTAAAGTCTTACTCAAGTTCAAGGCAATGTATCTGTAGCGATATGATTTTACTGGAGGAGAATAAGTACAGGTTGATGGGCAGGAACAAAGATTGCTGGTACTGTTGCCTGGCCCTTCCCTTCCACACACCAGATAAGGGAGCATGCCCCTTTTCAGAGGGCTACGTGAGCCTCAAGATCCCTGGGGATACTCGGCTTTGCACCTGACTAGGCCAAGCAGTCTTTCTCCATTTCTTCTGGGACAGTCTGTGAACTAGTGGTTGCTTCATCACCTCAGCGTTTCTCTTGTCCAGAATGATCTCTTGAGATACCTTTGTAAGCCTTCTTGGGATCGTGCATGGTTGACTTCTTTGTCCTTTCACTTGAAAAAACTACAATCTCTCTGGTGATAAAGACCCTGCTGGAGGACACGTGGCTGCTAACCACAAGGTCAGCAGTTTGAATCCACCAGCTCACCCATAGGAGAAAAATGTGGTTTTCTACTCCCTTAAACAGTCTGACAAAACCAAAGTGGCAATTCTGCCCTACCCTATAGGGTCTATGAGTAAACTTGATGGTAAGAATTTGGCTTGAGAGTTTGTATTATCCACCTCAGCTAATGGAACACCCCCTGTCCATGGTGAACCTATGTGTGAGCAGTCTCAGCATCACTAAACCAACAGTGTACCTTTGAATGTACACTTAGGCATTCACACACAGGTTGACAGTTGGCTCATGGCTTTGCCCCACTCCCTGGGCAAATCCCACTCTCTCGTAAAATATGGACTCTGGTGAACATTTCAGTCACCGTGACTATTCCTCAGAGTGTAAGAGTTATACTGTTTATTATTATTAGTTATTTATTATTTTTAATTATATTTCAGGGCCATTATTTCTTGTAATTCCTGCCACAACAGTATACATTATGCAGAAGCATGAGGATTCCCCAAATAATAATAACAGACAACAGTTGTTGACTACTTGTGCCAAGCATCATTGTTAGATTGTTTACTGCTCATTCAGTTCTAATAATCAGAGTATCAATTAGGAACTGTGGCAGGTTTTATTTTCCAAAAATGTCACGGTGGCATTCCCCATGCCCCATGCTAGTCCTTCCACCCGAGTCTGACATTCATGCCATCGAAAAGTGACATCTACCTCCTCCCCACTTGAATGTGGTTATGACCATGGGACTATGTGTCTAAGGGAGGGAGGAAGGGCAATAAAAGTTTCTGCTTGGGGTCCCTGGGGATCTCACTTCTGAAAGCCAAATATCCATCTCACCATGAGGAGGCCAACTCATTTCATAGAGATCCCTACAAGGTGCGGGAACCAAGAGCCACCACCAGGGCACCAAGTGCCAACCGTGAGGATGTTGGAAGTGGGTGCTCCATCCCGCACAGATTCTCTGCATTAAAGCTCTGGGACCAGTAACAAACTCTCTTTGAGATTTTTACCAAATTGCAGAGACATGATGACAAGAAATGATGACTTTAAGAAACTAGATTTAATGAACTAAGGGACGAGAGTTTGGGTCTAGAGGAGTTGATGATGCTTTGGGCTGTTACCCGCAAAGTCAGCAGTTTGAAACTACCAGCTGCTCCACAGGAGGAAGATGAGGCTGCCTACTCCCATAAAGATGTACTGTCTCGGAAACCCACAGGCGTTGTTCTACCCTATCCAGTAGGGGAGTGATGAGCTGGAATCCGCGGGACGGCAGTGAGTTTGAGAGGTTAGGGCAATTTGTGACACAGCAGTAGCTAACTGACAGGTATTCTTATTGAGCTGCAGCGTTGACAACTCAAACCCACTGGCTGCGCCACAGGAGAAAGGTAAGGCTATCGGACCATAAAGAAAACCCCATGGCCTTTAGACAGGGTTGCAGTGGGTCAGAAATGACACAGTGCCAATGGGTTTGGGTGAATGGCACTGCTCCCAGCCCCGGTGGGACAACGCTGAAAGCACCCAGCTCTGGATGTAAGCGCAGCACTTTGAACCTATTAGCTTCTCCAGGGGCAACAGTAGCAGCAGTCCGGCTTCCATAAGGTGTGCTGCCTCGGAGGCGCACAGGGGAAACTCTGCTGTCTGCCTGAGTTTCCGTGAGTAGAATCAGCTCCCTGGCAGTGGGCATCATCCGGATGGATGATCATGCTAATGTGTGTGAGAAATCTAGCAAGATCCATTTTCTGTTTTCAACATCCTGGCCTCCCTTCCTTATCTTCTTTCGTCCACCCCTGATGCACCCCCTGCGCTCTCTGGTTGATCATTGGTTTGGGGAGCAGCACTGGGGAGCTTCTATTTTCTCTGTTTCCTTTCTGACCGCTGAGTGGGCAGCAAAGACAGCCACCTGGCTGTGGCACGAAGGAAGAGTGGACGCCACGCCCGCCTGCCTACTTACTCTGCGGAAACTTTGGTGGGTTGTCATTGACATCGGTCAGTGTGATCGTCACTTTGGTTGTCCCTGAGAGTCCACCCATGTGTCCACCCATGTCCTTGGCCTGGATCACCACGTGGTACTCCTCCTTGGCTTCCCGGTCCATGTTGGGCAGGGCTGTCCTGATGATGCCTGCAGGGAAGAGCAAGGGGCAGAAAGGAAGCATGAGGTTGCCTTGGGGTCCACCAAGGAGCATTTGCAACAACCGGATACGAAGAAGCTAATGATACTTCCATCAAGTGCTGGGTGACAGACAAGCCAAGATGAATAAAGCGGCCCCTCCGCTTACGGCAGGAATCCCAGGGTGAGATTAATGGTCCACCACTCCCTGCTAACAGAAGATGGCTCAGAAGAAAACTCTGGAGACCTACTGACATGCAGCAGTCGTGGGAACCAAAGCACCCTTTGACATCAATGCGCATGCCCTGGCCATGAGTCAGATTGGACTTGGCAACTGGTCTGGTATTGTCATTTTGCCTCCAGAGAAGAGACAGTTTCTCCAGCCAAATTCTAACCCAAAGCTCCATACCTGGATCGTAATAGCTCTGTTAATAATATGACAGTTATTAATTGAGAGTTAATAATTTTATCATTGTAATAATAATGATAAAATATTGTTAACGATCTCTCTAATCATGCATTCTAGTATTATTAACATAGAATGAAGATCTCATTTCCTTTAATACATGAATACATGTAAAAACCTCAGTGAACTCAAGTAAGACCCTTCAAGGGCCCCCAGACTGGTGTACGTGAAGGCCCAGCACACGCATGTCCACAGTTAATGCCATGCTCTGGACAACCAGGAGAAGCTCCAAGAAGTCTATCTCTGGGTGTTATGCTTAGCAGTATTTCTATAATTCACATTAAATTAGAAGTTGGAGGCATATATTTCGTGCAATACGTTGTAGTCACACTATTAATTTTTATAACAAATTATAAACCTAATGGATTAAAATATAAACCGAACATTAACCCACTGCTGTCTAGTCAATTCCACTCGTAGTGACCCCCTAGGACATAGTATAACTACCTAGAACATAGTATAACTGCCACTGTTAGTTGCTAAGACTGTAAGTGTTTGCCAAGGTAGAAAGCCTCCCTTTTATCCTTAGGAGCGGCCTGGTGGTTTCGAACTACTGACTTTGCGGTTAGCAGTCCAACTCATAACTCATTACACCACTATGGTTGACAGGTTGACACACACTGTACTTGTAACAGGACCGTATTGTCTGCTACCCCTTGTCACTGACAAGAGCTCACGGAGGACGGATTCCCACGTGCTCGTGGACTCTGGCTGGTTTGCTGGCAGACAACAGCACCGGCTCGCTCTACACTTCAAGCAGCACTGGATGCTTTTTAATGATAAAAATAAACGATGCTTGTTTGTAAACATCTTACATAAACATGGTGAAGAAAATCTAAAGAGAATCTGGGATGAATCCTGTGGACCAGCTGCTTCACAGGATGGGAACATGCACCTCGTCCAGTAAAAGGATCCACGGGTCTGGTTTGGGATAAATGAAGGGAAATTGGTTTGGTTGTCATTGGTGTTTGGGAAGAAACCCTGCAGAGCCTCCGTGCTGGATGCTAATGCCCACTGGGGGTAATATACACCAAGTGGGCATGATTGGGGATGTGCCCAGTCATAAATATGCTTAGTCACGAACATTTGCCTACCCACATGCCCAGCTCTGCACACTGATCTGAAAAAGTATGCGTTGAGAACTGCCCGTTTGATATAAACCCTCTGGTTCGATGGTCTTTTAATCTGAATCTGCAGCTAAGTCCCTTCTGGCCTTGAAGAGGAGTTTTAGGATCCTATTGGTTGTTCTAGGAGCCCTGATAGTGATCACAAGGTCGGTAGTTTGAAATGACCAGCCACTCCTTGGGAGAACAATGAGGCTTTCTACTCTCCTAAAACGTTACCATCGTAGAAAGAGCAGGGACAGTCTCCTCCGTGCTCCGAGTCAGAATCCACTCCATGGCGGGGAGCTTGGATGTGCATTTACTGGCAATTCAGCACTGGGATCCCCTGGAAGAGCGCCAGTGAACGCATTTGACTGCAGAATGCCGGCTGGACACCAGGCTCAGGCCCTATCGCCCAATCCTCACAACTGCCCTGAAACATGCCTCAATCCATGTCCTGTGCACGTGTGTGAAACGACTGGAAGTCCCACGGGAGGAGGGGGCAGTGCACACGCCTGCTGTCACGCACCAGGAATCACTGCAATAACCCTTTGTACCTGTCTGGGCTTCCACCGAGAAGTAGGGCTGCCCTTCGAGGATGCTGTACACGAGCTTGGCACTGTTTCCATAGGTGGGGTCATCGGCATCCGAAGCTGTCACCTGGATGACCGACGTGCCTGCGGAAAGGAAGAGCGAGCATGGTTAGTCACCCTGCAGCCTTTCAAAGGCCCTTCTTGCTCATCGAGTTGCATGTGAAAATGAAAATACGCAGGGGGATGGGGGTGGGTTGGGGATACCCCATGATTGTTCCATGCACTTATTCATTTTCCTGAGATTGAGGGGGAAAGTGGTTTTTCCTTCTCTTCCATCTTCCCATTTGTAACTCTTATCCTTTGAAAATGGGCTTTCCGTATTTACAGCACACCCTGTCATGCATGGTAGTGGAACTGATAATGTAAGCGTTGTTGCCAAAACATTCTAAGACCCGTGCAATTGAAATGTTTAGTATATCAAATAATTAAATAAAAACCTTCCCAAAGAGTATAATAAATGGTCACTCATGATGAGCTGCCTTTCACGAAAGGACAGAGGGCAATCTCCCATCTGCAGCCGAGCAGTAAATACATCATTTTATTGTTGCTTTGCATGTCATAAAATTGCTGCTAATCCTATAGTTTAATTAATTTATGGCTATAAATACTGCACAGGATGCTGTTCCCCACTGGCATGGAAATCGCCTCTTCCCACCTCGAATGGATCTGGTATGCACATCACGGGAATGACCAGCGGATATCTGCCGAGACCGGAGGTTAGCATTCCTGGGTCAGTGGGGAGGGAACCAGGGAAGGAAGGTGGACGGGGTACCTTTTATCTTGAAAAGCCTCTCTCTCTCGTTAGGTGCCGTTGAGTCGGTTCCGACTCTGTGACCCTGTGGACTACCAGGTCCTGCTCTGTCCTCCTGTTCTTGTGTTTGAGCCCATCGAGGCAGCCATGGTGTCAGTCCACCTTGGCAACGGTCTTCCTCTTTTTCCTGCCCCGCTACATGACCAAGCACGATGCTGTTCTCCGGGGACTGGTGTCCCCTGGTAAACACGGCCAAAGTATGTGACAGGAAGTCTCACCATCCTTGCCTCCGTGGAACATTCTGGCTGTATTTCTTCCAAGACAGATTTATTTGCAATTTTTTGGAAGTCCGTTGTATTTTCAATATTCTTTGCCGGCAACATAATTCAAATGTATCGATTCTCGTTTGTTGTGAGTAGGTGCCATCTAATCGGTTCAGCCTGCAGTGACCCTCATGCACAACAGAACGAAACACGGCGCGGGCCTGCGCCCTCCTTACAATAGTTCCCATGCCTAAGCCCGTGGATGCAGCCGCAGTGTCAGCCCATCTAATTGGGATCTTCCTCATTTTGCTGATGGCCTTCTCCTGGAACTGGTCTCTCCTGACAATATATCCAAAGTGTGCAAGGCGCAGTTTTGCCATTCCTGTCTCCAAGGAGCACCCTGGCTGTACCTTTCCTGAGAAGATCAGTTTGTCCTTTCAGCAGTCCGTGGTATCTTCAATTCCAAATATTAGCCAGCATCAATCAGAACATAGCATGTCGGGATTCGAAGTCTTCAAGACAGGAAACAGGAAGGAGAGGGCAGCAATTAGGAAGTCAGATGCTGGTTGCCAGGGGAAAGTGCATCCGCTCAGAGGCGCTCCAGAGACCGACCCGAGGATCTCCTTATGAAGCAGTTCAGCCTCTGCACGGGCTCGCTTCTGCTCAGACAGGGACGGGATCACCAGGGGTCCCGATCAACTCCAGGGCAACTGGGTTGGGCTGTTAGCTGGTTTTCTTTTACATGTGCCAGGTACGGGTGGGGCCCGCATCTCACTGCATGGGGTCATCCTGCCAGCCCTGGTCTGCTGGGCATGCTCTTTACATCAGGGCATGCGTGAGAAGGCGAGTGGCAGAGGACGGACTCCTGTAGTCTGTATCATAGCTCACAGTGCTGGTGCGGGCAGACTTAGGCTCCATCTCGCAATGGACAAAACCTAGTCTCTTTCCATGACTGTATCAGCAGAGGAGCCTCCTGCTTGCCTTTCATCCAGAGGGCTGCCAGTTATTTTCATGCAGTTATATATATATGTAGTTACATAATCTGTTGTCAATTTGAGAATCTTAAGAGTGAAGGGGTGGAGCTTAGCTTGTCAATCAGGTTGCAGCTTGATGACCTCATTTGGAAGTGCTAAGGAGATAAATCGCTCATTGGAGGTGCGACACACTTACATCCTGCAAGACATTCCTGCTGACAAGACACATAGAGCTATGCCAGAGCCCTGGAGCTGGAGAAGCCACGTGGAGACCCCTGCCAGGGCTGAGATGTTTTCACTGCCACTAGATTCACAAGACTTCCTACCCACTGGCCTGTGAGCTTCCTGCATACGGTGTCATTGCATGTGTTGTATGAATCTGAAGAGGAATTTATAGATGGGTATCGGATATATGGGATAACATTGGATTTATGGACTTGATCTGGACTGGGCTGAAAGGTTTTCTTAATGTACAATTGCTCTTTTAGATAAAACTCTTTCTTATACACATGAGTGTCTCTGAATTTGTTTCTGTAGTCAACCCAGACTAACACATACATTTACTGTGTATGTATACCATAAGGCATTATTCATTACCTATGCATACATATTCCACAGCATCATATGTATATCACTATCTGTAGTGTGTAGCATTATACACGTGTGCATGTATACACGCATGTAAATCTTTACACACCTATGTATTTTTGTATATAAAACCAAAAAAGGATATCCACTACTTGTGGAGCTGATTTCCACTCATGGAGATCCTAAATAGGGTTTCTGAGGCTGTGTAAATCTTTCCAGGGCCAGGCAGCCTCCTGTTTCTCACAAGAAGCAGCTGGTAGGTTTGAACCACGAACCATTCAATTTGCAGTCCAACAAAGCCGAGCCAACAGCACTACAAATGTGCAGCAAAGTTACGAGTTTAGGTAAACCACCCATTTTGAGCTCTGCCCAGGCAGCAGGTACTATTCTAGGCACTTGAGATTTATTAGTGTGGGCACACTTCTGTGTGCGACCATCCTGAGGCAAGAGGCCAATGACTCATTTGTGTGCGTTTGTTTCTGGAACTCTGCTAACGGCACTGTAACCCCTCTCCATTTTCCACCCATTTCAGTGGATCCCCAGCATGATTTGCCTTCGCCTCCTTTTAGAGAAGTCATCATGAAAACCCAGAAAGACATGGATGTGTTCTGAGTTCATGCGATTGGTCTGAGGCATTGCCAGGATTTGAATTTACACCGTCTGACAGCAAAAGACAATACTCTCAAAGCTGGTTGAGTCTGGCTGCCATCCAGAGGCACAATGAACCCCTACAGGTGGGGACAACAAAAATGCCCCCTGGATTAGCCACTCTGATGGCTGGTCTCGCCCCAAGACTCAGGTCTTTCTTGATACTGCTGCCCTCTACTTCATGGGTTGTTTTACACCTTTCTTTCTCATGCGAAACCCCAGGGGTATACTGCTAAAAGACCAGGCAGGGAAAAAGGACAGAGATAAAGATGAGAAGTGATTGAATGATCGGCCCGTCTTTGCTGAAGTATGAGAGGTCCTTGACTTTTCTTAAAGGACGAGGAGGAAGAGGAGGAAACTTAGATTGGGGAGGAGGGGGAGGAGGAGAACATTTCTTCTGGTATAAGAGGTTCTATATGCAAGGTGGGAAGAGCTAAGCATCGTGCACCCATTTCTGCACCTACCTTTCTGGAGCGAGTTCATCCCATCCTCCATGCCCGATTTTCTCATCTATAAAATTGGTGGGTTAGTCCTGCTGGTTTGTAAATTCACTTCCTGTCTACATCTCAGGCTCAATCCCTGATCAGGACAGTTCCACTCACTGTCTCAAGGACAAATCTCGCTTCATTTATGAGGCACGCTGCCCACAGGACCACGAGGACGTGCGTTTCAAAAACCCAAAGAAATGGTCTGGCAAGAAGACAGTGCCCAGGGAAGAAATCTTGGAGAGAACTGTCCTTTCACAATGCAGCGTGCCTTCAGGTCTGATGGAAAGCCATCTCGACGGCTGATTTATTCCCCCCAATGGACGGTGGCTTGTGCTGGGGTTAAAGAGTACATTCTGTATCCCCTAATATCTCTGAAGACATTCAATCGATTCGTTAACCTGTTTCTACCTTGGACGTCTCAGGTATAAAATAGAGTACAAGGCCCAATCTCCTTGCAAACATTAATTTTTGTCAAGACCAAATGCAATTATGCAAATCATCAATTAGCACAAAACCTACATGCACCAAATATTACAATTGCCTGGCTTAGTGAACATCAATATGCACTACTGATTGGACACACATTAGCTCTCATCTTGCAAGACTGTCAAGTCTTCCCATTTCACAGAGGAGGAACTGAAGGCCACGAGAGTAGATGTCACTGGCTGTATGTCCCACAGCTATAAAGCACAAAAGCAGGGGCTTCCTGCATTTGACCAGGTTCACCCTGCCCCTTCCATAAGTTTAGATTTTAAAACATCAAGGGCACTTCAAATCCTTGAAAGTTCAGACGCAAGTAAACATCTATTGTCGTTGATTTTGCCGGAGTAGGCATGGCATGCCTGCTACTTCCAGAACGGAAGGGTCTGGCAACCCAACCACCCTCAGAGATACCAGTCCCGGAGCGAGACCAGGTGTTGTCTGCCATACGTACCCACGTTGGAACGCTCGGGGACGTTGGCATGGTAGGTTTCATGCAGGAACTCTGGGGGGTTATCGTTAATGTCCTGGACTTTGACGATGAATTCCGACGGCGGCTCCAGGGGTCGGTTGGTGTCCCTGTCGACCGCCTGAGCCATGAGCGTGTACTGGGCTCTCTCCTCTCTGTCCAGGGTTTTGGTGGCGTGAATGTTTCCTGATTTGTCATCAATCACAAAAATGGTCCCTGCTCCTTCACCTGAGAGAATGTACTTAATGTTCCCATCGCCAGAATCGATGTCGGAATGAAGCTGGGGAAACAGAAATTGAGCAGCGTTAATGGTGTGAGGGTGCGTTGCTGAGACAGAAACACTAGCTTCTGCCCATTACAATATGCTGAGCGCACACGCACACACACACACACACACACACACACAGAATCCCAACCAAGAGCATTGCCTTGGCTAAGGTTCAGCACGTGATAGGCAATGAAGGGTTCCCACTTCAAAAAAAAAAAAAATCTTTGAGTTTATTTGCTCTCTCGTCGTGTGTGTGTGTTTGCTAGTACACACATAATTGAGATCAATCCATATTTCTAGAATAATTTAGGTACAAACAGTCTGCTTAATATAAAAGCATAAATAAAAGTTCATGCAGTAAATAATTCTCTCCTTTCTGACTCCCAGTGGTGCATATTTCCTTCTCGGGAATCACCTTTGTTACCCATTTCCTGTGAATTTCACGAGGGATGTTCAGTATACATGCAGAAATATTTACAGCGATACACGCCATCATGCAGGCACTATTATTTTACAATTAAGCGCTTGATGGACATACTGTTCTTCATCTTTTATTTTCTTCAGCGATAAATGCAGATGCCTCTTTCGTTCGAAGCCGTCCATACAGATTGACTTCCTCCACTCAACGGCTGTTATTGCCATTAATTTTAATCAGTCCTCTTTCAAGGGACTCGGGTTACTCACAGGTATTTGTTACTATAAGCAATTCAACTGGCTAGATTGCTCCGAAAGACCTGCTGGGTGCCACACACAGAGCCCAGGGCGCTGGGATGTGCCCTAACTGGCACAGAGGCCCCCTCTCTCAGCACAGAGGATGTGACAGCTCAACAGACCAAAGCAGTTCCTTTGACCATAGAAGGGACCTTCCATACCCCTGCCTCCTTTCTAGTCCTCTGGCAAAGCCTAGGGACAAGATCCCACTTGCCTAAATCCAGACTCTGCAGGGCCAAGAATATTACCCCTCTCTCGGTGACCACTCCTGTGGCCTTCTGTCTGGACGCACTCTGCTGTCTGCTTGGCACCCAGGGCCACCCTTCCTCCTTTGTTGTCCAACGTCAATATCTGCAGCTGTCACCTTCCCCTGACCTCGGCTGTCTTCAGAAGGTCCGTCAGGGGAAGATCAGCCCCTCTCACCCTCCTCATGGGATTCAGGAGGAGCTAAATGGTAAGAAAGGCTGGGGCCTAGCTCCCACCTAAGAAAAGCTACTGTGAAGAACAAAGCTTCATTCAAATAGCATTTATCATCGTTACATGATCATGTGATAGAATTATACAGTCATGGAACTGTGCTATTATATGATTACAAAGAATGCACCTTTATTATACAATTATTATTCTGTATGACTCTATTATTATTATTATTATTACAACCAAGACTTAGAGAGCTTGGAGCAACTTGTCTACAGTCAAAAGCAACTTCAAAAAAAAACCAACTTTTTTTTACTGTTCCATTTCCCCAAACATGCCTAATCAGTTTGCAGTACGTCCAGGAAAACACTGAAGGTTTCAGCTCAGGGGGACACCTGTGTCTGTAGGTACAAGGGACAAGATGGCTTTGTTTGGGGTCTGCAGTGTGTCAATGGAGAAAGAAAAAGGATTCCTTCTGAACTTGTAATTGGGAACAAGCTATGGCTTGTTGTGAGACTATAGCTAACACGTTCCTAGCAAGTCAAGCCGTGTGTGAGTAGAACAGGAAGCCAGTAGCTGGTTCCAGTGGACGAGCAGAGTGGCCCCGTCTTCCTTAAGCAGGAAGAACCCCTGCCCCAGGGGACCTGGGTGTGCTTGTGTCTCTGTCTTAGGGGTGGGGTAGGAGAGGAGCTGCTGTCATCCACTGAACCCGCTCGCTAACACCCTTACTAGACAGAGCAGTCCTGCCCCCACAGCATTTCCAAGGCCATCCATCTTTACGGAACAGCCATTCCCACTTTTCCCCGGTGGAGTGGCTATGGTAGGTCTGAACCACCTGCCTTCTGATTCGTGGCCAAACGCTTTAAACTAGGTAGCACCGAGGCTTCTAGTCTCTGCCTTGGACGCACCTAGGCTTATGGACAAAGAACTAAGAAGTGCATGCAATACGTCCTTTGGGTGAGCACCCTCACACGGAACAGTTCCCAGGGCTTCAGCTATGCTGGATATATTTGGGCAGTTTTATGGGAATTAAACATATATTTCTTCCTGGGTTTTTTTATGGCCAAACAACGAAATGAATAAGACAATCTGCTCATTATTTTTTCCTACTCTGTTTTCAGAATTGAAACCTGAATGTAAATGTCATATTTATTTCCCCTCGCCAACACAGATGATTTGTGCAACCGATAACAATAGTTTCTATGAGGTGACACCCACAGAAAGTTTGATAAGCTATTCCATGGAGTCAGGGGACCAGTTGCTGGAGCAGCACAGCCCATCCCTAATTCTAGCGACAGGCCGCAGCCTGTTCTCAAAGTAAACGTTTTCTCTCCTGGCAACATCTGCAAGTTTAAGAGGGCAAAATGTCACCTTTTCTGGGCATCTCGAGGTCATAAAATCAAAGACCTTGGGGGAGCAAGTCATCTAACTAGCTTTTTACTAATGGTGCTGCCTCCGAAGGAGGACCCCTGAGAATCCAAACATTTTATTTCTCGATTCCTCCATCCAACCTGACTTCCAGACTCTCCATGAGAGCATCTTCCCTTCACCTCTCTCTCTTCTAGGCCTCCTGTTAGTAGCCATGTCCAGAGCATGCTCCACAAAGCTACTGAAATGCTCTCCCCATCCTGCCCCTTCTGCTACTCCTGCCCCCTCAAACACGCCCTGTCCACCACTCAGAAACTCCCTGAGGCAGAAGGTGCAATTGTATTTGAATAATCCCATGCATGCTTCCCCCAGTATTCAAGCTTAAACCCCTCGGTCTTTGGGTGAAGCCTCTTCATCCATCTCCTCTGCTTAGGGCATCCTTCCGGTAGTTAACTTCCCTGTGTTTCTTTTTCCCTTGTCTGCTCAACATCTTTCTATTCCTGCTCTAACAGCATAAAAACACCCCTTTCTTTGGTATAACTCTTCTAAAAGAAATGTCCCCTACCTTGAGAAAGAATGTTGTGAAGCTAGTTTGAAGGTTCTCCAAGAATATCAACGACATATATATGAATGATGTTTTCAAATGTCCCAAGCAACTAAGTGTTACAATCCATGGGACTCAAAAATGACCATCCTTCAAATGTAGATGGATGAGTGGGTGGGTGTGTGGATGGATAGATGGATGGATGGGTGTATGTGTGTAGGTAGGTAGGTATGTATTGGTAGGTGGTTGGGTGAGGATGTGGGTGGATGGGTGGATGGGTAGATGGATAAATGCATACATGGATGGACGGGTGGATGGGTAGATGGATGGATAGATGCATGACTGGATGGATGGGTAGATGCATGGATGGATGGGTAGATGGATGGATGGATGGGTAGATGCACGGATGGATGGGTATGTGGATGGATGGGTAGATGGATGGATGGATGGGTGTATGTATGTAGGTAGGTATGTATGTATTGGTAGGTGGTTGGGTGGGGATGTGGGTGGATGGGTGGATGGGTAGATGGATAAATGCATGCATGGATGGACGGGTGGATGCATGGGTGGATGGGTATGTGGATGGATGGGTCGATGGATGGATGGATAGATAGATGGGTGAGTGGAAGGAGAGATGGCTGGAAATACTGAGGCAGAGCAGTCTTACCCTGCCCACGAGCACAGGGTCGGGCCCGGTGTACTCTTCTATCACGAAGAACTGGTTCCACACCCAGCCTCTTTTGGAGCGCTGCAGGACCTGGCCCTCCTTCCCCTTCTCGTGGTGCCCGTGCAAGGAGGGCCGTAGGTGGCTCCGCCGCTCCATGGCGAAGGCCTGGCTGTGGCACAGCATGCCCAGGCACAGCAGGGCAGCTTGTAAACAGTAGTTCTCCCTCATTTTTGGTTACGTGGTAGGCACAGGAGAATGTGGCCGTCACCCCTTCTGCCAACCAGGTGATGGCTTTCACGACGGTGGCCTCCCAGGCGTGTCACGCAGATCCTTCTCGGAATGGAATGTCTCTGCTCGCTGAACACATCCCATCAGGGCTGCCCACTTTCCCAGGCGGCTTCTGGAAGCACAGAAAGAGATCCTGTTAGCCTCAGGCCCCACCCTCTTCATTTCAATTGCATTCAACAACCGCGTGTGCAGCGTGGCCTTTGCTCTCTTCCTGCTTATCAACATGTGCACCAAGTGAGACCTCAGGGACTATCGTGAGGAGGACACGCATGTGCCGTGCAATGCTGCTACGTGGGTTTGGGTGCCTAGTGTACCCCTTGTTAGCTATCGGCTTTGAGGAAGACTACTGACTTCTGTGAGCCCTGCTTGCTTATTTTTGGAATGTGAATGATAATTGTTGCAAGGTTGCACAGGGACTGAGTGGGTAATGGATGCTAGTGGCCTAGCAGGGTGCCAACCCCTCTATAGGCACTGACCATAATGGTGTTGGGGTATGCTTTCTGGCAGGGAAGCCTAAGAGGCTGTGGGGGATGAGAGGAGGACCCGAGATGCCTACTGGGGGTGGTGAACACTTAAGGGGAGAAGGTGATGGCTCGGTCAATCCAAAAGTGAGGATCGCTGGAGAATGAAGTGAGACGACAGGGTGACTGTGCAGAAGAAACAGCAGTCCCAAAGCCCTGAGGCAACTCACACACAGTACAGCATGCTCAGCTATGTGCTGCATGCCCAGAAAGTGGAATTAAAGAATCCAAAATGCCACGGATACCGCTATACGTGGAGGTGGGGAGAAGATTCCCAGAGACCACAGGTGGTCATCCAAAACTTGGTTGCTAGATTAATTGGTCTGCATCTCATTGGAGGTTGACTTACTCAGTGAGTAAGATTTTCTCTTGTAGGGTTCATGTTTCCCCCCAAAAAACCAAAGACCTTATCTTAGCCTGGAAGTCTCATAATAGAAAATGTCAAGTCTCTCCAACCAGAAAAAACCATGATTCGTTTTAGGGGGGGGCCTTGCCAACTGCTCCAAATGGCTTGTTTCCGACACCCACCATGAGGCAGCCACTCATCAACAGTGAAGATGGATCACTAACAACTCTGTAGACTCCTTCTAGGTTTCTAACTGCACTCATGTCTACCCACCCCCCAGAACGCTGGCTCTGTCACCAGTTCCTCCTTCCTGCTGCAGGTTCTGGGACGTACTCTTGCTGCGGCTGGAAACTCGATTCTCCCCTAAGGAACTTCCCGGGCTTGCCTCTCTGGCTTAGAACCTCCACGCTCATCCTTTCTCCTTAGAATGCCCTGGCTTCCCAAACCAGACCATGCCTTTCCGCCCTCCACCACACCACAGTGAGAGGGTTCTCAGAAAATTGTTTAGTGAGGATGACCTATTGATAATGAGGATTTTCTCTAAGCACTGAAGTATCTATATGAAATCCATGAGTTTATTGATCAATAGAGGAATGACTATCATTTTTGACAGGAGTCCTTTGTTGGCATAAGTAGTTAAGTACTAGACTACAAGTCGAAAGCTGGGCACTTGGAACCCATCCAGAGGTTCTTCTGAAGACAGGTCTGATGATGTGCTGCTGAAAGAACACAGTCTTTTAAATCTCGTGGAGCAGTTCTGCCCTCGACACAGTGTCACCATGAGATGACATCAACTCAACAGAAATTAGCAGCACAACAGCATGGTTCTCATCGCAGCGCTGCTGATAATGGCAATGAGATGGAAACAACCCATGTGCCCATCGTTGAAGGATGGTTACAGAAACTGCGGTCCATAGATACAATGGACAACTACACATCACTGAAAACACAACCATGAAGCCAGGCAGCACCTCATGGCATGGCTGGACCAGGAGAACATGATGCTGAGGGAAATGAGTCAATCACAAAAGGGCAAATATTGTATGACATGACTGTTATAAGGAACAATGACCAAGACGACGTTCAAGTCAAAGGGTATAGATTTTGGAGGTTACCAAAGGGGAGGAGGGCACGGCAGAGAAGAGGAAGCAGTTGGCTAGAGGGTTGGCAGTTAAAGACTTAGGTGAAGGGGAAGATGATAATCAACAAGAGGAAGAAGAGATATTGAAGAAGGAGTGGGAAGGGTAAGCTATTGCGTGGGGGGGGGCTGTTAAAAAGATCTTAAACAGTTGACTATGAAATTGATGATCTGAAATGTCAAACCACCACTTAATTCATGATAAAAATGTTCAAACCAAGCAAAAAGCATCTTTCTCCGGTTCCTTGTTACCTGGATGCATGAAGGAGGTGGGCAGGAAACACAGGGCATGGATCTCGGTATAGTGGATCCACTGGGGGAGGAGACAGACTGGATTCGGCACATGGTACCTAGAGCCTACAATCCAGGTGACCTAGGACAAGCGCACGAATGGCTCCGAGGCCTTGTGCAGTCTTCTCTGAGGAGCAGGTGGTAGGTAAGAACTGCTGCACAGAGAGGGCTGAGCACACACTCGGGGCAGTGGGCGGATGCTGGGCAGGTGGAAAGGAAGGTCTCCCCACAGCAGAAAGAGGGGGCTCGTCCTGACGATGGGGCCACTCCAAGAAAGAGAATGAGATGGTGCTCTGAGAGAAGGAACAGGATTCAGGAAAGATAAACTGCTCAGGAACAGTAGGGGGAGTATGGATATTATGAGGGTAGGGGCATGGTCAGAGAGGGGGAAGGGGGAGAAAGGGAGAACCCATCACAAGATTAGAGACATCGCCTCCCATCCCCCAAAGGGGGCAAATTACAGAAACATGGGTGAAGGGAGACAATGGACAGTATATGATATGAAATAATAGTAATATATAATTGATCAAGGGGGAAAAAGAGGAGCTGATACCAAGGGCTCAAGTAGAAAATGTTTTGGAAATGATGATGGCAAGAAATGTACAAATATACTTGATACACTTGATGAATGGAATGTTATAAGCGCTGTAAGAGTCCCCGATAAAATGACTTAAAAAAACAGAGTTATGTGAGCGAACCTAGGAGCTGATTCAGAAAAGGAGTGGTGAAAAGATAGTCATTTTTCCACTACTTGAAGTCCCTGCATGAATTTCAGTGGCTACACATTGGGCTGTGATCCTGAAGGTCAGCAGTTCGAAACCACCAGCCACTCCTATGGAGAAAGGCTTTCTACTCCTGTAACGAGATCCAGTTTTGCAAACTCCCAGGGGCGGTTCCACCTTGTCTTACAAGGTCACTAGGAGTTGCTACAACTTGGGCAGCAGTGAGTTTAGCCAGTTAATCAGTTTCTGGCCTTAGCAGAAACTAGACAATATGGCAATGGCTGGAATGCTAACATATTGAGACAGGACCTTTTCCTTTCTGAATCCAAAGCAGACCATCAGCACACATCTGATGGACGATGGCCTGAATCACTCTGGCACTTCACTGACTCTGTCCTTCCAAGCCCAAGCTCTTCTGTGGTGTCTGTAACCCAGATAAATGGCGTCTGGGAAGCGTAGCAGGGTGGCTAACGACCTGATTGTTGCTAGCGCACTGAAAACCACCTTGTCTTCTGGTTCGTCCCTTTTTACGGTGGCGGAAGCTGGGACCTTTAGGGTTTGGTGCACACAGGCACTTTGGGATATGGTCAAGGGTATGTTGTGGAGAAAGAAACACCCAAGGGGCAGCAGCAGCATTTGAGAGCTTCACCTCAGAATCCGGGCATTTGAATGAAAGGAGGGATAAGCTGCTAAGGGAGGTAGTATGGTGCAATGGGAAGTTGTCAGGGTCTCTTCAGGAAGCTGGTGGTATGGTCTAGACCCTGCCTCTCACTCCTCCTGGGCCCTCATCTCATCCCCCGCTTCACTCTGCCAGAGGAGAAGCAGTGGGGTGACACTTTCTAAAGGTGGGCGTCTGGTGTTTATTTGCTTATTGGTCGCTGGAGTTCAGAAGAAAATCGTGGGCATTTTCCCTGATTCATTTATGGTATCCTCTCTTGATTCAATGTTATCTCAGTTCAAGATAAACTTGCTATTGTCTTAAAAAAATTTTAAAACATTCTGATGAAAGTACACATAGAAAGTATACATAGGAAGGCCATCGAGCCCACCTTCCTTTCCTCAATGACTTCCACAGGTTCAATGCAATAGGGGGCATCTGGGTGGCATAAAACAGTCAAATGCTCGGCTATTGGCTGGAAGGTTGGGAGTCTGGGCCTACCCAGAGGTACCCTAGGGATAGGCCCCACCTGGGAGCACCTGAGGAAGCCTAGAGTCATAGTAGGTTGCACCTGGGGCAGCTGACCCACCGCAAAGTCGGCAACTGAACTCCACCAGTGACTCCCAGGGAAACAGATAAGCCTTTCTGCTCCCATAAAATTGGCTTGCCCCGGAAATCCAAATGGAGAGGTTCTACCCTTTCCAAGTGAATTTTTGAGTTTTGCACACTGTATGGGAGAAATCAACTCTGACGCCCAAAGGGCCGCCGTGAGGTAGAATCAACTCAAAGGCAGCCAAGGCCATTTCTGTCATGGTCACTACGTCCTTCCAATCGTGCATTCTCTGCTTTTCCAAATAATCCCACTCCCACTGACATCATTCCCAATGCCCTTGAAGCAAGGATTTCTAACTTCATCACCGCTATGTATTCCATGCTGATCCCCAAGCAGGCACAAGTTTAAGGAATGAATGCTGGGAACCACAGACTTTAACTTCACACTGGCTGTTGCCTACAGAAGTCACGGAGAAATAGGAAAGAGAGCATATGGTACAGCAAGTGCCCCACCCACTTTCCACCACGCCAAGTATTAAGTGTTCACTTACCCAGTGATAAATTATTCTTGCATATAAACTGTGAAATGTATTTGAAAGAAAGGGTTTAATTAAAGTTGGTATTTCTGCACCTCTTTCTTCTGACTGCCATTTTGCTGTAAAGCACAATTATTTCTGACACTGGAAGTGTTGAAAGTAGATGACAACTCCCTCCTCCCCTTATAAAACATTTGAGCTTAATACTAATGAATTCAAGAGCTTCCACATGACCGATAAACAATAAGCTTCACTCTTTGTTATAAAAGCATAAATATCGGCTTTCTTCTGTGGGAAAGAAGAGGGAGATCCATTTTCTTTTCAAAGGAATTCATTGGGTCCATTGTTTATAAGGGTCTGGATATCATATGTAATACATAGCTACAGAAATGATATGTTCCATGCATGCTTATGATGAGTTTCAAAAGGTTATTATCTTTCAGTTGACTCCCGTTCAGAAGGGAAATTCACTCCACAGCTGCTGTGATCAAGTCACTCTTCTGAGAAGTTTACAAAGAGTAACTCATTGATTAATTGGTTTATCAACCCCAGGATCAGTAGTATGAAGGTCATAATTTAAAATGACAAGGAAACAGAGTCGCAGATAACGGGAGCAACTGGCGCAAGCTTACACAGAGGATCAATAGCAGAGCTGGGATTTGAACCAGTACAGACCACAGAGCCTGCTTCCTCAGGCCACTGAGCAATAACCAGCTCTTGTCACGTGTGTGAAATCTAGAAGGAAGGGATATGGACACTGTCATCAATTGTCCCCTCAAAGTCCCTGCAGGAGTTAAATCAACAAGGAGACTTGATGTGGCATGCTGATAGGGCTACGCTGACAATATTAAGAATGCCTCACGCGTCACTGGGTCATCGCCTTCTTGGAAGGATGGCGTTGGTGAGGAATATTGAACAGACCAGTTCAAGACGAGTCCTGGAGGCTGGCAGAAGACTGAGCAAATCCATCTTGGAAGAAGGACTGCCAGTAGAAGACTCCCTAGAACCAAGAGTGGTGAGACTTTCTCGGACCTGCTCTGAATATGATGTCACCAGAGACCAGTCCTGGGTTAAGAAGAGGGTCAGGGACACAGAGGAAGTCCCTCAGGGCGATGGGCTAACCCACTGGCTGCCACAATGGGCTCACATACAGCGGGGACTGCGAGGACGGCACAAGACAGGGCAGGGTTTTGTTCAGTTGAGGAAAGGCTTGCTATGAGGTGGAAGTGATATCAAGACACCTAGCACCACTATCAGCCTGCCTGAGAACTCTTCCCAGGGCCAGAGTTTCAAATAGTCTAGCCAGTATTACCAGGGATTCCCATGTCACTGGAAAGTCCACGGAGGCATGAAGAGATGAGATCGCTGGCCCAAGGTGACACAGGCATCAAGTCGACGAGCTGAGTTTCGAACTCTGGATGTTTGAAGGGTGGACTCACACTCTTACCCCACATAATTCTATAAGATACGGCTTCTCTAAGAGAAGGCTGCAGATACAATACAGATATCCTCCCCCCCATCCCCCGCCTTCACACACAGTGATCTAAAGATGATAACAATTCAGCCCTGGGGGCTGGGTGGTGGTGACTGAAATATTAAGTCTATCAGAAAGGGAATGATGAAGTGCTTCCTAGCAATGACCTAAATGAAGACGAAAGGATGAGCATCCGTAACACGGCACAACCAGGTCCTCAAACCGCTCAATGGCATCATTCTCGCTCTTCCCTTTTCACGCCCCAGCTTGGAATTGATCGACGCGTCCAAAAGAGCAGGGGACCCAGATGACTCTGGCTCGTGGTCGCCCTCTGGGTCTGGAGCCCAATCCACCCTTGGGTTCAATTCTTCAGCCAAATCATAAGTCAGTGGACGGGAGGAGCAATGACACTGTTGACGTAATTTGGGATGAAGGAGACACCATTTGCCCAAGGGCAAAGTTCAGAAGGCTAGGGAAAGATGGAGGCACAGAGGCGGTGGGATGGGTGATGCTACCTCGAGGG
>NW_022106189.1:28206281-28213361 GCF_000313985.2 Echinops telfairi
AAAAAAAAAGGAAGCCAAGTGCATCCAGAAAAATGAGTAATTCTATGGGAGGGTCCCTGGGATCTCAAGACCTGATGGAGAGATTCAGGGAGGTGAGTGCGCAGGAAATGGCGCAGAGGAATACATAGGAGACAGACAGACACACACACACGCACGCATGCACTCCCCCAGAAGACCCTGACATCAGTGACAATCCGGCAAATATATCAACGCTCTAATTGGCTGCAGTAACGACCCCCTCCCGGCATTTCTCGAAGACTCTGCACTGAAGCACTATAGAGCTGCACGCCAGTGTGCCGGAGCGTTAGGGGGTTCCACGAAAACATACAGAGGGACTTTATTTTATGATGGGAGCATATTGCTTGGGAGGAAAAAGAAATGTTGTTGAAAGTCACAAGAGTAATAACATGACAGGAAAATGGATTTGCACAAGCACCAGCGCCGAGTGGAAGGCTCGCCCCGTATCTGGAGAGCAGAGAGCCCATCATAAGCCGCGGCGCCTTGAGCATAAGAAGCTCTCGCTGCGCCTGCTTTTGTCTCTGAGAAAGAAAATGACACATGCGGGTGTTTAAGTATATTTGGACTCCTGCTGGAAATTGTTATCGGGTAGAGGAAGAAAGAGGAAAGCGCTTAGCAGAGAGCCAGCCGATTTGGTTTTCCAGCTTTCTCCTTCCCGCCGAGCTGGAGGGAGCAGGCAGGGCTGACCTGTTCTTTTCATTCCGAGGAGCTAATTTACAGTTAAAGACAGGTTATCATTGCATTAAGAACATTACCGAGGGCCACAGCAGAACTGCACACTCCACTGGGCATCTGCACAGTCCCCCTTGTTGGGGAGCTGGGGGGCTTCTGGCCGCCCCTTCAAACAAACCCAGCTTTGTAACCAATCGCATTCTATTATGCAAATTAATTCCAGCAGATTTTATTCCCTGTTCGGATCTCATCACTCAGCACCGAGCTGGGCTCCGGTTTCAAATTCAATCACAGGAATTATGCCATGTCTGTGAAAATCATAGGGAACGGGGAAAGGAAGTTTTTACAAGAACTATTGAATCACAATTTTTCCTCCCCGATTTCTACGCTCACAGCCAGGCACAAGCTGGTTGGGGGGAGGGGGAGGGGGCACGCTGGGGGATGGCATCCTCTCTTATTCTCAGATGCAAATGACACAGCAGAGGTTTGAAAAGGCCAGTGGAGATGGTCTAGGAAGAGCCACCCACATCTTTGCGGGGCTGAGAGATGCAGCCTACTTGGGATAGGGGTGCCCATCACTGAGCCCATCACTGGTAGCAGCTAGCAGGGGTGACCAGGGAACAACAACCTCAACAAACCGAACCCGCAGCCATCGAGCCCAGTTTGAATCACAGTGACTCCTTGGGACAGAGAAGAACTGCCCCAGAGGGTTTCGAAGGTGTACATCCTTACAGGAGTAGAAAGCCTTATGTTTCTCCCTGGGAGAGGGGGGAGGTTTCCTACTGCTGAGCCAGCAGTTAGCAGCTCAAAGTTTGACCCATGACTCCTTGTGCACAACCCCAGGAGGATGCGACAATGCAAACCCAGGACCAAACCCACTGCCATCCAACCGATGCTGGTGCCTAAAGACCCCATTGGACCCACTAGAAGTAAGCTACCCCCTAGAACTGTATGGAATTATTGGCGCCGACAGCCTCCTCTTTCTCCCCAGGATGGATGGTGGGTTGGAACTGCTGACCTTGCAGCCCAACGTGGAAGCCACTGCACTGCTGGAGGCTCCTGCAATGCAGGGACCTTGCATGCACATGTGGCAGGCCATGTTTGAGCAGCTGTCATTGGGAGAAAGACGGGCTCTGAGCCACGGGATGTGCAGGACAAACTAAACTGATACCTTCGACACAAGAGTCAGAGTCAAAAAAAAAAAAAAGAAACAGAGTCCTGGGCTCAGAGGGGCCAGAAGATGCGAATCCTAGACACACACCTCCCTAGACGTGAGGCTGACCTCCTTAAGGTTCCAGGCTCCCGTGTCGAATGTGGAGAAAGCAGGAGAGCAGCTTCACCAGGTGAGGACCCTGGGTACTTAGCGGCTTCAACACTGGGCTGGTAAAGGTCAGCAGTTCAAAACCACCAGCCGCCACTCCTCAGAAGAAAGATGAGGCTTTCTACTCCCATAGTTACAGTCTCAGAAACCCACAGGAGCAGTTCTACCCTGTGAAAGAGTCGCTATGAGTTGGCATCAACTCGATGGCCGTGAGTTTGGGTCACCTGGGAACAACGGAAAACAAACAGAATGGCTCCAGAGGCAAGGGCCACCTCTGTTGTCATCCCTGTAGCCCAACACACAGGTTTGTCATGGGAGCAGGGAGGCCAACTGCCTTCAACAGGTATTCTTCCACACAGGGAAGCTCATCCTGAGAGCCAGGATGTCCCAAGTTTGCCACCGTTAAAGAGCACGCCGTTTGACCACCTCTCTGTCACTCACTGCTGACACTTCCTTCTCTAACAGACCTCCATCACAGCCAAGTTCTGGCTTCTGTGGCCTTTCGTGTACAGCCCTGGGAATCTCAGGGCGGTGCCCATGGTTCAAACCCTTCCCGATGGAGAGCCAGGCATGGGGGTGTGCTTCTGAAAGACCACAGTCTCGGGGGACCAAAGAGCAGCTCTTCTCTGTACATGGGGGGCTGTTGTGAGGTGAAAATGATGGGACAGCAGCGAGCGACCAGCCGGAACCCTGGCCCAGGTGCACTGGTACCTAGCAGAACAAGACTCCAGCTCCCTGTCTGCTCCGGAGAGACAAGCAAGCCAACACTTCACATAAGAATAGCTATGTACTGGAGGTGCTGGGAGTCAGCCCAACTAGGGTGGAGGTTGAAATCCACTTCCAGGTCTGAGTTAGTTAATTGTGCCAGCCTGGCCAATAATCACATGTGGGGCTAATTGAAAGGCGGAGGGATAAATGGGTGGTGAGGCTCGCCTTTCTAGTTCTCTTGTTTTGTGATGGTTGCACCGGGTGCAGCTGCCTTAGCAGTTCCCTGCTTCAGCTTGCAAGATTGACTTCCTCCAAGACATCCCCAAGGAGAAGCTACATGGACCTATCCCGATGCAGCCCTGGGTGCTGGAGCAGCCGTGTGGAGACCCTTGCTAGTGCTGAGATGCTTGTTCGTTCACTGACTCAGCTTTCCTCCTGCAGTCGGCATCATTGCCTCTGTTTTGTGAGGTGGAGGACTTTGTGGACTGGTGTTGGGTAAATGGGTTAATGTTGGACTTGTGGGCTTGGGCAGCATTGGGTTGGGATGTTTTCGTGATGCCCATTTTCTTTACATAAAACTCTCTCTTATACATGAGTTGCTGTGGATTTGTTTCTCCAAAGTACCTAGACTAATACAAGGTCCTTAGGTAAAAGATGAGGCTGTCTACCCCAATAAAGGTTCATCGTCTAAGAAGCCTTAGATGGGGTCTGAATCTTAGATAGGGGGTGAATCTAAATCAACTGGATGGCAGAGGGTATGGTTTTGGTTGCTTGGTTTATGATAGCTAGAAGGAGTTCTAGTGGGACTGTGGGATAAATTTTGGGCTGGTAGCCACAGGGTTGGCTGTTCAAATCCACCAAGCCCTTGACAGAAGAGCGGCTGTCTGCTCCCAGAAAGATTTAAATCTCAGAAATCCTAGGGAGTTCTATGCTCAACAATGGGGGCGCTCTGGGTGGTGGTGACATGAGGGCAGGGGGAGTTCCATGGTAGAAACCTATGAGCGACTATGACCAAACATGCCTGTGCTGCACAATAAATGCACAAGGCCAGCCACACGCATCATTTAACATTTGCTATAAGCTTCACCAACATAGGATTAAAAGAAATGAGTAAAGCTAATTTTAACCGTGTTTTATTTAATATAATATATCCAACACTGTCCCATTTCAATATATACTCCCTATAGAAATGAGTGAGCTCTTTTACATTCTCCTTTGTTTGTTCTTTATTTATTCCCAAGAGCCTATGTCTAGTTTACACTTAGACCACTTCCATCGGGCCAATTCTGACTCAGAGAGACCCTTTATAGGGTGTGTGTGTGTGCGCGTGTGTGTAAATCTTTACAGGCTACCCATAGCCTCATCTTTCTCTCAGGGAGGTGCTGGGGGATTTGAACCATCAACCTTGTGGTTATCAGTTCCATGCTTATCCAACAACACAATACATCTCCATGCAGAGCAGATGCATTTCAATGGTCAGTGGTTACCTGCAGCCAGTGATTATCATGTGAGAGAGAGCAGAGGTAGACTATGCAGAAGTATCACTGAGAGAAGAGCATGCGTCCAATGCACACTTCCTGGGGTTAACACCCTAAGTGAGGTGTTAGGTCCTACCATTCTGAACTAAAGTACGAGCCTGTCTGCACTTGAAGTGGGGCACTCTGTTGGAGAGTGGTGGTGCTCTATATAGTTCTGTGTGCAGGTGCTGGATCTGCCTCTGTGCATGTCTGAATGCCCAATCTTTCAGCTGGTGGTTGAGGGCTTGACTATTCTTACCACGCAGGGACTCTGTGGGCTTATATTCTTATCGGTGCCATTCTAAATCCATGCAGGGCCTCGGGGAGTGAACGGATTGGGAGAGCAACTGAGGGTCGCTCGGAAGGCTGAGAAGACAGGGGCATTGTTCCCACCCTCGGGCGGAGAAGGGGATGGTGTGAGGATAAAGCACCAGAGTTGGTTTTCCAAGGCTTTAAGGCCAGTGGATGGGTGTTGGGTACATGTGGTCAACAAGCAGATAGCAAGGACACCATTTCCCATCTCAGGTTGGGGCTCTGTGCATCACCGGTGACACTGTAGGTGCTCAGACTGGGGTGAAAACCTGAGAGACCATCCACCCTCAGTGTTTTATTCGGTAGGCCGCTGGGGACACAGACACAGAGGTGATGAAATAAAGAGGCAGACTGAAGGAACCCTAAAACCCCAATCCTCTGGAAGGAAACAAAGCCAGCAGCTGAACATCAACCACTTCAAGATCTTTTCTCAAGATCAACCCGGCCATTCCCCCTCACACCTGGTTTAGAAAGGATCCTCCCTGCTGATCTATCTCTACATCCACAAGCAGCCCCGGTTCTAGAAGGCTCTAGAAAGGAACTGCTACTCTGAACTAGAGAGCAGGGAAAACTCTTGAAGGGTTGCCGGTGGAGGAAACGCCCTACATATTGTCCCTGGAGTCAGATGCCCTGCAGGGAACAGCTCTCCACCAACAATCTGGATTTTTTCCTACTCACCAGCCCGGGGGATAATCATGGTCTTTTGAGATAATCACGAAAGAGAAAGGACAGCGTGCTTCTGGTCAGCCCTGCGGAGAACTTTCAGAATCCTGAGAAGAGCAGCCTGTGACCTCAACCCACTGCGGATGGACACACCCCCTTCCGGCTTCCCCAGGGTGGGGAGCGAGAGCTGAGCTGCTCCCAAGAGTGTGGGTGGGCTTCTCTGTATGGCCGCTTTCCTCATCTACTGCCAGAGCCACCAGAACAGGCCAAGGGGCCTAGGCTGCCTCCTTTCTCAATGGCTTTGCTCCAAATCTGCGCACCCACAGAGGGCATGTCTCCCCGGGGCCATAGGGAGCAGACCCCGACAATGGCCTCTTAACGAGCGCTTTGTTGTTTCGACTAATCCCATCTTTGAAGCCCTGCTCCTTCTTGACAGGTGCCAGTATTAATGCCGTTTATCAAAAATAATGGGATTGAAGGAGAAAGTGTCAAGGATGAAAGACAAGACATGGGGCGCAGCAAACGCGTCAAGTGCCTTCTATGTGTGCATAGCTCATCAGCCCCCCTTCTTCCCGCTCCTGGAAGCCAACGCTGAACGCTCTCAGACGGGGCAGGACTTTCAAAGGCTCCGGTGTCTTTTGTGGGTCTCAGATAATATGGTTCATTTAATTAGATTTTCCATAATCCCAGGTTAATCCTATTGTGAATTACAGACATGAATTTGGACTCAACTGCCAGAAACATCTATTACTAACGGAAGCATGTCTGGGGGAAAACTATGTATTATTTATGATTTATCCAGAGCAATTACAATACAAAGACCCTCCCCACCCCTTCCTCTGCCAGAGAAGTGACCCTTTCTCTTCGGTAGGATTACATTTCCTGTTGTACAATCGGATAAGGGCACTTCTAAAGGTCCTTTGTCTTGACTATCTGTCTTTCTCTGTCCTAAGATACACGAAGTCCTTGAAGAATCGGCACTGCATCTACCTCTTCATTGATGCCCTCACCACTGGGCACGATGGTGTCAGCGACTGGCATGGCCCTTATCCTCACAGAGCTTAGAATCTAGGCTTGTGGGCTCTCAAACTCTGCCACACAGTAAAGGCAGCTGGGCAGCCTTAGCAGTCCCGTTGCCCAGGCCTTCCCACCAAACCAAACGAGCTGCCATCCTGGCGGCTTCATGAGTAGATCCGCCCTCCATGTCTTTTAGAACTCTCTCTCCAGGCCTTTCTTTCAAGGTGCTTCTGGGCGGATTCGAACTGCCGACCTTTTGGTTCATTGCTGAGCATTTAACCATTTGTGACACCCAGAGACTCCTTGGCCTTACTCTAGAGCACTTCATGGAGGACATCAAAGTATTTTGTTCAGGCTCTCTAGATGACCCCAATGCACCTGGAAGACCGAGGATCACAGACACCTGCAATATGAGCCTATGTGGGAGCAGCTAGCCAGAAACAGCTATTTTATTTCTATTAATTAAAATGAAAGGAAATGTTAAAACATGCATTCCCAGGGGTACGAATCGCATTTCAATGATGCATCAGCCACAGCCACCCTCATAGTTAATTCTAATGAACCGGGGTTGGAGTGAGGTGCTAACCTCACTCATTGTCATCAAGTCAATTCCACATCATAGGGACCCTGTAAGGCCAAGGTCAAACTGTCCCTAGGGGTTTCCGAAGCTGGAACCCTTTGGAGAGTTGAAAGACCACTGCATTCAGCATCCAGTGGTCAGCCATTCACTCATTGGGTACTGTCGAAGAAATCACACCCGGTTCCCAGACTTCGGTTTTTGTATCTGGGAAATGATAAAGAGGTTGGTTGTGACGGGTGATTCTCCAAGAGTGCATAACATCATACTCGGGG
>NW_022106189.1:28213461-28224999 GCF_000313985.2 Echinops telfairi
GGGGCAGGAACTGAACCTAACGCTCTGCTGCTACGAGCCAACTGGCCCTGTGAGCCACGGCTAAGCGGCCGCTGTTGAGTGGATTCCGACTCAGGACGAGCCTTGTGCGCTGTGACATGGGAGAACGCTGCTCCACAGGCATTTCAATGGCTCTCACTTTGGTCAAAGACCACCGGGCCTATCTATCGGAGGCCTCTGTGGGTGAGCTAGAACTCCCAGCCTCGTAGTAAACAGAACAAGAGAAAGGGTCACTTCTCTCTGGCAGAGGAAGGGGTGGGGAGACCCTGACCTTTGGCAGCATCCAGGGGCTCCCGGAAGCCTAGCTATATACAACAGAATGTTTCTTTGACAAGTGCTTCTGTCACATTAAGAGAAAAAAGAAATAGAGAAGAGAAAGAAACCACTTGGAATCTCTTGATGTTTAGCAGACTCGGTGCCTCGGCGGATAAGCGGGTTGGAAAATTCCTGCTTCAGTGCCCATAATCTGCCCGCTGCAGGGAGGAGGCCCGGCTCAGGAAGCAGCAGAGACACTGACAACTGACAACTCACTTCCCCTCCCCGCGTCTCCATTTTCTCTTATGGGGAGAAAAATAAAATAAGGATGGGGGCTATCTGACCTCCCTGACTCCCAAGTTAATTTGTGGGTCGAAGGAGATAATGGATTGGGAAGCTCTTTGAAACAGCACAGTGGGGGCTACCCTGAGTGAGCCAAGGATGAAGGCATGCTGACTGCAGTGGCGGCTTCCATTCCCGTGGGTAATTTACACAGCTTTGGCTTCTAACCTTTAGCCCAATGGGTTGCCCCCAAATGCAAGAGATTGGTTGTGAGGATTGAAAGGAGATGTGATTTCTCACCTTGGTCCTCATAGGGACAAAACTGCGTCCAAACACTGCAGGGGGCTTCCTTTCACAGACAGGTCGCCCCTGGCGTTTCCTTCAGAGCCCAAAGGGATTCGGGAGTGGTTGATTGTAATTGAGGACACTGAGCTCCCTGGCTAGGGAGGTGCGGAATTGTGGGAAGGCCCCTCCCAGATAGAGTTGCTGAGGACACAGAGGCATCACGGAGGTAGAGACCAGACACCTCTCTGCAGAGCCAGCGGCCTCCAGGTTACCCACGAAGCAGGGTCAGATGGAGTCACGGCAAAAGGAGGCAGAGCCTAGGCAGATGGCACGGGCCCATAGACCTGGAAGGATGCCATGAATCTACCCTCCTCTTGGCAGCCCAGTCCATGGATGGGCATGACTACAACCTAGCTTTTATTACCGAGCACCTACTGAAACCTGGGTGGAGCCAACCACAAAACACCCAGCTACAAAAGGCAAGGCAAGCAGTTTGCATCTCCACCCTGTGGTGCTATAAAAGACAGCCCGAAAAGGGCAGTCATGAACCCTGTGGAGCCCTGTCCCGCTCTGTCCCTCCTGGGGTGGCCATGGCATCATGATGGACTTGATGAGAGCCGGGCTCCACGGGCTCTCTATCCACTCTTTCACGAGTACCACTGTGGAGAAATGTGTAGACGCAAACACCTGCCATTTCAACCACTTATCCATGCACGATTCGGCATCAGAAATGACATGCACCATGTTAGACAAGAATGACGACTTCCAATCCCCCAATTTTTTTTTCTGTTGGAAACTGTCATGTGGCTGAATGGCACCTGCTTTGCGACTGATTTCCCCCCAAAGCACTGATTTCCCCCCATCATCTTAGAGCCTCCATCTCCCAGAGAAGGAAAGACAGGCTTGCGGTTACACTTCAGGTTCAGAGCATGAAGTTTAGGTCGCCTGGTTCACCTGTACAAAGAAGAGGAATGTTAGGGTGTACATGGCCATGTGAGTCCCTGGGTGGGACACAGGGCTGAGAAGCTTGGTCGCTGATTGAAACATTGGAGGTTTAACCAGCAGCGCCTCAGAAGGCAGGCCTGTGTATCTGCTACTGAAACCGCCACCCCTGAAAACGGAGCCCAGTCTGTTCTATTCCGGCCCACCTGGGGTCACCACAGGTCACAATCAATTCCAGGGCCACTACTGAGGATGGATAGCTCAGAGGGAGTGCTTGACCTTCCACCCTCTGAACCAGGAACTGCAATCTATGCCTCCATCGCCCTCCCGCGATCTGAAATCTGCCTCCTGCAAATGTGCAGGACTCAGTCAGCCCTTGTTCCACAGAGCGACAGCCCAGGATGCATTTTTGCAGGGTAAGAATTCTTCAGTTGGGAAGACGAGAAACCAATCGCCTCTCAGAATTATTAGGGTGGGAATTTGCCTGAGACTCTCAGAGTCTCCGCTTCCAACATCACCAGTTTTCTGGAAGTGGCTCGCACCCTTTCCCAGTGCTTCTCACGCTGCCCGGCTCTTCCAGAGAGGCTTGAATGAGTCAGGACCTCCAAATGCTCACTGCCAGCACTTAGAACACAAGTGCGCTCCACACCCTTTGCCCCCAAGGCCTCCAAACGAACTGAAAATCCAAGCTCAGTCAATGCTGACTCATGGTGACCCCCTGTGGGCATTCAGTCTTTCTTCCTCAGAGTGGCTGGCGGGTTTGAACTGCCGGCCATGAGGATGGCAGCCCAACACATAACCACAGCTCTACCAGGGCTCCTGGTAGCCTCCAAAGGAGGTGCTAATAAGTACTAAAATGCAAGCAGTGCTGGAAGCCAGGAAGACAATAAATCATTTAACAAAAGGAACTGCCCCAACAGAGGAGCGCTCTGGGAGCTCAGGTCCAGGCTCTCTCTTCCTCTTGGGCTGCATTGGCCACGTGCAGGGCGTGGGCAGAGGAGCCAAGCACAAGTACGCAGTATTTTATCGCCCTGGGGACTGCCCTGGCTCTAGCGGTCTTATGTATCCCTCGTGGTTCCACTTCTTCGTAGGGGGAGGAGCATGAAAATCAAAACAAGTTGTAGAGTTCACCCAAGGCCTGGATGTTTGAAATTAGATTGCCAAGCCTGTCTTTCGTGGGGGCTCTAGGTGGACTTGAACTGCCAACCTTTTTGTTAGCTGCTGAGTGCACAACTAGTTACACCAACCAGGGACTCCTTATGTTAGCTGAGAAAGCAGGCCATGGTACCATCTCCTGTCTATGTGTCTGTGCATCTCTAGGCAGGGTTCTGCACCTCCCTTCTTTGGACCAACCCTATTAAGCTCTATACAATGTTATACTCTCTACCACCTTCAATGTCCTTCCAGCTATAGCCCCCCAACCCACCCACCACCAGACCTCACTTCCCTTAGCCCACTCTGCAACTAGGATTTCCCAGCAGACTCTTCAGCTAAGCCTTCTTAAAGCGCTGCTGACTCTCACTTTACGGGGCAGGAACTGAACCTAACGCTCTGCTGCTACATCATTGAAGCCCCTCTCCCTTCCTTGTGCCACTACCACTGTGGATATGTCACTAGCACGCACATCTGCATTTCACCAGTGCATGTGTAACCACAAAGATCCCCTGGTCGGGGTAAAGGTTGAACTGTGACACGACACGGGATGTGTCCTGGTCACATCTAGGAAATGGAAGGAATCACCCCTAAGGCTGAATCCTAGTGGAGAAGGGGTGCTGCTGCCACAGGAGCCAGGGGATGAGGCTCTTGGCAGGAGGGCAAGACAAAGGTGTCCCTCCGCTGCTGCATGATTGGCACGCCATGAAGCCCGTAGGCCAGAGAAACAGACCCAAGAACAATAACGGAAACAGACATGTTAGGGACTCTACTTAAAGGAAGCAAAGCAAAATGCAAAAGTGAAACCCCCCTGCCACGGAGTCAATCCCGACTCAAAGTCACCCTAGAGGGTGGAAGAGGGGTCACGGGTTCCCAAGGCCGACAGCCTCGTCTTTCCCCCTTGGAGTGGCGAGTGGGTTTGAAAAGCTGGCTTTGCAGTTAGCAGTCCATTGCATAGTCCAGCGAGCACACGCAGCAAAGCTCAGAAACGAAGTCAACCACAAACCCACTGCCAGCAAGTCAATTCTGACTCCAAGTGATTCCAGTGGACGGAGTAGAACGGCCGCTTTCTGATTCCCGAGTACATGCTCACAGGGGAAGAAGCTGGTGGTTTTGAATATGTAGCTTGCGGTGACTGCCCAACCCATAAACAGAGCTCCTTGACAGATGAACAAGTCTCCTTCCAAGAACTGCCGAGAGAAAGCTGGGGCCTGTGATGGGACTCTGTACAGGTTGAACTTTTGTTTCTGTAAAGGATAATAAAGACCTTGATACAAAGATGTGATTTGCTTCTCCCCACTCACCCCCGCTCCCACACCAGTAAAAGGTATCCTGGAACGAGGACAGCATTAAGAGGAGACATCCAAATTCTAGCAGAATAGCGAGAGCGCTTTCACCTCTGGCTGGCTAAAGCATCTCGATCAGTTCCCTGGTGAGCGTGGAGCGCGGGGGTGTGGGCTAGGGCAATGGATCACTTTGCAGCAACCTGCTCATGCTTACTCTCTCGTGTGCCTTTGTCTCTCCTCGGAACCGTTCCTTTAGTTTCTTTCTCAATGGCTTACCCTCAAACCCACCAGCAAGTTTTAAGAGAGGCCCTGGCCTCAATGGGAACTCACTTGGCATGTGCAGTCAGCCTTGCTTCGCGCACAAGTGACAATACTGCCATTGTCTCCATCCGGCTCATTCTACTTGAGTTGTGTCCCCTATTCAACCAACTTTGGCGTTGCTAAGATGGGACAGGGGTCTGGGACTAAGCATCTCAAACTTGCAAAGAGTCATTGGTGCTAGGGAAGAAAAGCTGCACTCCCGGTCACAATGGACATTGTTGTCATATCGATCATATCCTATCATGTCACAATGGACAAGTCACTAAGGAAGGGAGGAAGTAGGGGTGCCAGACTTAGCCAAGAAACGAACTGGGAATGCAGCTAAATTCGGGTGTCTGTGAGCAGCAGATATTTTTAGTGTATGTATAAGCCAGGCAACTTGAAAGACATCAAAACACCAGACCCACTGCCATCGAGTGGATTTCAAATCATAGTGACCCTGTGGGAGCAGCCTGCCTCCTCTTTCTCCCAGGGCATTGCTCGGTGGGTTCAGAGGCCTGACCTCCCCTTACTAGGGGTCCTTTGGGTGACAGATATACACTCATGCATAATTGGGCCATATGCTGTTATCCCGATTTCCTGATGCGTTCTGTCCCGACCCTGTGTCACGGGAATTCTCTTGACGCATCTCCATGACAGGAGCGACATCATGGGACATACAAGATAGATCACATTCAACTTCAATTTAGCTGTGCTCAGAACAACCAAAAGAAGGAGCTGACATTCACAGGGAGAATGTAGACGCAGCCCCTTCAATCCTGACAGGTGCCCTACAATGTAAAGGCCTAAGGATGAAAGGCTCATCGCTACGATTATTGATGGAGGAATTAGCAACCACGTTCTCTTTCATCCTGTGGGTTGACTGTGGTTCTTCTCAAACACAACTAATCCCTATCTCTGGGGTCAGATGCTTTACATAAGGAGCATTGTTGCACAATTCTTATGCGTGTGCTTGGACTATTGAAATGTATGAGAGGTGGATTATGTCAATGAGACCATTTTAAAGAGCGTATAAAACAGAAGCATGTGCCACGCTGGGTCTGTGGGCAAGGCCCCAGGTCTTCTCAGAAGGCAGCACTCACACACACAGGCCAAACCCAAGTCGATTCTGATTGGCAGTGACCGTGTATGAGCTTTTCAGGAGTGTACATCTTGATGGGGGCAGACAGCCTCATCTTGCTCCCATGGGATGACTGGAAGATTCGAACCACCAAACTTTCCATTGGCTAGCAGTCCAACAGCACCACAGCACCCTGGGGCTCCTTACGCAGACCCATGTAGACGCAATGATCATTCATTCCCCAAGCCTGTCCTGAGCGTACGCTGTCCCAAGCAGAAGACAACAGCATGGTTCTCAAGCTACTCAAAGTTACATAAAGCAGTTACAGGTCTTTAGAGGGAGCATTATAAATCAAAATCCAATCATCACCATTGAGCCAACGCCAATTCATGGTGACCCCATAGGTATCAGAGTAGAGCTGCTTTCCTGAAGGTGTTCGGTAGCTGAATTGTTTGGAAGAGAGGGGGGCCACTAGGTAGGCTTGGACTTCCTTCCTTCCAGGTACCAGGTGTGTTAGTCATCCTTTTCATCACTGGGGCCTAGAAGAGCTCCAAGCAGTGTCCTGTGTAAACCAGGTGAGAGGAGGTGGCTGAGGAGAGGAGGTTTATTGGATAAAGCTGGAGTAAGTCTCCCGGGATGGAGCTGTACCACATGGCCCCAGTGAGAAACCGCTATCCAGGCTAAGGGAACACCGTGAGCAGCCGCTAAGAAGTGGAGGTAGACTTGCGTCCAGGGATGGGACTTTGAAGACAAGGGCTAGGGAAGTGGAAGAAGATGTGGCAGAAAAGGCAGAAAGGTGATAGATCTCACACACACACACACACACACACACACACACACACACACACGATCGAATAACAATTAGGATTATAACTATAATGCTTTTATACATTCCAATGCAGATGAAGAAAATGCTTAGTTCATAACTACACATGAGCATGTACAGATGGATATCCAGAAGAGAGTCAGTTGACCAGGCAGAAATAACCAAGTGTGTATATTTCAGAGGCACCCGGGTTGCTTCGTGGGTTCCGAGATGGGCTGCTAACAACAAGGTCAGCAGTTCAAAACCACCATGTGCTTCTCTGAAGACAGATGAGACTTTCAACTCCCATCAAGAGTTAACAATCATGGAAACCCCCAGTTCTCCCCTGTCCTAGAAGGGCGCTATGAATCGGAACCAACTCAGTTTTGTGGGCAAAAAAAGAAAATCTGGAGGTGTTGTGTGACTACTCACTTCAAGTTTAGAAGTTCAAACCCACCAGATGGTCTTCAGGAGAAAGTGGCTGACTGTTCCCATAAAGATTCATTGTCTTGGAGTGGGGCTTTTGGGAGCTTAGTGAGCAAAAGAAAGAGATACCTATTTGGGTTTCCTTCGCCCATCTGGATGCCACAACCTCAAGGTAAGTAGAATTTAGCAGCAGCAGAGGGCTCGAGACTGGGATTTAGGATGGGTGTGTCCCTGCTGGGGTAGGGAATGCCCCACCTTCAAGGAGTGGCGAGTTGGGGAGAGAACAGGAGGGAATGGGAAGGGGTGGTGAGGTCATCGTGCATTTCTCCATTGTTAGACCCTGAGTTGGAGGCCCGGTGGTTTAGTAGTTAGAGTTCGGCTGCTTGCCATGAGGTCTGAAGTTCGAAAGTAGTCACTCCCAGGAGAAAGAGCTTTCAACTCCAGTCTTGTAGAGTCGCTATGAATCTACCTGGACTCCATGGCTGTGCGTTTGAGATCATGAACTACAAAGATGGACATGATCTTGCACAATCCTTATAACCTGCGACATGCAAAACACAGAGCCAGCAAACTCAAGTTCCCAAACTTCCAACCTCTGATCTGGCGTAACCCAAATTTGACCCAAGCTACGGGAATCAGTCAGCCAGACACGGGCGCCACGCCTTCTCTCCATCCTCTGCAGAACTTGGGGCAGAAAGTGGCTCCTGGTAAAACAGAGGCGGTGCCGAAGCAAAGAAGAGAATTCATTTCACCCCGACTCCCCCTCATCTGTACAGTATGCACCCAAATCATGGGCCTCTTTACAAAATTAAGGGCATTCGTTATCTCACCGTTCAGCCAGAGCGCATTATACTTGCACGCAGACGTTCCCAGCTAAGCGGAGGAATATCAAGGTTTTACAAAATCATTCATCAAGAGGTGAGCCCTAACCCTGATTAGCGTTTCAATAAGCAGCGGGACTAAATGGAGAAGCAGCACACCGTCACAGCAGCAATTAAGTGTCTTCTCAACAGCCAGGCTGTTCCCAGACCAATGAGTTTGATCAAATGAAAATCCCCACCCCCCCCTTTCTCTCTCTCCCTCTTTTTCCCCTTCCCCCTGCTGTGAAATGAACTACCTCAAGTAACTGAGGAGGTGACAGCCAGTCCGTTAAAGGAAACATTTGCCTATTGAGTGAGCTGAGTGAGGCTTAATTAAACAGAACACAGGCTAGCCCCTCTTGCATCTCACAAGTGAGGCGCCCTTGTTGAAATCACCCCGCTTTGTCTAGGGCTTGTCTGGGATGCCTGAGACTGCACCTGGCCAGCAAAGGAGGAGGGGGGGGAATCACAGGCAGATTTTAAGAAATCTTGCGCCACTAGGCGAAAGCAGAGGGTGCATTACAGATGTGTATGTGCAACGGAGCACCACTCAGTCAAATCTGCCTCCCTCGATGCTCTTTGGCTGTGACCAGAAGGATGGAGTGGTGATTCCTTGTCCTCTTAAACAGCATCTTTGGAATGACTGAAGGAAGGAAGGCTTGGTTCAGGGATCTGAATTTCTCCCAGGGGGCACGAGCCACATGGAGATGGGATCATGTATGATTTGTTCCGCAGCTGCTCTCCACTGGGGGTGGCAGGGGACACATAATAAAGCTTACGGCTCTCCAGAGTACCCCAACTCATGAGGACCCCACGCTATTGGTGTAGAATTATGCCCCGTAGGGTTTTCAGTGGCTGGGTTTTTTTTTTTTCTTTTGAAATAGATCAGTCGTACATTCTTCCAAAGCACCTCGGGTGGGCTTGACACTCAAGGGCTTTGGTCAGCCAGCAGGGGCTGTGAACTACTTGTCCCACCCAGGGACTCCTATTCGGTCTATCAGAAGCATTGAACAAACCCTTATTGAGTAAGTGCCTTGCACCAGATACATTCCTGGTTAAGGTGGTAACCTTGGAAACAAGCTTGAATGGGGAACAGCAAAGCCCAGGTCGCACCAGACTGGAGAAGCCGCCCTGGTGAGGATGTCAGTCACCTCCCAGCCGTCCTCTTCATTGATGTTTCATCTACTGGAAGTGAGTGTTTAGGGCCCCCGGTCAAGGGAATGCTGCATTCAAACCCAGCTCCTGCTCTTCCTTCCCCTGTGACGTCATCCAGGTCCCCTCCCCAGACTGCTATTACAAATGGACCCAAACCAAACTCACTACCATCGAGTCCATACCAACTCAAAAGGTAAAACTGCCCCTGTGAGTTTCTGAGACTGTAACTCGTACAGGAGTCGAAAGCCTAGTCTTTGTCCCTCGGAGTAGCGGATGGTTTAGAACTCCTGACCTTGCAGTTAGCAACCCCGCAAGCAATCCCTATGCCACGAGGGTATAATTAATAGCAAAATGCGTCTCTCCTTCCAGTCTTCTGAATATTAGATGAGATCATCCATGTGAGGTGCTCAAGGAACTAGTTGTTATTATGATGATCCTCCTGCCTACCTGCTTCTGGCCCTGTGGTGGTTTGTGTGTGGCTGTGATGCTGGGAGCTATACCATCAGTATTTCAAGTACCATCAGGGTCACCCAGAGTGGAGACGTTTCCAAGCAGTTTTTAGTCTCAGAGACGAGAACGAAGACCCTTGAGAGCTCCTTCTGAAAACCAGGCAATGAAAACCCTATGCATCGGGACAGAGCATCATTGTGCACAGTGCTGGAAGATAAGCCCCCTGGGAGATGGAAAGTGCTGAACACAGCAGTGACCCTGTAGATGGTGCAGGATGTGGCAACCCTTCCTTCTGCTGGACTTGAAGTCGCCATCAGTTCCAGTGACCTGGGCAGCAACGAATAATCTTATCATTATCCCATTAAAACCTTGGCCCCTAAGATCGATGGCTTAGAGGTCAATTTTACTTCTCTCTGGTTGTCCTCAAAGCAGCATGGGTATGGCTGTCTTTGGGCTGTCCAAATAGAACAGGGTCCTTGGTATCCATGCAGAGATCTGACCACGTGAGGGATAAGGCCAATGATTTACATGGTT
Source organism: Echinops telfairi (assembly GCF_000313985.2). Classification (NCBI taxonomy): domain Eukaryota; kingdom Metazoa; phylum Chordata; class Mammalia; order Afrosoricida; family Tenrecidae; genus Echinops; species Echinops telfairi. The sequence continues at coordinate 28,223,293 of NW_022106189.1, forward strand.
CACACTGCTTTTAACAGGTGATCTCTCGTGCCTTTCCATGACCGCTTCCAGCACACATACACACACAGTCATCAGGACATGGCCCTGCTGGAGCTGACCCTGGAGGCCAGTGAGGAGCCAGGCTGACAGTGACTTTCAATCCCTGTACCAGGGCTGGGCGAGGGGGTCTCCAACTGTGAGCAGCATACCCAAGAAGGGCCTAAGGCCACAAGGAGCAGTCTGTCCATCAGAGCAGCAATGAGGCTGCAGTTAGGAGGCTTCCAGATCCCCTGAGCAGGGTCCTGAGCCCAGGGCTATGTGATCAAGATCTTATTTACTCTGCAGGCAAGGGGATGAAGCAGGGATTGCTAGCCTCGTTTTGCAAACGAGTGAAGTGAGGTTCAGAGACCTTTCCTAATTAAGACCCAAGTCACAGAGCCCTAGTTGCCGATCAGGTTTTCAGACCCAGTGGGTCCACAGTGCTATCGCAGGGTACTAGTTTGTCCGTGGTCTGAGCCAGCATCGTCAGCACTGCCCTTGCCCGAAAGTTCCTCTCCATGGGAGGCAGTTGTGTGGTCGGGTGGCCTTGGGGTGGTTCGGGCTCACAGTGACCCCAGGTACAAAAGAACGAAACACTGTCCAGTCAATCCTACACCATCCTCATCACCATTCCTCTTATCGGGCCCATTGAGGCAGACAGTGTGTCCCTCGGTCTCATGGAAGGACTTCCTCTTTTTCAAGGGCCCTCTCTCCAGCATGCGGACCCACTGCAGGGATGGGTTCCTCCTGGGGACATGTCTGAAGCACAGGAGATGAAGACTGGCCATGCTTGCTTCTAGGCAACATTCTGGGTATGCTTAGTTCAACACAGATTTGTTTGTCCTTCTGGGTGTTCATGAGTGGTGTATGTCGTATTCTTCGCCAGCACCGTAACTCAAAGGCATTGATTCTTCTGTTCTGGGGTCTTTCTTGGCCAATGTCCATCTTGCATATTCATATGAGGTCGTTGAACATGCCCTGGCTTGGGTCAGGCACACCTCCATTTTCAAAGTGAGATCTTTCCTTTTGGAATACTTTCAAGGGATCTTTTGGGCAGCATATTTTCCCAGTGCAATATGCCACTTGATTTCCTGACTGCTGCTTCCATAGTTGGTTGGTAATATTTCAATCAAGGATCCTGGGTGGCACAATGGTTAAGAGCTTCGTGATGGGGACCCATGCAGAGGCTGCAGGAAGAAAGACCATGTTGATCTGTTCCCTTAATGATCACTGGCTGGGAAATCCCCTGGGGTGATTCCAATCGGTCCTGCAGGGATGCTGTGAGTCACAATTTTGACTCGAGGATGAACAGCAACATACATTCATCTACGACCAGGACCACATGTGAATATTTACATGTATGTGTGCTTCTGGATGCATTTATTCTGTTACATATTTCATAGACTAAACAACATGAAAAGGAAGGATAAATACCTGTTTCCTTAAAAAATGTGGTTTGTTGAACATCAACTCTTTACTTTCTCTTCTGGAATTCTGCTAACCCACGGAAATGACCAAAGAATCAGAAGCAAACACGACCCAAGCAGCACCCCTTGTTGTCAGCTGCTATTGAGTCAGCTCTATGTCAACACAACAGAAGGAACCACTGCCCAATGCTGCACCATCCCCACCATCCTTATCTCTGAGCCCATGGCGGCAGCCATGGAGTCAATCCATCCCCTCCCTCCA
>NW_022106189.1:28225483-28250091 GCF_000313985.2 Echinops telfairi
TGTCTCCCTTTACCCACTTTTCTGTTGTCCATCCCTCTGGGAGGGGGTTATAGGTATGTCATTGTGATCGGTTTCCCCTTTCTTACCCCACCTTCTCCTTACTCTCCTGGTATGTTTCATCGGTGCTATACTACACCCTGACGGGCAGGTCTCCTCCCCATGACCCTTCTGTAAGGGGATGTCCAGTTGCCTACAGATGGACTTTGGATCTCCACTCCGCACTCCCTCTCATTCACAATGTTATTATAGTTTTTTTGTTATGGGTCTTTGATGCCTGATACCTGTTCCTATGAACACCTCGTGATCACACAGGCTGGTGTGCTTCTTGCATATGGACTTTGTGCTTCCCAGCTAGATGGCCACTTGTTTATCTTCAAGCCTTTAAGACCCCAGATGCTACATCTTGTGAAAGCCGGGCACCATCAGCTTTCTTTACCACATTAGCTTATGCACTCATTTTGTCTTCAGCGATCTTGTCAGGAAGATAAGCATCATGGAATGCCAGTTTAATAGAACAAAATGTTCTTGCATTGAGGTAGTACATGAGTGGAGGCCTAATGTCCAACACTAAACCTATAAATAGATGCACATAGATCTATTTCCCCATCTTCATATATAAATATATTTTCATATATACCTGCCTGTACTTAGACCTCTATTAATGCCCTTTGCCTTCTAGTTCTTTCTTCTATTTACTTTTACTTTCCTCTTGTCCCACTATCATGTTGAGCCTTCATTTGGGTTTCAGTAATTCCTCTCAGCTACAATGCCCTTGACCAGGCCTCCTACACCCTCCTCGCCACCGATTTTAGATCACTTTAGATCACATGTTCCCATATCCCTCAGTTTGTTAACATCCACTTCCTTTGTTAACATGCCACTTCCTGGCATCCCCCTCTCCCATGTCCCCATGGAACAATCAGTCCCCTTGCTTTCTCCTCCAGATTATTTATCCCACCTATCTTATCTAGATAGACATGCAGAGATAATATGCACAGAAACCAGACAGGAAAACAAAGCAACAAAAGAAAACAAAACAAGAACCAACAACAACAAAAAGAAAAGCCTATACATAGTTCAAGGTATATTTGTTGGGCTATAGGAATGTTTCTGGTTGAGTCTGATGGGGTGCCACACCATGGCTGCAAAGTCTATTTTTGGTATTCCCTGGGGACTTCATGCTCTGCTCCCCTTGCTGTTCTGTTGCACACCCTTAGTGTTTCGCCTCAGTGCTGTGGGGTCAGATAAGTCTTGTCCCCGTGCTTTGGATCAGCAGGGGGATGCCATGTCTCACAGTGGGCCTGGCCATATGGTCCTCTCTGTGCACTAGCTACTCTGAGCAGGAATTATCAAACTCAGGGCTTGGTGGGCCAGGATGTGCTCCACTCTCCGCACCCCCCCACCCCCGCCTTCATGTGCTCCTGTGTGCTCTGATCAGCCATGTCCCTCTCCCTGAGCTGTAGATTCAGCGTTGTCCTCTGAAGTGAATTCCTCTGGGGGCGGGGGCGCTATCCAACTTTCACATGCATAAGAGACAATTGAAAATACCATGGCCTGGGGCAGGCATAACTTAGTCGTCAAAGTGACATCTTTGTTTGTCAACACATTAAAAGTTACCCAGGAGTATAATCTAAACATGAGGATCCCTGAGGATGAAATGGCTAAGCAGAGAGGTCAGTGTGAGAAGCCCACCCAGTGGCTCTGAAGGACTAGAAATCTAGCAGTCTGCTTCCGTAAAGATTATAGCTTCACAAACCCTTTGGGCCAGTTATGCTCTGTCACAAAGGTCACTGTGAGTCAGGATGGCTGGAAGGCACACACAGGGACAATATTAAATCAGACTGAATACCGAAGATTGGATTATCAAAGCCATCGGTGGAAAGTCTATAGCTACATACTGCTTTCTGAGTAACAGAACATGGGTCCTTAATTTCCTGCTTTGTTCATGGGAAACCTGGAGTGGAACAATCACTGTCATCCATACTTTAGAGCACTCTGTGATTTACAAAGGACTCCTACAAACATCAGCTCATTTTACATAGCAGCCCACAAAGATAAGTGTGGATTAATGGAGAATGGAGGCAGGAAGTACTTCTTTGATGTTCAAAGGCACCGGTGAGATGTGGGCTGTTATCTGAGACGAAGGCTTGGGCTAAAAATCCTGCCCCAGGAAAGGAGAAGATGCTTTACTTCGGGACAATCATATCCACATGATCATAGAAGACGCCCGCACCAGTCCCATTGCGTCTTCCCACTGGCTGTCCAGGAGGACACAGCTGATGACTGTAACATACAGATACACAACAGCTGCCACCGTCACTGTTGTCATCGGTCTGACTTCTGGCCGGCCACCCAGTGGACCTCGGACAGGACTGCACCATAGATTTTCTGGGTCCTAGTGACAAAAATGGTTCAGTACTCCATTGCTCACCCTATGGAGTTGGTGGTTCAAATCCACCCATGAGCACCTCTGAAGAAAGGCCTGGCCATCTGTCTCTGTGAAGATTCTAGCTTGGAAGCCCTGTGGGGCAGTGCTACTCTGGAAGAAGGCGCTGCCATCAGTAAGAATCCACGGCAGAGCATCTAACCACAGAACCAATCTTTAGGGAGGCTACCCCTTTTGGTCAGCAGTCCAGCCCACATCATTTGTGACAGCCAGGTGCCCTGATGTTTACAAAAACCAACCAACCGAAGAGCCTATAGAAGGCAAGGAGAAGTATTATAACGAAGTACGACCTGGCATCAGAAAACCAAAGAGGAAGAGCGTCACCACCCTACCCAAACCCCGTCTTAAAAAACTAACCCGACTGTCATGTCGTGCTTCCAACGCAGGGTCACCCTACAGGACAGAGTGGAAGTGCCCCACCTGGACCCGCAGACATCATGATCGATGGAGACAAGATCGAAGGGGTCCAAGGGCTCGTCTCGATGGAAAGAGTCTAAGCAGGAAGGAATATCCCTGGTGTGGCACACAGAACAATGCCCCCGAGGACTGCACGGGAGCCCTGAGGTTCAGGGTTAGGCGCTCAGCTCCTCAGCGAACTCTCTAGTGCCTCGACCTCACCAGCAGCTCGGCCAGAGCACAGACCTGGCAATTTGCTCCCGTAAGAATCCACCGCAGAGCATCTAACCACAGGCAGCCCCGGAAATTCCGTGGGGGCAGTGCTAGTCCCCCCCACAGGGTCGCTATGAGTGGGAATCGACTTGACAGACCCCAACCAGCATTGGGCGCAATGCTGCCCAAGTCCTCATGCCTGGGACCTGTGTATACGTTCTTGCATGTGCCCAACGTGGCAAATGGGACTTTGCCGGTGTGGTTAACTTGTGGCCCTGGAGATGAGCGAAGGGACCCAGTGTCACCACAGGAGGCAGGCTCAGAGGAGAGACTCTAAGACGACACACATGGGTGGCAGAAGGAAGTCGGGGCGTCCTGGGGCGCCCAGAATCTGACCAAGGCAAGCAGGCAGGTCAGTCCAAGCAACGCAGGCCTGCTGACACCTAGGCTATAGCTCTGCACACAGGGTCAGACGCGGAGCCTGCTGCCCAAAGAATGTCCGGTTTTGTTGTTTGAAGCCACTGGGGCTGTAGCTATCTGTGACCTCGGCAGGCACAGACTCCTACACCCCTCTGACAGGTGAGACAAGGGAAGCTTCCTAGGAGCCCTGGAACCATTTCCCCGGTTCAAGCAGCCAGCACCAAAGGCATGGACTCGGCCCTCTCACCTCCAGGGGCCTGGCCCCTGCTCCTAAGCTCACAGTGCTTTGGGGGAACAAAGGGGGGGGGGTCACCCTTGAAAAGCTGCTGCCTGACGTCCATCTGTCAGAGAGCCAAGACCATTCATGCTTCCCTCCATTACCCAGGGGAGAAAGCCAGGCCTATTCCTGGAAAGCGTGTCAGAAACCCACAGAAGCAGTTCTACCCTGTCCTCTATGGGTGTCCTGAGCCAGCATCAGCTTGATGGCGGTGAGGGAGTGTGTGTGAGCCCATTACTCACAAGAGGAAGACCTGTGCTAGGGAAAAGGAGAATCCAGCTTCAGTCCCGGCACACGGCTGGTCAGAGGCTGGCTCTTCCCTTGGCACCACTCTGCCCCCATGCTCATCTTCTGTATCAGAGGGGCATCTTCATAGCCGATGCCCATCTATAGAGACCCCGGTCAGCCCCCCCCACCCCCCCACTGCCCCCGGGTGACACCTGCCTGCTGCCCTCGCCTTCACAGCTGCCAGGCCTAAGACAGGGGCTCAGGAAGGTGGTTTCCGGAGAAAGACTCTTGCCTGGGTGTGGCTGGGATCCCTGCACCCATCATGGAATGCAGACATGTGGGGGTTTTCCAACCATTCCTGGAAAAATGGAATGGACAGTGGGGTTTCCCCCTGAAGGATCTATGAAGCCCCCTGGAACCTGGACACGTGGACTTGCATAGACACATTCTCGGGGCTCCCCCACCACCTTGACTCATAGACATGGCCCTGGGAGGGGCAAGCAGATGTTATGCTCAGCTGCTAACAGGAAGGGCGGCAGCTGGAAGTCAAACCTGGGGTGCCTCAGAAGAAAGGTCAGGCAATCGAGAATCTCCTCCCAGAACACGAGCCACCAAGCAGCCTGTGGAGTGCAGTTCCACTCTGGGACGCACAGGGTTGCCACGGGTGAGCATGGACCCCCGGGCAGTATTCTTGTTCTTTTTTTCTCCCTTATTTTGATGGCAGACACTGAGTGCTCGGGGACTTTGGGACAGCTCCTCTCAAGTCATGAGGGTGACGCCATGACGTCACCACGTCTGAAAAGTCTGCAAAGAGAGGCGCAGAACAGTCCTCTGCCCAAGACGTGCCCGAAAGGAGGCTGGAACCCGAGTTCCCACACCTGGGTGCAAAGCAGGTCCCGCGCACACGGAGCCCCAGGGAGACACAAGATTCTACATGGAGGCATCCCTCTTACAAGATTTTTTCATTCTTTGCTTCTGGTAACTTCCTTAAAGCGAGCACACTGGCAAGAAACGAGAAGGAAGAGCTTCCGCCTGAGCAGGCAGCCTTCAGCTCATCCTTGCTAGCTCCTTGCTCTCTGCGAAGATCTAATTTTATTTATGCTCCCTGAAACATCCTAACAGTGGGGCCTGGCGGGATTTCAGCTGGGGCGGGAGATCACAAATATAGCTTTGCTTGGGCTCTGGCTGTGAAGGTGAACATAGCCAGCCTCCTCCGCGGGCCGCATCCCTGGACGCTGGGAAGCCCTTCCGATGGGGGGAAATCAACATCCCTGGGAAAAAGAATGAAAGGCAGCCATCCTTACAAACCCGGGCTCGGGTTCCCATCCTGTCCAACAGGAGGGGAATCTGACCCACTGTTTACACGCCTACTCGGAAGCGGAGCACGAGAAGGACATCAAAAGGCCTCTCATTAACCCCGGGGGCAGATAGTGACTTAGGTGGCTTTAATCTAGACAGGCGTTTGACAACGGATACGTGTACCTGCTGTTGCCACACAGGGAAAGCCGACACGGCGCTGACGCTGACGGTATCACGAGTGGGTGGGACATCCATTGCCAGCGCTTGCTAAGTACACCTGGATCCCGCTTCTCATGGTTTCACTGGGGGAGCCACGGCACTGAGGGAATGGGGTGCATGGGAGAATTTGGGAGAGAGAGCCCAAGTGGGAGTTGGGAACCCGGAGGAAATAGCCCCCAAACTGGAAAAGCAGATGCGGCATTTTTTTTTTCTACAGCCGGGGTTTGGGGAGTACAAGCTCTCTCCTCTCTCCGTATTCTGTCCCTCATTTCCCCCAGGACAGCCTGCTCCCTGGCAGGCCACCCCCTCCCACCCTTGATATTTACCAGCTTGCACAGGAATGCTGTAAGCCCCCAAACCACACCAACTGCCATCACGTGACGTGGGTTCCAACTCAGGGTGCCCCCAGGTGGCAGAGTGGGCCTGTGATCCATGTCTCCCTTCAGAAGCAGGGTGGCAGGTTTGCCTTCGAAGGCCTCTCTGGGTAGGTGCAAGGGGCTTGATTTTCAGTTCACAGCCCACCCCTTAACCCTTTTTAGATCAGAGGAGAGGAGAGACTCCAGGTTTTCCAGACTTTAAATCGCTCCTCAGAGCGCTTAGAAATTAGGGACCCTGGTGCGTAGTGGTGACCTATTGGACTGCTAATCTCAAGGTCAGCAGTTCGAAACCACCTCGAAAGAAAGAAGAGGCTGGCTACTTACTCCCGTAAAGAGTTAGTCTCAGAAATGCATACGGGTGGTTCTACCCTGTCCTATAGGGTCTTTATGAGTTGGAATCAATTTGATGGCGAGTTTGGTTTTCAGAGACAAACCACTGTCATCACACTGTCACTCGGGCTACCGGCACCTCTCCAGATTTCTGAGAACTGAAATTAGGAAGAATCCGAGCAGCGAGGTCAGAAAGGCCCAAGCTGGGAGCCCAGCCTCCTCACGGCTGACGTAGGCTCACACTGACCTGACAACTGGGTTCTGGGTCTGTAAACTGGGGTCTGCGAAGGCCTTCCCATAAAGGCCTCCCCTGGAAGCAGTGTGGGTTGGTGTCACCTTTTAGCCTAGTCCAAGGAGACCCGATTCCCTGCACCTGTGAAGCCCTGGGCTACTGACTGGGACACTGGCAGCTCAAGCCCATCCAGAGGGACCTCAGAAGACAGGCCAAGCAATCTGCTTCCGAAAGCTCACAGACTCGGCCATCTAATGGAGCTGTTGGACTCAGCACCGGCATGGTCACCGTGAGCCTGAGCCATCTCAATGGGCGCAAGCTCCCGCAACATACTTGTAAATGGGGCCACACCGCATGTGCTTTTAACAAAATCGCAGATAGCAAGCACATATGCTGACCATGTTCACCCTCTGGTAAGGTGCACATTTCGGGGATTTTTAGCATATCCGGAAAGGTGGGTCCCGACCCTACCGCCTTCACTGCTAGGAGAGACCCAACAGCCACGGGTGTTGTCCTGCCTCACAGAGACCCCACTGACAGGAGAGCAGCGGTTCTGAACCAACCTGGAGGTCGAACAACCCTTCACAAGGGTCTCCCAATTCATGACAGTAGCCAAATGACAGCGATGAAGTAGCAACGAAAATAATGTTATGGTTGGGGGTCACCGGGACATGAGGAACTGTCTGAAAGGGTCGCGGCATGAGGAAGTTGAGAACCACTGCTCTAGAATGAACCACTGCCTGGCCCTGCTGCATCCTCACAATTGTTTGACGAGATCACGGGAGCCACCCAACCCATCCATCTTGTTCTTTGCCCCTGTGCTTCATTCACTCAGAACAGGGCAGGCTGTTCTATGGACTTGTCATGGCAAATACTATGGCCCAAGGATGTGAGAAGAAGTCGCACCACGGTCCATCCTAAGGAGCATGATGGCTGTACTTCGGAAGCAGACTGATTTGTTCTTTGGACAGTCGATGGTACTTTCAGTATTCTTCTCCAACTCAAGCGCATCGTTTCTTCCTGGGTCAGTGTCCAGCTGTCACATGCATCTGAGGCACCGGAAAAGGCCATGGCTTTGGGTGCGGTGTACCTCAGTCTTCAAAGGGACGTCCTTGCTTTGCCACACCACAAAGAGGTCTTCAGCTGTCAGTTTACCCAATGCAATGTGTCGTTTGATCTCTTGACTGGGGGTTCCATGAGTATTGCTTGCGCATCCAAGGAAGACGAAATCCTTGACAACCTGAATCATTTCTCTGTAAATCAAGATGCTATCTATGGGTCTAGCTGTGAGGATTTTTATTTTGTTAACATGCGGTTGTCATCCATACTGAAGACCGAAATGAAGTCCGGATCTAACACCCGCTAGCACGCCCTTTGTTCAAGATCTTTTCACTAACCAATGACTCCACGTTCTTGAAGATCGTCCAGGGGTTCTCGACCCACATACATCACAGAGTCGGGGAACCCCAATAGGCCTCTGGGGCAGAGCAAGGAGCAGAAAAACCGTACTCTAGGAGGATGGGGGCGGGAGCCGTCACCGTGTGTCCAGGAACTGCCGGGGAGTGCCGTGGTCCACACAGGAAACACAGTGTGATGACACAAAGGGTAGCCTCAGGCATTGAGGGGGCATCGGGCCTTCCTTGTGAGGGTCAAAGGAGCGGGGCTACCTGTAGCTACAGGGTACAGGTGGGGTGTTAAGGGTGAGGATGGAGAAGGAAGCTTCAGGAGATGACAGGGCTACACTGTCCAGATTTTAGAAACCAGAAGATCTTGGGAATCCATCCTGCAAGGGGTAGGAAACTTCTAAGGGGGTTTGAGCCTTAAGCAACCTACTACCATTTGGCCTTTAGAAAAAAATCCAGTCGCAGCCTGATGGATAATGGACTGCAGAAGTCCTTGGGCTGGGCATGTTCCCTGCGCCCTGAGCACCAGCCACCTGGCTAGTTCTTTGAACACATGCTCCCTGCTCACATGGGGTGGGAGCACGCAAGTTAAGGGGGTGTGATTCAGTTTAGACTTCACAAGAGGGACACTATCCAAGCACCGAAGGGGTTTTCATTCGGTACCCAAGCCACTGGGGACACTGAGTCACCATTTTCCAGGGTCCATTTCTCTAGTACACATCCCAAGGAGAGGCTGAGAGTGTACAGAGACTTGAAAGGGGACCTGGGTTGGCCTGGGCACTGAGTTTTCAGGAGCACAGCTGATGTGTCAGCAATTTAGAGAGGAACTGTCTCATTAGCCCTTGCAATTGAATTTTAAAAAAAATCATATTAAGGGACCAAAAAGGAAATGGTATATGTACCGTCACTATGGCAACCTGCAAGCAGTTGGAAGGGTGGTTGGATTCTAAAATTCGGAGCCTCTTGAAAAGGTGAACTTCCTGGCCCTTCTGCAATTTCTCTAAAGCGTCCAAATAGAGGCGTCTGCCAGGTGTCTGGCTTCGCTTCTCTATCCTCAGTGTCCGCAATTAGCTTGTGGCAGCTCACAGTAGGACTTGCTGCATTTGCTCCCTACTCTCTTAATCTGCCCTGGGCTCTGAATTCCCCACAGGGCAAGGGGTCCTTCGGGCCAGTAGCCTCTGGAGAAAATGATTCTGTGGCTTTAAGAATCATGTGATGCCAGGCAGGGAAGCTGTCAGTCAAACGTTTCTAAGGAGCCAGGTTGATGGAGAAAGACTTGGAGGTGGGTCAGAGACTGGCCCCAGAGGCAGGATGGAATAGGAACCTCTGTTATCCGGCAGGGCTTCCTGAGTGGACGCAGCACAGCACCCAGTGTGTTCTGATCCAGACGACAGAATCTGATTGCTCCCTGGAGCTTCCGAGGCTGCAAACTTTTACAGAAAGCAGACTGATCCTTCCTTCTCCCGTGGAGCAGACAAAGGAGTGGAATTGTCCACCTTTTGGTTAGCGGCCCAGTGTTTAATGCCTTGTGCCACCAGGTCTCCTGCTGCTCAGCGTAGGCCACTGATAATTAATGTGTTTATGTGAGGGTGCGTGAGTGAATGAAGAGATGAACGGCCAGAAAGCCCTTCTTTGGAAATCCAACCCCATCATACTCTGGTTCGGCTGCTTTATTCAGCTCAACCAACCCAAGAATTGCCACCAAACCAATTCCTCATGACGCCAACCTCCTGGGAGTGCACACAGAACTGTGCTTCACAGGGTTTTCTGTCACTGTTCGCTTACGATGGGACTGCCAGGCCTTTCTCTCGTGACAACTCTCAGCAACCTCAAATCTCCAACCTTCCAGTGAGCAGCCAAGTGTGCCAGCAGCATGTGCCATGCACGCCCTCGCACAGACCCTGGGGCACCCAGATTACCCAGATTACAGGCCTTGGCACAGAGCACGGGAATGCCAGGAAGGCTGCCAAGAATTAAACACTTAAACTATCCCTGAAAACACCCACCACCCTCAAGCCCAGAGCACAGGGCTTCAGAGGCAGGCCGCATGGTCTTCCTAGGTGAGTTCCCCCCTGGCAGTATCCCAAGTCCTTCCCAGGTGGGAGACACAGGGGAAGTGCTCAGATCACAGATCAGCAGGGCTCAGGTCCTTTCATCTTTCAAAGGAGGGACTCCTACCCTAGCCTCTCAGGTACCCTGTGGGCTCCAAAAAGCAGAACTGGGGAAGCGTGAGATCTAGGGTGCTGGTCAGAAATGGAGCCAGTAGAAGAAGCGATTCCATCTGGGCCACCTCTCCCCCTCCTGCACCACTGGGGCACAAGAGGAAGTGCAGGCGTGTGCGTACTTGCCCGAGACAAACCACTCTTGCAGAGCCTTTGATGAGAGAGATGAGCAGCAGATGGATTTCGAGTGGCTCAAAGTTGGGCCCTCCTTCATCTCCATCCTGTAGGCAAGGGGCCCTTATGACCCTGCAGGGAAACCGACACCAGGAAAGACCTCTTTTCCGGTTTCAATTTCACCTGGGCTCTCTGCAAGCAAGGGCTGGGAAAGAGGCACCCAGGTGTCCAAGTAACTGATACCCAAGCTGGTACCTTGACAGGGGATAAATGTCTAACCTTGGGAACGTGGGCACAGCAGAGAGAGACCACACAACCAGGAGCCTGAGATGCAGCACGCCTGGGAATGAACAGCCCTGAGTTTGCAACCTGGCTGCAGATTTGAAATAGACATGCAGAAGGGACCAAGCTAAGACGGACAAGAATGAGGAAAGGAGCATAATGCTATTTCTGGCCTTTGTCATCAAGGCAGAGCACCACATGTGGGACCGTCTGTGCGGCTGCTGCTGGTGTTGCAGCATCAGTGCTGACTCGAGCAGAACCCAAGGACAACAGCAGAAAGCCTGCCCAGTTCTGAACCATTCTCCCAACGGCTCTTGTGTGGGAGCCCATCGCGGCAGCCGCTGTGTCAATCCATCTCATCGGCGCTCTTCCCCTTTTCCCCGACCCTCTGTCCCACCGACCATGGAGTCCTTCTCCAGGGACTGGTCCCTCCTGAGGAGATGTCCAAAGACCAAGTCTCATCACCACTATGGAGCAGTCTGAGCAATGTGTGGTCAGATACAAACCTGGTGGAAGGAACCAGGGGATGTATGTGTTCACATCTGCCTGGAAAACCTCTGGAAGATACACACACACACACACACACACACACACACACACGACTGCAAACAGTAGCTGTTTCTGCAGAGGGAAATGGAGTAAGTAGAGACAAGGAAGGGAGAAAGGCTAGTTTTCTTGGACCTTTCATCACTTTCTGGATTCTAAACCACGTTCGTGTTCGTTTCTTAGACTCGATAAAAATCAAAGCAAGCACACAGTGCTCAAGGCTCCCAGCCAGTTCTACCCGCAGTGGCGTGAGGACACCTGTTCTGGCCCCTCAGCCTGACAAACCCTACTGGTAAATTCCTACTCAGGTTTTCGGTCTCAGCCCAAAGGTCACTTCCTTAATGAAGCCTTTCCTGATTCCTTGGAGCACATTCAGGTCAGCGCCTCTCACTGCTGAGGGCTGTGGCCGCTTCTTTCTCTGGGTGGTCAGTGCTTTTCCCCCAAGTCTATTATCCAAAGGGGCCCCTGGGTGTGTGGACGAGCTCTAAGCCTTTGTCTGCAGGTCTGGCTCTATCACAAGGGACTCCTTGTGGATGGGGCTTTGGGGAAGTGGTGGACTGGTATGCGGGCAATTGGTTCACTGGTGCAGCCCCAGTACCTAGTCCCAAACCCAAACCCAACTCACTGCCATCGAGTTGATTCTGACCCCTGGAAGAAGTGACCAGTTGCTACCCACAGGTCAGCAATTTGGATGCAGCATCCACTCCGTGGGAGAAAGACGAGGCTTTCTACTCCCATGCAAAGTGTCAGTCCATGAAATCCACATGGGGCAGTGCTGCTTGTCCCTGGGGATGCCTAAGGGTCCCTTGCCCAGGATCTACAATAAGGAGGGCTCTCCAGATGTGGTCAACACGTGCATCTCTTCGGGGTCCGTTTCTTCTCTGGTCACTCTCCATGGAGACACGTAGCTGCATGAGTCAGCTTGTTGTCATTAGGTGTCAGCAAGTTGTCCCCGGGTAACAGAGGCACAATGTCCCATAGGACTTCTCACAAAAGCAAATAGCCAGGTCATTTCTGGTTGGAGCTGCTGGTGGCTCAGACCTAAGGGTTCGTAGCTGAGTGCTTAATTGTCTGAACCACCAGAGCTCCTTATAGAGCTTTGTCTTCTTTCAAGCTCAAGTTTGAATCCAAGTGAGGGCCAAAAGCATGGACATGTGGGCTGGCCTGCCCTCTGCTAATGCCTGTACCGGAATGGCGGGGGTGAGAGGCTCTTCCCTCCGGCCGGGTCCTGACTCAGTAGAGCAAGGACAGTCTTTCCTCTTAGTACCTGTGTGCTTCATGGAATTACTAGCCAGCCGATTGAGGTGGTGGCAGCCACACACTTCTGGATTTGCCGTGCAACCCCAGGTGAATTTTGGAGCGGGGTGGGGGCTCTGCTTGCAAGCCACAGGACACCTGCTGTAGAGGGCTGCAGGGCCTGTTACTCCAGAATAGGCCAGGCCATGCTCTGGAGAGGGGAACTGCACGCTCACAGACATGCAGCGGGCCCAGAGCAGGAAGCAGGCCACTGACGTGCCACATGGTGGGGCCTGGGCCAAGGCATGCTGCATACCCCCAGCACAGGGAGCTGCCCCATGCGGCTCCTTGGGAATGTTGTATTTGTAAATGAGAGGTAACTGGATGGCCTGAGCTCAGTGCCCCCTATGCAAGGTCTCTAGACTTGTAGGCTTTTCCTGAGTAAAAGCAGATCCCTGTCATGTCTCTAAGACCTTTGTTTTTGTACCCAAGCCCCTTGCTAAAAGCCCAACTGGGCAGCAGGACTGAGGAGTCTGGTGCTGCTGCTTCCCAGGTAACCCTGCTCAGCTCTCAGGAGGAACCTGGGGAGGACAGATGTCAGAGGATGCTCCATGTATTCCTCTGGAAGTAAGTCAGCCAGGGAGCCCAAGAGCTGATCCCTTAAAGCCAAACCAAGACCCTGCCTCTGGTTAACAACCCCTCTCTGTGTGCCTCTCCCCCACTCCCCCTGTCCTTTCCTCATCCTCCCTAGACAGATCAATTCCTCTCTGCAAAGCAAGAAGCTAGATGGGAGCATGTACATAGGTATAGGCAAGAAATAAAACTCATAACACATGGAGCCGAGGGACAAGAATGGGAAGAGAGATCCCAAAAGGGTAGGGGGCAGGGGGTGAGGTGGGGAGGGAGGGGGCACCGATCGCAATGAATGGCACATAGCCACACACCCCCATCCAGGGGGAAGAACAACAGACACCAGAGGGGAAGGGAGAGAGTGGTCGGTCAGAGTGAGATTTGAAAATAATTAACACTCTACAATCTATTAGGGGGGCACGAGGTTTGGGGGGGGGAGGAGGGAAGGAAAAAAAGAGGAGCTGATCCCAAGGGCTCAATGGAAAGTAAATGTCTAGAAAAGAACGATGGAATCTATGTATGAATATGCCGGATACAACTGAGGTATGGTTTTTAACAAGAGCTGTGAGAGCCCCCAATACAATGATTTTTTTTTTTTAAAAGATGAAAGAGCTGCCCCCCTGCAGCCACTCTGCAGTGCTTTTAAATCAAGATATTTTTACCTCCCCTCTTCCTGGATTAAAAGCAATGTCGAATTCTTCAATTTAGGCTGTTCTTAATATCCATGTGGGAATTTAGAAGTCTAATGGAATTCCTCGAAAAGAAACGGAATTCAAACACTGAATCTGCTCCATTGCTACTGCATTCTAATGGTTCCCATTAGCAAGGAACACAGGAAATGGCATTGGCATCTCCCATTGAGGAATGCAAAGGGCTGAGGAAGTGGAGAGGAGGGAGGACCATCATTCACAGCCTGGTCCACAGGAGGAACAGGCTTGGTCCCATAAGCCAGGCTTCCGAGCAATGGAGAGCAGCGAGGGCGTGGAGAGAGGAGCGGCCACGCAGCTTCCAGGTCCTTGAAGGAACTCTTGCGGGTGCTGCGGGTGGGGCATTGGGCCGTCCACGCCCATGAAGAGTTCTAGTCTTGGAAACTGCATGGACCCTGATGGCGGTGACTTGCGTTGCTTTGGTAGTTCAGTTGCTTTCTTGGTGTACTGGGAGGAAGTACATCCTCCACTCCAGGTCTCCGCGCATGGTTTCTGCTCATAATAAAGTAAATGCTGAGCAGAGGCTGAGGAGGAGAAGGGAGGGCGCTCCGAGCCACATGTCCCCACAGGCTCACACTCACAGCTCAGTGTAGAACACGTGGGAAAGAGCCACGTTTCGTGGGCCCCGACCCCAAGGCCGGCCCCCTGTGGAACAGCGGCTGCAGGAGAAGCCTGAGCCTCCAGAGGAAGAGAAGACGGCGGTCCATAATGCAGCACATTCATCTGGGGACAGGCAGAAGGGTCTTGGAGGAGTGGTGTTTCAGGCTCATGTCAGACTTGCCAGGTTCAAATATCTGGCTCTGTATTTTGAAGTATATGCCCAAAGACAAGGAACTTATCAGTTTTCTCAATTATGAAATTTGAATATTGTGTTTATTAGGCTTTGTGCCACCTTGACTGGACCAGAATTCCGTCTTTGGTAGGAGAGGCTTTCCCCATAATGTAACAAAATGCCATGTAAACAACAATGCATGATGAAATCTGATCTGGCTAGGAAAGCAGTTGGAAGAGAACGAGGGAGGAGGCTAGCTAGTCTCCTTACTCAGGTCACAGCCCTGGTGCAATGGAAAGGAAGTTTCTTTGGGGGTGTGGCCTATTCCTGTTTAAGCAGTCTCCATAGGAACGCTTTCTCTCTTGCTCGTTGGCCTGAATCTCGGATCTGTCTCATTCACCTCTGGTTCTTTGGACTTGAGTCATCTGCCTGCCATATTACTTGCCAACTCTGGGAGCTTTCAGTGATCCACCATATTGCCTACTGATCCTGGATTCAATGGACACAACAGCCATGAGTTGGTATTCATCCACCTCTGGCTCCACCAGCCTTGTATAGACACAAGTAGACACACATATATACCACTGGCTTTGCATCTCGAGAGAACCCAGCCTAACACAGTATTATTAAAATCACACAAACAAATGAACACCCAGAAGATGTAGCTGTGGAGTCTATCCCAACACACATTGACATGCGTGCTTCACAATAGAACTTACTCCCACAGGGTCTCAATGGTGGTGATCTTCAGGAAGTAGATCACCAGGGTTTTGTTCTGAGGTAGCTCTGTGTAGATTTGAACCATCCACTTTGTGGTTAGTAGCCAAGCAAGCACTCAGTGGTTTGTTTCACTCAGGGACTTTATATTAACAAAGCAAAGAAAGCAAACCCCTAACTATTGAGTCAATTTTGATGCATGCTGACCCTATGGGACAGACTGGACATGAACCTTTGGGTTTCCAAGACTAAATCTTTCTTCCACAGAGCAGCTGGTGTGTTTGAACCATCAACCTTGCAGACAGCAGGACAACCCACTGTGCCATCAGGGGCCCTTCTGTATTAACCACCCCTACTACACAAACAAGGGCCCTGTGAGTCAGGATGGATGGACTCACAGTGAGAATGAGAACCAGACGTAAGGCTTTTGTAAGAATTGAGGGAGGAGATATATTTAAAGACCTGGGCAGGATGCTTGGCCCATAGTCAGCTCAGGTTAGGCGCTATTTTTCTGACTTTACTTTCTATGGCAGCATTACCCCCTCCTTCACCTTCTATTCAGAGTACAGAGAAGCCAGTCTCTAGTCATTGAATGAATACATCCTATCAAGCTTGGGTTGGGTTTATGGGGCTCAGGCAGGGCATTAACAACCAGAGTAGGGTGGGCTCTAAAATCAGATCTGCCCACAAGAGCCTCCAAGTCGAGCTGAGAAGACAAGACAGCTCATTTGACAATGATGGATGAAGGGGTGAAGCAGGGGGCATCGTAAGTGCGATGAAACTGTTCAGCCAGATACTTTAGTGGTGCCTCCGTGACACAACACAGCTGGTGAAAGCCATAGAGCGGTACCACACAGAGGGACCCGCAAGCTTACTCAGCCATCGTATGTCAATCTTGGACCCTGGGTGAGACAGATACACAAGGAGAAGGCAAGAAGTTCACAACAGGAGAAAGCGTGTGCAGAGGGGGAGAAGCCCTAGGAGGGGGCTTCCAAAAGTTCCTGGGGAAAAAGTCCATCTACTTCCAATGCCATTTATTCCCACAAACCTTTACAGGGCCCTCATACCTGAGACCCCCTCTCCGTCATGTTTCTGTTAACCTCAAACCATCCTCAAAAGCCAAGTATATAGAAATAAACAAACAAATAAATAGGAATCTCAGCCCCCCCAAAATTGACAGCTACAACTCAATGCAGAAGCCATGGCAAATGCTGTCATCCTGGGAGCTCAAGCAGAGCCTAGAAGACAGGTCCCCAAACTTATTTGTCCACTTCTCCCTTGCCCACTTTTTAGGGTAGAAAAATTCTACTCAGCACTCTCTGGTAATTAAAAACGTTTGCACTGTACCCCACACTGCAGGGTCAAGCAAGGTCAATCTGCTTTTGCAGCCTCCTAGACGGTCTGGTGCCCCCAGGGAGTGCTAGTGGGAAACATCGCGAGATGCTCACAGCTCAGTCTTAGGGAATGCAGTCTCAGGGAACACTCGTGAAGATCAGGAGAGCCAAGCTTGGACGTCAAGATGAGTGTGGCCTCGATTGTAGAGTTGACAAGAGAGAGGAGGGGGCTGTGAGAAACTATGGCTATGCCATGTCTACCCTCTAGCCTGGATGTGTAGCGAGAAGGTCAGTGGGCAGAGGGCCTGCCTGCGAGATGAAGCTAGGAGGCCAACGCAGGACTCCATCTGGAGAGAGTCCTGGAAGCTTTAAAAATGATCCAGGCCTTTACCATTGGCGTGTAGTAAGTGGCAAAGTACTATCCTGTTTGCACTGAGGGACACTGCTTAGGATGTGTGTCTGGAAGAATGGTGGGCAGATCTTCCTGGAGCTGCTGGAGGAGAAGGGCTACTGGAGAAGCCACATAAAGACGGGGAAGCTGGCAATCTCAGTAACTGAGGAGAAGAGTGTGGCTTTGAACTGGTGGAGAGCAGTGGGGATGGGGCTCAGTAGGCAGATACGAGGCACCCTGGTGAGTAGTCAACAGGAATCAATTGGACTAACCTGGCAGTGGAGATGAGAGACTGAGATGCATAAGGGATTCCTCCCTAGTCCCTCGTGTGGGTGATTGAGGCTGTCACTGAAGTGTGAGACAGAAGGGAGTGAAGGTTTAAAGGATAAAACCATCATTCAGATTTGTCTGCTGCGTTTGATGCCTGGGGTTGAGTTCCAGGCAGGACACTTGGATGGATGGGTCTAGAACCCCAAATGGTGGAAAGTCATGCTGGTAAAATTCATTCTCATATTTCTATCTTGGATGTGTGGACACTCCATAAAACAGCTCCAGTCTTGACCAAGTCAATGGAGACGGTGAATGGATCCCTAGGGTGCCAAAATGTAGGGACTACTAGGTCACCCAGGTCCAACCGCCCGTGGCCCAGCAAAGAATGCATGTGCCCGAGGCACTCAGATGGTGGCACTGGGCCTGGGACCTGAAAGCAGGCCTCCAGGCTCATGGTCTAGTACTTGGCCCCGGAGATGTGCAAGGTTCAGCCTCTTAAACCTTTCTCCCTTCAAAATACTAGCTGCCTTGGTCATGCCCGAGTTATTTTCAATATCCCGAAAAGAGCAAAGAAACCAGCAGGGCAGACCTCCTGTCAACCAGTCCAACTGAGTTTAAAGACCCTTTATCATCACGCCCAAATTCCTTCCCAATCATCTGAATCTGTAGCCGAAGAGATGATCATTCTTCCATGGCATCTAACGGATGCTCAATAAAGAGTCATAAATAATCACATTCCTCTTACCCAAGACAGGCCTTTCCCTCCCTCGGATATTCTACTTAGCACTTTTGGCTTGGGGCCCCATGGACTCCCATCTGTGGGGATGCCCACCTCTACACACACAGAATGCCACATGAATCATACAGTCACCTCACTCCTTCTTACCTTCCTCACCCATTGGATATTGCTGCCAATTCCTATAACACACGCCACCCATCTGCTTGGTCAACTTGACGAATGACCACAGGAGTGATAGTCACGGGATCACGGAGCCGAGGATAGAGTGATTTCTGCAAAAGACAAAAACAGAAAGGAAGAATCATTAGCAACCTAGAGGTGGAACAACATGGTGAAACGGGACCTGCAGAAATGTCCACGCACCTGTTGGGCAGGCAAGGATTTCCTTAACACCATTTAATCTATTAGACAACTAGGTCCGGCTCCCCCTGTAGCTTGGCAAAAAGTGTATGTGCCAGAGGCACACCGATGGTGGCACTGGGCCCTCCACAGGAGATTTGCCCTCTGGGTCCTTGGTAATGCTAGCACTCCCCATTCAGCTAGTTCTTTGAGGACAACCTCAATGTTAGGCTTTCTCAGGAGGTTTCCCTCGTCCCCTAGGATTTAGATCCAATCTCCAAACACAGACACCACTGTAGGACAGAGTGGAACGGCCCCCATAGAGTCCTCTCAACCACAATCTTCACGGGAGATGATCTTCTCTCTCCCCCATTCATATTCTGTGTACCAGGAATGGTCACTGCTAGGCACGGGGGCTCCACCATTAAATAAGACAGCTTTTCGCTTACAAGATCACAGTCCAGAGATAGGTATTGTCAGTGTGAAGTGCTACCACAAAAACCAACCCCAACTCACTGTCATCCATTCAACTGAGACTCACAGCGACCCTCCAGGAGGGAGCAGAACTGCCCCACGGGACTGTGTATCTTACAGAAGCAGGCTGCCTCGTCCTTCTCCTTCACAACAGCTGCTGGGCACGAACGCACCACTGATCTGTTAGTTAGAAGGCAAGCCCTTTCGTCACGGCATGGCCAGGGGCCCTCTGGCCCTTTGATAACACCGATCAAAGTCATCTTACCACAAGAACCTTTCAACCTGTGGGTGGTTGATCAGCACGTATTAACTCCACTGCAAGCAGCAAATGCACTAGGAAGCTGGATTCTGAGGGAACTACTTTCTATGGGACAAAGCAAACACTCTCCTTCCTAGAGTAACATGCCTGGCTCTGGGGCTACCTGCCCGTGATGTGACAGGCACAAGGGCAAACAAGCACGGTGTCGGTGGTCGTGAGAGGCCATGCCATCTCCACCCCAGCGGACCAGACTGATGGCCTGAAAGAGCTGCAGCTCTTCTTCACGGCTACGTTCATGCCCCCTCCCCACGCCACCTGCAAGACCAAACCCTGGATGCTCTGTGTGGGAGCCGTCTCTGCCCCGATCCTGGCCCGATTCATTGCTGCAGCTCCCCAAGTGTCTAACGCGTTTCCCCTCCTACAGCAGCTGTTCCGTGTCCATTTGTTGAATGAATGAATGAATGATTGAATGAGTGTAGGGAAGAAGATGGCATATCTGAACAGCTGTCATCTTTAAAACTCGAGGCACTGGACCGAGGAAGTTGCTGGCTGGCACTGATTCCCAAACACATAGCATCCAGGAGTTCTCGGGTGTCCTTCCTCCCCAGAGGGGCTCCCTTTGAGGACAAACCCCGCCTGCAGTGGAAATGGAAACGGCTGTGTGCTTGGACTTTGTTTCTGACACCGCGTTTCTTCCTGGGGCCACTTTCCCTGTTTCACCTCAGTTCTGTCTACACAACACGTCCTCTCAGGGCAGTAGAACCGCCCTCGATGAGGGTTCAAAATGAGTGGGGAATCTCCCAGCATCCATTCACAGCACTGAGTTTCACTGACATGAGCCAGAAGAACAAAACGTGCTGTCTTGGGTCCCATTGCCCGGACATCGAGGAGGACTGAGTAGCAGTGTGGGATGAGGTCCAGATGGGCATGCGCTGGGGGAACGGACACAAGAACCAGGTCACCCAAGGTATCCTTGGGGAGGAAGGACCCGAGTTTGCATCCATGCTCCAGAGGGAAGTGAGTCTCAGAACATGACCCCCCGCCGTGAACACATGGGGGCTCCGTGAGTTGCAATCGACTCAGCAACGTAAAACAAGGATAAAAGCAATAAATCAAACCCCCAGCTATGCATGCCTTCGTCCGGGTACGGAACACCATGTAGCAAAGGCGACGCTGAGTGATGTCAGAAGCACAGCCCTGAGCCTCGCTGTCCACTCTGCCTTGTGCTCTTGGGAAGCTTGCCCTGGGAAGAGTCCGATAACCCACTACTAGTCTGAATGCACTGAGAGTACCGTGCTGTGAGGAAGCTTCGGCTAGCCATGGCAAGACAGAGATGCCTGACCATCTCCAACGGTTCCCCCATCTAACTGGGGGTGATGGCAGGGCAGATGCCATCTCAGAAGCCACCCTAGTCCACACTTCATCCGAGTGCATGCAAAGCACCAAACCAAACCCACACATTCACTGCCATTGAGCGATGCTGACTCACAGTCACCTCTAAGATGGGGAAACCGCCCCTGTGGGTTTCAAAACTGTAACTCTAGCCTAGTCTTGGTCCCACCAGTGGCCGGTGGTGTTGAACTGCTGACCTAGCAGTTAGCAACCCAATGTATAACCGCTTCACCACCAGGGATTCTGCAAAATACAAGAGACCCCAAATGTTAAAAGGTGATTCCTCTCAACCAACAAGCCAACATAGTCAGGAGGGCTAATATTTGTGGCAGCTACATACTCTGTCAAGTTGCCAAGGGGTGGAGTTGGTCTGTCAATCAAATCGCACCTTGATGACCTTATTTGGAGGCTAGAAGGATATAAATAGCTCACTGGACGTCAGGGACACTCTCGGCTTTGTATTCCTGGTGACAAG
Organism: Echinops telfairi; assembly: GCF_000313985.2. Lineage (NCBI taxonomy): Eukaryota > Metazoa > Chordata > Mammalia > Afrosoricida > Tenrecidae > Echinops > Echinops telfairi. The sequence continues at coordinate 28,246,223 of NW_022106189.1, forward strand.
ACACATGGAGCTATGCCAGAGGCCTGCAACTGGAAAAGCCACGTGGGGACCCATGCCAGCGCTGAGATGCTTCCACTGACACTGGATCCACAAGACTTTCTACCCACTGGTCTGTGATCTTCCTGCATTTGGCATCATTGCATGTGTTGCATGAGTCTAAAGAGGAATTTATAGATTGTATCAGACATAAGAGCTAATATCGGACTTATGAACTTGATCTAGACTGGGCTGGGATATTTTCTCAATATACAATTGCTCTCATATATAAAGCTCTTTCTTATACACCTGAGTGTCTATGAATTTGTTTCTCTAGTCAACCCGGACTCACACAATAGTACACTGTTATTATAAGCCACTACCACCACCCAATACCAAGGGAAGAACAGACTCAGCAGTTCTCAAGCTGAAAGAACGAAAGGAAAAGGTCAAGGCTTGAGTGGCAATGCTGTCATCATGAGGGAACAGTTCCTGGGAAAGAGGATACGCCTTGCCTTGGTAAAGTGGAAGGTCAATGAAAAGAAGAAGGGCTGACAGGAGATGGATTGAAACAGTGGTTGCAACAATGGGCTCAAATGTAACAACTGTGAATGTGTCACACACACACACACACACACACAGATAAGCTCACTGCCATCAAAGTGATCCTGACTCATAGCAACCCCATAGGACAGGGTAGAAGTACCCCTGTGAGTTTCTAAGATTGTACTTCTTCATGGAAATAGAAAGCCTCAACTTTCTCTAACCAGCAGCTGGAGGTTTCTAACTACTGACCTTATGGTTAGCAGTCCAAGGTTCATACCCCCAGGCTGCCACAAAGGTGGGATCAGGCACAGGGCCAGACAACATTTTGTTCTGTTGTACATAAAGTAGCTAGGAGTTGTTAATGACGGACTAGGATCTAACAACAACAGCCACACCTATATGTCAGTGAGTTGTACGATAATGACTGCTTGTTGCTTGGATGCCAGAAGTTTCGTGGACAAGTTGCTGTAGAGCTTCCAGACTAAGACAGACTAAGGAGAAAGCTGCTGATTGCATTGCACACATCTACCAAGGAAAGTGCTTTGATAACCACAAACCACTGTGCACTATCAGCCTGGAAGGTGAGCTCCCTAATCTGGAGGTATTCACACATGGCCCAGCGATGGACTGGAACTTTCCACGGACTGTGAAGGTGGCACAGAATCAGGCAATGCTTTGCTCTGCTCCATGTGAGGCCACCAGAGCAGGCATCAATTTGAAGGCAACTAACAACACAAAGGCCTTAGGTTTGGAGGTGCTAAACTACTCAGGTACAGAATGCTATGAATAGAGAAGGAACAGACATGCATTCCAGGGGGTCTCCGCCATATGGTCTCTTTAAATTCTTATAACCATTCTTTAGGAGCCGTGGTGGTGTAGTGGTTTAACACTGGCCTTCTATCCACAAGGTCAGCAGTTCGAAACCACCAGCTGCTCCTCAGGAGAAAGACAGGGCTTTCTACTCCTGTAAAGAGTTACAATCGTGGAAACTCCAGGGGGGCAGTGCTGCCCTGTCCTACAGGGTCACTGTGAGTCAGCATGGATGTGATAGCAATCAGATTTTTGGACCATTCCCCAATAGGCATCCTGAATGATACCACATGGGCAGCATCTAATACTACAGACCCCACCGCCCATGCTTTTCCTGTTTCCCGCCTCCCGTCTCTAGGCAGGTGATTGTTCTGCAGCTGCGTCTGGGTCTTGGTTCCTTTCAAAGGTCACTACTCACATCTATGAAAACCAACTGAGCCCTTACTTCACTTTGCATTCTTCACGTCCCATCCAACTTTCCTTACCAAAAGCCTGTACCATTAATTAAGAACATCGGAGGGCAAGCCAAAGGTTTGGGTGACTTTTCTAAGGATTCTGGTCCCCGCAAACATTTGGCAAAGAGGGCCTGCAAATCTTGTGAGGCATGCTGAGAGGTCACTGTGCCGTGTTTCTTAGAAAATAAAAGGAGCAAAGAAAATGAACATAGGAAATGTAAGTTGTTCTTTATGGATATAACAGAGTGGGGGTGGGAGGTGGGGAATATCTTTGTGTCTGAGAGGCCCTGACAGGGTGTCTGTTTCCGACTCAGCAGTCCAGGTTGGGATGCTCAGTGTGTGTCTCCTAGCCTGGGTGGTCCAACTACTGCAGTGTTGGGCAATGAGCCAGAAGACTGGCAGGTCGAACCCACCCAGGGGCACCTCAGAAGGCAGGCCTGGCCGTTTACTTGTGGAAAGTCCCAACCTTGGGGACCCTACTCAGCAGTTCTCCTCTGCACACAGAGCGTCACGAGGAGTTGGGATTTCCTCCCAGAAGCTAGCAATGAACTCTCCACGGGAGGGGTCTCCCAGATCTGAAGTCACGTGAGCCCACTGAGACGGTGAATGACAGCCCCACGTTGCTGGACCCGCCCTCTGCCTCCTCTCCAGACGTCTCCATTGTGGCTTTTCCCCTGAGCTTAGACACCCAGCTCAAGATCGGCCCCTGCTCCTTGCCCTGTTTAGCAGGCTGCTGCTTTAAAACCTCTTAAGGCAGTGATTCGCAACCTTCCTCATGTGGTGGTGACCCCAACCATCAAATTATTCTCGTTGCTACTTCATCACTGTCATTTTGCTACTGTTATGAATCGTCATGTCAGTATTTGATAGGCAGGTTGTATTTTCATGATTACAAATTGAACATAATTAAAACAGTGATTACTAAAAAAACAATATGTAATTATAAATTGTGAACTATTTATTTCTAATTACAAATAAATGAAATTTTGTCTTGAAGCATGGTGTAGTATGGGGTGCAGTTTTCACACCGGGTACTTGTTTGTGGGCATATCTGCATGTGGGCGGACGGATAGAGGAGCGGTGTCTCAGTTCCTAAGACTATAAAAAAAAAACAAAAAAACAAGTGTTTACCGATGGTCTTAGGTGACCCCTGTGAAAGGGTAGTTCGACCCCCAAAGGGGTCGCGACCCACAGGTTGAGAACCGCTGTCTGAAGGTCACAGATGCAACGGGTACATCCTATTCCAGAGAGACCAAGAAACCAGAGGAAGGGCGACCATGAAACAAGGAGTGTAAAGAAGGGTGGAGAAAACACTTGGCGAGATCCTTAAGTTAGAGATCCTTAAGTTAGAGATCCTTAAGTTAGAGATCCTTAAGTTAGAGATCCTTAAGTTAGAGATCCTTAAGTTAGGAGGGGAGCCAGGGCAGCAGGCATGTGGGATGGTGGCGGCTCCCTCTGCTGATGGAGCAGAAGGCCGGGCACACCCCTCCCTCTGAGGCGGAAGGCTCCAAGGAGTCAAATTGCTAGGTTACAGAGCTCCATGCATGGGTCACCATCTAGGCCAGGGATCAGCAAACTTTTGAGACAGAAGAGCCTATTCTGTCCCCACAGCAATGTGAACATTATTCTAGAGCCATAAATATATTCTTGCAAATAAGCAACGTGTAAAGTAATATTATAAATAAAACCATGATCATTTTATTTCCATTCTCGATTTTACTTCAGAGACACATGTATGTACCCCAAGAGCCGCAGATGACTCTCGAACAAGCCCTGTAGACTGTGAGCTTGGGCGGGCCAGGGAGGTGTCAGAATTACTGTCAACAGGAGGCCACCACCACCAGCAGAAATGACTGCGTGCCAGGCTGGGGCATGGACGGGGCTGACAGAATCTGTGACTGAGCATCTGGCCATCACCTGCCCGCTGTCCCCTGGCAGCTTGAGCCTCAGGAGCCTGGGCCATGTGCTCTGTCCACAGTAATGGTACAGAGGTGGCGCCTGGGCCACGTGCTCTCCACAGTAATGGTACAGAGGTGGCGCCTGGGCCACGTGCTCTGTCCACAGTAATGGTACAGAGGTGGC
>NW_022106189.1:28250191-28272316 GCF_000313985.2 Echinops telfairi
GCTCTGTCCACAGTAATGGTACAGAGGTGGCGCCTGGGCCACGTGCTCTGTCCACAGTAATGGTACAGAGGTGGCACAGGGTTCATGGACTCAAAGGGCAGGGGGTGTCAAGGGCAGAGCGTTCTGGGCCACAGATCTTTTAATCCTCCACTTACAGCTGCAGGAGAGAGTGGCACTCCCATCCTATAGATGAAGAGACGGAGGTTGAGGGGTACATGCCCATGCGCATAAAGCAGGAAGGGGGCAGGGGAGCCCAGCTGGGGAACCTACATGTCTTTCCCATGAGGGCCCCACTCCCCACGGCAAATCGTGCAGACTCCTCTGATACATGACTCCAGATCCCATCCAGCTCTTGGCAGGGATCCCGGACACACACACACACACACACACACACACACACACACACTATGGTGACGGATAGTGCAGGGAAGCCTGTGAGCGCTGGAACTCAGGGGACCGCTTGCCTTGTCTTTCCGTCTCTTGGTTCTCCGCCTTTGACAGAGTGCAGCCATGACTTTCCCACCACTCCCTATTACTGGTAACAACATTTGGGGTTCTCCTTTTTGTGTAGTTCCTGCCTTGCACCCATTCTGCCTCGCTGGCTGAGAAGCCCAAGGAAGCAGTTGTGGCCTGCAAACCTGAGTCGGGGTTGATAATGACGGGAACGCGTGAAGGGCCAAGGTGCAGGGGCTTTGGCTTGGCAAAGGCACCGACAGCGGTGGCCCTGGTGGACACACCACGTGGCCTGGGGGATGCTCCTGCAGGGGGGAGGAGGTACAAGGTTCCCATCGGGGCGGACCCCTGGCTCTCCGCACACAGGGGCGTCTCCTCTCACAAGTGTCACATGTTTCTGATCCTTGTAGAAGGGATGAATAAGCTCAATTAATAATCGTCGCCGGGACTTGTTCTTTCCTCGTATGGCCCAGCCCCCAAACCATATGGTGAAGGACGCTCTGCAGGATCTGGTTGCATTTAAACATGAAGGGAGCTACCACAGCACGTGAGGAGGCAGGATTTAAACCTGGGCTTTGCCTCTTAAAAGCTGCTTTGATGTTTGGGTAAGAACTCAGAGGCTGGGTTTTCTCACCTGAGAACGGAGACTAATCCTGAGGGGTGGGGAGGGTTCTGGTGGAGAACAAGGGCGGCAGAATGCCTCCCTATGGTAGGCCCTCCGGAATGCGTTTAGAGTTGGGAGCTGCCGTCAATTCAGTCCCGTGTCTCAAGGACAACCGATCAAAAGGCTGTCCCCTCTGAGCCTCCTGCATGAGAAGTGGAGCCATCAGGCAGGAGTTCATGGGCTGGCTTCGGAAAAGAGACTGCCAGACCTTGCCTCCTGGTGCATCAGTCCAGAAACTTAACTGACATCTGTTCGGCATCACAGCAACACAGAAGCCTTCGCCGGCCAGTGCCCGAGGTACACTGGCCAAGGACTGACCCAGACCTTGAAGGGGAGAACGCTACCAATGCCCTCACTCAACAAAGCGTAGCTCTGATGATGGAAGTAGAGACTGAGCTATTTCAATTGGACGGGATTAAAAAATTAAATTGATCCTTTATGACGCATATGCTATACACAACAGAAGCCCTGATGGCTTAGTGGTTCTGTGTTGCGCTGTGCTAACCACAAGTCAGCGGCTCAAAACCACCAGCCTCTTTGAGGGACAAATACGAGGCTTTCTACCTCCATAAAGAGATACAGTCTTAGAAACCCACAGGGGCAGTTCTTCCTGTCTTATGGAGTTGCTACCGATCAGCAGTGAGTGAGTAAACCTTTTCTGCAACTTTGTATTTTTCCCATTCATTAGGGGAAGGTTTACAGGGCAGAGCATTGGTTTCCCATTCAAGAATTCATACACATTGTCTTTCAACTCATCCATTGCCATCCCCTTAATGCGCCCACGCTGGTCCCACTTCCTCTCCGTGTCACCTGCTTCCATCCCTCATCCTTTCCCACCCTTATTTCTGGGGACAATGCCGGGTCCTCTTCCCTGAAGAGGCACAGGTGGCTCTCACTGGCTGGCCTTTCCAGAGGGCGGGCCTGCTTTTAACCAGTGCGCCACTAAGGCTGATACCTGATACCTACACCACAGGCATCACAACACAGAATGCCTGTATTCATCTACGCTCATTTCCCACCCATTTCTGGTATTTCTTAGATGAGAAATCTGGGCTCCCACTGCGCCGTGAAGGGCCGCCAGCTGCCCGCAGCTCACAGTTCCCTGCCATATCTCCATGGCCTCCTCCACCGCCGCCTGCCCAGGGATCACGCCCAACTTCTAACTGTAATTACAAGAAAACATCCACAAAGAATTCCTGGGCTCCAAATGGATTTGACACGGTGGTCCTTTAAATCAAACTCTTAACATGATTATCTTTAGTTCCCCTTTAGTCGTTGCTCTAAGTAAGACTTGCCTTCAGAGGCACCTAATCCAAAGTGACAACCTTCGCCGGCCTCCAAAGCGCCGATGGCTGCAGAGAGGCCATTGTCACCATGGTAATTACTGGACAATACCTGACGACCAATGGACAGTCAGGAGGCGCAGGCAGCGGCTGAATCCGGCATTGTCCGGCCGATACAAAGATTAGCAGCCCTGAAAGGCCGGGAGCAGGATCTCACAGCTCTCTCCCCCGGCTCTGAAAGGCACATTGTGTTCCCACCATAAATTCTGGGTTCCCTGGGCACTTGACAACTGAAGCAAGAGACAATAGCATTCTTGTGTCCAACAAAGCACCCCTTGTCCACTGCCAGGCTTATCAGCCGCATTTACAAATGTCGTTCGTTGTACCCAAATAATTCCCGATTAGAAGGGCTATTGGGAGCAGAACTAAATAAATATTCACAGCCTTGTGATATCATGGCTGTGATATCATGGGGGAAAAGAATAAACAGTCACCCAGCATCCAGCAACCCTCCCGCAAACCTCTCCGTCTCTGCCTGTTTCTCACCCCAATCCCATGCCGTTTCCCTTTCTCTTGTGCACACGTCGCTGCTGACCATGCGGTGAGCTCCAGCTTGGTTTGCGCTGACCATGCGGGCATGGATGGCGAGGCTTCGTCTCAAGTACTTTGCACATGTCGTCAGGAGAGGACAGTCCCTGGCCAGGGACATGGTGCTTGGTAAAGTAGAGGAGTGGGGTCCTGGTGACACAGAGGCTGCAACCAGGGGCTCAAACGTATCAACTGAGGATGGCGCACGATCAGGCGGTGTTCCGGTCTGCTGTGCGTGAGGTCGTCGTGGGCCAGAACTGACTCAAAGGCGCCTTCACACAGCCTGCGGGCTCCTGCCCTGGTGGTGCTGTGGGTTAGATGCTGAGCTGGCGAGCACAAGGTGAGGCAGTTCAAATCTACCAGCAGCTCTGCTGAGAAAGATGAGGCTGCCTGTACCTGTAAAGATGTACAGGGTCTGAAAACCCCCGTATCGGGTCCCGAGTGAGGAACCCTGGCAGCTCTAGAGCGGGTTACAAATCGGGCTGCAGTTCAAATCCAGCAGCAGCTCAGGGAGGACAGATGAGGCTTTCTACTCTCGCCAAGAGCGGCAGTCTCAGAAAACCACAGGGTCCCAGGGTGGTGGATTTGTTTGGGTTTTATATACCAAACTCACAGTCAGGGCTGACTCCTGGCCACAGCCCTGTGGGTGCTGCATTTGTAACCCTTTCACGGGCATAGAAAACCCAGTCTCTCGTCCATGGAGCTGCGGGTGGCTTTAAACTGCTGATCCTGAAGATCGTAGCCCAGCCTATCACCACTACCCCTCCAGGGCTTTATCAATGATCCATGTTACTCTGTCCAGGATGCCAGGGGATGATGATTATTCATTTTTCCTCCTGAATCTTCTCCGCAGTACTGGGAGGGGCTTGTCTTATTCCATTCCTATCTCCAAAGAAGGAGCCCTGGCAGTTGTAGCAGAAGACACACTCGCTGCCGGGCTGCTAACTTCAAGGCCAGCAGTGGAAAGCCACCAGCCACCCTCTACCTGAGAAAGGTGAGGTTTTCTGGCCCCCAAGAGGCATAGTCTTGGAAATGCACAGGGGCAGGGGGACGCTGTCCTGCAGGGTCACTGTGAGTCAGCCTCGACTCCAGGGCCGTGAACTGGGTTGTGGTTTCTCCCACAGATGGAAGGGAACTGAAGTAGTTACAGAAGGACTCCGAGGTCCCCTAGGTTACTAGTAGCGGATGTGGGATGTGGTTGCTGGTCTAAAGTATGCGCTCTCCAAGGCTCTGCCCACCCCGCCCCTGCTGCCCCAAGGCTCTGCCCACCCCGCCCCTGCTGCCGCCAGGATGACTGTTCCTACTAGAGGAGGAAAAAGAAGGGGGTGGGGGCGGAGGGAGCAAAAGTCAGAAGAGAGAGAAAAATCGAAACGGATCCACCCTAAAGGTCACATACCCGCGTGGAGCCGATATATACTGTGGTGAAACCGAGAGCTCTTAGAATAGAAGGGACATGAATAGGTTTTCTCCAAGAAAGCACATCCTACTTTTTCCCCCTAAGAGACGAGCAATTTTCTTCTACGTCTTCCTTGTTTCTTTTTTCCCCCCCAGCTTCGTTGCAAGGGAATGAAAAATAAATATAACCAAGGCTCTTCGGAAGTGTTTCTGGTCCGTTTCAATTGGGAAAAGCTTAGAAAGACTTAGTGGGAGGAGTCTATCAACAAACAGAGCTAGCAGGGCTGACCCCCTTGCGAGCACACGCCCACAGAACAGCTGCTTCTCCCCTCTGGCTGATTTCACCAGCATACCTGTGGCTGAGTTGGGCTGCTAGCTGCAGAGTCAGCAGTTCGAGACCACCAGCCGCTCCTCAGGAGAAAGACAGAGCTTTGTACTCCCATAAAAATGTAGCCTCAGAAACCCACAGGGACAGTTCTATCCTGCCCTGTAGGGTCACTGTGAGTCGGCATTGACTGGATGGCAGTGAATATCTCCTTCAGTACAGGTGTTCAGGGTATCAAGGGGTGGCTGGCATCGCCATGCCTGGGGACCCTGCTCTCGTCAGAACCACCAACAGCAAGTGCCGTTGTGTCATCTGGAGTCCAGTCATCTGAATCCACAAATCCAGCCTGGTTCTGGTCACGTCAGATGTCCACGCTTGCTAACAACTGTCTATACATTGCTTGATAATCTGCTCCCAGCCTCACCCACCGGCCACATGGCCTGCTGCAGAAGAACAAGGTGACCCCTGTGCTGGCAGGAACCCTTCTCTGGGCCTCAATATGCAGTGTTCCCGGGGTGACCTCCCCTTCCACTTCGACCATGGTTACTTGGGTGAAGCCTTCTCTGACCTCTGGGTGTGTGGTTTTTGGGGAGGCGGGGGGCTTCAGCATTCCCTTGGCTCAAGCCAGACTTGCTTCCGATGATTGTCTGCCTCTCCCAACCTTGGAGCAAAAGATGCTGAGTGCGTCTTCAGGGCTGAAGTGGCATCTCACTTATCCCGGGCTGGACTGGCTCAGTATGCCATGAGCTTGACCTTACTCCATGGGTGGGTTCTGATGCATGGGGACCCCAGGAATGTCTCCGTAGACCCGACTTCACTGGGCTTCAGTGGCTGACCCTTTTGGACCTAGATCACCGGGCCTTTCTTCCAAGGGGCCTCTGAGATGGCCTCACAGCACCAGCCTCCTTGTCAGCGGTGGACCCATGTGTCCTACCCATGGGCTCTTGGTCCCTAGAGTGGTCAGCACAGCCCCACCCACGGATGGCCTAGCTTGATTTGATTTTTTAATATGAAGGTTGAAAGGATCCATTGTGTTTTCTCTACTTGATGCCCAATTGACAGGTATTCTTTGTAATGGTTTTCAAGGTCCGCTGGGATGTTGCCACTCCGCCCAGGTCTAATGAAAGCAAAGTCAAGCTGTGTGGTTTGTTTCCTGGATAGTTTGTCTCGGTGGAATAGGCGAGTGCTTTGCAAGTCATATCTGTGAACAGGGAGAGCCTAGGTCACTGGGGTTTCTGAAACCCACAGGGGCACCTCTGCCCTGTCCTTCATGGTCGCTATGAGTCAGTATCCATTCGCCGGCAATGAGTCTTCAGCATGTCAGCAGCCCAGGCAGGCTAACAAAGTTACTGGGGTCTCCGAAACCCACAGGGCTAACATTTCAGACATGACAGTGCACAGGCTAAAGTCACACACTTGTAGTCCATACGTCCCAACTATGGCATATGCTGCTCAAACTCCAAACTCACTGCCATCGAGTTAACTCTGACCCTCAGCAGCCCTCCAGCACACAGTAGGAGCGCGCCTGTGAATTTTCGAGGCCGTAACTCTTCATAGGTATAGAAAGTCTCATCTTTCTTCCCAAGAGTGACTGGTGGTTTTGAACCACTGACCTTGCTCTTAGCAGACCAACGTGTACGTACTATGCCATCAGGGTTCCTGTACCCCCCATTGGCTCCATTTAATTATCACTGGGGCTTCTGGATAGCATGATGACCAGTGCAGGCATAATGCTAACCTTCTATTCTCCCAGGAAATGGGTGTGATGTAGCCAAAGCTCAACAGGCTAAGCTGCTTAAAATGCATTGGCAGTTGACAATGGTACTAAGCGCTTCACTCTGTAATCTTACAAAAAGCCCTGCCTGTGAGGGGGTCTACTTCCCTCTGCAGTAGGTGGAATGAGTGAAACGGCCTTTGCCTTCCAAGCAGAGGTCTTGGGGGTGATTCCTGGCCAACACCCCACGGGTAACAATAGCAATCTCCAATGCTGCTGTTGTCCTGCTGACGACTTACTACCAACTCACAGCGACGCTCTAGGGAAGGGCAGGACTGCCCCTGTGGATTTCAGAGACAGCAACTCTGTACAGGAGTGGAACCCCTCCTCTTTCTCCCTTGAAGTGGCTGGTGGATTCCAGCTGCTGATTTTAGAGTTAGCAGCCCCAGGGTTTAACCATTACACTGCCCGTGTAAAAGGTTTCAACAAAGAATCCAGAGTAAGATGGAAAAGAAAGGCCTGGTGATTCACTGAAAGAAAAAGGCAGGCAGGAAGGCAGGCAAGCAGGCAACAGAAAACCAGAGGGATCCTATCAGCCAGCACTGCTGGAGAGGGTGGGTGTGGGACGGAACCCTTATGTAGTTCTGAATTGTGAAGAGTCTCTGTGGGTCGACAGCTGACATCCAGGGCCCGGCTTTCCCAATTGAGGTGGCTGAGGCACAGAGAGGCTGGATTCTGGTGCCCTAAATCACAAATCCACCAAGCACAGAAGCCAGGCTTGGGACACAGACATCTGGTATTTATAGCAAGTCACCTAACACCATACTCGATTCTTCCTCTAGACATCATTCAGGGACTAATTAAAGCAAGTTGTCCAATGAGTTAAAGAAAAAATATAAATGACTACGATGACATCACTTTTCCAGGCCACCAAACCAGAGAACAGCCCTGACAAAGAAGGACGTCCCCGCGTCCCAACCCCCACTGCCCCATGACTTGAAAAATGGCCAATGCCGTGGGCCACAAGCCAAAGGCCCAGGCAGGCTCGGGAACCTTTTATCGAATCGGAGTGACTTTCGTGCAGTGGAGGCTTCGATGTATTTGTGAACTTCACGCATCTGCACACACATCTCCAGAGTCAGAGCAGCATGAACCAGAACACACAGCAGGTGTCTGAAACGGCCGGCCGGAGCCTCCTAGCAACGACAGGAGCCTCTGTCCACTGCAGAGCCACGGAGGGACGCCGTCCCTACGAGGTGGTGTTGTCTGGGGCCAGGAGGCTCAGAAATAAACAAGACAGAGGGTGTTCAGCAGGAAGGGGGCTGACCCCTTGCACCGTCAAGTCCAGTGATGACAAAAATGCCCACTTGCCGTTCGCCTCGCAGCCTGTACTCTCAGGACCCAGGCTGCACAGGCTCAGCCCTGGGCTGCGGCCGGAGTGGCCAGCCCGGCCCCCTGGGTCCCACGTACAGGAGGGCAAAGTCGAATGCTCGCCAGCACCTTCCAGCTGAACCGCCTAGTCACGAGGGAAGCTGGGCCCGGGCTTTGCAGTGTCACCCATCGGCAAGTGGCTCGGGAGGCCCACAGTGGGTGGCGGTTTGTCATTTTCTTCAGGCAAGGCTCGGGTTTGGCCGCAGAGGGGCTGGAGGGAGCCAGCGAGCTGTCCAGCAGGGCTTCTGCATCCCCCTCACACCTCAGGAAGTACACAGTGCCCATTCAGGGCAGTGGGAAGCGGCCTGGAAAGACATCAGTTTGCTGCGCTTTATTGGACCAATCGGATTCATCATTGGGATGCACTGGCTTTGAAATTCTTAAAGAGCGAGCGGGAGGAAATAGCTCGCTGTGCCCTGGGAGCTTTAGTGGGGCTGAGCCCTCACCTCTGAGTCCCAGAGCACCTGCCCCCCAGTCCCTCCCCCCAACACATACACATTCTTACTCTCTTACACACTCACACATCTTCAAAGGGCCGAAGGTCCATGACAACTTCCTTTTATTATTAAAATTATTTCTCAAATGGTGAGAGGTGAAGTTGACGCTTACGAATTCAATTGCTCAGAACTTAAAAATCCAAACTCACTGCCAAGGAGTCGATGCAGGTTCGCAGCGACCCTCTAGGGCAGGGTAGCCTGCCCCTGGGGGTTCTCCCAGGGAACCCCGTTACCCTGTGGCTTGTCCCGCTCAGGGTGGTTGCACAACTCTAAAACTTTACAGAACTTAAAAATCCAAACTCACTGCCAAGGAGTCGATGCAGGTTCGCAGCGACCCTCTAGGGCAGGGTAGCCTGCCCCTGGGGGTTCTCCTAGGTCAACTCTCTACAGGACTAGAAAGCCCCGTCTTTCTCCGGAGGAGCTGCTGGTGGTCTCCAACTGCTGACCTTGCTGTTTGCAACCCGAGGCGTGACCACCCCGCCACTGGCACCCCTTCAGAAGAGCAAAGGGAGAGGGCACAGACCCTGGTTAGCAGGCACGTGGGCTTAGTCATCTTGCCTAGCACAGCTCCGGTCACTGGTGCAGAGCTGAAGACAGACCAGCTGGTCCTTGGAGAGAAGCCCCTGGGCTTCCCAGAATTCTACCTAGAGCGCTGGCCATGAGAACTGATCTGGGGTTTTAAACACATTGCAATGAGGCCTCCTTGCCTTTGGTGGCGCTATCGGTCAAGTACTGAGCTACTGTATGAACTGCAGGCTCAGGAGTTTGATGCCCTAAGCCACTCCTCGAGAGAAAGATGCTGCTGTCTGCATCTCTAAAGACTTATAGCTTCCAAATCCCTCCTTAGGCACACTCGGCATGGGTAGAGACTCCAGGGCGGTAGGTTTGGCTTATTTTGGGGTTTGTATCTGCACCTGTCAGATATATGCATATCTAGAGGAGAAGGCTTTAAAAGTTCATGGTAAACTGGAACTGAAAGCTGATGGAGCCTTTTCCATGAACTTTTTGAAGCTCCCTCAGACAAATCAGTGTATTGTACACATTTGTGTCTGCACACATACATGTACACATGCCCGCCCACTGACCCACACCTATCCAGGGGATTCTGACTCGTGGAAACCCAGACTGGAGAAGGGAGCCTCACCTTTCTCCTGCAGAATAGCTGGTGGGTTTGAACGGCCCACCTTTCAATTAGCAGCCCCGTGTTCACCACACAGCACCAACAGGTCCCCATATAGGAAAGCAGTTGCCTGGGAGTCACCTCTGACCCCCAAGGAAGTCTCCATGCTTCACGAAGTCCTCAGTGGCTGATTTTCCAGAAGGAGGAGACAGCCCGTTCTTCCGAGTGCCCCAGGAAGGCCACACGCCATGCGGACCCCCAAGACCACCAGGCTACCTTGCAGAGCGGCGCTGAATCAAACGCACGATGCCAGTGAACTGCAGGATCGATTCTGACAGGCATGGCTGCTCCCTAAGTATGAGGAGCATGTCGAGGTTCGGTTGCAGGGACGCCATGGGAGGAAGTAGGAAGTCACCGGTGCAACGCTGGCACATGAGAGCCCAGGGAAGGGCGATGCTCCCTGGCCATCAGTGGCAGGGTCTCGGGAAGAAGGGCCCCGTTTCTGCCGTGGCCTCCCCCTCCTGACCCTCACAGCAAGCAGGAAAGCTCCTTTCTTCGCACTCGGCCCTTCTGGAGCAAGTCTGCGTTTTAAACCATGTGGACAGTTCCAGGCTCGGGGGTAAGCAATACCACAGACTCCCTCCCATCCCATCGACGGTTGCAATCTCGCCTACTGACGAAAAGAAGTTCTACTTCTCCACCAGACAGAGCGGTAGCAATCTCATTGGACATATTTGAGACAAGCAGAGTGAGTCAGAAGGAAACAAGAAGTAAACAGCAGCGAGGGCGGGGACCAGGTGTAGAGCAGCTGACAGTGAGAAGCTGGGAACTCCTGGGCAGGAAAGTCAAGGTCAGAAGATGGAGCCCCTGGGTGAACAGTAGTATGTGAGGAGTCCAGCCCACTGCGGCATCCTGGAAGCCAGCTGTGGTCACGGGGTCTCTCTGCAGTGTCCCAGTTAGCACCCTATGTCAGGCTAGGTGCAGAAGGGCCTTGGGGGAAGGGGCTGTGACTCCCCTCCAATAATGGAGAAGGGATTACAGATAGACAAACTCCGGTCCCAGCCTGGTGATGGTGACAGAGCGGAACCTGTGAACTCTCGAGGAATTGGAGCCTTCCTGAAGAAGGAATTAGGTAAACTCACGAGACACTGCCTCTGCCTTCTACCTGCCCCTGTAAGCCCACCACCATCTAGTTTGATGCCAGCTCACAATCGAGGCCCCCAGAGGACAGGGTAGAACTGCCCCTGTGGGTTTCCATGGCCGTCACTCTTTCTGGGAGCAAAGTTCCATCTTTCTCTCAAGGAGCAGCTGGTGGGTTGGAACTGCTGACCTTAGCCTTAGCAGCCCAATGCATAACTCGACCAGGGCTCATACTTGGCCCTGTAATTCCCTAGAGCCATCCCTCCCGCTCCCTGTAACGCATGCCAGGCATCAGATACATGCTCCATCTTGTGCCAGAGGGAAGTTGAGAACGGTCTACACAAATGGCTTGGCATTGTCAAAGGTCCTGTTTCGGGGTGATCCTGTGCCTAACAGAAGGACATACCACCCAGGCAAGTGCCAGCCCGGGATCCTCAGCTCATCGGACGACAGAGATGCCCAGGACATGGCCAAAGTGCGCTGCTGTGACTCAGAAGCAGAGGAGAACAGGAGGATGGCTGACGTGAGCAAGCAAGATGAACCAAGGTACGTATGCCTACTTGAAGACGTGCAGCTCACAGGGGCTGCTCCACAGGAGGACACAGCTGTTCCAGGTGCTCATGTTGGGGCATGCTCAGAGGTCCCCCGGTGTAAGGTGATGGACAGCATCCTGAGACCCCCACGAGATGGAAAGAGATCCTTGCAGCCCAAGACCCTGCCCACAGAGGTCTCTAAGAACAAGGGGCAGGGTTGGCTGGGTCCCAGGTAGAAGTCTGTCTGCCATGGGGCGGGGGCTTCCTGAAAATGCATCTCCTGCACAACCGCACCACCCCTCTGTCAGTGGAGGCCTCTGTGTGACTGATGCTGCAGGTTTCCACAGAGCTTCCCGACTCAAAGAGACTAGGAAGAAAGGCCTGGAGATCGATCTGCATCCGGAAATCAGCCACGGAAAACCCTAGGGGTCATGAGAGTCGGATCATAATGTGTGTGCTTGGTGTGTGCTTGGTGCGGAGGCGGGGTCAGAGGGGAAGGACAAATAGAAATGCCTCTCTCTGTAGGGCACAGGGCTACCACCATGCCATGCTCCAGCCAGCAGAGGTGTCCTCAGGCCATGTGGCTTTGCCATGGGTGTTGTGTCCTCCTGCGCCTTCACGGCCCCTCTGTGGAAGGTGATGAATGGAGGAAAGGCCACCTGGTCACGCTCCCCAGCCACCCACTGTGCTCAGTCAGGCCCAGGTGATCTGTTCCTAACCACCGGCCCGGCGCCCCAGGGGAGCTTGGGCCTCAGGAAGCCTCACCAGGCCTCCAGCTTCCCCTGCCCCTTCCAGGGACCAAGTGCTTCCTTCAATTCACCACCGTGTTTCTCTCCCCGCTACTTTCTCCGCTCCTACTTCCGACCTCTACATGGAACTGATGCTCCTTGTTTCTCCAGGACAGAGCAACCCTGCCCCTTCTGGGCAGATCCCCAAGCTTTTCTACCAAATTATCCTACACTGTAACACCCACCCACCCACCTCTCTCTCTCTCTCTCTCTCTCTCTCTCTCTCTCTCTCTCACACACACACACACACACACACACACACAGTGACTCGTGACAGCTTCCATGGGGAGCTAAAGTCAGAAAGTGAACAGAGAGACAGCAATGGAGATTGACCGATGGGGCGTGAACAGTGACACACAGGTGTGATTAAAACAAGTGATGATCACCCAGCGTGAGTGTGTCCACTTCCCCCACCCCCACGGCCATCGAGTCCTTTCCAACTCATGACAACCCCAAAGACTAGGGCACCCTTAAACCTGTGCACACCTGCTTACGACAGCACGATGCTCCCTGTGTGTCCGGCACACAGGTGGTCCGCAGCGGGGTCTGCAGGGAAGAAGACATCCAGCACGACTGTCTTTACCTGTTTCCATCCCCTGCGTGGCTCGGAGCCGCAGAACCTCCACTTCCATCTTTCACGCCCCCGCAGCACCGACTGCAGGCCATCTGTCTGCCGTTGCTGCCAGCCCTATCTGAGAGACCTCACAGGTCACAGGAGGCATGAGCCCTGGGGAACCTGGTGCCCATCTCAGCCCTTTATGCTCTCCGCATCTGAACTGACCAGCAGGCACAGCGTTGGTTTGGTTTGGGTACAGACAGCTCTGCTCAAGGGCAGAGGGGGATTGTTGGGTAAACCGGACGGGCAGTAAAAGACGAAGACCCTCAATGAATGGACTGACGCAGGGGCTGCCGCAATGAGCTCCAACAGTGAACAACTGTGATGAGGGGGCAGGACCTTGATCTGTCGTACACAGGGCCACCACGCGTCGGAACTGCCTCAGCGGCAGCTAAGGATAACAACAGGCAGGTGGATAACAACAGGCAGGTGGGAGACTAGGGTCCCCTGGCTGAAGCACCTCATCATCAGCCACCACCCGTCTGTCTCTGTCGGTCTGCCCACGGAGGCAGATAAGATGCTGCAAAGATTTGAGCAGCGTCTCAGACGGAGAGAGATGAAGGAGGGCAGCTTCTGAAAATCAGCCAGCGACAGCCTCTCCGTTCCCAGGGAGCTGATCCCGATGCCAGGAAGGTAGGGGGTGGGAATCGTGGGGAGGGGACTCAATGGCAGCCAGCACTAACCACTTGGACCATCCATCCATCCATCCATCCACCATTTCTTTCCCTATAGAAGAGTATTCTCTTCAATGAACTGCCCCATGAGTGTCTGAGACTGTAACTCTTTAAGGAGTGGGAAGCATCATCTTTCTCCTGGGGAGAGGCAGGTGGTTTTGAACTACTGACCTTGCAGTTAGCAAGCCAATGCGTGCACACAGGACGCCAGGAGGGTTCTCATCGGAACAAACAGCTCGGCCGTTTAAGTCAGACGAGGTACACATGGGAAGCAATGTGGAACACTGCAAAGTGGTTCACTGGGGAATGAGAGCCCCTACCTCGGCCAGGACAATGTGCACCGCTTCCCGAGGAGGAGGAGGAGGACTTAAAAGGAAGGAGGAAAAAACATACGACCATTTGTGAGCTCATGGAAATGAAGCAAGGTTGATTCTTCCTGTTTTTCTGATTGATTTCTCATCGAGTGGTCCAACAGCTGTTTGAAGAGGAGATTGTGCAAGGAGCCCTGGTGGTATAGGGGTCACTTGTGCTGCTAACCTCAAGGACAGCAGTTCAAAACCACCAGCTGCTCTATGGCAAAAAGATGAAGCCGTCCACTCCTGCAAAAGGTTATAGTCTCAACAATCCCCGGGGCAGTTCTACCCTGTCTGATAGGGCCACTATGAGTTGGCCTTGGTTATAAGGCAGTACGCTTTTGAAACCCTAGAGCAGGCATCCTCAAACTAAGGCCCGTGGGCCACATGTGGCCCACCGAGGACATTTATCCAGCCCGCTGGGTGTTTCTGCCCCGTTTGTTTTTTTACTTCAAAATAAGATGTGCAGTGTGCATAGGAATTTGTTCATAGTTTTTTTTTAAACTATAGTCTGGCCCTCCAACAGGTCTGAGGGACAGTGAACTGGCCCCATTTAAAAAGTTTGAGGACCCCTGCCCTAGAGGGACAAACACTTTGAATGGCCAAAGGTCTCCTCGTGAGACCGGTTCTGCAGGGTAGACTCCGGAGTGGACCAGGAGACTCACAACGGTGGACTACCCACTGCTTTCCAGCATGTCCAGGAATACACTTCAGCCTGGCGATGCCAGCAGAACCAGCCAATTCCTTCCCAAAATAGTAGTTGGAAAATAGTTTATGGTAGTAAGTGACTGAGTCATCAGAGTGTCAGATTAAATATTGATGCCATCAATTGGCGTCTAAGCTCCGAGCGGGGCTGGTGCTGGAGAATCCAGGAAGGGAGGTCTGACAACATGACAAGCCTGCCCGAGGGCCCTGCATTCTGCCCTTGACACCCTCCAGCGCAGGCCTGTCCAGTGCCCACAGGGCACCTGAGACTGTGCTGGGGCACCGGCGGGGTCAAGACCAATCCTGGACCTCAGTGAGCTCCCCTTGTCTCTCGGTTGGACTGCTCTTTCGTCAGGCTTGGGGGGAATGACCCGCAAGTCCTCTTCAGAGTCATCATGGTGCCAATACCCAGGCCAAATGGAGTGACCAGCACAACGGAGCTATGTAGCAGGGGTGCTGAGTTCAAGTCCAGCCCAGACTCCTGGATGACTGTGAGCAATTCTCCCTGCCACTCAAGAGTCTCTCATTCCTGAACTTGAAGTATTGGGAGGCCAGGTCCCAGAGAGCTGGGAGCTCTAGGATCCTGTAAGGCAACAAACTCATTTGCACCTGGGTCCTGAGACCATAAACCCACTGGAACCACGGGACATGGACAGACCACAGGGTATCCCCCCCCCCAAAGAAAACACCTACCTGAGAGGAAGCAGATGGAACTATTGCACAGAGCAGATGTCCATCATCCCACAGTTCCCCAAGAGGCCGACGGTCCTGGGTTCAAATCCCCTAGCAACTACACGTGTGCTTTCAAAGAGCGACTGGGTTCCTGCAAAGGTCAGGGCCTCCATCCCTAATAAGCCGTCCCCAGTGCTTGACCTTCTGCATTTCTCAGATGAAAGGGGTTGCTAGACACAAGGCACGGCCGCCGCCCCAAACGCACAGTGAGGGCACCAGGCACGTGTCCCCGGTTCTGAAGACAAGCTGCCAAGAATGTTTTCACACGAGAAACCCCCACTAAGGGTTCACCGTCCTCACTTTCCTGTCCCCAGCACCTGGCCTAGGCCAGCCACATAGATGGTGCTCAGTAAATAAATAAATGTTGACTCTGATTAACGCACACTGATTAGAGGCTCTGATCAGTAATTATGCACATATGATTAATTGAGAAGGGGCAAACGGATTGGTTACTACTTCATAAACCTGGCTTGTTTGGGATGCGTCTCTTTCAAAGTGCAGGAGAAAGGGATGGTGAAAGGTCACCGCGCCTGGAATCAACGGACAATGACAGCCTCCCAGTGGCATGGCGAGGGGCCAGGCAAAGTCAAGTGCCCAGGGAGTCAGGGCCAGAGGCCAGCTTGGGGTCTTGCCATCCTCCTGAGGGTCTCTGCCCTGGACACTTCATTCAGTGGTCCTGTGAGCAGCACCACTGTGCCCTTTGGCAGCAGACAGGTGAACAGTGCCAAGGTGGGGGGTGCCACCCAACGGAAAAGGGGAGGAGAGCATGGGGGACCCCCAGAAAACCCAGGGAGTCTTCTGTACACACCTTGGGGGGCTGTTTCCTGAAGGCAATGCCCAGTATGTCAGCCTGCGGTCAGGCAGCTGCACAGCACAGCACAGCAGACACACTCACACATTCAGACCTATGCCTTTATACACACACTCCTAAGCATTCACACACTTGCACACTCACACATGTGCATCTACAGGAGCATACACACACTCACATATATAAATACACACACCCCTAAGCATTCACACACTCGCACACTCACACATATGTATTTACACGAGCATACACATACACACACCTAAGCATTCACACACTTGTACACTCAAACATATGCATCTACAGCATACACACACTCACATATATAAATATACACACCCCTAAGCATTCACACACTTGCACACTCACACATATGTATCTACATGAGCATACACATACACACCCCTAAGCATTCACACACTTGCACACTCACAGATATGTATCTACATGAGCATACACATACACACACCTAAGCATTCACACACTTGTACACTCAAACATATGCATCTACAGGAGCATACACACACTCACATATATAAATACACACACACACCCCTAAGCATTCACACACTTGCACACTCACACATATGCATCTACATGAGCATACACAGGCACACACCCTCCATGGTGGCAGATGTGACTCTGGAGAGACCAAGTGTGCACTCCGAGTCACGGAGGACAGGCTGCTGCTGTGACCTGCTCTGAGAAGTCAGTGGGGATCTGTAACTAGATCAGGCGGCACTTGGTAGTGAACTCCACGGAGCCAGGAAGACGGAATGAGAAGCAGCCTAGACAAAGGCAGAAGATGGAGAGTGTGTCCCCAGTGTATATCCCCAAACTCGCCAGCCTGGCCGTGGGAGGGGCCCCACCCATACCTTTTCCCTCTCAGATACACCCAAACAACTCTAGGTGGGGCCGGGCCAGGCCAGGCCATACACTGCAGCCCCCCACTGGCAGCGGCCACTTGGCCAGAATAAAAGAACACTCTGAGTCCCGGTCCATCACATGGAGAAGCAGGAGCCAGCCTAAGTGGGGCTCTTTGTCATCATCAGTTCCTGGGAGGCACTGGGCAATGCCCCAGGTACCTGCCTCAGGGCTGGCAGGCAAGAGGCCTGGCAGGAGAGACCCAGCACCTACTCACTCCACCATCCAATGGCTGGCCGGTGCAGCAGAGGGCCGGGGAGAGTCTTCCTTGGGATACCGCCACAGCAATGCCAGCCACCTCTAGGAGGCACCCTCTCTGCCATCTCTGGGCCTCCTGTGAGGGCACCAAGGGCCACAGGCCTTGGGAGGGTATGGTTCTGGGCTCTGTCCAGTCCCCCAGGACAACCTGCTGGCCTGGGCAGCAGGGGGCAGTCCTTGGCCCTGGCATTTCTAGTAGCGTGTGGATGAACCACTGTGGGGAGATGCACACCCACTGCTAATGAGTCCCCCCTAGGCACAGGCAAATGTGGGGCTGCCGTCAACCCAGTGGAGAAGTGGGTGCACAGCACACAAGGGCAGGCAAGTGGGATCCATCAGCAACCCCACTCCCACTACAGAGCCAGGGAGCTCACACAGCAAGAACGAACCGTGTCCCCCCCCCCGGCCCCCCCAACGCCCCATTTAAGAAAACGGCTGTCCAATCATGATGGGTATTTGGTACAGGGGGACTCGGTGCATCGCCTGAGAGTGCATTTGGACATGAAAAGAGAGAAAGGGGCAGACTCTCCCCAGAGGCGGACCCCCACCCCCAGGGGGAAGGACCAGGGAGGAAGCCTGGGCTCCAGGGCGGGCGGGGGGCACACATGCCTCACCGGATGCCATCACAAGCAGCACCAAGTCCAGCCTCGCCGAGTTGGTTCCCGCCTATGGCGGAGCCAGCGGCATGACCGAGTCGAACCCGCTCCACGGGACTTTCTGGGCCACCACCCCCAGGGATGAAACTCACCACACCTTTCTTCCGTGAGCCCCTTAGTGGGTCTGAACTCCCAACCTTTACATGTGTGTTAGTGAGGCGGGAGAGAGGAGCCCTGAGTGGTGCAAGTCTGTGGGTGATGGGCTCTGCTGCTAAAGGAGAGGTCGGAGGTTGGAATCCACCCAAAGGCATGTCAGAAGGAAGACCTGAGATCTACGTGCAGAGATTCAGGTCTGAAAACTCGCAGGTCTGCTCCGACATGCTGGGGGAACCCTGGAGTCAGATTCATCTCAAGAAGAAGTGGGACGGGCTTCGGAGGGCGTTGGCCCTGGGGCAAGGGTCTCTGGGCTTGAATACCACCTCCTCCAGGTACCCCCATCTGTTGTCGTTGTGTGTCACCAAGTCGGTTTCCACTCATAGTGACCCATGGACAACAGGACACAGCGCTGCTGGCCCTGAGCCACCCATCCTCAGCCGGTCTTATATTTGAGCCCATTGTTGCAGCCTCCCTGTTAATCCATGCTGTGGTGGGTCTTCCTCATTTTCATGTCTCTACCACTTTATCAAGCAAGATGTCCTTCTCCAGGGACTGGTCTCTCCTGCCCACATGCCCAAAGTACATGAGACAGAGTTTTGCCATCCTTGCCTTTAACCACACATACATTCCCTACCCATTTTTTAAAAACAGTTCTGTCTCCCTGCCTCTAAAATGCAGATTAAGAATTGGGATCTACACTCTGCCTGGGCCAAGGAGCAGGCCCTGGGGTGCAGTGGGTTGGTTATGAGTTGGAAACCTGCGGCTTAGAAACCACCAGCTGCTCCGCAGGAGAAGAGCGAGGCTCTCTCCTCCTGTAGTTACAGTCTCCAAAACCCACAGGAGCCCGCAGGGCTGCTAAGAGTCGTAATGGAGCCAATGGAGCCAGTGAGTTCAGTTCTGGTTTGGGGTCTTACTAGAATTCCCAGTGTCAGCAACACCACCATTCTGAGCATGCTCTTCTTAGACTGGCCCAACTGAACTAAAGAGCTTAAATGTGCAAGTCGTCGTGCTACATTCTTGGTAGCTCTAGTGTCATTAGCAGGTCACATATTGAGCTACCCACCAAAAGGTTAGCAGTTCGAATCCACCAGCCCATCTGAAGGGCAAAAGATGCGATTTTTCTACACCTATGAAGATGAGATTTTCTACTCCTATAAAGATTTGAAGTCTTGGAAACCCACAGAGGTGGTGCTACTGTGGCCTACAGAGTCTCTGTGAGGTGGAAGCAATTCAATGACGCGGAGTTTGGATTTTGGTTTTGAATCACTATTCTTGGACATCCAGAAATATATAGATGTGGAGGCCAAATCAAAACGCACACAATGCAATGGGATTTCACTTACTGAAAATGAGGACCAGTCCGGGAAACCGAATGAAAACTAAAGCCTTCGCCCCAGTTCCCCCCTTCCTCCCTGAGGGCCCAGGGCCGCAGGCTGTCTCCGTACATTTCTTAATAAATATTTTAATGTAAATATTGCTTTAAACAGAGGCACAATTTACTGTGCCTACCTGAACTATGTGTCACAGATACTGCCTCTTTTAAAAAGCAAACTTAAAAAACAAAATGAAACAGAAGAAAAAAAAATAATATAGAGATAAAAATAAAGAGTACGTAAGAAAAGACCACCAGCAATATTTTTAAAAGCCAGCAAAGAAATTTATATAATGGAACAAGCAAAAAATATTTAAGCCTAGAACAAATTCAGGTTGGGTCCAGAGGGAGGACAACTGAACATATGTGTCATATGTTTATATGACACCATGGTTCGATCCACCATAGTCAAGTTTACAGTAATCTCTGTCTGATGGTCAAGCTGTCTGTATGCCTTGCCTGTGGCAATGATACGGATGCTATGTGCATGACGGGTCAGCAAAACTGTTAAAGAAAACAGAACAAACTTAAGGTGTGTGGTGTTTGGGGGTTGCAATAGAGACCCCGGTCTCACATATAACTTAAACAAAACATTTATTAAATGTCACAAGAGACAAAGACATCACAAAGACACGGCTACATCATCCGGCTGAGGGAGGCCATTAGCACAAGGTCAAAACCACGGTTGAGGATTCAGTCAGGACACTAGTTAAAGAGGCATGGAACAAATTCACGATTGGTGGCAGATCAATACATCACAGTTACAGGGGCAGGAATAGGGCCATAATTAGGACACATACATTATATCAGAAGAACTTACAAGAGCGGGCCAGGGCCCCCAACCAAGGCACTCAGGGGAAATTGATAGGGCATAACTCCTGATGATGTGACTCCCACCCCACCCCCCTTGTACAGTTCCCAGTCCGGTGACCTCCATCAGGGACACATCTGAGCAAGCCCCTGAGAGAGACTGCCCTTCCCTGGGCTGGCCAGAAAGTGATGCAGGCAATCCACTCTCCAATCCATGCAGCGTGAGGGCACACTAAGTGCATCCTTGGTTAATGGCCAGAATTAATTCAATGGAGGCTTAACCTACTTGTAAACGTGGATTTGGGGCAGTCACTACCTCCCATCGCCTTCCTTGCACATTGGGGTGCGCAGCAATTAAGTTCAAGGCAAAGGCCACGCTGAGTGGCCATGTTCCCAACAGCATGTGCTCGCTCCTGTGTCCAGGACCCAGGTTGCTCACCCCCTCCACACAGCTCACTTGGCAACCCTGCCACTACATACCCCACAGGCCACAGAGGGTCCCCATACCTTGCATACACCCTGGGAAGCCTCAGAAGAATCCCATGACTTGCTGTAGGGCGAACCTCGCTTTCTGGTGATGGCCTGGAATCCAGTTCCAGGGTCTCTGAGGGCCGTCCTGTACCACACGTCACTACCTTCCTGCATTTGGCTAAAATCTTAAGACTCTGGGCCTGGGGCAAGTGACTCTCATCCCACACCCATAGCCCAGCATTCCTCAAAGCTGTTTCTCATCCCTGCTATTCCGCCCCCAGCTCAAGTCCCTGAGTGGTGGTGGGGGGCGGCTCATTAAAACCCTGGTTCTGAAGCAACAGGTCTGACATCCTGCAGGCAATGGTGCTCCTGGGCACTAGGCAGTGCAGGGAGCCTGGCCTGGGAGGGGACTGACTGGTGCCTCCGAGGAGGGCAGAGTAATCCCAGAGCCTCGTTTTGGTGTGTTGCTTCTGTGCCCCTGTTGTTTTCCTATCACTTGGTGCCTCTTTCCCCACTGCAGTTCAATCTGTGGCTAAGTCCTTGGACCCAGAGGCAAGGAACACGCGTGGTTTGGTTTGGTTTGGTTCTAAATCAAACAAACAGGATAAAGCAAACACCCATCAACTCTCCGTGACTGCCCTTCGGGGAGTTCATTTGACTTTCTGCTTCCTTTGGTCTTCTGCCTGACTACCAAGACCAGGGCGCCGCGCGAGGGGGGGGCGGGGGCACACCACAGAAGGTGAACTGGGCTTCAGTTTGCACTGCAAACACGCCCTGACTCCAAAAGGCAGCAGCTGTGGACGAGAGTAACAGAACCGGCCCAGATCAATATGCCCAACTCCACTACCCTCCACTGCCCTTCAGGTAACTCCAGGGCTCACATGCTGGCCGTATCACCTCCTAGCTGTGTGGCCACAGGCAAGTGACCCAGCCTCTCCAAACCTGACTTCCTCTACGTGGAAGGTGGCTCACCGGACAGGATGACTGCTGGGACACAGCTCACAAACACGTGTGGATGGCACCCGAATGACAGCCTGACTACTTGCAAACACCGAAAACATTAAAAATGCTTTTGAGCACTGCACTGGGCTACGAGCCGCAAGGTCAGTAGTTAGAGACCCTGAGCTGCTGCGTAAAGACCCATCTTTCAACTGCTGGAAAGAATTAACATCTCTGAAGCCCCCAGGGGAAGTTCCCCCGTCCTATCGGGTCGCTGTGAGTCAGCATGGCCTCCTTAGCAGTGAGCTCCTTGTCTGGTTGGGTTAACAAACTCAACATTCAGATGAAGCTCCGATGGGTGTATCTCCACCCACTCTGCAGAGAGTAGAGACAGAGACGGAGGGGGGCGCAGAGAGAGACAAGAGAAGGGAAGACGAGGGAGAAGGAACAGAAGAGAGAAGAGAGGAGACAAATGGAAACACTTGAACCAAGAGGCAGAGGGACGGGTTGAGTAACAACACAGACGGGGTTGAAAATGGTGTTGTCCTTGATAAAGCCAGTGTTCGCCAGGCTGTTTCCAGTTCACAGGGGCCCCATGTGTGTCTGAGTAGAACTGTGGGCTCTTCCATGACTGCTGCTTAGGAAATACATTGCCAGGTCTTTTCTCTGCAGTGCCTCTGGACTGACTGGATCCACCATCCTTCCCATTAGGAGCCAAGCATGCTAACCATGTGTGGTATCCAGGAGCGTTCTCTCTCTCTCTTTCTCTCTCTCTCT